>NC_089726.1:14707500-15332500 GCF_035083965.1 Branchiostoma lanceolatum | reverse complement strand
TTATAAAGAACAAGGATTACAATCATCTAATGTATCACTGATTTTACACCATGCAGATCGAGTTGTAGACGAGCTACAACCAGAATCTAACTTCACAAGGAAGGAAGTGGAAGACCTCTTTAGTTATGATGTAAGTGCCAAATACCTTTCTTGTTGTAACTATGTCATCAGCAATACACCTGCTAGATTAAAAGAAACTACATCTAGAACCTATTTCATGTCTTTAGAAAAACAGGTTGACTATGCACTATCATGTACATGTACTTGCTAGCTACATGACAGAACTGGTGTTTTATACCTGTTGACAATTAGCCAGTTATTGATATTATCATCCAGATTTATAGAGTTGTGAGTCTCATTTAGAGAACTGAGTGAGAAAAGAGGATGACCCAGCAACCAGATGATAATTTTACTTTTTCTGGAATTCATTCAGGATTCTGAACCAGTGTATGAGGACTTTTCCCAGGATGCCCCTAAGTTCGCTGACCCCATCCTGCAGGGCATCTGTACAGAACACAGCAAACTCATCACCAAGGTAACAAACTTGTGCCCTGTGAGAATATGTCACCTTGCACTCACATTAGATAAAAGAAGTCTGAATACATGTATGGCAAGTAGAAAGAATGTCAGACTGTTATGCATAGTAGATATTGTTAAAAGGGCTTTGCATACAATATAAACATGTAGCTGCCTACATTTCCGTAGTTCTCCTGCAATAATTACTGGTTCTACTTCTGGCTGCTAGGTGGAGCTGCAGCAAGATAAGTCCCAAATGTGACTAAGCGTGTATCCCCCCTCACCATGGTTTATGGCAGGACACGATTTTGAAGTATATAATTATATTTAAACTGTAATACACTGATTTGCCTATCATACATAACCCACAATTCTTTGTATACTGTGCCTTATGGAGAGATGTTATCAATTACCTTTTTGTCAACAACTTTCTTTTTTTCTGTTTTTCAGGCTCCATTCCAACACGAGTCCCTGCTAATCGACAGGAAGGATCACAAACTCACCAAGGCGGAGAAGAGAGCAGCTAAGAAGAGCTATGAGCAGGAGAAGCGCATGAGCGTCAGTAACTACTCCCGACCATCCTACTCCGCCTTCTACCCCCAGCAACAGTCAGCGGGGACACCTGGCAGCTCAGGAGGAACTGCATCCATATCCAGCCTTATATCTTTTGCTAGGGCACAAACAGGGTAAGAACTCTGGCAAACATTCTGTCACTATTTCAAAATACACCATCTCTCCATACTTGATTTATTGAATGAATCTGCCTATTCAAAGTATAGAATTTGAAATACATTGTGTACGAATGTAGAGCTTTTTATCGTATTGTCCTATCCCAGAATGCCTCCGATGATACACCGTCCGGTGGCGAATGTTCGTCCCATCCAGTCCACGCCCATCCCGATGCAGCCGCGTACGTCTGGCAGCAACGATGTCCAGGTCTTCCAGCGAGGGGGACACAACATCATGGTCAACCACGTTAAGACCACCATGGGTGAGGACGTCACCGCTAACTTTACTTATAACTTATCAGGGTTACTTATCAAGCCAAATTCAAAGCCATAGGAGAACTCCAAAGGTGCACAGATAGTCTCCAGAGACTGGACTGCCAAAGAAGAAGAAATCTAAGAACTAGTATTTGTGTGGCAGAATGAAGAGCCTCCTGGGTTCTCAAGAAGCCTTTAGTTTGCAACCACTGCTTCTCCCATTGGGTCAGATACTCCTCAAGATCTCTAGAGCTGGCCCGTTAGACCTCTTTTAAATAGGCATCATGTGTAGTGATGATTTCTGTGTTTGGTCCAGAATAAAGAGCTCCAGGTTAGGAGATGTTCCTTAATTAGCAGCCTTCAGAAACCTTTCTTCCCCTATTGGTCAGTTACATGTAGTCCTCAAAACTGATTTTGTAGCCCAAGAGCCCAAAAATCTTTGGATATACGTTTAAGATACACATACAGTCATGTACTTTGAATGTAAAACTTGCATCAATGTAAAACATACAAAAGATGTTGAAACATTTGTTTAATGAAGTATCCCTGTATATTCTCCAGACATCCCCATCCCTGGCAGTGCCAGTTCCAGCTCCTCTGTACAGAAGATCCCTGCCGGCAGCCAGATCACCGTGATCCGCACGCACCGCGGCATGTACATACGCACCAACGACGGCAAGATCTTCGCCGTGCGAGCAGGAGCACCAGGTATGAACCAGGTTCTCCGAGGGTCTCTGAGTTCCGCTCCGAGTAACCACGGCAACCAAGGTAAGGCCAAATCGAAGGAAAAAGACTTGTTTCTCAGTCTAGTACATTTGCATCAACCACAGACAAAAAGATGTGGCTCATTTCTATTCCTTTCTCACATCTGCATCAGATTTCACTGCTGCATTTCTTCCTTAAACTGTTCACGTTTTCATTCCCATCTACTAACACTGTCAGCATTCACCAAAAAACATCTGTACGAGAAACAGGAAAATACTTTTCTTTGGCCTCAACTTGACATTGTATTTCATGTACATGATGAATGTGTGACACTATATTTTGTCACTAATTAAGCTAATTGTATTGAATGTACATGTTGGTAGGTTATAAAGATTGAATATCCACACGTCTATTTCCGTACACAAAAGTGAAGCGCTTACCAACAAACTTTTGATCTGACCTTTGATCCTTCTCAAGTTGACATGACTTGAAGCTTACGTGTATGTTATGTGTTAGGTTGTTGTTGACATCGTGCCAAACCTTAATTTTTTTCCTCATTTTACTGTGAACTAATTCTTGCCGTTGCTGCTAGATTTACGTTGATATAACATCATAGAAATGTTATAATTCGTGCACATACATGTAGTGAGCTGGGTAACTTTTTCTTCCCATCTCTGCAGGTATCCCTGTTCAGGACAGTGGGCCATCCCTGTCCGCCTCAGCGGTGAACGAGGCCCTTGACTCTGCTACAGCCTCCTCGGCGCCCCCTGGTCAGTCTCTCCCCCGGTCAGTGGCGACGTCAGCACCAATGGTCAGTGCTCTGCTGTCCGGTACTCCCTCCCAGGGGCTGCTCGGCCGTTCATCACCCATGGTATCAACGACAACAATCACGGCGACGTCAGCCAATAACGTGGCGAGTTCGTCAGAAGCAGCAGCGATGAGGCAAGTGTACGGGGGCGCGTCTACTGCCGAGGTCCCTCCGTTCCTCACCACATCAAGTAAGGAGCCATTTGGAAATGGCAAACAGGACGGGAACAGTAGCGAAGCTGACAAGAGCACGACACAGAGACCGGAGTCGACAGGAGGGCTGAGTTCTGGGAGCTCGCTGTCCCGTCCTGCGAGTCAGAACCTGGAGAGAACGTCGCCCATCTCCCAGGCGGCCGACAGTAGCGTACCGGCCGTTACATCATCCGGCGTTCTGCCCTCCATCCCGCCTCTAGTCTCCCAGCAGAACACCACGCAGAGTGGGGGGATTCCCAACTTCTCCTTCCCCGCCCCCAGTCAGAGTCAGGCTCTGAACATGAACATTCCAGGCATGGGGAACATATCCCCCTCCCCCTTACAGAACCTCATGACCTTCGTCCCCAGCTACCTCAACCCAGGTGCGGCCCAGCCCCAGCCTGGCATGATCCCCGGCATGTACAACTACCCCGGCATGATGCCACCCTTCGGCCTGGTGGCAGCACCCCTGCCCTTCCTTCCATCTGCCCCACCCCCCAACATGCAGGGAACACTCGGTAATGCTGTTCCACTCAGTGGGTACCCTCCCCAGCCTGGTATGGCTATTCCAACTAGCACCACCACCACCTCTCAGGAGGCAGCTAAGAGTACTGATGAGATGAGATCGTCACCGTTCAACTTTGACGACATCGTCCAGCTTGACTGAGTCGGTGGCTGAAAGACTGAAATACTTAACTAACACCATATTCCTAACATCTTCTGTGGTATCTGCAAGTCTGTATCAATTAACAGGGGCTATTGTAGAATACTTATAATATCAACATCATGTAAAAATTCTGTGGTGATTTTGAGGAAAATTTCTGAAAGAACGTCATTTGAATTGGCTCTCTTAATGACAACATATCTGTTGTGTCATGTCTTTCCAGCTAAATGTTGTAGCTTAGTGTACATGATATAAACAAAGCATTAACCCTCTTCCTAGTACTGTAACCAAAACAAATTTAGATACACAGATGGGCTGCAGTAGGAAGAGGGTTAATGTCAACAACCTTACTCATCTGATGAACTGTCCAGTTAACCCTCATCTCACCAATGGCAACATTGGATTTCTCACAATGGACATTTGGAGGTGTACATATTGGAAACAAGACAACATCATGTCCTGTGTTTTACTGTTAATTTCTACTTTCTACAAATTCTGTTTAGAGAGAGTTTGAATTCTGAGAGATGAATTTGCCTGAAGCTTTGACAAAAATATAGTGGTATAAAACATGGACCCAGAATGTATTTTGAAGGTAAAAATGAGAACTTTAAGTTAACTAACATTTAGTGTAACAAACATTCAATTTGTATCTGTAAAGGAAGGGAAAATATACTAATTATCATGTGAATATGTGTAGTGTAGGTATATGTTTGAGAATAACTCTATACTCAATCTGATATTCAGTGGATTGTAGGGTTGGCAGACATATGAAGATATGAATTGTAAGACATTATTCTTGGTTATGAAACATCATATCATGATTGGCATTTGCTAAAGGGATCCAAGAATGCCCAGGGGACAGGGTTTTCACTCTGAACTGTTATGTCAGAAATTTGCATTCAACTACGGGATAGGAAACATGAAATCAGATTTAGTAAAGGACAAAGCTACAAACCTATCCAGATTTTAGCCTCCAGTAGCCTGCCTGGAGATGTGACTTGCTACTTTGGGCATGTTAGAAAGACGGTAGTGGGGCCCTCTATCATTTCAGAACAAAACTGCAGGGAGTTTTATGGGCCCAAAGTCAAAGTGAATGGCTTCCTTTGCAGCCATGGTTAGTGAAGTTGTATTCAGTTAAAGACACTGAGTTCCTTGTCATGCCATGTACCAAAATTGTTTTAATTCAGAATTGTATTGTTATTTCCTAAGTTCTGGAGTCAACCTATAAATGAAATGGGAACAACAAAGCTGTTAGCGCGTGTATGTGTGGTTCTAGTAGCTCCATGTTCTTTACTGTGGTAACTGTTGTGTAAAGGTATTGAGATCTGTGGAAATTTCTGCATCATTTGGATCAGATTTGCAATGGATTTTTTTTTGCCTTCATCATTGAGAGTTAAACCAGAGGTCCCTGTACTGTGAGTGCAATAATACATATCTGTCTACTTAGTTGATGTGTAGGTTTGCAAATAGCTTTATCAGGTTGTTAGCTCATAGGATAATACTGTTCTTGTGATGCCATCTGGAGGAAATTTACTTTGCCGATGTTTCAGAGTTACTGACACTTCTGTTGCATTACATTTCGTTTTTTTTTTAAATTCCTTCTGAAAAAAAGTTATTCTCATTATCTTCCCCAGGACAATCTTTATTTCCATTTTCACCCCATCCTTTCTGCTTGCTTGTGTATTGACAAATTGGTTGTACTGTATTTTTGTGTTCAAATGTCGAACTCAATTGTGACATTTTGATTTGATTGTGATAGAAGAAAGAGCTGTCTTCAATTCCTAGTTTAAATGTTTGCGCTTTCTCAATACTTTTAGTTTTACAAGCTGTTTTTATGTAAACTGAAGAGGTTGCATTCTTCCAAGGAAATACTTCATATCAGTGTTCTAACGTTTGTTGAACAAGGTTATATTGACTTCCAGTTCGTTCCCTTGACAATTGAGATTGTACAGAAAGCTTAGCAGTAGTGCTTATTTATGGTAAACAGTGTTCGTATGGATGTATGTTTATGTAAACAAATAACACAAATGAATTTGAGGCTACTTACTTAACACTGTCTTTATATGTTTGTGTACTTGGTTTTTGTAGGTTGCATCGAATATATGGTCACTTCTTGTTACCTTGCTTCCAGTTTTGAGATTTAGGCGAATCAAATGCAGTTGATTAGCTTTTTAAGTTAAACGAGGAGGAACGATTGATATTTTGATTATAAGTTAGTTTGTATGCATAGCACTAGTAGCAAGCTTTGGCTCTTATTGTATTCACAAGTCACTGAGTAATAAATTAGGATGGAAATGTGAGCAAACAGGTCTCCTTTGCTTTCTTGAAGGTTGAACGTATTTGAGCCTATAGTGTTTCTAAGGCTTCACCAACTTGATTTTATGCTTGATTTTGAAAAAACATTAGCATTGACTTTTGCATCCAACATTGAAATGAAGTAAAGGAGGTGCGAGACTTTATTTTGTCTGAATGACCTTTTTTTTCAGAAATAACTGGTTTCGTGAAAAAAAGTATGGACGAATAAGACCCAAAGTTAATCCGCCTGCACAATCCGTTGTCTCAAAATGAGTACATAGCTATAGATGACTAGATTGATTAATTATGTTGAGCCCAACATACTGTTGGGCGCAACATAATGTGTTCGTATGGTTTCTTTCTCCTGTCAAATCTTTCTGTCGACGCAGCTCGGTCGTCCCTGGACCAACTGAGCTGAAATTTTGGTGTACAGGTAGAGTGCGTAAATACCCTGGAACCCTTTTTTTCATTTTTTCGATATTGACCTTGAAAGTGATTTTATTGAGGTTTTTCTGACCAAAAACGTACATGTATTAAGATAGGAAGCTTGATTACGATCCTGTGGCCTATAGTGTCCGATCTGCCAGCTGGTATTGTCGTGTAATCTGCCCATGTGCTTTAGAAAATAAGACGTATATATCTATAAAACGGTTGTGTTTCCGCCGATTGAAATGGACTACAAGATAAACATGGTACCGCCAAAATCACTCTACTCTATTGAGCTTCATTGTATAGCGGGGTATCAGGACAACTCGGCCCCTGGGACTACTCGGCCCCTAGCCATTCGGGAAAACTCGACCCCTAAGAAACATGTTTAACTGCCAAACATTTCGTCTAAAAAAAATTAGGAAATTGTGAAACTTTGAAGGTCATGATCACTTCACCGTAACGTCGAAAATATCAAACAACATGTACTCTAATATGGCGTCGCCGCGCCCGCAAGTGCTTTAGACGGTCTTTTAATGTTTCATCATCATCATATCGGGCAGCTTGCCCGGACGAGGGTTACTCTTTCCCTCCAGGCAGCACGGTCCGCCATTAGTTGGTCTAGATGTTTCAGACTTACGGAAATACGAAAACGCTTATGTGGACTGAGTTTTGTTTCTTAGAATTCTTATTCCACTTATCAGTCTGTCAGATCGGTAGAATAAGCTAGTTCGGGGTTGCTACTACGCATGTGCAGTGTCAAAGGTGAAGGCCCCGGCTTGTAAAGAGTAGAGTAGAGTAGAGTAGATCCATTCGGCCAGGTAGGAAGATCGTGTTCCAATTTATGCCGCTCATCCCTTTATAATTACTGGATCGTGATTCCGGGCTTGTGAGGGCAGTCTAGTGCTTTGTAGTTGTAGATCATTGGGTGGTGGTAAACAAATATACTCGCCTCGACATTGTCTCGATTTCCATAACAACGCCCCGACGGGTTTCGCTCACGTCTCAGGGGCCTTCACCTTTGACACTGCACATGCGTAGTAGCAACCCCGAACTAGCTTATTGTCATTCTTCGAGCCCCAAATACACTTATCATGCACTGAGTAATAGGTGCCGAGTTGTCCTGAGCTTGGTGCCGAGTTGTCCTGAATGGCTAGGGGCCGAATTGTCCCAGGGGCCAAATTGTCTCGGAATTGTATAGCGGACTACCCTGTACAGCGGACTTCCCCTGGCATTGTTGTGACAATCACTCGTGATCTTTATTCATTTCAGATACAGATGCAGATACAAATACATATACATATGCATTACAGATACAAAATACAGATATATTCGAGTAAGATGACCGTGTCAGTTCCTACACCTGAGTGAGGAGGGTGGACACGGTAGTCTTCGCGCGGATTAGTTTAGGGTGGATGACAGGTTGCGAATCTGAAACCCAAACACTTTGGGCATCCGTCTTCTCCAGCGGCACCAATTCGAGGGAGACGTGCTGGTTCTGGTTGGGATGCTTGCAGCGAGCTGCCGGATGACTCTTACTCTCGAGGTCCGCCTTGATAACGCCAGCCCGCCTGGCGCTGCGCGCTCTCGTCCGCCAGTTGAAGTCAACTGCCGTTGGAGACCCCTGGCATACTATTCACTCTATTTGGAATACACATCTTCTTTCAAGTTGCCCCTTCTACGTTCAAGAAAGAAAGGCGCTGTTTGAAGAGGTCACCAAATTTCATCATAATTTCTCCATGTTAACAGACAAAAGGAAAACTACTCTCCTCTTAACATCACAAAACCCACATATTTTAGAAAAAATGGGATCGTTCGTCTCCCATTGTGTCGGAAAAAGAAGTCAAACCCAAATAAGATAGAATTAAGTGTTAGTATTTGGACTAGAAAAGTTACTTGCTTTATTGTTACATATATATTGTCTGTCCGTTCTTTCATGTTACATGTACATGTACTTGCAATTAGCCTACGGGCAAGAACTTGCAATAAACTTAAACTTATTAAACTTATAATTTTGTATATTGTTTTGTGTTGCAATTATTTGTTAGCACGGATTGAATTTATTTTTCTGATTATCCTACAGGCGTTTTCGATAGGGTGGACTATCTTGTGCTACAGTCATCCTTGAAGGATTTAAGAAATAGAAGAAGACATGCAATGAAGAGCAAAAATAAGAAGTCTTGTGCAGACACTCTGCAGCGCTTAAGAGAGCAACTCTACACTCCACCAGTACACTCCTGCAATAACTGCTGGTTCTACTTCCGGCTGCTAGGTGGCGCTGCAGCAAGATAAGTCCCAAATGTGACTAAGCATGTATCCCCCCTCATCATGGTTTATGACAGGACACGATTTTGAAGTATATAATTATACTAAAACTGTAATACACTGATTTGCCTATCATACATAACCCACAATTCTTTGTATACTGTGCCTTATGGAGAGATGTTATCCATTACCTTTTTGTCAACAACTTTCTTTTTCTGTTTTTCAGGCTCCATTCCAACACGAGTCCCTGCTAATCGACAGGAAGGATCACAAACTCACCAAGGCAGAGAAGAGAGCAGCTAAGAAGAGCTACGAGCAAGAGAAGCGCATGAGCGTCAGTAACTACTCCCGACCATCCTACTCCGCCTTCTACCCCCAGCAACAGTCAGCGGGGACACCTGGCAGCTCAGGAGGAACTGCATCCATATCCAGCCTTATATCTTTTGCTAGGGCACAAACAGGGTAAGAACTCTGGCAAACTTTGTGGCACTATTTCAAAAATACACCATCTCTCCGTTATTGAATTATTGAATGAATCTGCCTATGGAATTTGAAATACATTCAGTGTACAAATGTAGAGCTTTTTACAAAATGTATGTTATTTTCCTATCCCAGAATGCCTCCGATGATACACCGTCCCGTGGCGAACGTGCGTCCCATCCAGTCCACGCCCATCCCGATGCAGCCGCGTACGTCTGGCAGCAACGATGTCCAGGTCTTCCAGCGAGGGGGACACAACATCATGGTCAACCACGTCAAGACCACCATGGGTGAGAACATCACTGCTGACTTTACTTATAACTTATCAGGGTTATAACTTATAAAGCCACATCCGAATCCATAAGAGAACGCCAGAGGCGCACAGATAGTTTCCGGAGACTGGACTGCAAAAAAAAGAAGAAATCTAAGAACTAGTATATAGGCATTGTGTGGCAGAATGAAGAGCCTCCTGGGTTCTCAAGAAGCCTTCAGTTTGCAACCACTGCTTCTCCTATTGGGTCAGATAGTCCTCAAGATCTCTAGAGCCGGCCCTTTAGACCTCTTTTAAATAGGCATCATGTGTAGTGATGATTTCTGTGTTTGGTCCAGAATAAAGAGCTCCAGGTTAGGAGATGTTCCTTAGCAGCCTTCAGAAACCTTTCTTCCCCTATTTGGTCAGTTAGTCCTCAAAACTGATTTTGTAGTCCAAGTCCAAAAAATTTTCAGACATACATTTATGTTGAAGATACACATACATGTAGCTAACATGTAAAATTTGCATGAATGTCAAACATGCAAGAGATGTTGAGACGTTTGTTTAATGAAGTAGCCCTGTATGTTCTCCAGACATCCCCATCCCTGGCAGTGCCAGTTCCAGCTCCTCTGTACAGAAGATCCCTGCCGGCAGCCAGATCACCGTGATCCGCACGCACCGCGGCATGTACATACGCACCAACGACGGCAAGATCTTCGCCGTGCGAGCAGGAGCACCAGGTATGAACCAGGTTCTCCGAGGGTCTCTGAGTTCCGCTCCGAGTAACCACGGCAACCAAGGTAAGGCCAAATCAAAGGAAAAAGACTTGTTTCTCAGTCTGGTACATTTGCATCAACCACAGACAAA
Source organism: Branchiostoma lanceolatum (assembly GCF_035083965.1). Lineage (NCBI taxonomy): Eukaryota > Metazoa > Chordata > Leptocardii > Amphioxiformes > Branchiostomatidae > Branchiostoma > Branchiostoma lanceolatum. The sequence goes on along the minus strand of NC_089726.1, from coordinate 15,322,047 downwards.
AAGATGTGGCTCATTTCTATTCCTTTCTCACATCTGCATCAGATTTCACTGCTGCATTTCTTCCTTAAACTGTTCACGTTTTCATTCCCTTCTACTAACACTGTCAACATCCACCAAAAAACATCCGTACGAGAAACAGGAAAATACTTTTCTTTGGCCTCAACTTGACATTGTATTACATGTACATGATGAATGTGTGACACTATATTTTGTCACTAATTAAGCTAATTGTATTGAATGTACATGTTGGTAGGTTATAAAGATTGAATATCCACACGTCTATTTCCGTACACAAAAGTGAAGCGCTTACCAACAAACTTTTGATCTGTCCTTTGATCCTTCTCAAGTTGACATGACTTGAAGCTTACATGTATGTTATGTGTTAGGTTGTTGTTGACATCGTGTCAAACCTTAATTTTTTTCCTCATTTTACTGTGAACTAATTCTTGCCGTTGCTGCTAGATTTACGTTGATATAACATCATAGAAATGTTATAATTTGTGCACATACATGTAGTGAGCTGGGTAACTTTTTCTTCCCATCTCTGCAGGTATCCCTGTTCAGGGCAGCGGGCCATCCCTGTCCGCCTCAGCGGTGAACGAGGCCCTTGACTCTGCTACAGCCTCCTCGGCGCCCCCTGGTCAGTCTCTCCCCCGGTCAGTGGCAACGTCAGCACCAATGGTCAGTGCCCTGCTGTCCGGCACTCCCTCCCAGGGGCTGCTCGGCCGTTCATCACCGATGGTATCAACGACAACAAGCACGGTAACGTCCGCCAATAACGTGGCGAGTTCGTCAGAAGCAGCAGCTATGAGGCAAGGGCACGGGGGCGCGTCTACTGCAGAGGTCCCTCCGTTCCTCACCACATCAAGTAAGGAGCCATTTGGAAATGGTAGACAGGACGGGAACAGTAGCGAAGCTGACAAGAGCACGACACAGAGACCGGAGTCGACAGGAGGGCTGAGTTCTGGGAGCTCGCTGTCCCGTCCTGCGAGTCAGAACCTGGAGAGAACGTCGCCCATCTCCCAGGCGGCCGACAGTAGCGTACCGGCCGTTACCTCGTCCGGCGTTCTGCCCTCCATCCCACCTCTAGTCTCCCAGCAGAACACCACGCAGAGTGGGGGGATTCCCAACTTCTCCTTCCCCGCCCCCAGTCAGAGTCAGGCTCTGAACATGAACATTCCAGGCATGGGGAACATATCCCCCTCCCCCTTACAGAACCTCATGACCTTCGTCCCCAGCTACCTCAACCCAGGCTCGGCCCAGCCCCAGCCTGGCATGATCCCCGGCATGTACAACTACCCCGGCATGATGCCACCCTTCGGCCTGGTGGCAGCACCCCTGCCCTTCCTTCCATCCGCCCCACCCCCCAACATGCAGGGAGCACTCGGTAATGCTGTTCCACTCAGTGGATACCCTCCCCAGCCTGGTATGGCTATTCCAACTAGCACCACCACCACCTCTCAGGAGGCAGCTAAAAGTACCGATGAGATGAGATCGTCACCGTTCAACTTTGATGACATTGTCCAGCTTGACTGAGTCAGAAGCTGAAAGACTGAAACACTTAACTAGCACCATATTCCTAACATCTTCTGTGGTATCTGCAAGTCTATATCAATTAACAGGGGCTGTTGTAGAATACTTACCAGCATCATGTAAAAATTCTGTGGTGATTTTGAGGAAAATTTATGAAAGAATGTCATTTGAATTGGCTCTGTTAATGACAACATATCTGTTGTGTTATGTCTTTCCAGCTAAATGTTGTAGCTTAGTGTACATGATATAAACAAAGCATTAACCCTTTTCCTACTGTAACCAAAACAAATTTAGATACACAGATGGGCTGCAGTAGGAAGAGGGTTAATGTCAACAACCTTACTCATCTGATGAACTGTCCAGTTAACCCTCATCTCACCAATGGCAACATTGGATTTCTCACAATGGACATTTGGAGGTGTACATATTGGAAACAAGACAACATCATGTCCTGTGTTTTACTGTTAATTTCTACTTTCTACAAATTCTGTTCAGTGAGTGTTTGAATTCTGAAAGATGAATTTGCCTGAAGCTTTGACAAACATATACTGGTATAAAACATGGACCCAGAATGTATTTTGAAGGTAAAAATGAGAACTTGAACTTAACTAACATTTAGTGTAGCAAACATGGTATCTGTAAAGGTAGGGAAAAGATACTAATTATCATGTAAATATGTGTGGTGTAGTTATATGTTTGGGAATAACTCTATACTCAATCTGATATTCAGTGGATTGTGGGGTTGGCAGACACATGAAGATATGAATTTTAAGATGTTATTCTTGGTTATGAAACATCACATCATGATCAGCATTTGCTAAAGGGATCCAAGAATGCCCAGGGGACAGGGTTTTCACTCTGAACTGTTATGTCACAAATTTGCATTCAACTACGGGATAGGAAACATGAAATCAGATTTAGTAAAGGACAAAGCTACAAACCTATCCAGATTTTAGCCTCTCGTAACCTGCCTCGAGATGTGACTTGCTACTTTGGGCATGTTAGAAAGAAGGTAGTGGGGCCCTCTATCATTTCAGAACAAAACTGCAGGAAGTTTTATGGGCCCAAAGTCAAAGTGAATGGCTTCCTTTGCAGCCATGGTTAGTGAAGTTGTATTCAGTTAAAGACACTAAGTTCCTTGTCATGCCATGTACCAAAATTGTTTTAATTCAGAATTGTATTGTTATATCCTAAATTCTGGAGTCAACCTATAAATGAAATGGGAACAACAAAGCTGTTAGCGCATGTATGTGTGGTTCTAGTAGCTCCATGTTCTTAACTGTGGTAACTGATGTGTAAAGGTATTGAGATCTGTGGAAATTTCTGCATCATTTGGATCAGATTTGCAATGGATTTTTTTTTGCCTTCATCATTGAGAGTTAAACCAGAGGTCCCTGTACTGTGAGTGCAATAATACATATCTGTCGACTTAGTTGATGTGTAGGTTTGCAAATAGCTTTATCAGGTTGTTAGCTCATAGGATAATACTGTTCTTGTGATGCCATCCAGAGAAAATTTACCTTGCCGATGTTTCAGAGTTACTGACACCTCTGTTGCATTACATTTGTTTGTTTTTTTAGATTCCTTGTGAAAAATTATTCTCGTTATCTTCACCAGGAAAAATTTTTATTTCCATTTTCACCATCCCTGCCCTTGCTTGTGTATTGACAAATTGGTTGTAATGTATTTTTGTGTTCAAATGTCGAACTCAATTGTGACATGTTGATTTGATCGTGATAGAAGAGAGAGCTGTCTTCAATTCTTAGTTTAAATGTTGGCGCTTTCTCAATACTTTTAGTTTTACAAGCTGTTTTTATGTAAACTGAAGAGGTTGCATTCTTCCAATGTAATACTTCATATCAGTGTTCTAATGTTTGTTGAACAAGGCTATATTGACTTCCAGTTCGTTCGCTTGACAATTGAGATTGTACAGAAAGCTTAGCAGTAGTGCTTATTTATGGTAAACAGTGTTCGTATGGATTTATGTTTATGTAAACAAATAACACAAATGAATTTGAGGCTACTTACTTAACACTATCTTTATATGTTTGTGTACTTGGTTTTTGTAGGTTGCATCGAATATATGGTAACTTCTTGTTACCTTACTTCCAGTTTTGAGATTTAGGCGAATCAAATGCAGTTGATTAGCTTTTTAAGTTAAACGAGGAGGAACGATTGATATTTTGATTATAAGTAGTTTGTATGCATAGCGCTAGTAGCAAGCTTTGGCTCTTATTGTATTTACAAGTCACTGAGTAATAAATTAAGATGGAAATGTGAGAAAACAGGTCTCCTTTGCTTTTTTTAAGGTTGAGCGTAGTACGTGAATCATTATTGTTTGAGACAATATTAATAAGGCCGTAGGAAAATATGATGTCGCAGAATGTCAGCAAAATGTGTCAGTAGGGACCCCTTGCGATCCCAGGTATTTTGGGCCCTGTTGATGTGGGTTTACATGCAATGATAATTTCAGCCGTTTGATAACGCTCTCTTGGCGAAGCCATCAGTTTGTTCCATATAGACTCATCCAAACAAGAAATATGTCCGAGTTAAGTTTTTATGACTAAGATTTTATGTGTAATCAATGCGTCATTGAGATGAAAAGGAAGGCACGGGGAAGGAATTTTCTGATGAATAAAGATTCTTTCTTCCTTCATATTAACCAAAGAGAGAGTTTCTGGGTGAAAATGCCAGGACTTATTGCAATACCTAACAGTGTTGATAGGGGACGCTGTGTGACCGTCTGTTGTCACATTCAAACTCTTGTATGCTGTGTGACCGTGCTGCCAATATATATACACACAGAAACACGTGCAGATGCACACAAACACATGGCAGAGAAATTGAATTAGGTAGTAATGTAGTAGACAAAACACGAAAGAAAGACCAACATATGTCATGTACATTAATATTGCAACTTCTTTACATATCTAGAACGCTATTCTCCCTCGCACGTCCCGGTTCTCGCCGTTGTATATGGCCTGTATGTTGGGTTTGTATGCGCATGCCATCTTTTGATCTGTAAGCGACACCGTTGAGCCCGCCGATGACTTGCTTGCTATGAAGCGCGTTTCGTCTGTATCCGCTTGTCGGAATAATCCCTATAGAGTCTTCTTGCACGATAAGTCGGTGCGAAAGACCAAGTTCAACGGTAATGTTGCTGCGGTGGTGATGGTTTGTTTAGGAGGTTGATCCCGTCGGTGGCGCGTATAGAAACACTATTTCCAAGACGTCCGCCGTAGCACAATGCTGCGCCATGTCATTTTTGAAAGACATGACGTTTGACCACCCTGTGCAGGGGATGTAAAATATGAGGTTAATTGGAGCCCCTATCTAACTGGACTCGAGGCAAGTTGGCGCGCGACCTCCCTGTGACCGAGCGCTCAACGAATTCCATCGATAAAAAACGAATTATGTTACGCTTTGTGTGTTTTGTTGTCTTTTAGGCATACTTTTACGTTTTGCACTTTACTTTACATTATAAAGTCAAGGGTAACACAGATCCAATTAAGGACAAAGGGAGGTTACCAACGTGGGGCTGGGGGTCCAGTGAGATTGGGCTTGACATCTTGCGAAAAAATAAAATGAAATAAGTGTGTGCTGATATCATATGAATTGATTTTTCTAAGGAGTAGCAAGACACACAACGTACCAAGTCCAGTGCTGTGCTAGAAAAAAATAGACCAATTACAAACCATTCCTATTGATTGTATTACTGTCCTGGCATGGTGGTTGGATCATACCTGCATGGTTAAGGGGGGAAGGAAAAACAGATAAATCTTCTACAATATATAAAAAACCTAGACAGTTTCTTGAACCCACAGACTGTACAAATCACTGGTACTTTGATTGTTCTGGTACTCAACTATAGCCGCCTCAGTGGACACTAAGAATACACAAGAATGAAAATACAGTTGGCAAAGAGTACGTTAGATACGTTAGGCAATGACAAAAACAATAGAAAGAAGTTAATGAATGAATCGCTGGTGCAATGTCATGTAAAACAATATGACTTACCTTTGCTGTGAATACTTCTCCACCAGAAAAGACAGCTACCAACAATGTTAAGACAATATCAAATTAATTTGCGCTAAAGGTTGCTACGCTTCTGAGTTGAGTGATCTTTCTCGAACCTGTACTTAACCCGTGGACTGCTACGCGCGTTCATAATCTAAGCAGGGCGCGCTTTGTCGTGGAGATGTGAAAAGTGAACAGAACTGGAAGGATGACAAAATCAGAAAGAGGTTTGACAAATAAACTGAATGAAGTAACAGTAGTTAAACAGGAAAGATATATGGTTGAGGAACATGCGTGACGTTGACATGGTTTATGAGTGTGCAAACTCATAAGCTTGACATTACAACTGTTTTTATTGACACAATAAAAGTAGAGCGACTTTCGTAATTCTTCTACAACTATACATGCAAATAGCAAACAACATACCACGTGTTGTTGTGGAAGCTGTGTTGACCTCCATTGTTGCATCTGCTGTCGTTGTTTGGATAGTCGTTGTCAGAGCGGGTTTTGTTACTGATACAGACGTCGTTGCAACAGTTGTTGGATCCGGAGGTGCCAATGTTGTCGTCTCTGCATGTTCTGCCGAAGTCGTCATTGGTGATGGTTTTGGTGGTGATTCTGACCAATCAAGAAGCTTTGTCGTTGTCACGATAGTCGGTGTCGCCGCTGTCGTCAAACCAGTTGTAGTCTGGATGAGAAATGTTGTTGTAACGTCGTTTGTTTTGGATGGTGTAGATGGAGCGAGAGTTGGTGGTGTTGTTACAGATGGTGTTGTAACTGCAGGCTGTGGCGTTGACTTGCCAGGTGTTGATAGGTCAGATGTAGTTTGTGACGGCGTTGACACGTTCGCTGTTGTGATAGCCTGGGATGTGGGAGGGACTGTCGATAAGCCAGTTGTTGTACCAGGCGTTGTGGTTGCAGGTTGGGTCGGTCCTAAAGGCTCTGTAGCAGCATGGTGAAAAAACGCGTTATATCTGTTTGACAGATAACATTGATTTAGACGAGACTTAAGATAGCCTGCTTGTATCGAACTACAATATTTGAGCCCCCCCCCCCCTGTCACTGGACCCGCGGCACGCTGGCGGCGTCGCTGCGGCCGATCGAATTGGCAAAGCACTCAACGAATTTCATCGACAAAAAAGGAATCTTTTTAAGGTGGGGTACAGGCATGCGGCAGCACTTCTGGGGTGTCTTGAAAATACTATATAGTGTTACTTGTGGCTCTTGATTTTTTCTCTCCAAGTACCTCTGTGTTTACAGCCAGGCCAGAGAATTCAGCTTTCCAAAGGGAGGGAGGGAATAGCCAAAATGGAGGCCCCTGATTGGTCAGGCTGTTCCAAAAGGTATCGGCACCCAGTCAGAACCTTGGAAACTGCAACTTTGCCCTTGAAGTTTGCGGTAAACTGATAACCTATGTAGGAAAATGATGCCAGATAATGAAAATAGACCTATACATCTAACAAATCAGATGGTTATTTTGTCTAAATATTTTTGTTGAAAATGTGCTGCCGCATGCCTGTACCCCACCTTAAGCTTTGTGTGTTTTGTTGTCTTTTTGGCCATACGTTTTGAACGATATTCCCATTATAAAGTCAAGGGTAACACAAATCCAGTTAAGGACGCAGCGAAGCCGCCAGCGTGCAGCGGGTCCATGGCCAGTGAGAGGGGGGGGGGGCTTCAGCAACATCACGCATGGCATACAAAATGCCGTACAAAGCTATAAGTTCCTCACCTTCACAGCCCAGCAACTCCAGTCGGAGACGTATGAAGTAACTTACGAAGTCCTGTGGATTCACTCGCACGATGGACGTGATGGTCGGTATGTCAATGTCATTGGTGACAACTGTTGCTCCGTCGGAATTCGCATCAAACACCTGGAGGCAAAGGCACAAATCGACAGAAAGGTTTGGTACGTTCTGTAGCAGTATAACACATTGTTGATTCTTTGGTCTGAAAAAACTGTCTAATCCGGTCATATTTATATTCAAGAATAGAAGGAACAGAAAACGTTTCAGGTTTATAAACGGTCCAACAAAAGTAATGTTCACCTATAATAGACATAACGTTAGCAGGTCAAATGTCACTGAAATCCTTGCCACTGTTTGATCCAGCCTCTTTGTACACTGTCAATTAATGCGCCCTCTGTATCTCCGTAGAGAAGCCAGTAGCTCTTGACATGTCCTCCCCACAAACCCTGTGTCTGGATCCCGGTGATGATGGTCCTGGTGTTAAAGTTGACCTGTCCAGAAGTCCCATGGAGGTTCCCGAAGAGAAGTGGACCAACAGGGACCCCGCAGAAGACAGCAGTATCAAGTCTGGTGGCGCGTAGTTACCAAGTTTATCTCCACAGTACTGTCCTAGTGATGGGGCTGATGTCGATGATCCGTTATAGATCGACACAACCGGTATGGCTTGGAAACACCCAAATACTGTAGGTGGGAAGTTGAAGGCGTCAAACTGCAGTTGAACTTGGCTCATGGGTGCTTCGATGATCCACTCACAGGTGATCCCAGCTTGGAGCGGGCCCGGGTAGTTTGGTGATGTGAAGCTCCTAGTCAGGCTGTCTTTGTTCAGAGTGCCCCCACAGGTCTGTCCCATTGACCCTAGGGTGATGAAGAAAAATATGTCAATGGAGTTTTTCATTTGTGCTTTTTTTGTTGTTGCAAAGTGCACTAATGTATTAAATACACTGAAGGGATTATGTATGTATATATATATATATATGACACTTTGAATAGATTTAAGTGAAATGAACGAATATGACCTGCTTATGAAGCAGCTGTTTGCTTGCATCACATACGTTACTATATGTGTCAAAATGCTCATGGAAATGCGTTCTAAAAGCTTGCTATATATGCTAGAGGACGTTACTTGACATGAAACTTCAAAGTTCAAAGCGTAGATAAAAGAACCACAGACATGGCCTGGATACTACAACATCGCGTGCCACTATGTGGGAGTGATATATGGACAGAGAAATACGTATCATATAAGTCTACTACTAACCATGAGTAAACACCAGCAAACAGGAGGCCGTTGCGAGCAAATTTATGGTTGGAAAAGGCATCATAGTACCGGCAGTCGCTGAGAGCTCTTCACGACAACAGCCAGCCCTCTGCGCGTATAGGTGCGCAAGGATAAAACACTTCGCAAGCGTACAGTTGTCTTTGCTATATAATTAGAAGAACCCTAGTCTCGCTTCCCATGCATGTTTAAGCTTTGTCAACGAGCACTGTCTTCTATGTCTGGGAAGACCAAACTCTCAAAACAATAACTGGTGTCCCGTCTGGGAAGCGAGACTAGCGGTAGCCACACCATAAACAATAGTCAAAACTTTCAAATCAATCACCATTATGGTTGACACGCGTCATCATCATCATCATCATCATCATCATCATCATCATCATCATCATTATCATCATCTTCATCATCATCATCTTCATCTTCATCATCATCATCAGGCAGTAACGAGTTTACAGGGTAGTTAAGTCGGCAAACAGTGCAAACCCAGCGACTACGACAGATCATCCATGAAGATACAATTTCAGAACCAGGTGTATCTCTTATTAATGATGCCGACATATAAGCAAACGTTATGATTAAGGTTCCATATGCCACAAGAATGAAATTCCCATGGTACTATATGGTATCATAATATTTTCTCATTGATTATGCAAGTTAGGTATTCATCTGCATTATCTAATGTCTATCGACATTTCTCTCTTTCTCAGTTACATATCTCACATTCAGCGAAATTACAAACTTTCCTTAGTAATCATGCAAATTAGATCATGATATGCATATTAGTACATAATTATGTATATCATCACCCAAGCTATCTACATTTCATTATTCAGCTATCTATATCATAAACTTTTTCAAAGCAATCTTTTCAATTGTACAAAAAATGCAACTAAACCATTCTTGTATATGATGTAACCGGTGAGTTGATAGGTAATATAATCTTCTTTACAAGCTTAAGACTCATAATCAGATTCCATCCACATACATGTCCAAAGCTGTACATGTGGTAATTAGTTGAGAGTGTCGCTATCATGATTACTAAATCCAGTCATGTCATAGATTCGGGTGAATCCCAGTGTAACCTTTCCACACTGTACGGTTAAGTGTGTTACTCCCCTGTCAAACGCTCATAATGTGTCCAACAAACATCAAACAGTGTAGGTTATGTAACCTTTGTTTTTCTAAAATGATTAACTCTGCCCTTCCTAATGGGATAACACAGGTCAGTAGTAGCACGGTGAGAGGAGTAAAGGTTGTTTGCCAACAGAGTGGTGTGATCAGCGTCCTTGGGAAGTGTTTGCCTAATGAACACACTGTCACTTCAGTAAAACCCTCATAGGGAGTAGAAATATAGCTTGTATGGCATGGAATAACCAACGATATGAGATAGCAACATTGTTTAAATCAGAAGGGTTGTATTATCAAGGGATTGCAGTTTATCACCATCTCTGTATTTGTATATCCCCCTGTAATGCAAAATCTGCAGTAAAGACCACACTTTGATCATTTCCTGTGCGTTACAGTATGGTAACTTATTGAAATCTAACTTTTATATGTGTGTATGTGTATGTATCTTAAATAGTTTCTGTAGTCGCAATAATAGAAAAAAAAACTAACTTACAGCTACTTTACTGTTCCAAGACTATGGATGATCATATACCTGAGTAGCTGAGTTGCTGAGAAAGCATTTGTGAAGTAAGCTTTTTTTCAGATCTGAGATGTGTTATGTAATGTTCTAGTGATTAATTGTCGCTGGAGTAGTATAGTCTGTCAGAGTATATCGAACGACTCTGAAAGAAGCCAATGAAATCACGGCGTCCTTTGGTTACAATAGAACGTATTGATTAGTATAAATATTATCACACCCTTCCGTTTACACAAGATAAAAAGTTGCGAAGAACAAAACGTCCGCGGTCAGTCACCGTTAAACACGCCCTTATAATGGCACTTATAGGCGCCGGTGGGAATAGGTGTGTTTGGCGCAAGGTCTTCTGGGAAGTGTCCTAAGACAAATTAAGACTTTATGACTAACTGTTGTTAGATAGGTCGCATCGTACATTAAGCTATTGTGGGATTTTTCTTTGGGATTTTAGAAGTTCTAGCAGACAAAATGATGTCGTTTGGCGATCCCATCATCATATGCGTGCTGATTCTGACGATAGTTGGACCGTTAGGTGAGTGTTATACTAATTATGCTAGATTATCGACTGCATGACTTAATTTGTTACTGCCCTCTCCTCTCTCCTTTGGTAACCGTTTTGTGCGTACCTTAATAATTGCATCAATCACACTTGTGGTTGACGATTTTTTAAATGTACATCTTCACTTCCTATCATGCCTCAGAAAGGTACATACCGGTATAATCGGTGTTCAACTCCAAATGTTGTTAAACTAATAGAGATTTTAAAAGAAATTGGTCTTAACCGGTTGGGGGTAACTATCTCTCCTTACTCACATGCCGGCGAATTGACCCCGGAAGAAGATCTTAGTCTGCGCCTGCGCAGTATTTGCTCTCGCTATAACTACAGTGAGGTACAACGGTAGGGCATGAAGTGATGAAATGTTGCACAACGTCAATAGATGTGTAGTAGATAATGATTTGTGTACATGTAGTATAATATAATACTACATTTTCAGATTACATAATTTGAGGATAAGTAGATAGATCTTAACAGGTTTACTTACCTGTATAAGTTACTGTAACTACAACTTTGTACAACTTACAAGGTTAAGAAAACATGTTTAAGAATTCTGCTTCTATCAAAAGAATACAGGAGAACCCTCGAATGGAACTGGAAGCAGGACCGTATGCATTCCATACCGTTAGTATTTGAGTGCTAGTAACTACTGTACAGGGCCATAGATATGAATAAAACATGCTTCCTCGTTCTCATATGCTGCATAGTATGGAAACTGTGTGCTAATTACGGTAAAATTACGGTGAGATTGGGAAAAAAACTACGTTGGGAGATATGGTTATTGGCTAGAACGAACTGAAAATGGCGTTTACGCACCCTTTCTTCCGGCATCTACAGCGTGAAGAAAAAAATAGTTCAAGGAGTAAACAAACCACTAAAACACGAGGCAGCAGCTAAATTTTACATTCCCCGGGGTCTCATGCACCAACAAACTGGAGAAACACTTCCAAAACCCACCTGAACTTGCCCTTGACTCCCCGCCGCAGCACCTCGTCGTTGCACGCTCTGATTACTCCGTTCCCAAAGTGTACCGCGATATTTTCGCCGGACCACCATCAAACACTCGCCACACAAGGAATACAACCATGGCTGCCTTCTTCTCCAATCTCAGCCCGTCATGTGACCGTATTAGCGAGTTATGATTGGTCAAAGTTAGTCTTGCGCAAGAATAGGAACAGACCTGCAGTACCCAGCGCGGCCGCGGGTGGCGCTTGGCGCCAAATTCAAATTTTCAAAATTTCGCGCATGCGTATACTAAGGCGCTACAAAGAACGGGATGTGTACTGTGCATTAAAGTATTTTCTTTACACGTTCTATACACGATTTTAGCACACGTAGTGCATCAAAGATATGTTTCTGAGTGGGTATAAACATGTCAGTGGTGACGTCAAACATGAACGCGTACTGTCTATGTATTCAGGGTAAATTTGGTTTGTCTTGATAAACATGTAATCTGTGGCCATAGGGGTACACAAAGGATAGTTATAGGCAGAGGGACAGAGCGGGAACATCAAAAGAGGCAGTGATTATATGATATATGGTATATCATTCATATAGGCAAGTAGTCACTATGCAGTATGGGTATGCCATTTGCTTCACATTAACATAAAGTATGGTAAGAATTCTAAGGTACGCCTGAAGTAATATATGCGCAATAGCAACATTGTGGTGCAGTGAGATTAGACCATTGTTGACCTCTGAATCCTGTACAAATCGCAGAATGGTACCCAGTTCACGCCAGCAGAGTCAATAGTCTATTCCGGATGTACTGCTATACTACTGACACTAGATATGTCTCCCTGGCTTGTTTGATTTTATCGTCTTTAATTGCTCCTAGAGGACATAACGTGCTTGTCAATTCTCGTTCTGACAAAAATAAAATGGTTGACATGTATTGTGTTAACCTTTCACAAGGTGTGCATGTTATCTTTGGAATAACCGGGCCATATACATGTTTCCACCCATTCCTTCGATTACAAATCATCATCCTTTGAAACAGCTTTACCCAAACATGGCCAACCAAGGTAAGGCGTCTTCAGTGCTGTGGTATGTCTTTTTAATGTTTATTTTCTATATTCATAGGAGTAATGGGGCAAACATGTGGAGGCACTCTGAACAAAGACAGTCCAACAAGAAACTTCACATCCCCTAATTACCCCAACCCGATCCGTGGTACCACCTGTGAGTGGATCATCGAAGCACCCATGGGCCAAGTCCAACTGCAGTTTGAGGTCTTCAACTTCCCACCTACAGTATTTGGGTGTTTCCAAGCCATACCGGTTGTGTCGATCTATAACGGATCATCGACATCAGCCCCATCACTAGGACAGTACTGTGGAGATGAGAATGGTATTTACGCGCCACCAGACGTGATACTGCTGTCTTCTGCAGGGTCTCTGTTGATTCACTTCTCTTCGGGAACTTCCGTCGGACTTACATCTGGACAAGGCTTCGTTGCTAAATTTTCGTTCCCAGGTAAAATTTGCTAACATTTTACTGGGCTACATTTGGGACTACAGCGTGGATATTACAGCAAGAAACAATCTTATCGCATTTATTGTTATAACCCGACGTTTCTGATTCCTCGCTAGGTGTTGTAAGCTTGATTGAAATCTTTGTTCTTTATGTTTGCTCAATTGGTCACTGTCGGAGAGAGGCCTGTAGACTAGTGTAGAGTCTCACTGAACGGCCGGTTACAAGATGTAAAATATGTCTGATGAAGCTGAACGATGAGATTAAGGCTTAAGGGGTTCAGAACAGACTTGTCTATAACTGGCTGTGGAAGGTTTGACATTGTTTATAACAATCGTTCTTTTTCACGAAGACACCGTTGACGATTGTGCATCGTCGCCTTGTACCAACGGAGGGACATGCGTTGATGGACATGGAACCTTCCAGTGCCTGTGTACACCAGAGTATGTCGGCACACGATGTCAAGGTAAGTTGTTTCAAAGATAGAGTGCTGTTGTTATCCAATTGTGATGTTATGATAATCATAGGTACTTTTATGATAATCATAGGTACACATGATGACGACCTTTTGATGATCATTTGGAGCAAAATAGGTATCATCGCCTCCTGATTATGTTACCGATTTTGAACTATTTTCATTCAATTCTGATCTAGTGTTGAAATCATCATGCTTGCTACCTCTGGGGATGGCCAACGGTGACATCGAGGACAACCAGATCTCAGCATCTTCGGAAGTGGCCGGATACGAGGCTTACAGAGGCCGACTGAACGGCCCGCGTGCTTGGCAACCAAACATCGTGAACACTAACCAGTGGTTACAGGTCAACTTTAACAACAGAACCATCATCACCGGGATCCAGACACAGGGTTTGTGGGGAGGGCATGTCAAAAGCTACAGGCTTCTCTACGGAGATACAGAAAACAGCATGGCCATATATAAAGAGACGGGATCAAACAATGCCGAGGTAATCATCATTTACATATAATCTGCCACGAGCATATCCTGAACATTTGTTGGGTATTGTACTAAGTAAATGACAAGTAATTACCTTGTTAACATCAAAACAAGAGAAAGATTTTCCAAACTGTGAGAATCAATTTTCAAAATGATATTTCAGCCAAATGTACTCAATTTGTGGTTTTACTTTCGTCTCCACCTCCAGGTCTTCAATGCGAATTCCGACGGAACCACAGTAGTCAGCCATGACTTCGACAGACCGATACTCGCGTCCATCGTTCGAGTGAACCCACAAGATTTCATTGGTTCCCTCATACGTCTCCGAATGGAGCTGCTAGGATGTGAAGGTAAGAATCTTTCTTGGCTTCCTCTTGTGGGATAAACAGTGTAGTTAGAAAAATTATGATACTTACAGACCGTTTTCCTTTATTCACAAGTGTTATTTTTCCACAGTCATATTTGTTGAAATGAAGCACACTTATCGTCTTTCACAATACCACAGACGTAGTTACTTCTGGATCAACCCAACTAGAAACAACTACACTGACTACAATGACTGCACTGCCCACAACCCTTTCCACATCACATGCGGACACAACAAAAGACGTGTCAACAGTTCTCCAAACAACATCCGATCTATCAACACCGGGTAGACCAACGGTACAGCCGACAGTTACAACAACACATGCAACAGCACAAACAACTCTCTCTCCATATACACAATCGGTAACAACTGAAGTGCCAACAAGCAGTCTCAGTCAGACTTCAACTAGCATGACGACAATTACGACAACAAATCTTCTGACTACAACAACTATGATACAGCCAACTGAGACATCAGAGACAACCTCATTTACAACAACAAGACCATCTACAGTAACCACAAGATTAATGTCAACAACGCCTGTGGAGGAAGTTGTCGCGACAACAACAGAAACTCCTCTCGTAGATACATCAGAGACCCCATCAGTTACAACAACGAAACCGTCTACAGTACCTATATCAACAACGCTTACGGTGGAAACTGCATCGGCAACAGCAGCATCACCTCCAATAACTTCAGCTACGGCAGCAAAATCAACGACACCTATGGCAGAAACTACAGAAATAACAACAGATGTACCTCCTACAACAACTGCGTCAACGACAGTAGCATCGTCGAATCCTACAGAGACAACAAATGCAACGACAGTGACACCTGAAGCTACAACAACGTCATTACAAATGGTAGAAACGTCGGCAAACATTACGAGTATGAAAACGTCTTCCCAAGCAACGACAAAGGAGGCCTCCACACCAAAGAAGACCAACACACCACTACCAGTAAAACCTACACAACCTGACTTGATTAAGACAACGGAAAATCCCAAGTACACTACAGCGGGTCAAGATGGCGACAAGGAAGCACAAACAGGCGACAGTGGAGGAGGGGGTAACACCGCGGTGTTCGCTGCTGCAGGGGCCGCAGGGGGAGTAGTGGTCCTGGTCGGAGTGGGGGTAACTGTCTTCATCTGCAGACGACGCGGAAGGTAACGGGAGCTAGAACTTTGTCTATATAGAATTCTCCACCACACTTTCCATTGTTTGTCGACATAGCTTGGTTTCTACATTACAAATTACTATATGTCACAGTGCAGTAGATATTTAGACTACTAACAAAGCATTGTGCAGTATATATATATACTTTCAACAATGAACAAAACAATAAAGAATAAATCATTGCTATCGTTTCAATGCAGAAATTCTGAGGCTTGCGGAGTGCCAATGCATCGTCTGGAGGAGAGCCACAATTCTAAAACGTGAGTTGTTTGCGGTGACTTTAGGTAGAACTAACTCTATTCTGCTCATTTTATGGCGTATCACGTGTGGTGTCACGTTTGCTGGGAGGCTTTTGCCTTGATGAGCAAAATATATTGACATAACTCCCTTGCAAATAAACATTTACTGGGGGTATGCCCTCCACCTGTCGCTGTGTAATGTATTTACATAATGCGGGAGAGCCATATGCAAACATTCCTGTAGAGCTAACTATTGCCGTCTCGCCACGAAACAGAATGTCCTTGACATCTCGAGTTGAGTAAGGATGTAAAAGTATGGATTACATACATATTTATTACAATTTTGAGAGAAGCATGTTAGGGACGGCACATGGATATAGTCACAGTTGTATAGGGCAATTCACAACTAAGCAATTTATTTCCAGTGATAATCAAGTTGCTGATGTGGAAGTGGAGAATCCCTTGTATGGCACGTAAGTCACTTTTGAGTAAACTTATGATATTGATGTACGATAATGTTAAAAGATCATATTGGACGTTTTACTTTACCCAAAAGGAAGTGTAGTATTGATTTTGGCTTTGTGTGTGCTGTATAAACGATTGCGTCATACATGAAGTACGTGAAGTCTGCCTTTTTTCTGACGTTTCAAAATTGGGCCTGTGTGTGGATTGGAAGTAAATAATTAAGGGTTAATGACCCACCCCGAGGTGTATATGGTGTCATAACGCCTGGTCATGTGCTATAACCACCGAATAAAACCACCGAGTGAGCGAAGCGAACGAGGTGGTTTTATGAGGTGGTTATAGCACATGACCAGGCGTTATGACACCATATACACCGAGGAACAGGCGGGTCATTAACGTTATTATCACATAGCCTATCTAAACTGACCCATATAAGAGAGACAAATTTTTGTATAGTACATAGATTCTTTATTCGATACTATACATGTAAAATCAATCCATTGTACATATGATCTTCATATAATCCAATGTAAACAAGCGGTGACTTGTCTTCGAGCCCACACGGTTACAAATTGACGGGTTGTTTGACGCCTGGCTGTGGTAAGAATCGTGCATGTTTACCTCCCCTTTGCTTGTAGTTTCCCCGGATAATTATTGCTCAAGCCGGAAAAGAAATCCCACAGAAGTGTACACATATCGAGCCGAGATCATCGTAGGTACAAACCTGTAAGAATTTGGGCGATTTTGACCGTAATTCTTACGATGCCAACACATCGGTTTGGGGAAGTTACGTGTTCGCCCTGGGGAGGGGGTCGTTTGTTTTGAACAAGGCGACATCACTTTGCCGGCAATAATTTAATTTTCGCCAGGTAAAACCCCTCAGAAACGTGAACATACCAGCCTGTGGTCCTCTTGGGTAGAAACGTAGGATGTTTCATTGGCGATTTCTTTGTCTGCCAAGATTTGCTACTTCGGGAAATACATTATGTGATGAGTGGGGAGGGGAATCTGTGTGCCCGCTGCTTCTTGTTGGTCACACTCGCCAGCTTCCTTGCCCCTAAACTGCTGAAGCATGTTTCTGGGCGTCTTCCTCAACTTCCCATGACCCGAAAACTGACTCTAAGTCGGCGTCTGTCAGTTCCTCGACGTAAAACTGTGGGACGGGTGATGATGCCCGACAAATTTGCAACAATCGTCTGCGGACGGTTCCACTCTCTTGGTAGGGGTGTGAGAAATATTGTTTTTATTCCTCTCGTTTAAATTTCACTCAAATTGAAATTTGTTCATTTTTTTCACGTATTCTAAGAAGATTTTGTGAATTTTGAGAAAATATATTTTTTTGAACAAGCGTAAGAAAAAGATTCATAAAAAAGACACCCCCTCTTCAAAATGGAATAAGTGTTGTGTTATAGCCCGTGTGTTATGGCCCCATAACACATGGGCAATGGAGGCTTCTGATTGGGCGACGCCATCTAGCTATGTGATAATACCCCTTATGGCGTGTGCATTTGCATAATAGAACAACTCATGCGTAAGTCATACTTTGTGACTCAGCAGCTAGTTAATATTTTGTGTCTCAATACGTTGTTAACGTACATTTATTTGCAGTCTTGATAAAATATGTTTCCATATATTGTACAGATGGCGTTGACGTTCTTGTGTGCAATCAAAGCAACAAACGTTTCTTTGATCTTTCAGAATGGGTACAGCGGATAGAGTGGGTCTGGCCGTGGCTGACAGTTGTGCGTGACGATGTCATCATCAGTAGTCATGGTCACGAGGACATTGGAACTCCAACTGTGTCGGAGAATTCCCTCTTTTTGTATACAGTATAGATAAAACGGGAGTTTATGAACACTTTCCTGTCTTTTGGACATAGATGTATAACATTGCAATGATCAAAGCTTTTTCAGCAGTGAAGCATAAAAAACTGCATTACTACATAGTTGAGCGACGGATTTCACTAGTTACTTGACGCTAAGATACTCATATGTATATCATATATCATAGTAGCGTGCCACTGCCGACTTTTCAGGCAGGGTATCCACATTGGAGTTGCACAATGACTAATATTGAAATCAAAGAAGGACATTCTTTTGACATTATGTGTATAACCACGAGATACTTGGGTTTGGTTATTTCTCGTGAAATTTCGTTGAATGGATTATTAGAAGATTCTACAATCACGAAAGTTATGAAATTTCATTGTCATAATATTTTTGACAACAATTGTGTAAATACTTGTACATGCCATGCTTTGTTTAAGTGCAATAGAATAAAGATTAAGCTATCTTAACACGAGTTTGTCAAAACTATTATGTGCATTGTATGAGGTAACGTTTGCGCCAACATGTGTGCAACCTGGAGCAAAATTCATTAAGAATTTTCCAAGAAGCTCCATCTTTCATCTGTTAATCAAAGTGCACCGTTAATATCACTTGGGTGGTCAATGTTATACCAACAACACTGCGCAGACCAGATCACAGCACGTTAAGTTTTTTGTCGTTGAAGAACAACAATGATAGCGCGTAGAGGTACATATCATCTCTTGCTACCGGTTCGTTTTGTCACCAGTTCAGTCACCTGTAAAGAAAATGAAATAGAACAATTTGGAAGAACAAAAAGATTGTACCACCCTAGAGGCACTGTCAAAATAGTAAACCTTCTAACGTAGCAGGATAGCAACATTGTCAGACAGGAGAACATTCCATCTTAAATGTTCAGATACGATTTAACTTCAAAACTGTTATTAGCATGGATTCGTCAAAATAACATCAACAACTTTAGTAATGCAAAATATGTCGATAATTATAAACTAGTCCATAGCGGTTGGATATTTCTCGAGAAATATCTGGCAAGAAGCTAATAGAATCACGGCATGCCTTGGTGATAACAGTGCCCATTGGTCAGAACAAATATCATCACGCCCTTCTGTTTGAACAAGATAAGATAGTTGAAGAGAACAAACCGCTGCCAGCCACCACTGCACACGCCCTAATTAAGTCATATCAATAGGGGAATAAATTAGTAATAGATGACGCAAAGGCTTTTGGGATAGGGGTGTCATAAAACAAATTTGGTAATTACATACCTGGTTTAAGTGTTCTCAGATAGCTGTTCTGTTTCGTCGTGGCAGATTCTTACCAATTGTGGGACGATTAAGGAACACCAGCGGGCAAAATGATCCCATATTGCGATTACCACGTTGTAGGACTGCTGATGCTGATGACATTCGGGCAGTTAGGTGAGTGCTTTTCCAAGAACATGTTTTGTGACAACGACCGGTCTATTTTTGTTTTAGTATTCTGTCTCTGCTCCTTGTTATAACCCGGTACATTAATACACACACATACGAACATTATGATTCCGGATTTACATGATACGGTGCTCGTGTTATCGGGTTTTCATCACCATCCGTGCCGTTAGGTGTGATTGACAGTACTGTTTGTCTTGTTTGTACGTTAAGAAGTAGCATGGTTCTTGACCATTCAGATTTATATCTATAATAGATCTGTTGCTTACGAGGGACGTCGGCTTGTCCCTAAACTATAGTTACAGTGTGCTGTATATAGGCTGCGCCATTTGCACAGAAATGTTGAATTTACGTCAGCTACTCAGCAAATTTCATCATCCGTTTGTGTTTGTATTTTATTTTATTTTATTTTACTGCTATAGATATTCATAGTTTTCCGTCGATGCAGTTACATGGTTTCAAATACCAGTCTTCATTTCTTACTGAAGGTTTGATATTAGATCTACATAGTCGTTGACTAAACTGACCTCTGCTCTTCAAACAATAGATTTTTCCTTAACTTATCTGTCGCCCCTTTGGCCCCGGGTGTGTGAAATTTGATTAACTGTATCCATGTATTCACAAAGAACCTTTGGTAAGTGTCAATCTAGACACACAGATCGATACCTAGAGTAGCCCCTCTTATGAGTTCAAAACGACAGACTGTTTGGCAAAAGCGATCTTTTTCGTAATTCTGATTTCTTAACGTGTCACCTATTGTATCCAGATAAGGACAGTTCAAACATTCGCGTGTGGTTATCAGTTGATTAGGGTTTTGTCCTGTCTTTGGTAAAATATGACTCAGAGGGCAAGGAATATGGGACTAAATGTCATTGCGATAGACTATCTGTCCTGCAGCACTTTCATCAAATGAATTTCATAAAAAGGTTATCTCCATTACTGGTATATTGCTGTCAATTTATCATCTCTTAAATCATAAATTAGTGGGGTCGTGTGGCGTAACGGCAGGATTTTCGACGCAGAACCCAGGGGTCCCGGGTTCGAATCCTGACGCCACCGATCTTGTGCCCTTAAGAAAAAACTAAAAAGGCACTTTTCAAGACTTTCCCCACTCCACCCAAGTGTAAAAAAACGGGTACATTATGTGTGTGGGTCACGACACCAGCAATAGCTGCCTGTGTCCCACGTGTATTGCGCTCTTGCAATTCCAATAAAATCCAAAATCCATAAATTGACATCAGGAAGGGCAAGCATGTGCACACAAACATAAAAATAATAATGCACATCATGCATCGATTGTGATTGTTTTAGCAAACAGCAACTGTTTAACATATTCGTCCACTATGAGGCGACATGATACGTTTCATATGTGTATTACCTTTATTATTATTTCTAGGCGCGATGGGACAAACCTGTGGAGGAACTCTGAACAAAGACAGCCCGACAAGAAACTTCACATCACCCAACTACCCCGGCCCGATCCCAGCGCGGACAACCTGCGAGTGGATCATCGAAGCACCTATGGGACAAATTCAGCTGCAGTTTGAGGTCTTCACGTTTGCACCATCAACATTTGGGTGTACTGACTTTAACTCATACGTGTCAATGAATGACGGTTCATCTACATCAGCCCCGTCACTAGGACAGTACTGTGGAGATGAGAATGGTATCTACGCGCCACCAGCCGTGGTGATGTCATCGTCAGGGTCTCTGTTGGTACGGTTTTATTCGGGAGGTTTTGGTCTTACATCTGGACAAGGCTTCATTGCAACGTTTTCTTTCCCAGGTAGATTTGTTTTCATTCCCTAAAACTTCTAACTAATTTACCAATGATATCTACAAAATGTATTGCTGAAAGTGGTGTTCACGTATTGCTTTGTCACTTCGTATTACACATGTACAGTCGATAATAATCATTTTCCACTGCCTTCAAAAAGAAGTTAAACCTAAGTATAGTCAACCATATTCAACATAGAACTTTCACAGTAGACTAGATAACTATTTCGATTTTCATGTATCTCCATGTACTTGTTTGTCTGCAATTAGCCTTTGGGCATGAACTTGAAATAAAGTTATCATTATCAATAATCACCCGATATTCTATACATAGTTGTATTAAGATCATATAGGATCGTTTTTGTTATAAGATCATGCAGACTGTACTGACGTTGTGTGCCAGAACGGAGGGACGTGTACAGACACACCGAATGGATACAACTGCTCTTGTGCCGCTGGATTCACTGGTTTGCAGTGTGAAATAGGTAGGTTCAGCTCTTTTTATCTGATAACCTTTGTTTGCGATTACATATAAAATGATACCATTTGTTTACATATGTCTTCATCAGTAAGCGTGTGAAACTTTCATGCGTTTGAATACATAATTTGCTATTTAAAGCATGGTTTATGGGAACTGGATTTAAAAAGAATTGGTATTTTTCTTAGCTCCTATGTGGTTTTGAATTATTCGAAATACTCGTATAACGGTACAACAATTCAAACTGTTGATTTGTTTTCCCACAAGTTGACGTCGACTACTGTGCATCATCGCCTTGTGCCAACGGAGGGACATGTGTGGATGGGACGGCCGGTTTCCGCTGTCTGTGTACGTCAGAGTATGTCGGGACACGATGTCAAGGTAACAAGAATAGATAATACATAGATGTAATTGTCGTCATAAAATATAAAATTTATCGTCAATTATATGGGGTTCGTTTATGTTTCATTCAGTGTTGAAATCGTCATGCTTGCTGCCACTCGGGATGGCAAATGGCAACATTGAGGACAGCCAGATCTCGGCATCATCAGAGACACCGCTATACGAGGCTTCCAAAGGCCGACTGAACGGTCCACGTGCCTGGCAACCAAACATCGTCAACACTAACCAGTGGTTACAGGTCAACTTTAACAACAGAACCATCATCACCGGGATCCAGACACAGGGTTTGTGGGGAGGGCATGTCAAGAGCTACAGGCTTCTCTACGGAGATACAGAGGACGACTTCTCAGCATACCAAGAGACTGGATCAAACAGTGGCAAGGTATCAGTCATATAATGTGTATTGTTATTTTCATGCGGTTTATAGAATAACAAATATGAGATAAGCAAGCTTAAGAAGTAGACAACATTTAGCCCGTGAAGGGCATGTTTACCCCATGTTCATATCAAACAGGAACGTACTAAACCTTTCTGTTGTCTCGTGTTTGATTCTCAAGGTATTCAGTGCAAATTCGGACGGTCCTACTGTGGTTGGTAATGACCTCGAGCACGCAGTCACCACTTCCATTATACGAGTGAACCCCCAGGACTACACGACTGCTTTCATACGGCTCCGAATAGAGTTGTTAGGATGTGAAGGTAAGGAACACACTTATCTGATTTCTGTAGTATTGCCAATGTTTAAACTATTGACAGAGACGCTTAGGGAGCATCTCTTCTACAAACAGACATTTGGTAGCGTTGCGTATCAAACGAATTTAATCCAACCTTATTTCACTATACCACAGAACCAGCTCCCCCAGTGCCAACCCAACCAACAACCACGGCACCTAGTACTACAGCCATCCCTACAACCCATGCAACAACAACGGAAGACGTGTCAACGGTTGCTCAAACTACATCAACAACATCAACACCCGATAGGTCAACTACACAGCCTACAGTTGCAACAACATCAACAACAATGCAAACAACTCTCCTCCCATCTACACGATCTGGAACAACTGAAATGCCTACAACCAGTCTCAGTCAGACTACAGCCGATTTGACAACAGCCATGTCATCAACTCCTCTCGCTGTCTCAACGACAATAACAACTCCGAGTGAAACGTCAGAAACGCCGTCATTTACGACATTGGAAATATCTACAGCGATAACTACACCAGAATCAACGACGCCTATGACTGAAACGCCAGGAACAACATCGGTACCAACTCTAAAAACATCTGCAAATATGCCTGAAGTAGAAACAACAGAGGAAACAACAGCACCACACACAACAACTGCTGCAACTACAGCAACAGCAACGACGCCTATGGCTGAAACGCAAGGAACAACATCGGTACCAACTCTAAAAACATCTGCAAATATGCCTGAAGTAGAAACAACAGAGGAAACAACAGCACCACACACAACAACTACTGCAACTTCAGCAACAGCAACGACGCCTATGGCAAAAACGTCGGAGATAGCCAAAAGAACAACACATGTGGCAACGACAAAATCAACAACAAAATCAATGGTGGAAACGTCTGCGAAAGTAACAACGATGAAGACCAGCACACCACTTCCAGTTAAAACAACGAAATCCGAACTTAAGAAGACGACGGAAAGTAACTCCAAGTGCACCACAGGGGCTAAGGATGGTGGCAAGGCGGAACAGTCTGGCGACAGTGGAGGAGGAGGTAACACCGCGGTGTTCGCTGCTGCAGGGGCCGCAGGGGGTGTAGTGGTCCTGGTCGGAGTGGGGGTCACTGTCTTCATCTGCAGACGACGCGGAAGGTAAAGACGCCACCATTTTGTCTGTTGAATGGGAGTCCTCTCAAATTAATCCATATGAGCAAAACAGTGTTTGTGATTGCACTCTGATAAGTTTGAAGGAAATATGTATAGTTTGTTTTACTAGTCTTTGTGCCATCCTAGTTAGTATACGGGGAACCCATCCTCCTTTTTCTGCCGGTTACCTAACCAGGCGTTATGTTCTGCATAGCTGATAAAGCATCAGAAATGGGTAAAGTAGACAATGTATACTTAGTTTCAAACCCATCATTATGTTTCGTATATTTTTTTATTTGTTTCACTGCAACTATAATCATTATGGATTTTTATGAAACGTCTATATAACATTTCAATGAAACTTATTATACAATATTATTTTCATCTATATTTCAATGATATATGGTGTTACAGGAATTCGGAGGCTTGTGGGGTACCGATGGAACGTCTTGGCGAGAGCAACATTGATCCTAAACCGTGAGTTGTTTACATTCGCTTACAAAACGAGTCATAACTGATATTCCCTGTCGGGTGCCTTTTGATCACAGAAGTAAACGCGATGACCCAATATAAACATTTACATGTGCCTCTCGCCTCATGGTATCTAATGTGATTGCACAAGTGCGGTATTCAAACATTCCTGTAGAGTTAACTGTTACTATTGCCGCACACACATGCGGTATGTCCTTGACATCTCGTCATAGTGAGCAAAGATTAAGACTACCTAATTACACCTATCCGAATCAACGCTTTAACGCTATAGATATCGCACCAAATTTGTTGTGTGAAGGTTTATGGTGTGTGTCCATATCTACAGAAACAATATCGATGCTGAGGTGGCGATAGGAAACCCCCTCTATGGAGCGTGAGTCCCTTCTTAATATTTAACTTCACATAGCTGTAATTACATAATCATAAACATTGTTAATGATTTCCAATGCGGGAGTCTTTGGTAAACAATTGTTTGTATGATCCGCGGGTCTTTTTGATTGACTTCACTTCTATTCACAAATATAGTTGGCTAATAGAAAGAAGATGTATGTAATTGTGTTAGATAGGCTACATTGCTTTGCATTGCATGCACAGTGTTGTGAACTTGTGCGATATACATAAAGTATTGTTTTGTGACACAATTGAATAAATAATCCTTTTCTGACATTTCAGAATGAACGATCCCAATAAACTTGGCCTCGCCGTGAATGACAGCTGTGCTTGACGACCTTATCACCATTGGTAATGACATTGAGACCGTAGAAACTTCGGTTGTATTCTCCTTTAGCTAACATCGGCCAAATAGACAATTGTTTACATTCTTGTGTAATCTTGGGCTAGATAAACATGAACGACGATGACGTCTCCAAAGCTTTAAAAAATCCATTTTTTATAGTACATGTATATTCAAGAACAAATCTCTTCTATATGCCATTATGCTGCCCTTGTATATCTGAGACACTTATCTCATACAGCAGTAGATGAAGATATAAGATTGAACAAATCACAATGAAATGTTTTTACCAAGAGCCCTTTTTCGTATCAGTTTTCTAACGTTATGTGAAATCATTCAAGAATGTTAACTGTTTCAATACTAATTAATGTTTTTGGAAAAAGATCGAAAATTACACACTCACGAAAGCCATCTGCATGTACATAGCAGCTACTATCATATTCTCGGAGCTAATTCTTTGTCATCGTATACATAGCTGTACATAGCCATGTTTCATTTATGTGCAATAAAATGAACAACATATCATGATGTGTGTTTGTCCAGATCGTTTTAGATTATGGTATACATCGCAGTGTTAAAGTCAATGATGTGAAATAACACATGGGAAAGCAAAATAGGTAACACTATATAGATCGGTGCTCAAATAGCTGGGT
The DNA here is from genome assembly GCF_035083965.1 of Branchiostoma lanceolatum. Lineage (NCBI taxonomy): Eukaryota > Metazoa > Chordata > Leptocardii > Amphioxiformes > Branchiostomatidae > Branchiostoma > Branchiostoma lanceolatum. The sequence continues at coordinate 15,295,979 of NC_089726.1, read as the reverse complement.
AGCATGACAACGGAATTTCACAACACTTCCATAAAAGATAGAAGGATTCTTTATTTGACGTAGAAACATTACACTTCCAAAGTAGGAGCAAAACATGCAAATTTGTGAATAATCAATGCAAAATAAAGAAGACTTCTATAAGGTCTATAGGCTTGTGTTTTGGGGTACAACACTAGTTCTAGACACTCCTCGACGAGGAAACCAATAAAGTCACGACATACATTGGTCAAATCAATTTGCATTGGTTAGTTCAAACACCCTACCGTATGCACAAGATAACCGAGCCGCAGAGAACAATTTGCTGTCAATCACTTCTAACGATGTCATATCATTGGACAAGAATTGATTTGTTTACCGTAAAGGATTTTGGGACAGCTAGGGGTGTCGTAAAACAAATTAAAGGTTCTGAACTAATTTTGACTAGTCGACTGTTGTCAGATAGTAGTTTCCTAGTTGAATCGTCGCGATTCGTATAGTGAACTAGCTGTTTGAGGGAGACAAGCGGGAAAAATGCTCTCGTGCGGCAAGTACGTTTTGATAATGGCGCTGATGCTGAATCTTGCCATGTCAGGTGAGTGTGTTCCCTACAAACTCTAAATATTTCCCATCACTTCAACTAGACACTACAAAAGAGCACTTTGGGATAAACAGATTGAATTTTTATTGTCTTTGTAATGACAACAATAATGATAATGATAATATTGACTGTTGTTAGTTGTGAATCGACAAAAATATGGTTAAACTGAAATTTACAACCAGATCAGTGTACGTCTTTGTACATGCTGACTCATTGTTGTTTGTTTGCTGCTAAGATATTGGAACACATGAGTGTCCGTTCTAATGTTCTGGTCTAAATACAACTTGCAGTCATCTATCAGGCTACTGAGAAGACATTCACGGGGCTTTCCGTGTCTTGGTTTGATTTTTTTTTTTTTTTTGCTGAACGCGATGTTAAGAACTTTTTGTGGTGAGGTGTTTAGGACAACAACAAAGCCTGAAGGCTTCATCTGGTGACCGTCATGTAGATATGTACAGGAAAATTATCGAGGGAAATATTGATATATTGACAGCTTTCATGCATGTTCCCCGTAATGTTGTGTTTTAGAATAAAAGGAACAGTCTCACATGTAAATCCGTGCTGGTGTTGCGTAATTCGTGCGTAGGGAGATCACAGAAGACAATCATTTAATCTGTAGTTGTCGCATTCACAAGCGTACCACAACAGGTGTACAAATGTTGTGCGACAAAATTTTTGCTGAGATTAAAAATGATTCCATGACACAAGGTCAAAGTTGAAGTATTTTGGTTGATTGGTATAAAGACCAGAGAGTATAAAAATGGGTGGTAAAAACTGTAGCATATTCCATCTATGTGTCGTTATTTTCTCGATCTCATGAAGCATTTGACGCCTTGTTAGCCTAAAAAGTATACAGGTAGGAATATGTCTACGTCTGTCGTGTTGGATATTTGCGCGCTCGTCAACTAGTGACATTATGCTGTACAAAGGTCAAATCTTGATGACCTCGTCCAATAATGGTCAGCGACGTATCTTTTGTACATTTGGCTCAATGTACAATTCATTCTCAACTTACTTTGCAGAGTTGATTAACCATATCCTTGAAAAAATGTACAGTAGCAAATAGGCAAAAAGCAATTCAAAAACTGGTAGTAAAAGAGATGAGTTGTTGATTAAGTTAGTTTTTTTGGCGGTGGTACGGATACTTTTGTACAGGGGTATACCGGTACGGACACTTATGTATCATCATGGGGGTACGGATAATTTTGCAAGCGGTACGGACAATTTTGCACCGGGGTACGGACACTTATGCACGGGGCTACGGACACTTTTGCACGGCCTCCCAGACGATTATATGTCCGTCCCATTCCTTAACCTGTCACTTATTGCTTCCAAATAGCAAACACCATACTTGGTTCTCACTTGACTACGCTATCTGACAGTCGTGGGTAAAATATGACTCAGACGACAGGGAATACGAGTCGGAATGACTTTAAGATTGGCTCTCCGTACTGGGACAATTTGATGACGTTAGAAAGTTGTTAACCACTTCAATGGGGATATTGCTCAAGCAACTTATCAACTCTCAAAACACAAATCGTCAAAATGCACATAAACAGACTTAGCAGCATCATTGACCAGAATAAAGGGATTGACATGTTGGAGACATATCAAGTACTTATTTCCAGCGGTGTATCTGAATTCATATGACTCATCGAAGTTTGAATAAGTTCACATACTCAGATGATAGAAAAAGTTAATTTTTTTCAATATGTCTAGGGTCAATGGGACAAAACTGTGGAGGCACCCTGAACAAAGACAGCCCGACAAGAAACTTCACATCACCTAACTACCCTAACCCGATCCAAGCACAGACCACGTGTGACTGGGTCATTCAAGCACCCGTGGGACAAGTCCAACTGCAGTTTGAAGAATTTAGTTTCTTCCCTGTCGTGTATTGGTGCACTTTGTCCGAACCATCTGTGACAATATATGACGGTTCATCTATATCAGCACCATCACTAGGACAGTTCTGTGGAGAGGAGAATGGTAGCTTCGCCCCACCGAATGTGATAATGTCCTCGTCAGGATCTCTTTTGGTTCATTACCACGCGGGAAGTTACGGTGGGACAGGGTTATCTGGAGAAGGCTTTATTGCTACGTTTTCTTTCCCAGGTAGAGTTTAATTTCATCATTCTTTGATTCACTCACCATGTTTTCAAACTGCGTGTGACAAACTATTACCATCTACTGATGCCATTTACCTTTCTGTTTATATTCGTAGTTAGTGGCACTTGATAAAGATGCTAAATATTGACAAATAATCCGAAGGGGAAACGTATGTTTTGTTCCTTTAAAACTGACCTGTAAGCTTGAATTTGACTATGTCAAACTGAAACCAGAGATCGTTGAATGAAGTATCAATGATTACTTTTATTTCCCCCACAAGACGCGGCCGATGTCGACCATTGTGCGTCGTCGCCATGTACGAATGTAGGGACATGTGTGAATGTACCTGACAGTTTCCAGTGCTTGTGCCCACCGGAGTATGTCGGAACACGATGTCAAGGTAAGCTGTTATCAAGGTATTGCTTATTTCAACGAAGTTATCTTACATACGATGCATTTTATTAAGTTAGAATCACATGCGTTTATCAACCATTTGTTTTCGTCAAATGGTACATGGTGACTTCATCTTTTGATGTTCGGCAACATTAAGAATTAAATTATGCCATTCACATAAACATCACAATGAATCTAACTTCTGTCATCAAGAAGCTTAGGCCTAAGCAAAATCTCAAATACGACAAAAAATGACGACGATTTCTAGTATTAAAGCAACGTTGCTTAAGTCTAATCTTGCCAACATTATAAAGGTTCTTTTTGTTTACGCTGTTGTCATTCAGTGTCAAAATCATCCTGCATGCTGCCTCTGGGGATGGCAAACGGTGATATTGAGGACAACCAGATCTCAGCATCATCAGAGACACCGCTATACGAGACTTACAAAGGCCGACTGAACGGTCCGCGTGCCTGGCAACCAGACGTCGTCAACACTAACCAGTGGTTACAGGTCAACTTTAACAACAGAACCATCATCACCGGGATCCAGACACAGGGTTTGTGGGGAGGGCATGTCAAGAGCTACAGGCTTCTCTACGGAGAAACAGAGGACGGTATGTCGATGTATCAAGAGTCTGGAGCCAACAGCAGCAAGGTAAATGTTGCCATCTTTATATAATAGCGCCATATACACAAAATGTATAGGCACAATAGTTCATCCCTTCTCATTTTGCAAAAAAGCAATTAGAAGCCATTGCTTCACAATACATGATTGATATTGCAGCAGCAAGTACTTTACTGTGGAATCTTTTGTGTTTTTTTCCCCCATCTTTGCCTCCAGGTCTTCAGTGCGAATTCCGATGGTTCGACAGTGGTCAGTCATGATCTTGACCTACCAATTGTCGCCTCCTTACTGAGAGTGAACCCTCAAGACTTCACGAATAACCTGATACGTCTCCGAATGGAGCTGCTAGGATGTGAAGGTGAGAAGCCATGTTCTGATCGTGGCTCGAGACGGTCATGCGTTTACCTGTTAGGTCCCGGCCAATTGGAAAAAAGGGGCCCCGCCGGGTAGTTGACGGGCTGCCTTTTTGCATTTTCGAGCGTGACCCCTACGTTGCCCCGTGGGACACCCTGCGGCCCCCGGGCTATATTTAGGCCCGGCCGGGGCCCCGAATCATTTTAACTCTGGCTTAAAACCAACACGGGGCCCGGTAACAAATAGACGTGAGATAATCGTGTGAACACCGGGAACCAAATTTGTGGCTTCGGGGCCCGGTCGGGACTACACCCCCTACGGGCACCGGCGCAATTGGGTCGTAAGCATAAGGAGAATATGGTTTTGGTGCCGTTTGATATGTATTCGTCTCTGTACACAGAAATTGTGACACCATTGGATAGCATACATGTATGCCTATACATGTTTCATGAAGTGATATCTGTCTTTTTTTTCTTAAGACGTCGACCACTGTGCATCGTCGCCCTGTGCCAACGGAGGGACATGTGTGAATGTACCTGACGGTTTCCAGTGCCTGTGTACATCTGAGTATGTCGGGACCCGATGTCAAGGTAATCTTTATATCATATTTGATATACGTGTCATCTGAAATAGGTATAGTCGTCAGTACCTACAAAATAAATCACCATTACCATGTTGTTTTCCTCATTCAGTATCGAAATCATCCTGCACGCTGCCTCTTGGAATGGCTAATGGTCACATTGAAGACAATCAGATCTCGGCATCAACAGAGAAGGCCGGATACGAGGCTTACAAAGGCCGACTGAACGGTCCCCGTGCCTGGCAGGCAGACATAACAGACACTAACCAGTGGTTACAGGTCAACTTTAACAACAGAACCATCATCACCGGGATCCAGACACAGGGTTTGTGGGGAGGGCATGTCAAGAGCTACAGACTTCTCTACGGAGATACAGACGGAAATCTCTCAGCATACCAAGAGACTGGGGCCAACAGCAGCAAGGTAAAGTTGCAGTCTATATACATGTAATCCCTTATCACACTGCAAATAAACAAATAGCATTTAGAAACCATAGCTACACAATACATAATTGATATTGCAGCAGCTAGTACCTTACTCTTTTGTTTGTGGTTTCCCGTGTTTGCCTCTAGGTCTTCAATGCTAATTTCGATGGATCAACAGTGGTCAGTCATGACCTTGACCTACCGATCATCGCGAGTAAACTGAGAGTGAACCCTCAAGACTTCACGAATAACTTAATACGTCTCCGAATAGAGTTGCTGGGATGTGAAGGTGAGAAGCTTAAGCCATTTTTCAAGGAAAATCTTTCACCTCCTTAAATGAAGTTATTTTTCATGGCCTTTTGGATGTATTTGTCGATGTGAGCAGCTGAATGATTTGCACACCAATGAATCGCATGTATGCCTATGTTTCATGCAATATACCTGTCTTATTTCACAAGACGTCGATCATTGTGCATCGTCACCCTGCACCAACGGCGGTACATGTCTGCATGGACCGGACGGTTTCCAGTGCCTGTGTCCACCGGAGTACGTCGGAACGCAATGTCAAGGTAATCTTCATATCATACTATATGCCCACTGTCATATCGTAATGTATATCTCAACTAACACATCGTCTGCCATAGCTATAACCAATTATTCAAATCACTGTCATTGTAACCATGTTGTTCTTCTCATTCAGTTACAAAATCATCGTGTATGCTGCCTCTGGGGATGGCAAACGGTGACATTGAGGACAACCAGATCTCAGCATCCTCTGAGGTGGCCGGATACGAGGCTTACAAAGGCCGACTGAACGGTCCGCGTGCTTGGGAAGCAAACGTCTCCGACTCTAACCAGTGGTTACAGGTCAACTTTAACACCAGAACCATCATCACCGGGATCCAGACACAGGGTTTGTGGGGAGGACATGTCAAGAGCTACAGGCTTCTCTACGGAGATACAGAGGACGACCTATCCATGTACCAAGCGAGCAGTGGGACCAACAGCAGCAAGGTATTGGACAATGTATACCTTTCCAAATCCAGAATATTTGCTGAATCAGTTATGTAGCTTTAATAACTTTGTCATACTGCATATTTTCACAATCTGTTGTCTACAGCATCATGTACTTAATTATTCTGTCGGTTTATCCAGCTCTTCGACGCAAATTCTGACGGTACGACAGTGGTTACCAATAACCTAGACCTACCAGTCATCGCATCCATCTTAAGAGTGAACCCACAAGACTTTAAAGGGACTCTGATACGCCTTCGAGTGGAGTTGCTTGGCTGTGAAGGTAATTAAGGAACTAGTCATTCGCATCTTTAGGAGTGGTGTTAACTGTAAAAGTGAATTAAATCAAGCAACTAGAGTTATTTGAACTCATGTGTACATTAAATTTACTTGTTAGTGTCATCTATCAAACTTTAATACCATTGTCTTCTTTCCAAACTCCACAGACGTCGAGGTTGTACCTTCAGCATCCACCCAACCAGGAACGGCGACACAGAGAACTACAACTGCCCTATCCACACCTCGGGCAATCACAACTCCATCTGATCTGTCCACACCTGGCAGGTCAACAGTTGCAACAATATCCGCAACAACACAAACAACTCTCATCCCAACTGCACAATCTAGAACAACTGAACTTTCAGCATCCACTCTCAGTGAGAGTACAACTGGTTTGGCGACTGCTACGACGCCAGTTTCTACCACTACCTCAACAACAACTGTACCTCCAGTTGAGACAACGACGGCTATGGTAGAAACGACAGTGACAACAACAGTACCACCTCCAACAACTGCAACAATTACAGCAACATCAACGGCACCCATGGTGGAAACGACAGAGACAACAACTGCAGCAATGACGGTAACATCAACGACATCAACGTTAGAAACCGCAGCGACAACAAAAGTGACAACACTGCCTCCTGTAGTTACATCAACTGCACCAATGGTGGAAACATCGACACCGACGATCACTGCGCCAACGTCCGTCCGTACAACGACAACGGGAGTTTCTACACCAAAGAGCACCAACACACCATTTCTTGTGAAAACTACAAAACCACGTGATTCGATGAAGACAACGGAAAGTACGCGTACGCCTAAGTACACTACAGCGGCAAAAGATGGTGACAAGGAAGCACAAACAGGCGACAGTGGATCCGGAGAAGGGGGAGACACCGCGGTGTTCGCCGCTGCAGGGGCCGCGGGAGGAGTAGTGGTCCTGGTCGGAGTGGGGGTCGCTGTCTTCGTGTGTAGAAGACGTAATCTAAGGTAACTTTTAAAGTCCGTTAATCATCTAAGTATACTTTCTAGAGCTTTTCTGCCATATTAGAGTGATACATATAAACATATAGAAGAACGATAACTGAAACAATGAACTTTTTTTTCATTGACCTAGAGTCAATTCCACATTACCGAGAGGGTGTTTGTTGCCTTTTGTTCTAACATTTGCCAAACATTTGTAACAATCTAAGGGAGATAAGTGACTGTTTAGAACAATTTCCAACATTCATTTGATGTTCTAAATAGTTTCTGCTGTGTTCCAACATGTTAGACAAATTTCTAACATTGCACATGTTATTTATATTATTTTCGAAACTGTTGGAAAATAGGTTGATCACTTGTTCCTACATGTTCCAACATTATAACAACATGGTATAACTGGGTCAGTGGGATGGGAACAGGGCAATTCACACATTCCTTCAAAGTATAGGGGATTAGGCCTGGGTGCCATGCATAGACACGTCAAGACAAAAATCCAGACGTGAAATCTAAAAATATACAGAGGCAGACAATAGAGTGTGATTAGCACCTACTTTTATGGGGGCAATAACCCAAATCTACCATTTGAAAAATGATGCAAATTGTTCCAACATGTTCGAACAGTGAAACAATAACATAGATGTTTGAAAATTGTTCTAAATAAAGAGATATTTGTGCAATTACTTTCCAAAAAGTTCCAACATATATAAATAAGTTCAAACATGTTCAAACTTTCATTCTTGATTGTTTGAACAATTTAGAACTATTTTGACTGGAATAGTCTTTTATCTAAAATTGTTTGAACTCACTAGCAATATTACATGAAAACCCTCTCGGTGACATGGAATTGACTCTACAACATCTCAAAGTGCTATATGATATTACAGGAATTTCGAGGCCCGTAGTGTACCGATGCAACGACTGGATGCGAGCACCCACAACACGTAAGTCACTGTGTGGAAATCGTTTCCTTTGTGTAGACATATACACTATTTACCAGACAGCAATCGTACTGGTGCTTCGCATAACACCCGTCTCTTATAATTAGTCTTCTCTGACGAAGTAATATTGCGTCACTGAGTTTGTCAGTATGAGGAAAAAAACGGACTATTGGACTCGTAACTTGGAAGGAACTCGCAACTTATGCTAGCAAAGTTTACACTTAGTTGCACGTTCACATGAATATCTGTTATATACATGTACTAGATAGTTTCACGAGTTGCCGTGTATGGGTACTAGTATATTGTATTCGTCCATGTTTTCAGAGATAACCCGAGTGCTGATGTCGAGGTGGAGAATCCCCTCTATGGCACGTAAGTCACTTTCTATATGACACTGATGTTGTGTATGCCAAGGCATAAAGTAGAAGTTTTTTTTAGGTATTTTAGGATAGGGAGTTCCGATTGAAGGTATTCCGAAGCAGATCATTCTTTACATGGCATGTTAGTCTTTCTATCACACTCACATGTAACTGAGATATATTGTACACGCTTCCCATTAAATGTTGTCATACCTGCCCTTTCAGAATGGACGAGTTCAACGCGGTGGGCCTCTCCGTGACTGACAGCTCTGCATGACGATTCTATCATCAGTAGTTATCATAGCCTCAAGGGCATTCAAACTCCCGGTCAGTTATGCCTGTGAACTACCTCATTACATTGTGACTGTCCATGGTTGTAATGACTACAGCTTTTAAACATGCCTCCGCCCCTGAAGCGTTGACAAAAACGTTTTTCAAGAAGCAAAGACTTCACAACTTAAAGGATGCCAGTTATCATCATATTATCCCTATGCCCTTTTTGTGTTCATGATAAGATACTCTTGAAAGCAATGAAATGCTATATTACATCGTAGCACATCACTTTGGCATGTTTATATATGGGTAGGATGTTCAGTTAATGTATGAGAGTAGCACAGAGAAAGATTGTTTACATTGAAAGCTTTTCCTGCAATGTGATTGTCTTAGTTTCTGTGCGTGTAAAATCATTAAGGTTTGTGAGGTTTTTAATGTAGTGCATAGGACAGTATCTTAGGAATGTTTTTTTATAGGTCTCGACAAATAAGATAACTTGGACAGGACGTCGGATATGTTCTGCCTCCTGCCTGCTGATGGATGGTGGAGGGAGTGGTGGCAGTCCTAAGGCAAGCTGTCATCACTATGCCCTGCCTTCTTGTTCACGTCAAGGGCTCAACTCAAGAACAGTGTTTAAGAAATTCAAAATTGCATGCTGAGTCCATGGACGCTGAACCGATCGTCCGTGAGGATGAAAAAGGAATAGGAGGACAAATAAGAAACCAAAGACATGTGCATAAAACAATGCCACTTATAACCATTGTATATTCAGCTGCACATAGCCATGCTTTTCATTACTGTAATAAAGTTGATATAAGAAAATATTTGTCCAGACACAATTCTTTCAAATTGAAGGTGCACGTGGCAACCTGATTCCAATTCATATTGTAGTCCAACAAGGTCTGACCTTGCATAAGGTTGTCGATAATGAAATCTTCGAAATAATGAAAAGTGTATGTTAAACTAGAGTTCCACAAACACATTATCTTCGCCAAATAATCAAGGCTTATTATGGATAGTGATTAATATTTACATGCTTATTACCCCCTGCAAATTTGATCATGCACCATACCATTTGGAAGTTATGATGTGGCGAATGAGTCCAGCCTAGATAGGGTTAAAAATCATTTGTTGGTACAGGACTAGTGTATGTGTAGAGTGTGCTGATATATGTTATAGCTGGTCATGAAAATATATGAGTATTTTGATATTATATGGGCCACAAAGGCTCAATATTGGAGTGTTGTAACTTGTAAGTTGAAAGTGATGAAGGAATGGTACAGTCAATATATTTGAATAGAATTAATCTTTATTACCTTCGCGACGAAATTTGTCGTCGAGTAGGTTATTTTTTGATGAATGTCTGTGTGTCTGTTAGTGAACAGGATAAGTCGAGAACGCCTGGATGGTTTGTTGTCGTATTTGGTGTGTCCGTGTGTATGTGGGAAATCTCAAGATGATTAGATTTTGGGTGAAGTACTTTGCATAATTAACGAGAAAAGTGTAAAAATGTGTTAAATTGTATGCTCATACTATGCGTTCTGGTTGCGACGTGTGGGCTGTGTTTTTTCAGGGGATATTGATACGGGTAGATGGGTGCAAAGTTGGTCATGAGGGGTCATGAGGCAGGCAGGAAACGTCAGTTACTGCCAGGGACAAATTGGCTATCAGCCAGCTGTAGGGCAGATACAAGAGATAGACTTGCCCATAGGCAGTAATGCTTTAAAGCACTAAAACAAGGGCTCAGAAAAGGATTCACCTTAATTGCAAGCCCCCAAAATTCTTATGCACCAGAAAGCCACATCTGTCAACTTTATAATCATGCAAAGAAAATAGACAGTTGACCAGCTCGTTCTCTCGTAACAACTGACAGACGAAAACAATCGTCAACTTTGACCTACTCCCAGCCTGGAAGAGTCCACTCTGAGCATGTGAAACCAAACCACAAAGATATCTCCTTACACCAATTAAAAGACTGAAACATACAAATTTTGACCAAACTGGGAAAGCTTAGACCCTACCCGTTCCTTCTAGCCCAAAAGAATCCAAAATTGACCAAAATTTTCAAAAAAAAGGGAGTTTCAAAAGTTTAGTGTGAGGACCCAATTTGTGTTCGCAATTTTTGCACGCCACTGCGCAACTCAACAGTGACGTCAGCCCTGTATTCATTGGTGTGGAATGTGGTTGAGGGAGACAAAAGTTGGATATACACGGCCTTATATGAGTAAGAACAGTCATTAATACAGTGCCACAGCATGGGAATACCGAGCATGTCTGTGTGTCTGTTAGTGAACACGATAAGTCGAGAATTCTTGGAAGGATTGTCTTGGTATTTGGTATGTTGGTAGGTCTCGATGAAACCTGAAAATGATTAGATTTTGGGCCCCCTAGTGGCTTGTTACGGTACTGCAGCGGAACTTCCTGTTATGATATCTCGTGTTGTGGACATGCTATGGAACTGATTTTTGAGTGGTAGATAGCTCGTTGGGCAGAGAGTAAGTGGTATAGGTTTGGGCCCCCTAGCAACTTTTTTGGAACTGCAAGGGCAGGTTTTGCTTCAGACTTTGAAAGGGAATAACTCAAGAAGGGCTTGATGGAAGGTCATGATTTTTTGCATGTACATAGCTTGAGCGATGATGTACATGATTGGATACTTATTATGCAAATCAGTAACTAATTTGCATAATTAATGAGGAAAGTTTATACATCCATCAATTTCCATGATAGGACTCGCAAACATGTGACATATGTAACTGAGGAAGAGAGAAATATTAATAGATATCAGCTATGCAAATGAGAACCGCATTTACATAATTAATGAGAAAATACTATAACTCGAGATGGGCTTGATGGATGGTCATGATTTTTGGTATGTAGATAGCTTACGTGATGCTTTGTATGATTGGATGATAATTATGCAAATCAGATTATAATTAATGAGGCAATTTTAAAAACCTGCTGTGTTCCATGATATGACTATTCAAATATGTGACATTTGTAACTGAGGAAGAGAGGAATGTCAATAGATAGAAATTATGCAAATGTAGGCCTAATTTGCATAATTCATGAGAAACTACTATCATTCCATACTAGTAAATAACGGCAATTTCATACTTGTTGCATTTAGAAGTTGTGTGAATGTGAACACCATTGAATCAAATTATGCTAATAAGGAGCTTATTTGCATTATTGATGAAAAATGTTAGCATAACCTTCTTTCATAATCATAACAAGGGGGTTTGGACAACTTATGTTATTTGGGTGAGGAGGATCAACTGGTATGATTTATAAGGAGCTTATTTGCATTATTGATGAAAAATGTTAGCATAACCTTCTTTCATAATCATAACAAGGGGGTTTGGACAACTTATGTTATTTGGGTGAGGAGGATCAACTGGTATGATTTATAAGGAGCTTATTTGCATTATTGATGAAAAATGTTAGCATAACCTTCTTTCATAATCATAACAAGGGGGTTTGGACAACTTATGTTATTTGGGTGAGGAGGATCAACTGGTATGATTTTTGATTGATGAAAAACACTCCTAATACGTCAGTCATAAAGGTCAAAATCATTTGGCGAAGGTATGAGGTCGTAGAACTCTTGTTCCATATCATACACATCTCGAAAGACATAGTACATGTGACTTTTCCGCACCTAGCAGTGGTGCAGTTTTGGTACAGTGTACTCTCCAAGCAGAGGAGTGGGTATGGCTGGACAGTGGTTTTTGACGCATTTTTAGGTGTTTTTGTCAGGCTTTCTATTTTGTCCCCTTTTAGTTATGTAGCGAACCGTATGTTGAACAAAAATGCCTAAACTGAACACGTTAAAAACCAGCTGGACCCACACCTCTGCTTGGAGAATAGTGGGAGTCCCATCTGTTTATCTATTTGACCTACATGTACGTTTATGCAAGGCCATCTGTTTACATGACCTGACACTGTCCCATTATGAAATGCTGTGGGTTAACAAACTTTCTTTATTAATCATGTAAGTTCCGCTGCAGTACCTTAGGTACCCGCTAGAAGGCCCATTATCGAACTTGGCCTTCCTTTCTGTAAACCCTACCCATCCACTAAATATCATACAGATCCACCTACAGCTTCTCGAGTTATGCTGGCGACATACAAATACACATCCACACAAAGCCCGCTGCAGTACCGACGGAAAATGCCAGTGGAACCGTTTTTGAACTTGACCTCCGTTTCTACAACATCTACACACCTGCAAAAAATCATGAAGATCCATCAACGTTTCCGTCACTTTTTTGCCTACATACAAACACACAAAATTAAAAGTCCGTTGCAGTACTGTTGAAAAACGTAAGGTGAACCATTTCCGAAGTTGACTTTCCTTTGCACAACCACTACACACCTACCAAAAATCATAAAGATTCATTGCAGCTTTCTTGAGTTATGCTCCTGACATACATACAGACCCACCCAACAGATTTTTCAACCGAAAACATAATCTTCTCCGAGTACAAGTACTCGTCGAAGATAATTATCTAGGTCTGGGACCGAACTCTCAAAGGTCACCGGGAATTCTGGGAGGTGTGAAATTTGTGAATGGCCAAGTTTCTCTCTCATTTTTGGGAAGTACATTTTTTCCAACGACAATTGTAAACCGAGAGGTCAGAGAATGGTGCCACGTCACTCAGCCTGTCATGACCCAAAATATAACGCGTAAATGCTGTCGGACACTGACCTTTGACACGGTTATGTAGCTGTATAGTACACACGACTCCTGAGTTGTGTTGCCGCAAGTTACCGTCTCCCAGGATCCAACGTATGTCGCTGAAGGACAGTTTTCAAGAGATCATCAGATTTTACTGCTTGTTACCAGCTGGTAAAGGAACATGATAAGAATGATGCAGGCCCTGGGGTTTCTCATGTTTGCATTCATTTTAATCTCTGTGTCATATCACTGTGTACAGCTCGCTAGTAAAGCCTGGGGTCCAGCTCCGCCAAAGGTTGGAATTGGACTGCAGCTAGAGAGAATGGATTCCAGGCTCCGCTGGTCACATATGTAAAGTTCGTTGTATCCAGCGCGATGCCCCCCCCCCCGAACCTTCCTTTGTTGTGGAGGCGACAATCAATCAGACAACCTTTAATTCGTAGTTGGAAGATTAGATTAACAATTACCATGACGCTTTTGCTTTGCTAGTCTCTCATGTTCCATTCCTAGTTCTCTTATTTCAAATTCTTTGGTGGGGACCAAAGAAGCTAACAAAATTCACACCTTTCTTTATTTAGTCACGGTGACCTATCAATCAAAAGGTTGGGCCTAGTGTCGATAGCAGGTCATTCTCAGGTCGGCGTCTAAATGATGAACGTTTTGTTTGCTAAAATACTACTTTTTTTGTTTGCTAAAGTACTACTTTTTTTCTGATGACTACTTTATTCTATCTAGAACCTGTTTCTAACAACACCGAGCTCCAATGAAAACAGTAGGTAATAACAGGATGACAATAGTATCAAAAAGCCTACCATATTAGGTACTGCTATGGAGGCAATTTAAGCTTGTGTGTGACACCGAAGGGCGGTTGAACAAATACAGAGAGTTAGCTTGCCCCACTTTTGCTTTTTTTAGGCTAACCATCCGCATACAGGCGCAACAAAATCTACGAAAACGTGTTTTGCCTTTTTCAGAACAAAATGCCCAACCGCTTGAGTATATTGGCAAAACACACAGGGTAGATTTCAAAGTAACCTGATTTTATCATGCCTATCTATTGTCAATTTACAAATAGTTTTCGGCAAATCAATGCCAGAACAATGTCAACACCAAAATCAGCATTCACGCACAAAACACGACTTCAGAAAGTAACCATAGCCAAACGTACGTTGTTGAATGACGTTAATGATTGAAATATAACTGGCTGTCCATCAATATCTTTCAATGTCATTTCTGATTATCAGATCCTGACATCGAACACTCTACTACTACTACTACTGCTGCTGAAGGATGCCGACTGGTTTGCACTTGTTCCTGGCGGTTGCCGCCATCTTGTCTCAACTTGTCCAAGCTGCCGACATCCTCGTTGCGACAGTGACGTACACCAGCGCCTGGATGGACGTGGCGAAGATTGCCGAAGTCTTGGCCTCCCGAGGACATGTCGTCACTGTGGTGGTTCCTGCTAGTCAGAAGAGCGACCTGATGCGGAAATGGCCGACCTTGCAGTACGAAACATTTGGAGATCCCGAAAAACCACCACCGTTTAAGGAATTCGTAAAGACTGTGCCTGAGCAAATGGTAAGTGCTGCATTTAGAGCTCAGAGTCCATAACTTAACAAAATGTTCAAACGAGTCAACATCAAATGCATTCTTCCAAGAAATTGTAGCCAATCCTGAACAAACATAAAGATGTAAATCAAATGATATCCAATCGTCAATCTTGTTCCAAACCTCCAAGCTTCATTCGACAAGGCATGCAGTATAGTAACAGCCATCTTGTGACAGCATGCATTCTGATGTATTTGTACAACAGGCATTTTCTTCGAATTCAACTGGAACATTAGGCCTCCTGAAACTTCTCAATATCTTCCGTTCTGCCTTGCTGGACCTTAACGAAGAGATTTTGAGTGACAAGCAACTTCTGACGAAACTGAACAACAGCCACTATGACGTAGTCCTGACGTATGCTGGTTTGTCTTGCGGGCCCCTCGTGGCGCAGTACTTGGACCTGCCGCTAGTCTGCACAATGAGGTCTATGCCTACGGGACAAGGTGTGTGCATATTTGTACATGTAGGGCAGGTCACCGATATTCATCATCATGTTGCTCTTCTTATACAATTAGCATTAGGTCCTCCTATTCCTGCACGAGCTGTGAGCAGATAAAAGGTTTACTAACCTGCCGTTTGCCCTGGTTTTTATTCTTCTATCTAAGACGAGTCATTGGTCGCCGTTTCTTTCCACATTGCCGTCGAACCTACTCTCTATCTACACCACCTTTTATTTGCCATTCGAGCGATAGTTTCGGATTTCTTTCATCTATCATTTGAAAGATCCTGACGTATTTAGTCTGCGCTCCTTGGCAATGAGCTAGGGTTGCTGGTCTTCCCCATTTGTTCCTGCTGTAGATTTTCTAAGCCATTTCAAAACTGTCATATTGACTAGTGCATGGCTCATTTGTTCGTATTTTTCAGACGTTCGTGCCACTGGTGTGCCCAATCCTCTTGCTTACGTGCCAACAGCGTCATCAGGGTTGTCTGATCGCATGACATTTCTACAGAGAGTTAAGAACGTGTTGGTTTACTTCGCATTTTCTACTATTGGACAGCTGATCGTCGATAAGAGTTACGACGATCTTGCGAAAAGGTTTGTGCATTTGTTATATTGATATTTGCGCGCATGACACGTTTAATGGGCAGCAACTTCTTCTGTGAGTTGTCCTCACATTGACGTTTCTGTATCAGCT
This sequence comes from Branchiostoma lanceolatum, assembly GCF_035083965.1. NCBI lineage: Eukaryota > Metazoa > Chordata > Leptocardii > Amphioxiformes > Branchiostomatidae > Branchiostoma > Branchiostoma lanceolatum. The sequence goes on along the minus strand of NC_089726.1, from coordinate 15,279,644 downwards.
TTGATACTCTACATGTTCATTTGACAAATGTTCTTCAGTTTCACACAAAAAAGTATTTTTCAGGGTGTGAGTGCAGCGCCATTAGTAATACTGTATTTGGGTAAATTCCATTTGTACTTTGGAACCAGTGTTCGTCAGAATTATACCTTTGATGCGTAATAATATAGTATAACGGGAGAAGCCTGTTTCTCCTATCTGGACAGAAATGTGCAAAAAATAAAACAGTACTCAGGAACATTTTTACCACCAACAGAACCATTGGGGACGATTTTACCATATCTGCTGCCCTTGCAAGAACCGACGTGTGGCTCTACCAATCAGATCTCATGTTCGACTTCCCAAAACCCATGATGCCAAATATGGTCAGCATAGCAGGGCACGTGGCTGAGGACGTCAAGGCGCTAAGTGAGGTCAGTGCGTAGAAGAAAAAATGAGTAGCGTTACAGGATATAATCAAATGATGCAAAATACATTCTTTGGTATAAATGTATGAATAATGGTATAGATTAAAAACTTGTTTTATATGGCGACAAAGGTTCAGACATAGGTAATGTATTAACATCCCTTTTCTGATTAGACTAACTGGTATACTTTCCTTTTCGTAACCATATAGGAGATGGAGAAGTTTGTGCAGAGTTCTGGAGATAACGGTGTTGTACTTGTAACGTTCGGCTCCATGGTAGCGGCTATGCCCGCAGTGACAGCTGACATGCTGGCCGCTGCTTTTGCCCGTCTGCCGCAGAAGGTCGTGTGGCGCTACGCTGGGACGCCACCTCCAAGTCTGGGGTCCAACACCAAGACCATGGAGTGGGTGCCTCAAAACGACTTACTAGGTAAATACAGTCAATGCGCTGTGAAAAATGATGTGGAATTCTTGAAGCTTTCAGATTCTACGGCAGGATGTCTTCTTGGCTAGCGACATGTACAATTTAGTGGGGTAGGTTTTTCACGTTGCCTGCAAGCCCTTCAATGGTTATAAAGAATGTATTAAAGAAACCTCAGTGCTTGTATGGTTCGGTGATAGTTAACCATAGTCTATACAGTCAGATATATCAACTACTGTATCTGTTCATCCTGTCACTAACCGTTAGTCTTGCACAACAGCTCATCCAAAGACAAAGGCGTTTGTCTCACATTGTGGTTACAACGGAGTAGCAGAGGCCATGTACCATGGGGTGCCCCTGGTCGGCATGCCGCTGGTGACCGATGCTCATGACAACATCGCCCGGATGGTGGCCCGTGGGATGGCGGTGTCACTGGACATTCACAGTGTGACGTCAGAGGAGGTTTACCAGGCTATCACGTCTGTTATTTCGGATCCTAGGTAGGTGTGAGGTGGAGTGACTTTCGGCAATAGCTTACTCACTTCTTGCGTCTTTGCGCCTTTATGTATGCGTGAAACATTATCCTTCTGAAGTAACTTTAGTTCTTTATAACCAGCTGTGGTGTGTAACGTAATGGGCTGTGCTGAACTTTGTTTCAGGTACAAGGAGAAAGCGGACCAAGTCTCCACGCATCTTCGTGACCAACCACAGTCGCCCATGGAGCGGGCAGTATGGTGGATAGAACACGTCATCAAACATGGCGGCCTCCCCCATCTCAGGTCGAGGGCGATCGAACTTCCGTTCTACCAGTACTACTTGTTAGACGTTATTGCCCTGCTTGTTGCAGTTATATCTGCTATATTATTGTCTTGTTGGAAGTGTTGTTCGTTTGCATATGGCATGTGCAAGAAGGGAAACACCAACACCAAAAAGAAAACCAACTGACTGGTAGGTTTTTGAAGCAGAAGATTCTTTGCAAATATCAATCAAAAGAAAAAGCACAGTCCCCTTTCAAGGATGCCTTTAATCTAAACTGATTATATATATGAAAATACATTTAATTGGAGGAAATAAAGTACCAATCAATGTCGGCACCATCTACTAACATACTGAAGTACATACTGAAATACAGGAGTGATAAAGCATGATGATATAATCTTGCATTATTGTTAACACTCTTTGTGACAATATAATGCTTATGTTAATGTAGAAGCAGATGTTTGGGTGAAATATCGTAACGTTTCTTGACTGTCAGGCCTCTCTGACAGCTACCCGCCCCAACGATATTGTTACTACGACTACGAGTCTGTGTTTTCTAAACCTGTCTTTGATTGTTATGAGGTAGACATGAGTAATGTAAATCTGCTTGTAACTCCTTATCAGCCATTTCGAAAATAAATCGTAATGACGTCAGTCACCAAATAAGCAATTTTTTAAGATACACTACTCGCATTATTAAGAAAGAATCCATGTTTATGTCTTCATTTATTGTTTAGTATATTCGAATTAAAACCGAAATTAAAGGAAGTTTAAAGTTTGAATGGATATTCTCTCAAACAAAAGTGCACTCTAGGACCACAGTAACGGCTAACCACCCCTGTAGCCAAATGGGTCACTCCTGGTGATAGGTGTCCACCCACATACACAGCTGGAACTAGAGTTCCACGAACACATTATCTTAATTCGCCAAATAATCAGGGCTTATTATGGAGAGTGATTATTATTTACATGCTTATCACCCCCTGCAAATATGATCACACACCATACCGTTTGGAAGTTATAAGGGGTGGGGGGGGGGGGATGGAGAAATGAGTCCAGCCTAGATAAGGCTAAAAAGCATTTAGTGGTACAGGACTAGTATATGTATCTAGTGAGCTGATATATATTGTAACAGATCATGAAAAAGTATGTTGATATTATATGGGCCACAAAGGTTTGATATTGCAATGCTTTAAGTTGAAAGTGATGATGAAATGGTACAGTCAATATATATGAATAGAATAAATCTTTATTTCATATCATGCACATTTTGAAAGACATAGTACATGTGACTTTTCCGTGCCTAGCATTGCTTGTGGTGCAGTTTTGGTGCAGTGTATTGACCGAGCAGAGGGGTGGGCCCGGCTGTTTTTTTACGTGTTTTTGTCAGGCTTTCTATTCTGTCCCCTTTTTGTTATATCGCCAACCGTGTGTTGGACAAAAATTCCTAAATTGAACACGTTAAAAACCAGCCGGACCCACACCTCTGCTTGGAGAGTAGTCACTAGAGTAGTGCCCCATCTGTTATTTATATAACAAACTTTTGGCAGGACATTGTTTATTTGATCTGTGTCAGGGGATACTGCCACACACATGTTTGAGAGTCTCATTATTATGAAATGCAGCGGGATTACAAACTTTCCTTACTAATTATGCCAATTAGCTCCTGATTTGCATAATTAGTATTTGCTTCTCTAAAGTACCATCTGAGCTATCTACATACCAAATATCACGACGATCTGTCGACCCCTTCTCAAGTTCTTCATGTCTGAAGGTCAGAACAAAAACACCCACTGCAGTTCCAAACTAGCCGCTAGAGGGCCCAAACTTACACAAGTTACATCCTATGGTATGAACTATCTACCACACAAAAATCATGACCATAGCACTTTCAGAAAATATGCCCTCAAATTTTGGAGCTCCACTGCAGTACCTTAGGTACCCGCTAGAAGGCCCATTGACCTTCCTTTCCGTGAACCCTACCCATCCACTAAATATCATGCAGAACCCTCAACAGCTTCTCGAGTTATGTTGTCCACATACAAATACACATACAAAAAACCCGCTGCAGTACCAACGGAAAATGCCAGGGCAACCATTTTTGAACTTGACCTCCGTTTTCATAACATCTACACACCTACAAACAATCATGAAGATCCATCAACGTTTCCGTCACTTTTTTTGGCTACATACAAATACACAAAAATGCAAAGTCCGCTGCAGTACTGATGAAAAACGCCAGGTAAACCATTTTCAAACTTGACTTTCCTTTGCACAACCACTACACACCTACCAAAAATCATAAAGATTCATCGAAGGTTTCTTGAGTTATGCTCCTGACATACATACAGACCCACCCAACAGCCGGCTCAACCTAAAACATAATCTTCTCCGAGTTCCTCGGCGAAGATAATTATGATATCTAATTTTGTTATGCAATGCTAAAGACATGGACAGCAAACTAGTTTCACCTAAAGTAATACTTTCCATATTTACGCTTTGACACTAAAACTTTCAAGATGGTCCTCATTACATCACAAATGTTTTCAAGGAACTGTTGAATGTTGCAAAACACACACACAACAATGTTATTATCATTTAAAAACAAATCCTTTATTTGACAACTCTCCACTACAAGGACTGAACATAAAATAATTTTGATCTTTCACAGTCACAAAATGGTAAATCCAGCTGCTCGAGGGCAGTACAACTTTCATGGGTCATGGCGGGATTTGTGATCCAAAACAAAAGCATGAGTGCAATATTCACTTGCTCTTAATTATACACCATGCATATTAACAAGTGCAGTACCAGAATAATATGCCAGGAGGCGCTGATGTACAGCCCAGTGATACTAGCCATAGCATGCAATACTTATACATGTATTGAAATTATAAGATGCACAAGCGTGAAACTGCCAATTTAAGAAGGGAAATCACCTGCAACATTGTGAAGAAACATCTTAAGCAAGATGTCTCAGATAATACAACTTGAAAACTTAAGTCTAAGAAAGACTGTGTCCTGAATGTATATGTAACGTTACTGGGCATTGCAATAAACATGGCAACCTCTGTGTTTCCTAAAAACAAAAGCTAAAATAGTCTAACCTATCAGCTCGACAAGTTGTTTAGTCTCTTCTGGAATAACAACGGAAGCATAAAATTGACATCAAAAGTGGATGACTATGTTACACAAATATCATGGTAAGCCTAGGACGTAAAGATAAGCAAAAACAACAAAACCTCTAACAATGGATGTACTTATCTAATCATTCAGTATGTCCAAATAATAATTTCCTAATTCAGAATTCGTGTTGTTACAATACAATGGAATGCAACACTAATTAATAAAATACATTGTTTGCACTATGGGATGACTCCACATAAGGATTGGATGAAACAGTATTTACAAGTACAGATGACACATTTTCATTGAAACACTAGTTCTACACTCTCATCCCAACACTGTGTTGTAGACATAAGTATGGGGAAGCTTGTTTATGTTTGAATAAATCTTTCTTTGTTGATGACAAGAGTACACTGTGCTACTTAGCCCATGAAGACAAGTGTGTTAGTTTCTTGTTAGGGTGGGGAGGGGGGCAGATGTGGCGACTTTTCTCAAAGTTTACGAGACTTAGTTATTTGTCCATTTATAACTCATTTCTATCTCCAGGAAGTGGACAGAACAGTTTATGTATCAAATATCATCACCACTACAAAAAGAGGATGAGAGAAAATCTCTGGGCAGTTGTAAAATACTGTGGACACAACCTCATCCCTACAAAAAGATAACCAAAACCCAGTGGACATATACGGGGGAAAAGTGCATGTAAATAACCTGTCCTCCCTCCCACTACGTATACACTCCGACTAAACAATCTTTGTACCTAAGTAATGAAATATTCAGGTTATGTATAACGTTTTTAAACTTACAACCCTATGCGTTGATTCTGTATGAAATGATTGTTTTTGGAACATTGCATGTTGAACATCCATTAAGAGAATCATACACTTTCAGAACATGAACTGACTTTTATGCTGTAACATACTGTATATTCATTTACTTTTGTAGTGGTTTTATTTGTGAAGGAGGGACAAGTAGGTTTTGGAGATTTAAATCCACGTTTGGAACAATTCCGTAGTACACTAGTACTACATTGGAAAAGTATATTCGTGGTGCCATAAAAGACTGCCAAAATAAAACCACCCCAAAAGTTTTACGATTTACAGTTCGACAGTTGGCAGGGTCATTGACATGCATCCCACATCAAGGGAATATATTACACCGTACATACATGTACAAATACCCGATGACTTTGCACACCTCTGTCTGAAGCAATAAGCATGACTCTGGTCACTCGAGCATCCACGAAGTCAACATATATGCACACACTTATGACTAGTACTTTCCAATCATACATTATTCAGAGGATATCATTTTAATAACAGTCTTTGGTTTTGGATCAACGAAACCAAGAGAGGTCAAATGTGGCTATCGTGTTAATACCTTCTTCTAATGGCAGCCCTTCTTTTGTCTGCATCAGCAATCTTTACAATATCACTTGTTAAAAAGAAAGGGACAAAAACATCAGAATGGGTCCACCCCAGAGGCACTGCCAAAATAGTGTGGTCTAAGCCATTCCAGCAACATGGCAGGACAGTAATGATGGTTGGACAAGGGAACCTCAGATCATTTTCAGCGAAAATCCATGAACATGTCAGTCTTCAGATCTAGACTCACGAAAACACAATAGGTCAATGTGAAAGGAAGATTTTTATACGCTGGCCTTTGGGACAACCACGGCATTCAGAAGCTGTGATTCATTAGAAATCTCCTCTCACAATAGGTTTGCACATACTGATGTTTTTCTTGTGAATTTTGGAAGTCTTAGAGGCATTGGATTTGACAGGGATTGCAATGGCCTTCATGCTAAGCAAACATTTGCACAGCCCTTTGGGAACAATGAACAGCATTTAAACATGACAAACATTGTTTTTTTTTTATGGCCACATCGTCTTTTTGTAATGTATCAAGCCCTATGGGCAATCCGTACCTATGCTAACTGTGGTACTACAGCACAGTTTAACACTGCTTAATTGAATAAATGACAGTTGCTGCATAGCTCTAGTTTCAATGCACATAATTTCTGAAAACCAACAACGGTAAAAGGGGCAATGTGTAAGTATTGTACCACAAGTGACAACATTTCTTAGATAGATACGCACAGGGGTCTACTTAATTTGAAACAGCAGACCACTTACGTTACAACACAACTTGTCTATATATACACTTGACTTTTTTCACAAGGTTTCTCCAATACAGTTGTATTATTATAAGGCTGGAAGTGAAGTTGCCATAGCCACACTACTTACAGCTGTAACCCAAGTCCCCTTCAAATACGAAATCTACAGCTATCATATTTCTGACAAGTAGTTTGATACCTTTGCCATGACAACATTATGGCCAGCTGGTACTCTACATCCATTAGATAGTCCCTTTAATGACATTATCTTCAGACCAACCAATCAACACAGAGTCTACTCCACAAACTACCTAGGGTGACCTCAAGAGCTTTCCACATCGTCATGGCAACCTCAGTCCTGCTCCATTGGCTCCTCCACATCCTCTGCCTTCTGCTCTTCTGAACTCTCCTCTGATTGGCTGGCAGGGGTTTCCTGTTCACTACTGGGCTCTGGTTGGTTGGGGGCAGCTTGGTCATGTGATGCAGTGGTCTGCTCTGATTGGTCGCTTGGTTGTGGTTCTTCTATCCTTCTGATTTTACGAGGGGATCCTGCATTGTCAAATAATTGAGAATGGTTATGCGACAAATATATACAAATGAGAACTTTCCACAGTTCCAGAAGCTCAAAATCTCCAAAATGAAAACGAACTACAGAAATGTACTTTTTCAAATGGGACACCAAATAAAGCCCTACGGCCAACTTACCTGAATCATCTTGCTCCTCTTCTAGAACATCAGCTGACCTTGTGCACGCTCTAGTTGGCCTTGTGTACGGTTCTGTCTCACTCCCCTTGTCCTCAGGGGTAGTGGTCACGTCTGACGAGGCCGCGGATGAATCTGTGGTGTCCCTGGGTTCTGCCGCCTCCGCAGACGGCGCCGCCTCTGTAGTTTCTGCGGGAAACATCGTCTCCGCAGAGCTGGATGCTGGTTCTGTGGACTGACATGGTTCTGTGGAGAACGATGTCTCTGCGGAGCTTCCCGTTTCCGTTGGATTGCCATCCGGTGCTGAGGTAGGTGTGTCGTCGGACAGGGAGCTCTCCGAGGAATCTTCTGAAGTGGAACTATCTGACGGTGCACTGTCCTCCCCGCCGATATCGTCCGCTATCCTACTTCTGTCTTCTAACTGTTCTGTATAAGTGCTGTTTCGTAAACTGTCGTCCCCCTTATCTACAGTTGTTTCCCCTGATTGGCGGTGTGACTCTCCCCCGTTCGTCCCTGTGTGGTCTGCAGCGGGACTTGATGGACTTGTGTCAGAGATGTCGTTACAGACGGAAGGAGAGGCCCCGAGACTTGGCGTTTCTAAGTGATCGTGGTCAGGGGGAGGGAAGGGAGGAAGGGGGGAGGCACCTGCAGCGATTGGAGTGAGATGAGGGGCAGGGCACGGTGGCGGCGGCATGGCAACAGATCTGGAAAACACAACATCAACAGTAAGTTGTACTGGTTAGTTCTGGTAGTTCATTTAGTGATGCTGAAGAAGAGTGATGGATGTCACTCGAAACGTCCAGAAATAAATCTCCGAATTCTTATGCAGTCGTAGAGTCTGAATTCTCTTTATATGTTGTTTACCCGGATGTCTAGCCTTCACAAACATAGTTTGTTGTTTATGTACTCATAATTACTTATTTGTTGGCATATTCCCTATTCTTACTCAGTATGTTTGACAGAAAATCTACTTTAATTTGATCAAAACCTGTGCTAGTGTGGAAGGGTTTATCATGTTTACTTAAGACCTAATAAAAGACATTCATTTGCAACAATCTTCATATAGTATACAAAGCACATCCAACAGATATTGTCACTTTAAGTCACACAGTCTTTGACTTTAAATTCTTACAGGCCGTCGGCTGCGCCATCTTGAGATGCGATGCCATTCACCAGTTTGTCCCCGCCAGCTGACAGACGTCTGCTGTTGGGAAGTAAGAAGAACTTGTCAATCAATCACTCTTAAATACAAAATGATTCCAAATTATAATCATGTACTACATGTATATGTCAGCAGAGAGAAACCTTTGAAACAGCAATTTGGTGCAAGCTTAGAGCCATTTTACAATAGAGAAAAAAGCCCACAAAGCAGACTGTGAACCAAATAGTATCATAAAGCTACATATTTCCATCTTTCTCTCCCTAAATGAATTAAATATAGCACAGATGAAGCAACTTATCAAGACCTATAGAGTACATGAGAAACATAATTTACCTTGCGCCTCCATGGACTGTACTGACAACCAACACGTTCTGGATTGTGAAAAGAAAGACATGTAACACTATTGTCTGGGGGATCCTTTTTCTATGACGATCTTCTCACAAGAGACATAACATAATTCATTAGATAATTGGATACTTATCTACCCATGAAACACGCAATGATGTCACGCTGTGCCTAATCATTACAACATTTTTAAAAATCTGTTTACTTGGTTCTCTTGTTTCAAGTCTGTCAAGGTCAACAAATGCAAAACAACGACCTTGAAGTTCAAAATAAGGCTAACGTCCTCCAATAACTGTCCATTACTAGCCAGCACATGGAATAGACAGGAGTCACAGGTCCAATTATACAAATTAAGAGGCCAGGCCATCCGTTGTAATTGGAGACCTATGACTTGGTAAATGGTGGAAACAAAAGCCCTCTCCTGAACCACAGGCATTCTCTACCCTCTGGCTCGAGGCATTCTCAGTAACCACATTGTGTAATTGCGTGTACACAAATAAAATGTCATGTCTCCATTTCTACCCCATCTAAATCAGCTAAATATACCTCAGATTTTCTCAATGATCTATTCAAGACATGCATTTCTTATCTATCAACATAGATCATATGTGATCAAGCAAAGGTCAACGACCCTGCAAGAAAAGGCCAGGCTCCTGCAGTATAAATAGGTCATGTCCCAAGAACTGGTTTGTGTGGTTTTCTACACGATTACTCAATACTCAAAACTTACAAACAACAATGGGAAATGGCATAATGGGTAGATAGCATAATTCAAAGGGTATGGTTGCAACATTACGCTGTCAAAAATGTGTCTCTTGAAAATTAGGTAGGGCTAGTAATACTAGTATTATCACATACATGTATGAATTATGATGCATACACATGGCTTCTCAATACAATGTCATGCATTTCCCATAGTTTTAAAATATCACGCGAAATTTCAACTTGGCACTGCATTACAGTAAAATCAACATTTTCGGAACATATTGGTAGCCCATTTCTGAAACTATGTGAATGCTGGATTCGAAATGCACTGAATTTGATTTGAAGAACTCTGTAATATCTATCAAACAATCAATATATGACACAGGTATGACTTATGATGTTGACGGAGATTTGTAACACACAGATTGATTAATGAATGGCAACTGCTATACAATGTAGCAGCATGGATTCCTGTCAAAACATGGTCTCCTGTGTGGAACCAGGGAAAAGTGTCACTCCAACTGTTTTAAGTAGGATTAGGAGTTCCATGGAAAATGCACTATTTGAAGATATCAATATTTAAAGATTAAACTTAAAAGGCATGTGTGGCAACCCCATATGGAAACCTTTAAGGTGGACATCAGTCATGTCACTTAAAAATAGGTCGAACAAACTGAACTGTGTAAGGAAAAACACACCTTTTCAACACCTCTCAGGAACTTGTCACTTCTCTTGTAATGCTTCTTGGGGTCGGTGACAAGTTCACACAATCTCTGCATTGTGAAGGGTGGACTGTAATAGAGCAGACACACCGTTACACTCATGATCTCACAATGTCTCAATGACTACAATTCACCTTGTTTTATAACCTTTTAAAATCTTTTAGTCACCTCATGTCCATATTTGCTTAAAAACATTAGATCGTTAAAGTATTTCTTACATGACTGAGTATTAACCTTCTCCCTGCTGTCTAACCCTGTAAGCAATAGAGAATTGGCAGCCAAACAGCTACTTCAGTGTGCTAAAGGTTAACCTAACATCATGTGAAGTTTCTGCATATTTAGCATGAATGCTACTGCCAAAACAAAAGCAACTTTACAACTACTAATGTATGCGTACCCGGTGAAACTTTCGATGATGCTGACGACTCTCTCCCTCATCTCCTCGTACGAGAGATTTTCTACGTTGGGCGTCGGCGGTCCGTCGACCTTGGGCGCCTCCTCGTTGAACTCCTGCATGACCTTCTCCAGCTTGAGGAGGAACACTGGCTTCAGTCTGTTCCAGGGGTATCTAAAACACACCAAATACATCAAACATTTAGAAATGTGTTTATCTGACTGGCACATGTGATATACAGATCTGTCATATATGTATATATATCTGTACTAAAATTGGAACTCATTTATCAGACATTCTAGGATATGGTATCTCATCTCTACAGACTACTAACTTATAATACAAAATCAAAATTATGCCAGAAAGGAAACATTTTGTTGCGTTGTGGGTGAACTGTACTGTATACATCATTGCTCAAGATTCCACCTGCATATGTAGGTTGGTGCAGCCAAAACTGGAGTTGTGCAAGACATCTAATATCTACCAGCACTGGCCCATCACAAAAACCATCCTGTGAGACTAGTCTGACATACATGTACAACCAGTACTGGCCTTAAATATCACCATCATAACAACTTCAACAAGATTTAATATGGTACTGCCAGTTCCTGGAACATTTGTGAAACATTGTTTTTCATGGACTGAAAGTGAAAGGCATTCAGAAACTGAATGGTACAGTCAGTAAGACTTGGTGTGTGTATTTACTATATATATAGTTTGGCATGTCACCTGCACCAAAGCAGAAAAAAAGTACTGTAATTCACTTTATCTTCACAGTATAGTAGCAAAATTTCACGGTGTCAAGTAAATGAAAATTTTCACTAAGCTTTAAATTCACGGTGGGGCAAGTGATTTACAGACTGGCCGAGTGAAGGAATCATAAATAATAACAACAGTTTTTTTCACGATGATAAGTTCACGGTACAGAGGTGACCGCAAAAACAGTGAGCATAAAGTTACTTACAGTGAAAGAAACAAGAATTTACAGCCCCACATTACCAAGATTCAGCATCAGGATCAAAATACTGTATCACATAATGTTTGTTGAGGCTTAGTTACACACTGTTACTGGTATTGATTCAAACCTGTGTGATATCGGCCCCAGAGTGGCACAGTTTCAAACTTTGGTGGCTCCATGCCAGGTTCAACTTCCCCAAAAGGCATACTTTGTTTTGAAAGCTGCAGGTTCTAGGAACTAAATTTAGGCTTGACTTCAAATTCTACATGGCACACATGTTGTATCTTGATTTTGGAGAAAGGTTGCCAAAACAGATCTAGAGCTCGAAATAAATTCACTTACAACATGCACTGTGCAGAACATTTTTCAGTGTCGCAGGTAAAAGTAGACCACTTTTAAATTAGCAGTGTAACAAATTCTACACTGGCTTTCATGATTCATGATAAGCTAATCAACAGTTAATACGAAAGCTTGAGTTGCAGTTAGGGCAGGAACAATGGCAGGAATCTGTACCACTACATGTACTTGCAGGTAAAATTTTGGACAACTTGCAATTTTGTATGGCACGAAAAAAAGAATTTCAAGCCCCAGCCCTTGGAAACTTTGTTGTGCACTTGCTTCAGGTAGCAAACTTCAAGAGCAAATCGCTTAGATGAAATATGGGAATGGGAAAATTGTGCATTTTTGAAAAGTATAATATTATGAAAGACAGGTGATTAAAAAAATATAGTCTGAATTAAATGCCATATACTTTAGACTGAAAGAATGTGAATGTGATTTGAATGTGACTGTCAACTTTGCAATTTTGGTTTACACTATTTCCCTACATTTGACTGGCCAATACATTTTCTATGATAAGACTTCAAAAATATTATGTACAAAATCATTCTAATTATTTACTTACATTGTTTCTCCAGTCTTGGCTATGTGCTGCAGATACTGTTCCAGTTCTGGTGTCATTTCCTTCCTTTTCTCAAAATCTGTGGAAAAAATATAAAATTGATCATGAATGGAACAAATACAAATTACACGAAACAGATATTATAATTTTCATAAAGATTATGATCAAATTATTAAATTTTGTACTTCATCTGGCTTTTCACACTTGGTGTTTTATAATAAAAAATAAGTGCTGAATTAATAACCATTTTGTAACAAATCTGCTGTGAGGAAAATGTACAAATTACAACGATTATGAAATTCTTACACAAAGTAAATGCTGGAACCATGCCAACAATGACCTAAACCGCAACAGTCCAGTTCTGTAGCTATGTTATCAATAAAATCATAAAGTAAAGCAGGGCATATTCTAAAACAGCTCAAACTCATGCGTATCGTTTATATACCCGTAAAATATCATATCTTTATCAGGACAACAGAAGACCTCAACCCTCCCCAGAATCGGCCAGTGACTTGAGATTTTTTCGGCGCTCAGGTTTGGGTGCGCAGATAGCGACAAAAGACCCTCAAATCCTCCTAACTTCTGCCTAACATTTCCTCACGAATACCCCCCGTCTAAATACAGTAACCTGGCGAAGTGTTTTACCTTCTAGTGCATGTAGGAAGGAGTCCCCGTTCTCCATGGTTGACAGTTTTTGTCCCGACACCAAGACGGACTGATTTTTTCCAGACACAGCAAAATGGCGACCGGAAGCAAGGCGGGCGGTTCGAATTCTTCAGAGGGGCGTTAATTTTTATGCGTAGAGTTAAACCTCAATTTTCAGATTAGATCTGAGACTCATACCCCCTTACTACTGTAGAAATAGTAGATTAAGCTAGAATGTATATTCTAGTCATCTAAAATTGTGATATTTCAGAGTTTTAGCTCTCTATGACAAACGTAGCTAGGCACATTGGCAACCTAATTGGACGCATCCTCTGACGTCATTCGGAGAGCGCGCGAATAGACCGGAATACAAATATCGTATGTCGGCTGTTCAAACTCGGAGGAAAAACGCAAATGAAATCATTTTGGATGCTATTTTGCAAGCACATATTAGCCTGTAGGTCACGTTCCATAAAGATGTTATAAAGAAAACTAGACGAGAATTACATGAGGATGATTTGCCTCGTCATATATATATGCACAATAGATAATCTGAAGTTTTCCATGCATTTGGCACTCGATGTATATTTAACCTCCTTGATCTGGGGTATTACTTTAATAAAAAAAGTACTATGATGTACGCCCCTATAATATCGTTAAGTCTGGTGTGACATCACAGATATCAATATGACGGTTTTCAAAACTTTCCAAATCCCCACCTGATTGGTCCGACGTTCCGATTGTTCTCCCTGTCGCAAGACGTTCGAGAATGCCCCGTCTGGAGTGTATCGGTCACTGAGTTTTTCAGCCATGGCGAGAAAAGCTGCGAAGCCGTCTCGGGCCGAGAAAAATTTAATGAAAAACAACAAGAAGAAGCCCAACAAAGCTTCCCAGTTCATGTCAGCGCTCCTGGCCTTCTGTACATGCGGTATTATCAGCCGTAACAACGCCGACGATGAAGAGGTTTACAAAAAAGGTAAACTTCTTTACTGTTGAAGAAACTGATATTGGTGTCTTCACCTAATTACATGTTTGAAACGTCACTCAGGAATTAGGTTTGACTTGTGAAGACACGAAATTGTGCACCAAGATACATGAAGATCTCCAGGTATTCATGGTAGTATCTCCAAGTCACACGTGACCTCAGATTAAAGATTGATGTCATGTATATGTTAGATGCTTTTTTAGCTAGTCTAACGTTTGTTGCGAATTTCACATGTGAGGTTTTGTTAAGATCGATGTTCCGAAAAGTTCAAGTACAATACAATGTGATTTTTTTTACCAGATTTTCAAACGGCCTCAGCTAAACAGTAATGTGGAGGTTAGCTCTGGACTAGACTTCAGTCGTCTGCAAGGCATAGTTGTCCGGCAAAGATTCTTGTAAAATGTCTATTGAATGGATATATGTGCATCTTGTGAAGGATAGCTACACTAATGTTTTGTTTAGTAACCGGTCGCTAACGTTATATCCTGATGTTATTATGTTCGCCACATTGTGCGTGGTTGAGCCTCATAAAGCAGGTTTCGAGGAAAATCAAAACCGTAGGCCTATAACGGGGAAAGGTGAATCATATCTCTGCAGTTTTGACAATGTCGCTAAATGGCGCTTTTTACAATAGCCGCCAAGGACACTGACGTTAAAGATCATCTACCGGTATCGGTGAGCAAGCCAGATGTGCCAAGCCTCCTTGATGTGATGGTGCCAGCTCCCTCCTCGGAGCCATTGCCCTCAGCCTCGGTGCCAGTCGTGTTTGATGTTTCAGGTATGAACTGAGAAGAGTCAGATAACGCACACCTCCACTGCTGAGTATGAAGAAAACTGTCGGCACATACGTTAGCACATATTAGTTTCGCATTACCATGATGCCGCCTGCAAAAATCCTCCACAAGTATAGTAGATCGGCAAGCCAGCAACGCGTACTTTTTAGCATTTCTGTATGGGGTACCAGTATGAGATTCTTGCTCGAAGTAAAAGTGAAAGGCAAAGTAAGTGTGAAGGAATCCTGTGACAAGTTTCCTTACGTTTGCCACAAATTATGGTGCGTAACCGTTCGAGTTGAACTTCTAAATTACACGTAGTGTATATTGTATTTTCTGTATCATAACTTCTGCCAAGACTCGCGTTTTATAAGTCAAACCTATGCTGAGAATAGTGTCCATTTCTCCTCGTGTGGAGAAATCACAGCCATCTTGAGATAAGGCAAAGTAAGTTCACGTCAATATACAAGTAAACAACCCTCCTTCCACCACAAGCACAATTGTTTTCCATCCTTTACATGCAGACATGCTGGATAAAATTCTTGAGAAAGTTGCAGCTGAAACTGAGATAAACCTGACCACAGGATTCCAACTGGACGGTAGGAATATTGCTCGATCTTAAGTTAACTGCCTTTTAACGAGAGCATGTAAATACTATACAGGGAAAGTAGTGGAAGATGACGTACATTTTAACTGTCAATGTTCTGAATTAGGGCATCAATTTGCAAATGAAGTTATCAATTATCACGTTATATTTTTCTTATCAGCGATAGGGTGTAATTGTGTTGTTCCAATGTGGTTACAAATCTTATGATACGTTTAGAGAGAATAATGTTGTATTCCAGCGGTGGTTTGAAATGATAGTTAACTCATGGAAGTTAAGTACATGAGACTGAAAAGCAACATAGACCGAACATTGAAGACTGTATTGGTTTAGACAAAACACTGTTGCGGTGGTTTTAAATTATTGAAGTATTGTGCACATGAGACTGAAAAGCAACATAGTGCGATGTACTATAGTATGAGCTCATTGAAGACTGTATTAGCTTTTCATATCATTTAAATTAATTTAAATTCACTACTGATTCATGATAACGTTCTTGCTTTTCAACAGATCCTTCACCGCTCCTGCCACCTGTCACCGCGCCGCTTCCTTCCATCCCACCATCAGCTACCACCACTCCCCAGCCGGTCACACCCTACATTCATATCCATCCTCCACTGCCGCCGCACTGCACCTCCCCGTTCCTCAACAATTACAACCTGACATTGCCGTACGTCCCCATCCCTGAGTACCCCCCTTGGTCTACACTTGATGTCCCTTCCCAGTCCATCTACTCTGATCCGGTCGCCCCCCTTAGTAAACTCAACCCAGCAGTCGCTCCTTTCCATCCCAACTCAAACGCCATCCCTACCCTGTCCACCACCTCTGTTCCGGTCTTCACCACTTCAAAACTAGATCCCACCGCCGCCCCTTACTATCCCATCTCAAACACCGCCCCTTCCAAGCCTACCTCCCCGTTCCTTTGTGATAACATCGACCCTCCCCTGCCATTTGCCCCCCTCCCCGACTATCTCTCCTGGTCATCACAGACTTAAGGCCCGTCCGTTACCATCCCAGTCGACCTCTCATGCCCGTCTTCACTCAAACTATACTCAACCCCGACGCCAGCCCTTTTAACCCCAGCTCTTATACATAAATGCACCGTCATCCCGTCTAGTTTTTCCTGCCCAACACCCATATATCACCATTCCCGATTATACACATGCATTATCAATCCTAATCTGAGTGTTAAACCAGAAAAAAAACAGCCACCCTCTCCAAAAAAAAAAGGAAAAACAACAAACAAAGAACACATAAGATTCGTCAACATCAGAATCTCAGCTTGAACTAGCCCGTGTCTTTCCCCCAAATTTGTACATGTGACAGGTGGAAAATAATTAGATGTTGGGAAGTGCAGTCTAGAGGTCATGTGCTTCGATGGCCAGAAACGATTGTCCCCTATGATGAGGCGATGAGGAGGACAATGACTTTGAGAGAGAGAAGAGGATGAAATTGAGAATATCTGAGCTTCCGGTCCAGCAACAGATCACAGAATCGGCGTTCCTTGTTGTCACTAATGAAGAAGAAGAAGGAGAAGAAAGAATTAGTGTTGAATGCCAGTTAATGAGACAGTGGTGCTAGAGAAGTGTAAGACATTTTAGATTCTATGTAAATTGCGTGTGTCAATTTTACGTATAACTGTTGTAACTTGTACATACGCTACTGTTGTGTAAACCACTCATTTTATACTGCTCGTTACCATATGATTCTATATGCTCCCCCAAGAAGGGGCAGAAGTAGATGAAGGGGAGGTAGAAGCAGAGTGCTAGGAACAGTTCATCCTCAAGGTATAATTACCAGAATGGCCCTTGGACATTGTGGCCCTGAGACATACATTGGTACCAGGTGGAAGTACTCAAAACAGGATAACAACAGAAAATAGCCACAGGCAAAACAGAGAGTTGTGTTGAGGTAAGATGCAGAACGAACAAAGAACTATACATTGTGACAAAGAGGAAACACGCACAGCATTAGTGTATAATAACATATATTAAATCCTACATAGATTACATGACGTGTAAATTGTACGGTACTGCAACTTGTATATACGCTATGGTCGGGTAAGCTACTCGTCTTATATTGTATGTTACCATATGATTTTATATACTCTCTCAAGAAGGAGGAATAAAATACAAGAAAGGAAAGACGGGAAGAAAGAATATTACACGTAGATTACGGAAGGAAGACCTAACGAATTGTACAAGCGTGTACTGCTACATGACTGCGGTGCATTGTGTTTGTATCTTACTTTACTGAACATCAAAATAAAACTGTACCGATCTAAAGAAATACTTGTACAGTCTTTTTTATGCAACGTGATCGTCAAAGATGCATGTTTATTGTCTGTATCTTATTTGCTTTAATGAAAAGTGGCACGCACTTGATTTGATTTGATTGATTTATTTGGTTGTAGAAAAAGTAAAGCCAGGCTACCCAACTAGCCAACTATTACAAAGGGTTATCCCTGGTAACTAAACAATATACAAAATTCAATACAAACTTGAACAAAGCACGTTGACATGTTTACGACTAAACTACGACTATAATACATATAAAGGCGTACATAAAATACAAGACTAAGATACACAGACACGTATTTAAAGATCTTTGCCAGGATAAACAATTTAATCGTAAAGACATACTGATGCACGTTTTCAATGTACATTCTCTGCAGTGCTTTATTTGAGAATTAAAGGACATTTGGTGCGAACAATATTCGCTGACTCTAACTATATATCCTTTCACCAAGTCTGCAGATCGGAAAATGTATACATCATATGTTCATATTGATCACACACATTTGTTCTTTTGCATACTTTGCCATTAGTATTTGGTTCATTGCTAATGTGGTACTCTATAGATAAAGTACATTGTATCGGGGCTAGTATACCTTAAAGTTTGTATTTCCATTTGTCTAGAATATCAATGATTGACAATGTTTCCTTCATAGAGGTAGAGTGTAGCGGGTATAGCTTACACGCCTAGATGAAAAGATAGAATAATGTTAAATGAGCCAGACAACAACATGGCAGATTCAAAACAAATATATATTTTAACAGTGAGGAACTGACGAACCAATTCACAATTCTTACACATGCATGTTGGTCTTTAGCTCTATGTCTTCATTTTCTAGTGTGCCTGACTCACTGAGACGTTACCATTCTAAGATGCCTGCCTTGCCTAATTGATACCAATATTTTGTCTCTAAGAAGTGAGAGAAAGAAGACAATTCCGTGACTGACCAAAAGCAAACCAGCCACTGCAACGACGAGCCCAGCGGTAAGTAAAGGATTCCCTTTGAAGTCGAATATGTTGTATATGTAGTTGTTCCCATTTAGGTCAGTACCCCCGGCGTATACATATACTAAGTTGAATACAGTGTACCACAGCAAAAAGAGAATAGGATATACCGAGTGGAGAAGCCTTACGGGAAGTCCAGAGATGAACACTTCCAGGAAAACAGTGACAGAGTTCATAGCGTGGAGGAGAATATCGCCGATGACTATGCTGGAACCCGAAGGTTTCAAGAATGACCAAAACACGACGGTTATCGGAGGGGCACAGATTGCAGGCACGGTGAAGAGTACCCACCGCAGGGCTAGGTACCACGGAAGGCGGGGGTCGGGCGGAGAGGTCACGGTTTCGGTTGGTGGCCGGTTGCTGTCATCCCGAAGATACCCCTGCAACAGTGCGGCAGCATCTAATGTCGTCCCGAACCTCGAGTCACTGTCGTTCACGGCGTGTTCGGCAGGTGTCGCCGTATCGCACGCGTACGATTCCGTCTTGCAACTCGGATCGTCTGCTAGGGTGGCGTTGTCAGGTGATTCCTGGACTTCTTGGCTAAAGTCATCCGGAGATACCAAGCTGCAGGATTCTATCTGACGACCGGCCGGGTGGTCACTGCACCCAAAGTACAATACAAAACAAACAACCACGCTCCAGGTTGAGTAAACTGTCCACAGTATGTAGGTCTGGTAACTTAACGTTGTCAGGACTTTGGGATTCCAGGCCCAGTAACTCCCCCCAGCGTACACCACCAGAACTGCCATGTTGTAAACGCACAAGAGAAGACGGTAGACCAGGAATGGAGCCTGGTTCGTCAACCACTGAAATAAAATATTAAAGGGAAAAGAGTCAGATTCCCGAAGTCCCAAAGGCGCTGGCGAGGGTAAAGTGCCATTATGGCTGTTACGAGAGAATGACCAAGTGCCCGATCCACAGCTTGAGGTCACCTTGTTCATAAAGAAACGTCAACATGTAAGTTATGTAAGAGAAACACTATCCTGCTATCCTATATGTATAGGATTAATACTGTTACGTACACTGCGTGAACAGCATGGTTGTGGATTGAGCCTGACCTATAACAGTTTACGTAATTATAACGTCGTACGAGGGTGGATTATCATGTAGTTAACAAGCTTCAGTTGTGAATCTTGGTGTCATTTAAGTCTTGTGTAACATCTTACCGGAGTTGTGTAGAAGCGGACTGGATCATGATGACGAGGGAAGAACCGATGCAGACGAAACTCGTCTCGGATCCGCCGAAGTAGAGGCATGGTGGAGACTGAAGGTCCTTCTGACAATGCTCCAAAATCACACGGGATGGATCACATTTACCCTTACCAAAGGTTAAAGTCCAGGAGTGCTTTACTGTCTTAGTACCCACAATCACCTGCGGCAGTAATAGATAAGAACAACGCCCGAGTGTCGACGTCAGAGGAACCTTAGCCTGGATGTCAGGCTAAGGTTCCTCTAAGGTTCTAAACTCTGAAATATCTATAGCCTGGATGTCAGACGATAGATATGTTAGAGTTTGGGGGTCTGGCATCCAGGCTAGAGGAACCTGGCAAAAAAAAGATGTTTGAAGTCTTATATCCAATTTTTGGCCAGGCCGTTTTTCTCTAGATGGTAGAATCAAATGTACATTTTTTATATATAATTCGAAAGCTTACTTATCACCTATTAAGATGCTGGTATCCCATATGGACGATCGTACTTTCCTGGGTCGAGTACTAAGGATTCTTATGATAGTGGTTTTCGTGGGGAAAAAATGCCGAACTTAACCTTCATCACATGTATTTTCTTTTTAATGGTGATCATTGAGTCAATGGAAAGCTTGTCTATTGATACACTGTTCTCTAAAACGGCACCTGTTACATTTGTGATGGTTATGTTTTTGTGTGACCAGCGCGATCTTCTTTTCTCACACAGTTGGTGGTGATAGATAAAGGTGGTGATCATTGGGATAAGGAATTGAATGAATTAGTGGTTTTTGTTGGTCAGAAATCACCCATGCAATGGCAGCCTTTCTAATGCTGAATTGATGGCCGGAGGGTTTACAGGGTTCATATAATACACAACAGATACATATTTGATCCATGCTTGCATTTTGTGGAACGGCAAGGGCGGCAGCCATTCGGCGCATCGACCTCAATACAACCTTCCCCAACCGAAGTCAGGTACCCATTCACGCCTGGGTACCGGTGGAGTGAGGAATGTCCTTCTCAGGGGCACAAGATCAGTGACATGAACTTAACATGACAGGATTCGAACCCGGGACCACTTGGTTCTGAGCTGAACGCTCTGCCGTTACGCCACACGACCCCACGCGTGGGGGTGATCATCTTGAAAGCAATTCACTCGCTCCGATGTGAACAACATCAAAATCTCTAGAAGATATGTGCCTTTACATTTGTGTAAGATTTCAACCCACTCTATAGATCTGAGCCTGCAATCAAATCACTTCTATCATTTTTTTTTACTCACCCTCCTTAAAATGTCCGTCTCTTGATCATGAACTAACATTGTGAACACAATGACTACTCATATCTGTTCTTTCACACATTATGACATTAGCACTTGTTTAATCGCTTGTCTGTGTCACTCTTTGGAAGAAATATGCTACAATACATAATCAGATACACTCTCTTAGTGCAATCCGTTATTTGTGATAATGAAGAATTTTATTGCACGACAATTGTACATGGTACAAGGTATGGCAAGAATTCGTTAACATTACACAAAGTGGAAGTATAGAATAAGACTTAACAGCATAATTACTAATACAATACAATAAGGGCTAGCATACGTTTTCGATATTGTGTTATAATCATTGATAATAAAGTAACATGGCTAACATGATGTAAAACCTGAATAAATTTTAACTGTGCAAAGTTTTTCGAAATGTTTTAGATTAATGATATTGCTGAGGAGGAACCACTCCCTTGGCTGACTCCAACGTTCCTTCTCTTGCAAATACAATACATCGGTGCTAATATATTTTTGTATGTCGACGTTTATTTTTGACCAGAATGACAGGGGTTATGTCAAATGAGGGAACGATATTATATGGCGGAAGCAAAGTAATTGTATACTGTTCGTATATCATATATATTATATACTTTATATTTCATAACATATATATTTATATATTTATTATATAATTATATATATATATCATCAGTGTGTAACTAATGATTATTAGTGAAATATTTGTTAAAGATCCACTAATGATTAATAAAAGATTCACTTAAATATTATAGTTTTCAATTAGAAATATCCTATACATAATGACCTCCACACATTCATTCTCTGTAACCTTCCCGTACTTGCTAGCTTTCCTGACTCACTGGGACTTTGCCTTTCCAGGATTCCTATCTTGTGTGGTTAATACCATGGCCAATATTTTGTCCCTGAGAAGGGACAGAGAAAAGATGATTACGTGAGAAACCAAAAGCAAACCAGCCTCTGCAACGACGAGCCCAGCGGTAAGTAAAGGATTCTCTTTGAAGTCGAATATGTCGTATATGTAGTTGTTCCCATTTATGTCAGTACCCCCGGCGTATACATATACTAAGTTGAATACAGTGAACCACAGCAAATAGAAAATAGGATATACCGCGTGGAGAAGCTTTACGGGAAGTCCAGTGATGAACACTTCCAGGAAAACAGTGACAGAGTTCAAAGCGTGGATGAGAATATCAAGGCCGTCTATAGGACCCGCAGCTCGAATGAATAACCAAAACACGACGGTTATCGGAGTGGCACTGACTGCAGGCACAGTGAAGAGTACCCACTGCCAGGCTATGTACCACGGAAGGGGAGGGGGGAGGTCCGACGGATGGTTGCTGTCGGTGGCGTTGTCAGGTGATTTCTGGACTTCTTGGCTAGAGCCATCCGGAGATACCAAGCTGCACGATTCAAAGTACAGAACAAAACAAACAACCGCGCTCCAGGTTGAGTAAACTGTCCACAGTATGTAGGTCTGGTAGGTTAACGTTATCATGACTTTGGGATTCCAGGCCCAGTAACTCCCCCCAGCGTACAGCACCAGAACTGCCATGTTGTAAACGCAGAGGAGGAGACGGTAGACCAGGAATGGAGCCTGGTTCGTCAACCACTGAAACGAAACATTACAGAGAAAATAGTCAGTATCCCGAAGTCGTTTATGTGAAAAGCGCTGGCGATGGTAAGGCGCCATTATGGATGTTATGAGAGAATGACCAAGTGCCTGGATCTACAACTTTAAGTTATCTTGTTCACAAAGAAACGTCAGCATGTTAGTTATGAGAGCAACACTACCTCGCTATCCTATGTATAGGATTAATACCGTTACGTGCAAACGTTGTGGGTTGCAGCCAGACTTATGATGTCGTATGAGGGTGGGTCATCCATAGTCAACAGGTTTCAGTTGTGAACCTTAGAACCCGGCCGTCTTTCCTCAGCCAATCAGGAGCGTGCATTTCCGAAGTTGTGACTAAATCCACATAGTGTGGCCTCCCAAGGGGTAGGGATGTACTAAGTAACGAATAAATTGACTAAGTTGGAGACGCCCACCAGTAGGCAACGTTCCATCAACCGGATTGGATAAAATTGTGGGCGTCTCCAACTTAGTCAATTTATTCCTCTCTTAGTACACCCCTACCCCTTGGGAGGCCACCAGGCAGATGTGTTTTCTTATAATTACCAGTAACACACAACATTGGTCCCACTAGGTCAGAGGTGCCAGATGATTTGTCATGGTCTGGTCAAGGAGGTTTTACATTTCAACTTCCTTCCTCTTGCATTTCACCTAAAACACCTTCAAGACACCAAAAATGCATGTCCTTTTTAATATATGTATTTATATCATTTGTTCGGAAAGACAGCCGGGTTCAAAAATAGATAGATCCCGAGATCTGAGTAACTATGTGGATTTGGTACTGCTCCGCCGACCCTCGGGAGTTTGTTGGCATCCCTCGGGCTTCGCCCTCGGGGAACCAACAACTCCTCGGGTGGGCGGAGCAGTACCAAATCCACATAGTTACCCAGATCTCGGGATCTATCTATTACTTAGTGTTATTTAAGTCTTGTTTAACATCTTACCGGAGTTGTGTAGAAGCGGACTGGATCATGATGACGAGGGAAGAACCGATCGCGATGCAGACGAAATTCGTCCCGGATCCGCCGCAGTAGAGGCATGGTGGAGACTGAAAATCCTTCTAACAGTGTTCTAAAATCACACGGGATAGATCACATTTACCCTTACCAAAGGTTAAAGTTCAGGAGTAATTTATTTTTTTACTGCATTTGATTACTCAAGCCATTCGGGGTATCATATAAGTGACAACGCCCCCGTCAGAGAAACTTTCTTATGATAATGCAGGCATTTAAAGATAGATAAGACCGATATTCACCTTACAATCACGCCGATCCCTCTAATAGGTGAAATCTACCCTTTAGGTTAAAGTCCAGCAGTGCTGTAATTTCCTAATACCTATAATCACAGCGATGGGAAATAAGGACATATTGGTTCTCACGCCCACCGTAAGCCGACAACACAAACACAGGGCCCACAGAAGGCGACGGCGCCACCTAGCGAACATCAGAAGGTTGTCCTGTACCACACGATTGTTAGAGCGCCCGCACCGGCTTCTACCTAATTGACGACACCTTGCCAAACGTTTGTTGTCAATGCTTACGGTTGAAGTGCTTTTTAAGACGATGTATAAACTAGTATCGTTACTCACTACAGTATCTTATAAAATGATTGGCGTGTCACAGATATCCGCTAGATGGGGTTGAATTTATAGGGCCGCGATATTCAGTGACCCATAGATTTATATTTTAGTTCCAAATGACTGAGCTTTGCAATATCAAACACAGCACAAACTACTAGTATCTCCCAAGCTAAAGTTTGACACTGAAATACAGTGACATTATTTCGTGTTACAGGTTTTGCACAACAACAACCTTTGACCCCTAAATGACTCGAAAACGAGGCTGACGTGACTTCCGGGTTTGCAGTCCATATACTTTTTCAGTTCTTTTGAGTTCGGTTTTTCCCGTTTACTCGCTGTTTTGTACATTAAACCATCCAGTGGCCGACACATCATGGCGGCCAGTACTGGTGGGAAGAAAAAAGCGTAAGTTTTTTACTTGTCTTCATAGGTAATTTGTAGTTTGATGTCCCACCATACCATCAAAAGTAAGGTCACAAGTTACAGAAAAGTGGGAGGTCCTAAAATATGGTACTACTGATTTAAACCTCCTTTAATAATGGTACTACATACTTAACCTCATGTTCAATCGTGTAGAATCAATGAGACAGAGACACATAGGTTAGTACTCTAACCACTTAGTAGGCTGACTTATGAGGTTATTATTGTAAATTTAGTGCATAAACGCATTCCCCAGCTGATGAAGGGTTACAATTGGGTAATGGCAAAACAGAATAAATTTGATTAATTCATGGATTGAACAAAAAGCTGACTGACAATTTGAACAAAGGTGAACCTTTGGACGGGGTAATGGCAAAACAGAATAAATTTGATTAATTCATTGATTGAACAAAAAAAATGACTGACAAATTTGAACAACGGTGAATTTTGATAACCTCTCTTCTTCCTCACACAGGGACATGAAGGTAGTGATCATGGGAGACTTTGCCATCGGGAAAACAGCCCTGCTACAGAGGTACATCAGTGGGGCCTTCCAGGACACTACAAGTGTGAGTCCACTGTGTTACAAAGAAGAATATGCAGGGTCTGTCTCAGTGTGTTTTAGGTGCAATTTTTGCGACGTTTAGTGTTTTTATACTCTGATACAAACCTCCAGAAAATAACTCATGAAACACTTCAAGTCAGACTTAACCTTTGCTTGGAGTCAGTTACTAAGGAAAAACCTAGGTGTTTCCATGCAGGTCTCTACTAAAATTTCAACAAACTGATGCATTTCTGTGTGTTCTAAACTGCTGGTGGCTGATTGACCCAAGACAATGTAAACAAGCCTTCTGGTTTGAAAGGAAGTAAAAATCCACAATGGCCAATTATCTCAGCACACTTAAATGAAAGACCAAGACTGGGCTCTGTTGGCGTGGTTGCCTCCTGCTTTTCTAACATGTCCAGTTTCCTTGCAGACCATAGGTGCCTCCTTCATGCTGAAGCAATGGGGACCATACAACATTGCTATATGGGTGAGCTGCACTACACTATCTAAATTGTTATGATTAACGAATGGTATACCTCTATGTGCAGAGCTGTGATGCTACTACAGTACTAGTACAACAAATAAAAGTACAGAAACTTGATGATAGGACATCAAGTTGTATAATCCAATGATATATTGGACTTAGTGGATGAGCTTTATTATATCCACCATGGATTTTATCATTGTTAAGGCTGAAATAATTGTTGCTTTTGAATAAAAAGATTCTTCGTACACTACCAAGTTTCTTCGACCGACGTTTCGGTGACTGTCACCTTCCTCGATCAGGGCAATTATGACTGGTTCACATAGCACCGCAGCTATGGGTGTCGCTGCTTGCGTGTGGTTCATTACAGATGTGTTGAATGAGACACTTGGTTGTGTACAAAGCGTCATTTTAGTCACTGACTTTCCAACCTGATGAAACTATTCACAGATTGTTGTTTACCCGTCCATTGCTACAGGACACAGCTGGCAATGAGCGGTACTCAGGTCTTACTACGTTCTACGTCCGAGGTGCTTCTGCCGCCATCCTAGCCTACGACATCAGCGACCGGCGGACGTTCGACATCCTGCAGGAGCGGTTCCTCCCCATCCTGGATGGCGCGGAGGACAACTGCCTCATCACGGTCGTGGGGACGAAACTCGACCTCGTGACGGAGGAGACGCGCCAGGTCAAACCCGAGGAGGCGGAAAGCCTCGCCAGGGAACTGAACAGCGCGAGGATTGAGAAGGACAGAACTGTGGGTGAGAAAAAGCTGTCTTTTGAAACCAGTGCCAAGACGGGCCACAGCGTAGAGGAACTCTTCAACGTTATGTTCGGCATTTGCTTGCCCCTGGACAAAGCACCAAAAACGGGAAAGAGGAAGACTAGTACAGTTGACTTGGACGCACCATCATCAAGTAGAGTGCCTGTTGGAGAGAAGGCTGGCTGCTGTAATTGATGTTTTGGAAATAATGTTTTGGAAATCATTGTTAGCAGTTAGAATTTGAAATGCAGAAAGTGTTTGGGCCAATTAGAGGTGTCATTTTGCAGAAATTCAAGATCTTTAGATGTAGACCCTTTCTAGTAGTTTTCTTACAAACAAATTTGTATTACTCTTAGGCTGCTTTACAATGACTTAAAAATTTCACTAGCCTCAAATGCAAGGCTCTTGTAAGTTTTTTTGTTGCCAGTATCACTATGGTGCCTTATCAATACAAAATGAATACTATATTTTAGTATGAACCTCCATCTATGTATGAAGTATATATATCTTGAGAGGAATAGGAATGATGAGAAAGCAGGTCTAAGCACATTCACCAAAGATTTCAGGACTTTTAACCTTCAGCCTGCTCAGGTAGCCGTTTGGCACCAAATTTGTATTGGTTATGGGGTTAGGCAGCAGGGAGGTTAAAACTTAAAACAGAAAACGTTGTTTGAAATAGAGTCTGAAATATTGATTGATATGGCAGAACAGACAAGGTTACATGGTACCTTAAAAAGAAGTATCAGTCTGGAATTGATACCTATATGTTTTTGAAATTTTTAAAACATAATTTCTATTGATAATTCTTTTACATGATTTCTAATGATTCAAACGTCACTTGTGCCAAATGTCTAAACATTGGTGCTTTTTTTTTTAATTCCATCTTCAGACAGCCAGGATTCGTCTGTATAGTTGGGATGCTGCAGGTCAAACTGATGTGACAAATACATATCTTACTGTTTGTAATGTTGCTTCATGACTTGTCCATATACTAGGAAATTAAGAAAGGCCCAAAGATTTGGCATAAATGTAATGTAAATGTAATTACCATTAAGTTCATTGCATTGTTAATCATTTATGATTTATGTCAGTATGCAGAACAAGTGGTCCAAGCGTGTATGTATGTCACTCAGAAAATAATCATCATGGACATACACACTAAAGTAAACGTTATATTCTAGTAATACTCAATCACACAAAAATCAGAGTATTTTACCCAAATATTTTTCAATTCATACGCATACGCATATCTCCAAAAAGATGATAGTTGATACATGTAGTTATGAACTGAGATTCATGTAAATGTGACCAGTTATTTTACGATATGTACATAACAATGTTTACATGATGTGTCTAAGTAATAATTAACCAACAACATTGTCTGGCTGTATGAAAGAAAATATATTCAAAATGTAATGATGTTTTGAAAGCTTCTTCTATTTGATATTATTACAGCAACATGATAAGCTTCAACGGTTAGTTGAAAGTGAAGGGTGTGTCATATTACTGCAAATTAAATTAAGTTCCAGGGGACTTTATTGCAGTAGGAGGGGAATGGAGACACTTGCAGTGTTTTATGTTTGCAGTGGAAACAACCATCATAGTAACGCCATATACGATGGGGTCACCGCGAATGCCATGAACAAAAAAACTACTGCAAATATTTCACAGTATTGCATCAAACAGTACATGTGAATATATAATTATGGCATTAGTTGACACTACCATGTACCCCAGGTACCAATGAGTATTCACTGCAAAAATATAAACTTTCCCACCTTAGTTATCCCCTACACATTTCTCTAAAAGTTCACAGGCAAAAGAACATAGATACCCAGCAGATGACCTTTACACGAGAGCAAGCCAGCTTCTAGCAACAAAGACATTTCATGCTTCCAGTTATGACACTTATATGTACTATCTGCATGGATCAATTCATTACATAAATTCAATTAGTACTATTCAAATGTTCTAGTCTTGATTGTGATCCTCCGGTCATCAAGACAAGAGTGTCAGTGTAAATAAAACTATCAAAGTTTAACACCCTGCTACATGTACATTTTTACAGTGTTATACTGTGTTTTATGTCATACCTGGGCTGCAAAAATATTCCATACGGGTGTTCCGGACTGGGTTTGGGTTATCACACAGGCTTCCATAGAATATTTAGAATGCATTTCGAGTGCACCCAGTGCACGGCTATCGAAAATTTGAATACTTGATTCGGTTGTTGGAACGTGCGGCTGTTACAGTTTTTTGTTCGAGGACACCAACTTTTCTCAACATCTGGGGCATTTCGCATTCGCACCATGGTCGGACTGGTACCTCGCGGGTGATACTGAATACCCCGTGTTGTATTCTACATGTAGTACGCACTATGGGGAGCTGGTATGTAAAATCCAAGAGTGCTTTTTCTCAGCTGAAACAACAAGGGTCAAGCTGGAAAGCCCATGTTCAGTACAGGACAGCTTGTTACGGTCCTGTTCACTGCCCCACCAGGAGAGTGGGTCTGGAGTTGTACTCTACACACTTGGAGGGGTCGGCTGGGAAGTGCTGCTGACACAGCGTCATCAGTCGCTTCAGGGCCTGGACAAACATGGCATACATTGTAGTTAGCTTTACAAAGAAGGTCTTAAGTAGCATTTGTGGCTTTATGGTCGAACAGCATATTAACTTAAGAAGCTATGGATGGATTGTTATGATATTAAGCATGTGTTTAAGTCTTGTCATACCAAAGTAATGAGTACATTTTTGGTCCCCTGGCAGCTTTCCTTTATAATTGCAGCTGAATCTCTCCTGTCTGTATTTGTTGCCAGCCCAGGAAATAATCAAAGGGTAGGTGTCATTGATACACACTTCCTTGTGTGATCACTATAGACATATTTGACTGTATACACATATTACAAATTGTGGAGGGAGGGTTGTGAAGACCCTTACCTGGATGTACTTCCTTTGTGTCTCATCATTGAGAACATCTGTAGTGCAGTCAAGGAAACAACAACTGGAAACCAATGATGTCATTCTGAACACTTCTATACTATAACACTAACTACATATCAAACAGCATGTACAAGGTATTGTTGTCTTCTCCATATGTGACTTGACCACATTGGCTTAACATAAGATTTGATGTAAAGGATACGGGCAACGTTCTGTGCAAAGATCTTCTCTCGACCGGTACGTGCGTGAATACCGACCATGGTCACACCGATGGGCCATGGCGCGTTTCCTATTGCCATTCTCAGATAGGCATCATTAGCCTGAAACAACACATAAACATTTGAATAATTATTACATTCAGTCCATGGTCACAGTTGCTTTTCTCAAACAATGAAACTTAAGGCTGGAATAGTCAAGGTACAGAGGTTTAGGTACAGGTCCGCACCTGAACCTGTACAATTTAAAAAATTAACATGTGTTTTTCTGAACTTCTTTAATAATGACAGAGACATAAATAAACTGTTTTCAACTTGTCACTATCTTTATTCAAAGAACATAACTATGACCACAAAACTCTCTTGGCCTTGCTATACGCTGTTCCAAGGTGTCACTTTGGTCAGTCTGGTGTTGCATGAGGCCATGGGGTCAGGAGATCAGTCACAAAATAAGCACATACTTGGTGTAAATTTATATAGGTACAGTGCCGGTACTTCATGATCCGGTATTTTGGACCTGTACCTAATCAATGTTTACGGTACAGTACCGGTTTCACAGTACTGGTATGCAGCACTACCAACAAGTACAAACCTGAACTCTGTGCTTATTCATAAAATGAAATATATGTAAATTCTCAGAGCTACACTACTGTACATGTGTTGTTCTACAACTTAAAAAGATGTTACCTACCCTCACATACTCTCTCTCCAACAGGTTTGAGACGATCTCTAGTAGAGCAAACTGGATATCAGATGGTACTGACTATAAGACAACAAGATAAAAACATCATTTGAGGTTAAAACTTACATGGACAATAATACAGACACCTTTCCTAACAAGTCTAAAGTTTAAAAAAACACCCTAGCGATCATGGCTGTTATATTAGCTATTAGAGTCTGTAGTTTAAGGTAAATGTTGATAAAAGCTTTTAAACATTGCCTCTTATATCTACTTGCAGGTTTCGATTGTTCTCTAGTTTGACTATTGAGGGTGATTACTAAAAATGGTCAAGTGTAGCCAAATGTGCACTAAAGCTTAATCTGTACAATTTTTCCATCAATGTTGGTTGGACAGGAAACATTTTGCTTTTCCAAACCTTAATAGTGTTACAACTTGTTAAGACACAATTCGGTACGAGTTGGAGCATCAAAAGGGACCGTTACAATGCTTAAGAGCCCTGTCACACTTGTGCGTATATTCAAGTGCGTGTGAGTAGTGGCGCATACCTAAACCCTGGACCTGTTCCGGACCTGTTCCTAACCTTTAGGTTCAAGTCCAAAAAAAGCTAAACATCTAGAATCAAGTCACTTTACACTCCTTTTTGATTTAAACCATCTTAAAGCTTCCTTAGATCGTGAAATTTGAACTGGAAAAATATGAAAACATTGCTGTTTTGTGTTTATAACTGAACTTCTGCATGAATTACTGACTGTATATAATTCTGCATATTATACTATTCAAATTGCATGTAAAATATATGCCGATATGCAATTTTACATGAAGCAGGAAAAAAATATTCGTAGCACACATATTCCATTGGTTCAAGTCCGGACTTTCAAGTCCGAACCTGAACCTTAACCTCTGGACTCGAGTCCGAACCTAAACCTAAACTCGGGTTTAGGTACGCACCACTACGTGTGATTTGCGCATTTGCATTTTTTGGTTTCAGTAAAGTGTGCGGGGAAAAAGTTGTTTTCTACTTTGACCCACCATTGTACAGCCTAGTGATCGAACCAAAGAAATCACTTATTCGGCTGCAAACTTAAACCAAAAACATTCTAATACGCAACTCAAATGGACTTGTATATATGCACAAGTGTGACAGGGACTTAAGGGTAAACGAGGCCTTGAACTTCTAGGTGCAATGATTGAAGCTAAGAAATTATATCTTATTTGTTGAAAACACCTTGAATCACACACCTTCTTCTTGAGTTTGTTGAAGAGTGGTCGGAGATACTCCCCAGTCTGTGTATGTGTGGCTGTCATGAGTTTCCCCTGCACACTTCTCTTCACTTCCTCCTGACGAGCGTTCAGCTCCCTAGCCCACTGAACCATCAGGAACTGGAACAAAAGCACAACAATCACGATCAGAAGTCAACAGAACAACAATCATTGGCTTGGCATTGTTAGCGATTTATATATAGCTTTGTCTCATGCATTTTTTTCCATATGCGCTTCAGTCTTGTGATGGTTTTTGTTGATTTTGTTTCTTCTATGTAATTTTACTTTGTGTTTTGTGTCCGCCTCTATATGTGTGTTTGACGCACTTTGTGAAAGTTTGTATTGAACTTTGAATACTGTTCCCAGGGCTAACCCTTTGTAATAGCCTTTGGCTAGTTGGTTAGTCCTGGCTGTACTTTTCTACAGTCAAAAAAAATAAAATAAAACAGTGATTGAGAAAGTGATTAAGGACAGACATCAACAATCTGGCGGTAGCACGAGAGACTTCCTCAAACCTCTCAAGGCCATTTTGTTTGTATTCGTGGATTTGGGTAACATTTGGGAGCCTTTTATGTATACAATGATAATTACAAAAAAACATCATCAACAATGAAAAGATGGCCTTGTTCCTGTCCTGATGACCTTTAAACTTGCATAATGCCTTCAGCTATAATTGCGGTGATAAGCAATACCAATATAGGCTAACTAATTATATAATAAACTGCTATTATAGCTATTTTTCCTCACCTTCAAAAACTTGAGAATCATCAACGCCTCATTGCCACGTCTCTCCTTGTCATCTGATATCTTGCTCACAGTTGCCGCCATTTCCTGTAAATACACCATTTCCTTTCAATTTTGATAAAGATATTCAAATACACTTATTCAAGATACGTTAATTCCCATCTATCACTGTAAAGCAATCTCTCATGCATAAAAATCACAAAAATTCTTAGTCTTCCAGTCACTGTAGGTGTGCATTGGCAATTATGTTGTAGTGAGGTCAACTTGTCTACATCGTCACACAAAATATATCTGCTTTAGTTACAGTCTTAACTATAATGATAACAATACCATATGTATAATAGTAAAAACATGCATAGTAGGTGCTGAACTCCCAAATTAACAATTTCTAGTAAGTTTCAAATAGGACTTTAAATGGAGGTACTGTGTTTGGGGAGAGGCACACCCCACGCATGTTAAACTTAAAGAATCCACCAGACCTTTCAGAAAAGAGTAGGGGCATGCCCCGGTGTGCTATGGTCAAAAGCCTTCTGTCTGGAGTTGGTGATTCACTACAAGTCACCTGGATGGAGGCCTGGCGAACCTCCATCTCGTATCAGCCATAATCATGTACCCAGACGGGAGACCTGGCTTATCCCAGTCTTGTATCAGGTAACAAAAGGGTATGTCACCCAGCAAGAGGCAGTATGACTCAGGCAGTGCATAAGCACGTCGACTGATGATGATAATAGCGCCCCTAACAAACCTTGATGTCCTCCAGTGTTGTCCCGTCATCGCTGACCCTGAGGTCGTACTTCCCGCGGGTGGGTCCGTCCTCGCCCTCGCTGCGGGACTCCACCATCTCCTTCAGGTACTGCTGGTCCACCTTGTCCATCGCAGCCTTCAGGTCGTTCCTGAAGCCCTAGTGTCAGGTAAGAAACGTTGGTAAAGGAAAAGACAATGGCCTCTCTTGGTAACTACTTCTATACTGGTAGTTTACATCTGCAAAAAACAACAATTATACCTAACCAAAGATGATATCTTACAGTAACCACTACTAACCAAGATATGCTTTACTAGACATGCTTCTGCACAAAATTTTTATTTTTACAAAATCAAGTCAAATAATCAACAAAAAATTGCTGTTGCTGCTATCTTAATTGATTAATATTACCAGACAGTTATGTGTTGGCTTAAAGGCTTACCTTGTTCACTTCAGGCTCCAAGATCTCAATTCGTCTGAAATAGACCAAGTAAAGATGTTTAAGCATAAATTAGGAACAGTGACTATATGAACATTTCCCCTCATAAGCACAATGTGGTATTTATTGTTGTAGACCTACTAAATAATGATGCTTATAGTATAATATTTGGTAATTTCTAAAATATATTAGAGTTTTGACAGGTACCAAATCTTGTATTGTATCATAGTGCGTGATCAAAAACTGGCCATGCTGGGTTTTATAAATTAGCTTATACAAAAGTTTCCATGAAAAAGTACATGTTCCCTACCTTAACCTTTGGTATGCATCATAGTCTGTCTCACCAAACAGTCTGACTGGCTCTTCTCTCTCCCGCAGTCTAAAAATCACCTGTACATAAAAACAGTATTTCTGTGTTACACTAACTCCAGTACAGACATTGCTCCAAAGATGTATGTGATACATGTACCTACAGTAATAAGTTTCAGGGTTCAAAATTCATTTTGGGGAATAGGTGCACAGTGACCTAACTTAACAAATCTAGGCGCACAGAAAAATAATTGGATGTACAATGTAAGCAATACAACAACAACATTTTTTCCTGACAGAAACGTAAATATTATGCTGCATACTAATGTACAATATATTTAAGTATGTAACCTAGGTAATGCCTAGATGTGACAGTGCAATGACAGTCTAAAATTTTATGCACAGCTCAAATTTGGGGAAAAGAAAGTGCATATGTACCGAGTATTTCAAGCCCTGAAGTTTAAGTTTGTTGTGAAATCTATAATATTTTCACAAAGCTTTATCATGTCTTTCAATTTTACAAATGAATGTTATGCAAGTGATGTCTATACGCTGACCTCCTCTCTAGGTAGCATCTTCTTGTCCTTCTGTTCAGGGGAAATCTTGGATGGTTCTGGTATGGGTTCTGCGTTTTTGTCCTGTTTTAGACATTCACAAAAACATGTAGTAAGAAAAGAAGTACAACATGTCAACCTTTCCAGAGATTAAAGATATAAAAGAGATAAAATGTTTCTTTCAAGTAAAAGTAACTTTTCAAATAAATAAATAAAGAAAACATCTTCGACTTTCAAAATGACAGTCAGATATATCAAAATGATATGTACTACATGTAGTCTATCAGAAGTATTTACTACTAGTAAATGGGCTGAACAAAATGTCTGAATAAAACCACAAACCTCTTGATCTTGCTTGTCTTTTTCATACTGGAAGAAAATGAGCAGATTTTGAGATAACTTAGTTAACATGTGTTGACATTCATCAACTGGTATAAATATACATTCAGAAATCTGTATCTGTATAGCTGGTATGACTGCCCTTTAGTCTGATCTTGATGCACTAACAGATTGGCAAAATCGTTGGCTTATGTCGTTCAATCCCTCTAAATGCCACATCCTCCATATCACCCGTAAAAAGCACCCCATCCTAACTCAGTACTCCCTAAGTGGAGAAGCCCTCACCGGTGTCAAGTCCCACCCCTATCTTGGAGTACAACTGTCCGACGATCTGCGGTGGGACACCCATATCAACTACGCCACTAGCAAAGCCGGCAGGGTACTAGGGGTCATTCGGCGCAATTTGACCCATTGTCCATCTAGGGTCAAGGCCACTTGTTACAAAGCGCTGGTGCGGCCCCACTTGGAATATAGTGCCACCGTCTGGGACCCGTACACCACCAAAGGGATACAGGCGGTGGAGGCCGTCCAGCGCAGGGCCGCCCGAGTGACTCTGAATGACTACCGGCAGACTAGCAGCGTGACACAAATGCTCAATGACCTGCAGTGGACCCTTCTCTCTGAAAGGAAGAGGAACGCCCGTCTCACCTTTTTCTATAAGCTAGTTAATAACCACATCAATATTAATACAGATAGTCTACTGAAACCAGCTCAGGGGCGCACCCGGGGAAGCCACACGCTCAAATTTCAACCACTTTACGCCCGAACAGACTCATTTAAATATTCTTTTTTCCCTCGCACCATACCCGAGTGGAACGCCCTGCCTGGCGCGGTTGTTACGGCTCCCACCGTTGAGTCTTTCCGCGCCAGGCTGGAGGCCTGCCCGCCTTAGCCTGGGACCTCCTCCCCCCCCTACTTTGCCCCTCGCGGGGTTATCTGGGGGTTTACTCAGTTGAAGTTGAAGTAACACACCAGCTTCACATGCACACAGAGCTGCAGCAGCTAGTTATATCAAGCTGAACAACCAGTCACACCTAACTTTTACACATCTATCTAAAAGTGTTCAGGGCTCGAAGTTAACTATGTCCCTATGTCCCGGGGCCACCAAAATTTGACCTGGGACAACTCAATAATCAATTCGGGACATATTTGGGACAATCAGGGCTCCTGAGTGCCACTGTGCTCCTCCCTTGTGAAACTGTATACTGGTCCCACCCACTGTTTTTGGTGTGGTACTAGTCTTCTCAAAATCAATCATCATTTATCACTCAGCATAGTGAAAGGAAAGCCTGTCCCAGCTAGGCTGTGGCACATGTCTGCTCCCCTGACAGGGGGTCAGCAGAGGGATGGTCACACCTCATTGACTTGATTAAGGTTTGCCCTGCAAGATTAGAAATCAAACATTTTCGGATTTATCCTACCTCCCCAAGAGCCACCGCATCAATGAAGTCTTCAAACTCTGCAGAATTATGCTTTTTCTTTTATAACCTATTAAAATACATTATTTCAGGTTGTTAACAATATTTCTGGTTGTTAACTTTGTTGAAACTTGTGTTTACTACTGAGTGTATATACCTTTGTATGTATTATATTTTTCAAATTTCATGCAATTTTCTATTTTACAATACACAATTTTGTATATAACTAAAAAAAAATATTGTAACACAGATTGGCTTGGGCTCAGGTCCTGACTTGAGTATAGGTCCAAACCCGAACATGAACCTCTGGAACTGAATGCAGACCCGACACTAAGTTCATATCTTTGGCCCTGGTTGGGACACTTCAGGACACTTTCGGGACAATTGAAATCCACTTTTGGGACAATGTTGGGACAGTAGGGGAAAAAGTTAATTTTGAGGCCTGGTGTTGTTTAAAGCCATCTAGTGATGATGCTGATGATGAGGAGTGAAGATGATGAGGAGTGATGATGAGGAGTGATGATGATGAGGAGTGATGATGAGGAGTGATGATGAGGAGTGATGATGAGGAGTGATGATGATGAGGAGTGATGATGATAAGTGATGACGATGATGAATGATGATGATGAGGAGTGATGATGATGAGGAGTGATGACGATGATGAATGATGATGATGAGGAGTGATGATGATGAGGAGTGATGATGATGAGTGATGATGATGAGGAGTGATGATGATGAGGAGTGATGATGATGAGTGATGATGAGGAGTGATGATGATGAGTGATGATGATGAGGAGTGATGATGATGAGGAGTGATGATGAGGAGTGATGATGATGAGTGATGATGAGGAGTGATGATGAGGAGTGATGACGATGAGGAGTGATGATGATGAGAAGTGATGACGATGATGAATGATGATGATGACGAGTGATGATGATGAAGAGTGATGATGATGATGAGTGACGATGCCCCTACTGTACTTGGAGGTAACAAATTCTACTCTACTTTCTACTAGAGACTTTACAAGGGTGCAACATTTGTGTACATTATCTTCAATTAATAGGGATGATCCCAGACATGGACTGTGGCTTTGCGAACAATTTGTTGCCATATAACCCAGAAATGTTGAACACTGCCACTCACCATGTTCATCCGTCTGAAGTAGTCTTCCTCTTGTTTTGCCTGCATTTCACCTCTTTTGAAGAATTTCTTGTTTTCCTACGAGTTAAAAAAAAAAATCATTGGTTCACACTAGACTTTTAAAGAAATCTTTCAAACTTTTTAGAACACAAACATACAAAACATCAAAATACTTCTAATATCAACATTTCTTCTTTCGTTTGAGGCAGCCGCCTTCATCGTGGTGAAGATTTTGCATTTGTTATATAACATAAGATATAACATTTGTTATATCAAGCAGGCATTTGATCCCTTCTATGACAGTTCTGTGATATTTCTTCTGGTGTCAATAATATTTCAATGATCATGAGAGAATAAGAGCAGAGTGTTGTGCTCTTGTTCTCAGAAGTACGAAATTGTCAAGCATGGTCATGATCATGTGCAAGTTTCTGACGTCAAAAGCCCCCCTCCCCACACTTACATCCACAAGCTTCGCGTCTTCCAGCTGCTTGCGTTTCCGCGCCATCTCCGCTTTGAGGATGTCCATGGTTAGTTTGATGCGCCCTACACCAGTTTAAGTCACGTCTGGTGGAATTTATCCACAAAACCTGCGGAAAATACAGGAAACTGGAACACTACGTCGCAGAAATTTCGTCAACAAATGGTCTGTCGTGACCTCGGTAGGCACATTATGAAGCGTTTTTTGATTGGTCGAATGTGTTAAACTCGAGAATTACAAACCAATCACGACGCTTGTTACGTCTATACGGTTGCAAAGGTCCCGGATGAGTGACCTCGCGACATCTCCATTGGCGCCATTTTTGATTGTGAGAGTGTCACAACCTTCTCGATTTTCTCACAGAAAATGTCCAAAAGAAAGGGTATATCGCTAGAGGAGAAGAGACAGAGGATGCTGTCGGTATTCTACGACAGAAAAGAGTTCTTCCAGCTCAAAGAACTGGAAAAGATCGGTTCCAAAGAGAAAGGAATCAACGCTATGGTGATCAAGGACGTGATCCAGGGGTTGGTGGACGATGGTCTGGTGGACACCGAGAGGATCGGGACGTCCAACTACTTCTGGGCCTTCCCCAGTAAAGCCGTCCACACCAGGAAACGGAAGATAACCGACCTGGAGACGCAGCTGGGGGAGGGCGAGAAGAAGAGGAAAACAGCGGACGAGAGTATCAGCAAGGCGAAAGTGGGCAGGTCCGTTTTATATGTATATGTTAATCTTTTTATATTGATATGAACTGCAAATCGGATCTATTCAGAAAATTATGCGTTATGACAGATGAATGTTTTAAATTTGAATGACTTTTTTTTATCTTGTGTTTAAGTTCTTGTCGTTCCCACATTTATCAGGCACACTACACCACTCCACTCTAGTTTCTGTAGAATATTTACAGCTTGTTGTATTACTAGTAAGGTACTGTTGGTATAATATTTTTTTCCTATGCAATTGCAAACCAGGCCAGAACATCATAATTAGGCCATATTTACACGAGCAAAAATTTCTGGACATACAACAGCGTTATACAATGAGGTCGTACACCAGTTTCT
This sequence comes from Branchiostoma lanceolatum, assembly GCF_035083965.1. Lineage (NCBI taxonomy): Eukaryota > Metazoa > Chordata > Leptocardii > Amphioxiformes > Branchiostomatidae > Branchiostoma > Branchiostoma lanceolatum. The sequence goes on along the minus strand of NC_089726.1, from coordinate 15,240,388 downwards.
TTTTCAGTGTTCGAAATACCCAACTGCAATCTGCAATTTGCAGAAAGATTTTGAAGATTGGAGAAGAAAAATGAAACAATCTGCAATTTTGCAGAATGAAAAAATCAGGATCGGTATTCAATGGTTCTCAATTTTCCACACACATGTATGTTTTTCCTGTTTCAAACTTTGCTTGAAAAAATTAAAGATAGTGTGAGAGGATAAAAAATTACAGCAATGTTGCAAAGCTAGATATAATACATGTATAAATAGGCATTATTTATGAAGGTTGAGAAGGTTGTAGTATGGAGGCTTGTATATTTGCAGAAAACATTTTCAAATTGCAGAACAAAATGTTAACATTCTGCAATATTGCAGAGCACTGAAAAAAGTATTTCTACCACTGTTTTTACACACACCGATAGGAAGTGTCCTAGGACTTTTGTTGTGCCCACACTGTCCTCATTGTCCTGACCCACCAGAGCTTTGAAAATGCACAACTTTCAAAATGGCAGGACAATTTATTTTCGTGCAACAAATAATGCTTCTCTTCTTTTTGAGCATGTATTTGGGGTGCCTGGCATGTAGAAGTCGGGTTAGACAAAGCAGCGTACTTTCCTACAAGCGATGGCCTGGGAAACTTGAAGATGCGTGATGCAAATGCTGGTAAGGAAACGTGTAGTGGTCGCCATACTCTGACCTTCTGGAGGTGGCGTACAACGGGTCATAAAAATGGCTGTCCTACGACAGCTCGGGCCGATTTACACGCAGCAAAAAGACATCGTACACCGAGGACATACAACTTTGTTGTACGCCGTTGTTGTGCGTTTGGAAATTTTCCTCGCATAAGTCGGGCCTAAAGCTGTGCTCCATGTTATTGCCACTATAGAGAGGACTCTGAGTCAAGAGAGAAGATCTTAAAGGAGCTGAAGGAGAAGAAGACACAATGTGAGAAGCTGGCAGTACAGATAGAACACTACAAGGAGTGTGACCCGGAAGTACTGGAGGCCAAACAACAGGAAACACAGGTCACTTGTCTGGTATTGTGTTATAGGCATGCTGTAGTGTGACAAACTGGTATACATACATGTAAAACTGAGTCAGCTTACAGATCTGAGTCAGACTCAGAGATGTGACTTATCAGGAGACTGTCATTCTCGAATGGGACTGTTAAGCCATAGCCGATGCTGTAGGGCTGATGTTTATTAGAATTGTTCCACAGATTATGCATATTTTACTGATAGAACAGATCTTCTAACACTTTATTTTCTGAAAAAGCAGCCTGATGACTGTAGAATGTCTGTATCCTAAACAACCCAGGTATGGTTTTGAACCATTGTAGGGTATACAGACTGTTACTTATCTACAACGTTAACCAAGATAGATGACATTAATGTCACACCTTTCTCTCTCCAAACAGGTGGCAAAGGATGCAGCCAACAGGTGGACAGACAACGTGTTCTCCATCAAGTCCTGGTGTAAGAGAAAGTTTGGCTTTGAGGAGAGTGTACTGGACAAGCAGTTCGGCATACCAGAGGACTTCGACTACATTGACTGAACTTCCTTACAAAATGTCTTAATCAAAACTTGAGACTTATTCCTTGCACTGTAAAATACCATGTCATTGTACAGTCATTCCAGGATCTGGGTGGACAAATGTTGATATACATGTATTGTTGTACATAGAGGAAGTATTAAATGTGCTGGCAATGTTTCTGCCGGCTATATGATATACATGTACCATGTACTGTATTTCTTTCCTGTTTTTCATTAAAATGTTCCTGTTGATGTATCAACAAGTGTACACTGTATTTTGCTTTTAGGTTAAGCAAAAGTTATTGTGCCAATTGAATGCTTTTTGGCAGATTAAACTGAAACTGCACTTACACTGGGGCTGGATACATGTCACATTATTTCGTCATCACATCATCAGTGTATTCCCCAACTACCGTAAATGCATTTAAGTTTGCGTGGTTTTTACTTCGCACTAAGGCGAAAATGGAGTGTTCGCGGAGGTTTTAAGTTTGCGGCAGTGCTATAGTCACATACTGCTACAGTATTGGACAAAAATGTTCGCGGTGGTTTTTAAGGTTGCGGTGAAACAGTCGCCGCGAAAACTGCAAACATAAAACTACCGCAAAAATGTCAGCATTTACAGTAATTGTATTAGCCTGTAAATTATGTGGTAACCCCCCTCTCTGAATTTCTTTTCCAGTGGCAAGCTCAGAACATCCGTTATCCGTGTGTCATCTTCATTGTCATTATGAGTTCAGGATAACTATGGACAGCATTTGTAACCAAAGGTTGGATCATCTCTCACACTAGCTGTCAGGAGTGGGTCAGGTGTCGGCCTATTCAGTAGTAGTATGCAGTTACGTCAATCACTTTTTCATAGATGTTGGACCAATGAAACACTGAGGTTACCACCTGCCAGTGTGTTATCATATGTGATGCTATCACCTTCCATGTATCATACATATACTGACAGGCTACCTGCTTTTTTGCACGTATTCCTGTTTAGAGTGGCATGTACATGTACTCTTTTTGATGAATGAGGGTTCCACGGGAGTGCCCCAGGGTGTCCTGACAAGTGGAATCCTGGAGTCTTGATACAGTTTTGTCGCAGGCCATTGACTTCACTTTTGTCACAAAAGTTGGCATGATGAAAGATCAAAGATGAAGCATTAGGGTTACCATACATTATCAGCTCCCATTTTTCATACCTGTACCTGACAGTCTACCTACCTGTTGTCAGATATTCCTATCTAGAGCTGGCATGTACATGCTGTCTTTTAAATGGAGTTCACAGGGGTCTCCTAGGATATTTTGACTAGTGGATTCCTTGGGGCTAATGTATAGAGCGTTGTTGGAATATCGGGAAGGGCCTGGAGAGAAAAGTATTCCTACATTTACTTGGTTCCTACAACCCTCTGTGAGGTGTAGTTTTTACCAAACAAAAAGTAGATGTCAGTGGAATCCATTTTTAGATATTTACATCTAATGCTGAAAGATATTTTGATAGTAGGCAGAAAGTAGAACGTTTGACTCCGGTAAACCGCTTCTACTGTCAAAATAAAACAACCTATTCATGGACGTGCACAATGAAGCCCATAAATTTGTATTCCTTTATTGGCACGTATTTTGAAAAATACATGGTGACGCTAAAGCAATATATATTGGATTGTGCTGGGGAAGATAGAGACCAATATGGTCTATGCTAGTGTTTCCCAACCATACAGCTGCGATATATCAGACATTACAGACATATAAAGTGATTTGCATAGACTAGAGTTTGTTTGACTTGAAACAAATGCGTCACATGGAAGGGTTCCATGCCCACACACCGCTATGTATATAGCAAATCTTGTGTTTGGCGTCGTTTCGGGCAAATGCAACACACCAGAAGGTTGCTCTGTCGTACGATACTTTCTGTCACGACATATCAAGGTCCATAGTTTGTCCTTAAGCTTATGCTAAGGGAACATAACCTTGCTCTTGGGCTTTGGCGAAAACAACATGGCTAAAAAAAGCGCTCTTCAACTTGTACAAATACACACTTATAGAACTTTCATTTATCGTACCATTCCATTAAGTCTGTCCAAACAATATCGCACGTCAAACTGCCGACTTATTTCCTGTGCGGCCAGTCACCCTTAAGAAGAGCGCATTCAGTTGTTTGACAACCGTTAAGTGTGGGCCTTCTGTACCACGCGACAGGACCATGACAACGTAAAGTCGCGGGGTTTCTAAGTGACTTAAGTGTTTAAGACAGGTGAGGTGGGCCTTGAGTAGGCGTTGTTTAGTTCAGGTATTAACGGACTGGTTGCTAATGAGAAAAGTAGCCTCATTCTATCGTGGGCAATTACCTCAGAAGGCATTGATTAAATGTGTACGTTTGAGCAAGGTTAGGGAAGGGACTGACCGTAAATCGTGTGGTTGATACAGTATCATACATACAGGCCTGGCTCCCCGGGAGCTCCCCGGGATCTCTTCGGTACTGGGCGCGTTGCCCTCCCGGCTGGCTAGGCCCGTTAGCGCACTACGGGGAATTCTTACAGGTTGACTCAGTTACCAAGTAGAAAAACCGCCTGACAGGAAAAGCCAATGCTTAGCAAGACTGAGGGCCGGTAAAATGAAGCCTCTACCAGGATCCAGAGGCGGCTGGAAAGAGTAGAAATTGGCCAAATAGACAGAAAAACATGCAAGAGGAGTTAGTCTGCTATAGGGGTACAGTTTGCTATTTGACCCTACTATTTGACCCTCTCTCCGTAGCCGACTCCCTAAGCATACTATTCACTCTATTTGGCCAATTTCTACTATTTTTCCAGCCATCCGCGGGGCCTGGTAGAGGCTAGGTAAAATGTCCCTATCCCGGGCCCGTGAAGTGGTTATTTGGATACATAATATATTACGTATAGATGTGGAAATTTCCATAAGGATATAGAAGAGGAATAGAAAATTATACACGGTTCTATGCGCCTGTTTTAATCAACAAAAAGATGATGGTGTGACACGCAGTAAGATTTCCCCGTCATTATTTACATAAGGATAATAGTACACCACTGCCAGGACAATTTGGAAACCGACCAACACAAGTACGCTGTGTTCTATCGCGTGTCACGCAACGCTAAAACTGTACCATGTTATTCAATATTGACAATAGCTTTAGTTGCCTAAATATGGCGAAACGTAACATTACATCCTGGTCTTCCTTTAATATCATCGCAATAAATCTCATAACATCATTTACATTTCCGTCAACAGGGACGTAGTACTACGTAATTCGGTTTTATTATCTACATTTACCCTCCACCTCTCGAACAGTTATAATGTTCCGTCAAAACACAACTATGGACTGGTTAACAGTCATTCAATAAGGGGCCGTTACAAGGCAACAATAAAGCAGTCTACAAATATTCATATGTATTAAATAGATCACAATATTATACTGTGAGGGCCATGTCACGGCCTATGTATACTGTCATATTGTTCGGTATTCAGCACAATATCTGTTTATGTATGTAGCTTTAGTCACTCTTTTTCCACGTATTCACTGTTGATGCCAGCATCTCAGAAAGGTCCGGATGGATCCTAGACTAATAGTGGTAGATGTTCTGTTGGAGGCAAAGTGGGCGTGGCCTCGCGGTTCCTAGGTGTAGACGTCTTGAGACATCGATAAGGATCGTCTTCAAATGTTTGGAGAACGTCTAAAAGGACACAGGGGGATAGATAAAGGCATACATAAATGTGAAGACCACATAATAGACCTGTTACGCACACGTAACAGACTGGCGCCGAGAAAGGAAAATTCATTTTAAGGAGGTGAATCCGCTGGCCACTGTCGACCCCCCCCCTCCTTGGCTTTACCTTGTTTTCTCTTACTCTTGGCACCCACTTCAGTATAGACAGCAATTATTCCAGCCTTGTTCGGATTTTGCGCGCATAATTAGATTAACTGCGCGCCCCTACGTCAATAATTTCACACGAAAAAAAGAGGAAGATAAAATCAAGCAGTCTCAAAACTGCAGATGGTATAGAATCTATCAGTTATATTATCTGTAATATCGCCCGCAGCAGTGCATGAAAGACTTATCAATTCATGAACACTCGATGAATTCAATTCTCTTCGCTACAGACCATTTATAACGCGCCGGTTATCTTCTCAATGTTTCAAACAAAGTGGGGTTCTCCTTTCTTTCAAATTATCTAAATCCTCCACCAGTTGTTGCATGGAGTGCTGTGAGGCAATTGCATATGTAACGAGGCAAAATTAATGTGTTAATAATCTACTTGTGTGATATCAATAACACTTAAGCTGACGTACTGTCGGAGTAACGTAGGATGAATAACAACATTGTTATTTGCTCGCCCACCCCAGTTATGAGCCCAGAATCCATTTGTTATCATACATATCGATCTACCGCAAATCTGAGTCATTGCAGTGAGCCTAGCTACAGTCACAACGAATTAGAGTTGTTCTGTATCCTGACATTGGAAAGAAACTTACACTAATTAAGTCTGCGAAATAGTCTCGAACACGCCGTTGACACGAGGACCACGGCGACGACGAGGACAACCACGAACAGAATCGGCTGCAATGCTGACGCCCGCTCTGTGTTCTTAGCGGAGCCCCTCAACAGGCGGCTGCTCTCCGAGACTGACGACCGGCGGCTGCTCTTCGAAGGCTCCGCTCTAGATCTGTTCGCGCTGGGCGGAACAATAACGGAGAATCTCCGAAACCTCGGCAGCGAGGGGTCCTCTTGTTGCTCCTCGGGGTAAAACTCAGCGCCTTCCCGTATGGACTGGAGCTTGTCCTCCTTCGAGGCTACTGCAGGTTTGTAAACAGGAAGATAGGCCGGCATGGACACCCGCCTCTTCCTCAGAGGGGCGGACGTGGACGGTTTCAACCGTCTTCCCCCAAACATGTCTTCCTGACTCGCATCACAGAGATCTGTGGTTCCGTACATCATATCTTCTCACCTATCTGATGATATATCGGAATATCCACGACTGACCCGGATTCGTACACAACCGTACGGAGGTTAGTCCAGCGCGCCGCGCGGTGGGTTACTGGCGCAGCAATCAAAAATAAACACTGACAATTGTAACGGCAATTCTATTCAGATGAATGAACGGACGGGCACGTCTCAGAGTTCTAGTTATCTCTTCCCCGGATAACCTCTTCAAACAAGCTAGGATAACGTCTGAAGAATCAATTTAAGATGATGAAGTGCACCCTGTGGAATATGTGGTACTTCAAGTTTACGATGTTGCTGACTATGAACAGCTGCGTTTGTATTCAATAGACCATCTATCATTCTCAAACAGAATAGCTTGGCATGTGTCTCTAGCTCTGGGTCCCTTTAGATATTACACGCATTGAAAGGTGAATATTTACACTCTTATTGAAAGGTGAATATTTACACTCTTATTGAAAGGTGAATATTTACACACTTATGTTGCGTAACATCTACCTAATCAACCAAACTTCATTAGTCAACACTGTGCCGCTTACAACACCTTTTAGAATGTAACGACCACCGGCGTTATATTTATTCATAAAGTGCAGCCAGCAGGTACCTATCTGAGAAATAAGGTTGTTGTTGTGCACATGTGCCCTTTAACGTGCTCGAGGCACCTCCTTGATCACGGGACACCCATTTTACGTCCCTTCCTAAAGACGAATGCAGCTCTAACCAGGATGCCCTTCCCCGGATTCGAACCATGGTCTCCCAATTACCAACTGATTGGAACCAGAAGACACCCCATATCATTACACTGCAATTTCACTTGGCTACGTAATCTTCAAATTTGTTTACGAAATGACCCGCAACCTTTCTACTGTGTCAAAGGCCCGACCACCACCACTATGACGGGAAGTCACAGCCAAATTAATTTCGTCCGTAAGCGCTTTCCTAAGTTCTGAGACGATCCCTACTAAATCTAATGGTGCCTTTCCGTCAGACGAGTTAATGTTCGACCCGTGGAGTGGTTGGAGTGCGGCCACGTGTGATCTTCATCACTCGATTAGGAAGGCTAAAAACGGATGGGTTTTACCTTCTAGTGATCTGTTTCTAGAGTGCCCTTGGCCTTGTGGAATGAATTAATGAAGGTCATATACTTCAATGTAAAGGTGAAGGTAGTCTCATGGCTTTTATAAGGCTGTAGGGGCAATGGGTTGTCATCCACTGTGTATTGGGCACAGTATTAGAAAGTGGAACCCAACCCTCTCCTTTCAACGCCTTTTACATCCTCAACCGAAGTCAGGTCGTTTAAAGTGTCTTTCCCGAGGGTACAACATCGGTAGCATGGCATTCGAACCCAGGACCTCTGGGTTCTGCATGGGCGAGACACCTTAACTGTTAGGCCATCACGATGCCAAACTCTCACAATACTTCAATATTGTCACGTTGAGCTCAAATATGTTTTTGATTTTACGTGTATTCAGTGTCACATTTAAAGGGGCCCAAAGCAAGTTAGGGCCAAAAAAATGGAAATGAAAAGAATTCTGAATTCTTTATGGTAGTGACATTTACTAACACTGTTTGGCAAGCTCATTTGCGTAATAACTTCATACTTTGAGCATTTCAAAACCTCGCAAAAACGTGCTGTACGATAATCCTCTTAGTTTCGCGAGCCTTCAAAACCCCAGCGATAATTTTTAGTGAGCTCTCACATCACAACGAAGTCATTGCATTATGGACGTCGCTATAACGTTGTGATAGTTTTGTTTGAACTAATCATGAAAAGACTAGATAAATTGACTTTTAAAATCCTATTTTTAGGCCCTAATTTTGCTTTGGCCCTCTTTAACCTAATGCCGTATTTACCGTTTTTCTCGAATTTCTATAGCATCTTTGTTATTATGTTATCATGAAATGAAAATGTCGAAAATACCGTACAAGGAGGCTCGTACTTTTGCTATTATGACACTATATTGTGATTGATTGCGTGTTGGCAACTCGTCCCCGGCTACGGAAATATTAATATTGTTGTGTCGTGGCGCGTATTTATTAGTCTATTAGTTATGGAAACATCCGCCAAGTAATCAAATACGCTGTTTGGGTGGCGTTGTGGCGTAATGCACACCGAGTATGTGTGTTTTTGTGACACACGTTGTTTATGCCTTCGTGCGTTTCTCGTGTTATGGTTTATGAACACGACACTTTACCAGCCTTATCAGCAATATCTAAAAGCATATCTCAGTCAAGTGGCACGTTTGATAGACACGTGTATGTACGTGAGGACAGCTTTGTATTACCTTTCTTTATCACACGTTCATAAATAACGGCGGTTTTAACATCAACTTGCCGTAAGATCTTACGATAGATGATACACATTCGGATGGATAGTACGCATGCAATTACGAGGAGGTTTATTTTTGGGGTTATTAAGATGCCCATTAGCCCATTTCGGGGGCTAATCTTCCGGGACTCAAAAGGTGCCATATCAATATATATGATTAAGTTCTAGCTTTAGATCTTACGTTGACAGTTAATAGTTATTGATAGTCGCTTACTTGTACTGAAAAGTCATAATTCATACACCTAGTATCACTGCTCGTGCAATTAGTAACATGATATCAACTGCAAGCATAAATACAACTATTAGCATGTTCAAAGTTATGGTACTGTCGAAGTTATGGGACCCCATGTTACATCATTTGTCTATGGTACATCTATAATCATTGCTATTACTTATCCCCTATCCCTTAGGATAACTTTCTTTCCCACAATGATTGACGGGATAACACGTGATTCGAGCGACAACCAATCATGGAATAGCAGGTACATGCGGCTCAGCAGAAGCCACTAATTTATTCATAAAAGTGATAAGAGATCTAGAAACGTTGTCAGATTATTGTGTTTAGATGGGGTGCCAATCAGCGTACATTAGCCATGCTGTGTTATCTGTGACACACACGCGCGTGTGACGCCGCGATTAGAACATGCAGATACTGGTAATCTGATCATTCAACGTGTTAGATATATCATTAACACTCTAATGGGCATGTCTTAACAGATAAGAGCTCTGTTAAGTTATCGATAAAAAAGAATGGTGTTAGATGGGATATGTAAATGGAAGTAAGATGGATAAAAGTCATAATAGTACATTGTACTACTAAAAAAAGGAAAAACAAAGGTGGTCTTAAAAAAACACCGGCGACGAGATGATAATTATGCAAATCAGGAGCCAATTTGTATAATCGATGAGGGAACTCAACAAATCCACTCTCAAATGTAATTGGGAAAGAGAGGAATGTCTATAAATGACGGTTATGCTAATGAATGCCTAATTTGCAGACTTTACTATAATTTCATAGTGGTTAATGATAGGAATTCTATACTTGCGACATCGGTAAGCTGTGTAAAGGAGAGCATTATCAGACATAGATCATGCAAATGAGGGCCTCATTTATATAACTTTTGAGGAAATCCTACAATAACCTTCGTTGCTCGGATAAGACTTTCACACTTTTAACAACTTGTGTTATTTGGTAGAAAAATATCATATAACTTATGTAAACGAGGACCTGATTTGCGTAATCATTGAGAAACGCGAGGCAGATTTAGACCAACAGGAATCACGCTAGGCCCATGCAAACTGTCATAGGGAATAGACCCGCCTCGTCGCTAATACCCGCCCCGTGCGCCGTATACCTCAGTTCCTCGAAACAGAACTGACTGGGTTAGACAAGTTTTAAAACATTAATCTACAGGGCCGAACCAACTTTTCACTGGCCTGATGTTTACCATGAAATCTAGAAAAAAATTTAGACTTGGGGCTGTAGATGTCTCCATCAATTAGGGTATTGGCCAGATGTAAGGTACACGTTTTTAATGAAGCACCATTAAACTTTATTTTCTAGTCTACTCATTTAAAAGTTGATTATGTTTCGCCCATACTATAGGTATGACCTAAACATACTGTTTTCCCCGATTTTTCTTCTTCTTCGTCTTCTCTTTCTGTCAAATCTTCAAATCGAATCATCATTTTTGGACCAAATGACCTGGCACAAAGGTAGAGTAGGCAAAAAACCCCGGACGTTTTTTTTTTCGTCATCTTTTTTATATAGGGCTTTACAGTGGTTTTATTGATTTTTTTGGCCATTTTCAGGCCAAAACGCACATTATGGCCTCCAGTGCCGTGGTATTGAAACCAAAGGACCTGAAATGTGGTGTCGTTGTGCATTGGGTAGTTATCCAAAGGACCCCTTTATTTAATCAAATGTTAACATTAAATCGCTAAATAATTATCTTGTGCACGCGTTTGAACTTCGCGCTCTCCTCATTGGGAGGACGAGTCAATCCTGGGACCGAGAACGCGGCTCTAAACAAGTATGTAGACATGATTGGATACTCGTTGGATTTATACAATAGATGTGGCTTATAGATGGATTGGTTGTCATAGCCACGTCGCTATGGATTATCGTTTACCAATTTTTTTCAGATTTTGGCAGAACTTAACTTGTTGTCTTTTATTCATTCGCACATATATTAAAAAAACAATAGTGAAATAATTGAAAGTATCTAAAAGAACGTTCAGGAGGAGAAAAGAAGCCTGCAAGGCTTAAAAGAAACCCTCCTCCATTTAACTAAACAAATGTCAATTATGATACTAGTGTGATATGATGAATAACGAATAAAGGTATAACTAATGATGAAAGGAACATATTAAAGGAACAAATATTTAACGAAAAATTGATTACTGATCACAGATTACAGATTAAACGTAAGAAATTATCATTAACGAAGACCAGAAATATTACAATACTAGGAAGTGCGAAATGATGATATCATTCTTCACAGAATGAAGCACCAAGTAATCTATACTAGCTATATATAGGTAATGAAACGCAATACAGTTATCTGCTGTGCATCGACATTTTACTTTCCTATATGCAGTGGTTTGAATGCTAGTGAAGGAGCAATCAACTCGTAACAACTGCATGTATAAAACTATTACGATACTGTCACACTTTGAATCATTATGAGTGCCGTCCAAGGTTCTGAAAATGTGATCATCATTTTGATTGGTCAATACAGCCAGCTCTGAAACATAAAATTTATGCTAATACCTTACGAATCAGTATTAGTTCCGTCCAAGGTGCTGAAAACGTGATAATTTCGATTTGTCAAAACAACTAGTTCTAAAACTGTAAATGTAATTTCGGCCCAAATTTCCCTTACGAAAAAATAAAATAACGCTGTTTTTAGCCAATCATACCATTCAATTCACTTATCAATCAGGCTAGGATATGAAATCAAATCTCCGAGTTTTCTCAAAACAATTTTTAGAATCACTCCAACTTTCTAATTGAGCCCTGAAGGGGTTTCTGATCCTCAATTTCCGCAGACGAATGTGACACAGGGGATGTCGCACTGCCATTAAAATATGCCACCAGAACATCGGAGCCATGCTAGTCAATCTACTTTACTGTAATGGCTTGTATAACATATTCATTGCTTATCGTGTTGGACATTAGCAGTGGTTGGTTAGCTTATAAGCTTACCAAAGTTTCAACATACACCGGTTATTTGTGCCTGTTGTACTTAAATCAGTATCTGAATTGCGTCTTTATATGATTTATAGATTCCGGTTCTATCAATTGGTGGGGGGGATATACTAAAAGCTTCGAATTGGTTGATAAATTGTTGCTATAATTATTTTATTGCTTCCGGTTGTTTTACTTTTGGGCTGTCGTTTCATATGAAAGCAAACCCTCGTCACTGACATTCGATCTTATCCGCACAGATTGGAATGGGCTGTGCTAGAATAAGCTACCCAATTTTTCATACTTAGATGAAATGGAGCATGAAATACCCTTATACACACAAACCCTCGAGGCTGATTATGTAAAGATTAGAGAAGAGAGATTGTACCGAGTTCAATGACCTCACGATTCAAAACAGGCACATTCAAACTTTTTACTTTACTGTGCACAATAACTATTAACAGTTACAAAAGGCAAACAAACATTGTCCATGTTGAAATTTGAGAACTGCTTTTCTTACGGAGAATCACAATAACCTTCAAGTAAGTAAAGAAAGAAATCCTATTGAAATATTGCAGTAACTAACCACTAAAGCTCAAGTGGACAGACCATTGCTGTTCTTATAGATGTAAGGCGGCAGACCTTTTGTTTATCAATCTATCCTAGGATTAATACGCTTATGACATAATAAAATAAAATAAATTATATAAGTGGTAAAGATCGTTCGCCGACTGTATGTACAAAAGATGAAGTTGGTATGTGTGCTGAAGTTGGAATTGATATTCTGTATTCTAGTTGTAAGTCGTGTTATTTGTACATTGCAAACATGTACGTACATTATGTGTTTTCAAGGATGGCATCCAGAAATAGTAGATTAGATTTATTCTAATCTAAGGACTACCAAGATAATCTAATGGGTAAGAAAACATGAAATATCAAGCTGTACGTGTACATACAAAAAGGGCACAAGACAGAAAAGGCTGGAGGTAGCAGATTCTGGATGCTACCATGGCGTCCGACCGTCAGACTGAGGATACGGGACTAGCTATAGGTAAAGGTGAAGCAAAACAAGTTACACACCAATGCGGAATCGTGTGTTCTAGCTGCGGACGTGCAAACAACATCATTTTTAATGCTCCATCAGGAGGTCACACTCCTTCACGGAGTTATGATCACTAAGAAAATAGCAGTTTCAAGCGTCTGGTATAAATGTGTACGTTATCCTTCCTTAGAGGAAGACAAATCCCAGAGAGATATAATTGTATTCGATTTTACTACGAAACGAGCAAATGGAAAGTGGCAACACCATGACTATAGGTTACAACACTTGCTAAGTGCAGCACTTAACAGTCAACTTAACAGTGACTACGGCATTCCCATGTTACTCCATTAAGTCAATAGGGGCGTGCACAGCCATTAAGGTTGCGGTATTGATTTTTAACTGTACTTCAGAAACGATTGACGATATACCACAAAGCGTTTGTAAAAATCACAAAATAGATATTGTACGGTCAGCCTTAACTGCAATTCTATAGAAATAACGCCTACAATAACGACACTACAGTATCGCATTAAGATAGAATATTCATTTGACTACTGCCCTTAAAAACGGCTTGTCCTAGCGATATACGAATTATGGGAAACAATGGAACGCTTTTACTTTCTGTGGGCATGTACTGGTATGAGTTGGCTCTGCTTCAAACGTATTTTGAATTGGCTAGAACTGTCGACTACATCCCTCTTCATCTATACTTAAACGCTTGCTCTGTGCGATATTGGCTTGTAAGTGCGATTACCAAAGGCAGTTTAAGTACCCATTTTACTTGCTGCAAGCCCCCAATGGTTATAAGTAATCTCCAAAATTACAGCTATGGCAATGGAATGGGATTCAAATTCCCATTACATTTTGTTACTTGGATATACACCCTCAACTCTAGTAACTGTACAATGTGGGAATAGCACTGTGAATGGGAAAATCAATTTCACAAATGAAGGAACAAGGTCGCAGGTCTGTTCCAGTACTGTTCTATGACTTAACAACTATTGAATAAATGTACGACCACAGCAGCTAAATTGTATGGATAACATCCTCTGCAGACGCCACATCTTATGCACGAGCGCGAAGAAAAGATGGGGATAGAAGAAAGTGCCTGAATCAATTCAAATTAGTTCAACCTAAATGTTGTAACAACAATTCATGCGACAAAACATGGTATGACAACTGACAAGTGTTTTATTCCTGTATTCAAGTGTTAGTGAAAGGTAGCCTAGGCTAGTATCACTTACCAACTACACTCAATGATACCACATGCACCACTGTCACATCTAAAATGCTATTTCATGCTACCATGCAACATGTTTTCTCAGTCTCGGTATATTTTCTTGCCATGCTCTATATCTGTACGTATCTGCATCTGCAGATGTACGTATCTGCATCTATACAGCTGGTATAACCGACATTCGACGTAACACACCAGCTTCGCAGGCAGGCGTTGCATGCATATTGCCATGATTGCCTTCCCTACGGGCGTTAGACTTGCAATTTGTGTTGAGGAAGCCGCCGTGGTGCGATATCCTTGGTCGAGGGGAAGGAAACGGTGTATTATGTTGATGGTATGCTGTGCTTTACGGCTGTAGCACCAAGAGCATCCCAATGCTGCAAGGTGTACACTGACACTCGGAGATGGACGTGCTGATTTTATCCTTTATTGCCTCCCTGCCCCCGCCCTCTTACGGAAAGGGTCTGCAAGAATTAGCCCTAGATCCTGTAGATCCATCTATCTGCAGAGCTATCTCTGCAGAGATTATTGTATGAATATGAATGGAAACCTGCAAATTTCACATTTGTGCCACACTGGGTTAAGTACAGATCACAACAAAACATATTGAAAGTTTAATAGATACAAAATAAACTAACTAACATTAAATAAATTCAACCTCTTCTTCATTTTTATATTACAGTAGAAGTAAACGAACAGATTTGTTTTTCGATGGGAGGTTTGTCTAGATTAGGAATATGATTTTTGTGTCGTACTTAAGTGTATATAGTGTATTTCTCTCTTTGCTATATGATGTACAATAATATACATGGCATCGTACTCTTTTCTATTCAAATTACAATATCTTTGTTCCAGAGGGGTGTGGGTATGGCAATATTTGTATCTGAATCTATATAACCGGTATAACCGCCCTTCGGCGTAACACACCAGCTTTGCAGGCACGCGGCGCGGCAGCAGCTGGTTATATTACACCCAATATGTAGTTTGTGTCAGCTGATCCGAAGTTATTTTAAGGCTGTACTGTACGTATGATCATTTACACTTTCAAAGTTTGCCCCCCTCCCCCACTCTCATGAAAATACCATGAACTTATCATGCAAGAAGCATTCGCCCAACTAACCGCGATATCACACGGCCTCAGGCAACTGTTCCCGCTCAAATTAGTTTTCCCCACAAGTTTTCAGATAAGATAATGGTTTAGTTCCGACTGGCTTCCCCGCTATATTGCAAGAAAGCACGGTCAATCTTAAGGGATCCTTCTCCAATATACGAACCAACCATGCTTGAGAGAAAAGAAAGGCAATGTCTTGGTTTAGGTGGTATAATTGCTCAACCTACACATTACACATCGATGTCAGTGCGTCCTCGTTATCTTCACATGGTCCAATATCTTGCCATTACTTGCTGAATACACCTGGGAAATTCGTTAATGTTTTGACGGGTCGATTGATGGGTAGGTTGTGTAGAATAAAACGAGAAACCATGTTGTGAACACCCTGACTTGTCTGTCAGCTTCTCTTTAAGAACACATAAAGCACCTGACGTATTTCATTACGCGATGTCACGTTATCGTCGCGTAAATGCCAGGGAATCTCAAAAAGCTGTCGAATGTAAGCAGCGCGTGTCAACACAGTCTCTTGTACACAGCATGACATATTTTGACAAAGTTCGTTTTTCTTCATGTAGTTTGCCGTACATGACCTTCATATATGCTTCATTAAATGAATGCGAGACGGAAACACAGCAGGTCGCCAATTTTACCGGTTGTTTGATTGCGCGGTGAGCTTCTCTCTTCAATTCCAAGAAGTGAATGATTTCTCAGCCAATTTTCTAAATTTTTCAGCATACGCACCTTTTCGTCAGGATTGCACCTTAATTTTTCACACCTGTGGAGCGCAGGCGAGACGAACGACTTGCGGGACAGGTGTGGACAGTTCTGCGGGAGACACGCCGGGTGACTCCGGTGATATGACGGTAATGTCCCCGAGACGTCGAGCGGTAACAGACCCGCTGGGGCCAGCAAAAAGCGTCGACAGGTGTAACACATGGTGCAATATGATATGATTTATCACGTAGAAGCAGGACCATTATATCATTTTTTATATTATTAATGGCGGGTGTGGGGCTGATTTATAACGAATACGTCCCAACGAAAACCAATAATAACCTGGTTGTTGTTTTCCATCGTGAATATTGTGATTAAATCAATGGATTGTAGGTCGGATAATGAATACGTCTCAGGGGCGGACGTGACTTCATTCGACAGAAGACAGATTTCTCTATGATAAGATTTTTATACGTCAATCATTCACGTATATAGATATCTCTTTTAATACATGTCTTCTAGACAATGATGCACGTTGTGATTCATTGTATTTTGTGAAATACGACTAATCTGTCTGTGATGATATATTTAGTGACGCCACTTCTCAGACAAATACAAGCTCAGTCCAATATAATTGTATTGTAGTCTCTCCACTCACATCAACATCACTTCTGTTTAATTCAATTATGCGAGACTGCCGGCTGGTGCGTGACTTCGAGTCAGCCGTCTGAACGGCGTTTATGAAAGTTAGGCATCCAGGTATGATTGACATTTTCTTAAAAATTCAATGTATACCACTGGACAAGTTCAAAAATAACAGAATAATCTGATACTTCATATTCCGTCCGCTTTCCTTCTGCAACGACCTAAAGTAACTGTACCGTATCTCCTCTTACGGTCTCAACAGTTTCGTAACGAAAAATGAAATTGGCTTTTATT
Organism: Branchiostoma lanceolatum; assembly: GCF_035083965.1. Taxonomy (NCBI): domain Eukaryota; kingdom Metazoa; phylum Chordata; class Leptocardii; order Amphioxiformes; family Branchiostomatidae; genus Branchiostoma; species Branchiostoma lanceolatum. Next base: position 15,223,371 of record NC_089726.1, on the reverse strand, counting down.
TCCCAATCAATCTTTATGCTCTTATAAAATCGTTACAAACTTTATTCACAAAGGGTAGTCTACTGTCAGGTTGTATGTATTGTATAAACTCACTTGCCCAAAAAAAATAATTCGAAAATAAATCACTGGTCTTTATTGCATTTCTAGATCAGAAGATCGTTATACCATAAACATACTAGTATGCATGTGCATACTAGTAATCCTGAAGAGTACATTTGCCGACCATGGCTCTCGGCACATATTGAACTTCAAGAGTTTGAGGAAGCCAAGACTACAGAGATCGATCGACTAGCTTATTATACTCAAGACGTATGCCGAGCATCTTAAGAAAAGATTCCAGTTTATTATCCTTCCATCAGGCCTCGGTGGTTTGCCTGCTCCTTTATGGCTGGCTTTACTATGACCTCATCATCAGAGGGCCGAAAAGATGCCCCTTGGCACAGGACAGCTTTTAGCGTAGTCACTACAGAAATCTTTTGAGAGTTGTTAGTGCTCTGAACCAAGCCCTGGTGCTCATTAAGTCTGCTCTGTATGACGGCAGGTTAGCGGAGAAGCCATACAAACATATGACTGACGCTTTTGTCTTTAGGGCATTTAAAATGGTTTTATCCTGAGATGTAATCATCATTGGCTATTTATGTGTGCGACAAACCGTTACGCCATCGCGATTTGGCCAATAACCGTCGCTGAGACAAATTTGTAGTTGGGCAGGGTGATTGACGTATGATGTGAGTTCTCTTGGGGACGGCGCGTGCTGTTGTAGCGTACGAATGAGTGCTCATTTTTAACTGGCAGTAGTAGGTACGTGTCATGTTTGGAGGATGGGCGTAAAGGATTTATCAGCCGGTACACCTTTCTGTGATGACGGTCAGGTGTTGTGCCGTCTTCCTGTCGTGCTTTCCGTCGTGCTTTTGTCGGGAACATTTTCGGTGTGATAGGATCTACAGACGGAGCGCACGGTGTTGACAACGGGAATCGGGCTGTGAAATGATTACTGACAGACGACGCCGGTAAATCCAGCCGGCTAAGTCAGTTCCCAGCCAACATTGTTGTTTTTTTTCAGCTGAAATGAGTCGAAAACAGAGATAAGGAAAGAGTCATGATTATAACCACGGTAGGTAGTCATCGTTGCCTGGAGACCGTCGATCGAGCCAAATCCCGGGGACTGGCAGATAACGGCACATGATCGAGCTGAGCTAGGTCCTGGAGAAACCGTCCTGTTTCTTCTACACGTCTCAGTCGCAGCTGTTTTCTATAGGCTTATAGGATAGTACCATCCGCCCTCTATCTGATGAAGACTGGCTGAACAGATATATCAATTCTCTGTTATTGTCAGTCAACCAGGCAGGACGTCATCGGACACATGAGTGAAGAGTTTGTCACCAGGCACACGCGGCAATCACAAAGAGCTGTAAGCTTCAAGCGGCCAGATCTCAACACAGGTAAGCCGAGATTCGGTATTAGGTTGTTTTCATGAATGGAAATTGAAACATTTACTCGCCTTAGCGTCTTGGAAAAGCCTTTAATTTTGGTATTCTTAGTCACAAACATGCTAAGGTTGTGGTTGTATTTGTGATGTTGTTGGTCGTTGCAATGGTGACTGTGTGCCCAACGGTTTTCGCAAGGCACGTGCCGTAACTTCTAACGTAGGTAATCAAATTATTTAGAAACAAACTACACACACATGTGACAAAGACAATCCTCAGTTCTTAAGTTGCGAAAGGTCTAAGAATCTTTTGATATGAAACATGACGATTGTGCTCTTCAGCATCCAGTGACTCAATCACTAGTACTGTTTATAACGTTTCCCACAACAACAGTGCTCCACCGATATCTCCTTCGTGCAACTAATCCATGACCTCCCCAGCGTTGCTTTCCCTTTATGTTTTATGTCTACGGCTATAAACAACTATCAATAACGTGCAGTCCTATCTGACACTCGTGACCCCATCGCTCTTGCTCATCATGCGTAGAAGTTCGAAATCGTCGAAGTTCGAAGGTGATTAGCGTGTGCTCCTTGACCAAAATGTAGGCTAATCACCACTCACCGTGGTTTATTGGGCTTGGTAGCACGCCACAACATATCCCTCTGGCATGCTTAACACTTCGTTATCTTGGATTTTTAGCTATTATCCAGTGAACAGCTAGCGCCCCCACAGGAAAATGAAAGGCTTGTGGGTATTACTAAAGCTGTGATATATTTCTAACGAGCTCGGGCTCAGAATCCCTGGTAATGATCTGTTCCCAGTCGGTAGAAAACCTTATCTCTTCTTGCATGAGTGATTTGCTGGGTTGTATTGAAGTGGTGGAGGTCTCATGATGAAGCACGCACCACGCGCTTTCCGCCAATCGATTTCTCTGGATACCCGTGGATTATGTAGTCAAGGTAGCTGCGAATTCATCATGATGTCTAACGATAGTAAAACAAAAAAGATTGAGCGTTATGATCCGTTAAATCGGTTGATGAAAAATGCACATAAAGGGTCGGGTAGTCTCATTGTCCGCTAACTATTTCGCTCAATATTATAGAAGACAAAACATAACTGACATTTTCCTTTAAAAAAGGGCATTATCGTTGTTGGTATCATACAATCTATCGTATCGTATGATCGAGTAAGCCTTAGCCATTTCTTTGATTGACAAGAACAGGGCTAGCTTTTTTGTACACTAGTGTCACGTAATATGTACAAATGCCTTAGGGCTAATAAAGAAACTCATTTAGCTTGATGATAAATGGAAATAATAGTAGACCGATTCATTGATTGAACTTTCATACTCCATGACAAGCTGTTCAACTTGGTATCAAGATTAGGATGAGGTTTTCAGGATTGATCTTTGCATTCCAGAATGTCTTTTGTCAAGGCGTGGGGTTCGATTTCAGGGATTTTAAGAACTAAGACATCACATCGGCAGTAAAAGTTTACAAGGCTCCTCGTAAAACATTAATTACAAAATGGTTGCCAGAAGGGTCGTCAAGTTAAGACTAACTGTAGCTGACCCGTGTGATTTGGAATAGAAATGGACAATTACTCATTTAATTGGGGTTATGATGGGCACAGGATCAGCAGCGGCAGTATAATGAATGTTACATGAAGGAGGGGCGTGATGAAGTTTTTTCCGACGTGGGGAGGGGGGCATGCCCAATCTTCGTAGAGAATCACAGGAAAATTAGGAGTCCCTCTCTCCTCAATTTTGATAGAATTTGACACTTTTAGTCACTGCCTAGCATCAGGATCCGGAGTGGCAGTATAATGAATGTTGCATGAAGTAGTGTCGTGATGAAGTTTTCAGCTCTTCTGATGTGGGAGGGGGGCATTTTAAAGTCTGCCCAATCTTCGCAGAGGATCACGGGAAAATTAGTAGTCCCTCTCCTCAATTTTGATAAGATTTGACACTTCTAGTCACTGCCTAGCATCAGGATCCGGAGTGGCAGTAAATGAATGTTGCAAGAAGAAGTGTCGTGATGAAGTTTTCAGCTCTTCTGATGTGGGAGGGGGGCATTTTGATGTCTGCCCAATCTTCGCAGAGGATCACGGGAAAATTAGTCATCCCTCTCCTCAATTTTGATTGGATTTGACACTTCTATTCTCTGCCGATCAGTATCGAGAATTGACAGCTTTTGCTGTTTGCCTAATCTTCGCAGAGGATCACGGGGAAATCAGAAGTCCCTCTCCTCAATTTTGATTGGATTGGACACTTCTAGTCACTGCCGAGCAGTGTCGAGAATTGACAGCTTTGATGCACTCCTTTGAAAGCATGAGTGATGATTTACAACACCAACTTATCATTTGGCAGAAAGGGGTCGACAAGATAGAGTGTTAGGGAAACATTAAACGATAAAAATCGACCTTACATAATACCCTAGTTTTACGAAGCCACCTCAAGGGTTATAATGAAGGTAGGGAATCCCCACAGATACGCGGTTCTATATCTGAAGCAAAATTCAATCAAACACAAAATATTAGATACTAGAATAGTCCTCCGAAGAAAATGGCAAAGACATCGATCCTCCGTCTAAGTGGATAACTTGTTATGTGCTGATTAGGAGAGGACTAGTGGATTCAGAATTTCGTATTGATTAACTCACAACTCATTACCCGAATTCCATGTTCTCTGAAATTATACATAATCTCATCCCATTTTCTACTGAGATTACTTCCATCCCTTTTGAATCCCCGCGGTATTGTTTGATCATTTCATTTCATTTCATTCCATAATTCCATGTAATCTACCTTACGTTACGCTATACAACGTTTCTTGATTATAATCAGGACCAGTATACACAAAATCTCCGTGAATAGTTTCATCAGGTTGGTAAGTCACTGAATAAAAAGACTGTTTTTTACACAACAAAGATTATTATGTATGAATTAAGCAGCAACAACTGTGCTGCATTGCTATGTGAACCAGTCAGAATTGCCTTGAAGAAGGTGACAGATGGTCACGGAAACGTCGCTGGAATAAATCTTTTGGTTGTGTAAAAAAAAGTATTTTTATTCAGTAAACACAAAAAGTCCGAACTTTGACAGCCGGTATAATAGTAGCACGAGAAAGAAGGGACTGGCTCTTCTTCGTAAACTTTCTCCACTGTACAGCAACACTCCAGGCAACGTGGAAAATAGAAATAGTATATTTAAAGCTAATAAAAAGCCCAATCCCTTTCCCTTCAGGTACGTCTGTGAAAGAGATGGATACCTGGGGTCCATGGCCAAAGTCCACATGGCATTCAGGAGTAATAACGTAGCGAACAACCTTTCAGCGATCTTTATCCAGTAAATGGGTTTCTTCCTTGGGGGATGGTGTGATGAAGTAACTACCGGAGGGAGTAAGTGATGCATGTAGTTTAGAAGAAAGTTCAACCTGTCCACTGGGAAGCTTAAAGATGTTCACATCGTCTTGATGAAGGGGTCTGTTGTTTCATCACTATGTCCACTGCGAGCAGAATTTGAGTGTTTTACGAGCGTTATGTAATTCTATCATACATTCCGTCGTTTATAGATTATGTGTTTAAGGCAACACGAGCAAAAATTAGGGCCTGAAAATCGGATTTTGAAAGTCAATTTATTTAGTCATTTCTATATATGATTAGTTCAAACAACACTATCACAATATATAGCGAGGTCCATGATGGAATGTGAAAACTCACTGAAAATCGTGGCCGGTGTTTTTGTAGGCTCGCGAAACTAAGGGGATCATCGTATGGCATGTTTTTGCACGGTTTTAAAATGCTCAAAGTGTGAAGTTACTACACAAATGTGCTCGACAGTGTTAGTAAATGTCACTACAATAAAGATTTCAGAATTTTTTCTATTCTTTTTTTTGGTCCCTAATATTGCTTTGGTTGCCTTTAAGATACAACATGTACGTATATCAAAAAAGTACCCTTTAGTGTGCTTTTTGATAAAAATGTATTGCATGATTGTGTGCTTAACGACGAAACTACAATGACGATATCGTAATTTGTGGTAACAACACTATTGCTGCCATATTGCCTAAGATAATTTCATCTTGCACTTTGCATATAATTTTGACACATACCAAACATGATATATAGAAAACACCACCGTGATTTAGCTTAGCATACAGACGATTATAAGCCCAAAACGAAAACTCCACACAGTACATGCGCGAGGAATTAAACGCTGCCCTCAGGATATTTGTCAAACCCAAACATTTTAAGACAGCACATTTGACGTTATGTCCAAAATCCTCCTAGTATGAGTGACCTTGTACACGGATGCAGTTTTGATCATACATGTAACTAGTTTTTAAGTATTCTTCTTATCAAAGTTATTTCAAATATGCAGTCCATATAGAGATGGGTGCATCTGAGTTGTTCAATCATAATCTAAGCAATATTTATGTATAACTCTGACAGTGCCTCTCGGACAGCTTCTACTTCGGAGTAGTTTCGCATCCCCAGGCCCAATATGATACATTGCGTACCCGAGGGTCTATATGTTTCCATCATACCTTTAACAGAGTTCGTGCGGTCTGTGTGTGTTACGCTCAAGGTTGAGTAGATAAAAGGACATGTAATAAATTTTATTGGGCACCGCGGAAGGGAAATATTGAAGACCTTGCAAAGATGGAAATATGTTATTAGATATCATGGGATTTGACCAATGTCAGGGTCAATCTGGTAACGCATTTTACACTATCAAAGATAACATGATTTAATCGCCATCCAATGGTGCCGTCCATACAGCAAGAACAAGGATTTTTTTATTTTATTTACTTCAATTTCACCACCAAACAAGGCTCATAAGAGCCACTCACGTGTTTTGGGTTACTGTACTGGACTGTTATGACAGATGTTTGTTCACCTTTGACTTGAAAAGTTTAAGGTTGTACTCACCAGGGAAACAATCACGAGGAAACTTGTTCCAAAGTGATGTAGTTCTAGGAAAAAAGCTTTCAGCATGGGAATTCCTCCGAAGAGGTGGAGTATGGAGGCAATTGTACTCAAGGCGAAATGAATAATCGTCATAAATATTAAAGTACAGTTGAAGGGTGGCTGAGGAGTTTTGGGATGTTATTGAAAAAAAAAAAACTTTCTTAAGCTTTGAAATGACGATTTTTGGCGAAACAATAAAAAATCGCCAAAAATTGTCATTTCAAAATATAAACGTAGCCTCGCATAATCCTTGATGTATTACCATCATGTACATTCCTGCAAAGTAATATTGATAAACTACGAAGTACAAGCCAAGGAGAGCCTTTTTTCTAAAAATGGGCGTGGCCTTATAACTCTTGATGACGTAATCATGACGTCATACTGATTTGCATAAATCATCACCTTGCTATAAGGTACTACCTGAAAAAAATAAGGTTGAGGAAGGTTTATAAAGTTTTTTTTTTCAATAACATATGCATCCCAAAACTCCTCAGCCACCCTTCAACTGCAGTGCCTTAAGACGTTATCAAAGTTTTGTCGAATGTATCTAAATACAGTTAGCTGATAATATAACAGACATTTGTGATGAAATAAAAAAAAGTATATCAATAGAGTTCTAATGTCATATGCAGAGGTCTTATATTAAAGTGTTATCTCCGTTTTACACCGTGTGGACCGTCATAAAGGCGTTATCAAGGTTTTGTCGAATGTATCTAAATGCAATTAGCTGGTAACAGACATTTGTGGTGAAATTCAAATATATGTATATATTAATAGAGTTCTAATGTCATATGTAGGGGTCTTATTAAAGTGTTATCTCCGTTTCACACCGTGTGGACCGGAGGCGATTGAACACCAGTCACTGTCTCCATGGTGCCGGGATCACTGATGACATGTCATCTTCCAATCAGAGATCCCCTTCTAAAGACAGCGATTCCATGGGAAATATCATAATAGTCTTTCACAGCTCCAAGATTAGAAGCCGCTTGATAAATCCATTCTACGTTTCAAAAGAAGTACTTGGAGATTAATCAAATATTAAAGTAAAGTACTGATTTTATCGTCTTGAAAGCCCACATGGAGGAAAAAATCAACCATGTTCTTATCGTTTTTTTTCTCCACAAAATGCACGAATTCTTGACGTGATGTAGTTGAATGCAGTATCGTCTAAGTCACCTAGTCTAAGCACATCCTTGAACCCCCATGGTCTGGTGTGAGCGTAATTCTTATATAATCTCAATAACTCCATCGCATTACAATTTGCTAAATGTATACAACCATTGAATTCTGCAACAAAAAAATAGCTTAAAACAAGCATGTATGTATGTAGCCCCCCCCCCCTGAATTCTCCTCAAGTCGGTACCTAATATCGTAAGCAACACAGTACATCTAAACCATTAATGAGACAATCAACCCAACTTCTAATGTGATTTTAATCGGAAAGGTGTTGGGAGTCAATCCACATCAATATGCAACGCATTTCTAAGGCTACAGTCGGAATACAAATTATCAAGAAAATGGTAATGCATTCAAGACAAAAACTCGTTGAAAAACGTTGCTTTGTTCCCGATGCCCAGGTATCATATTCGAACAAGGTCATTGCACTAGTCCTGAAGGTCATCACAAATATCACGACCTCTTTGACTGATTTCACGTACTACAAACTTTAAAATGTCGGCTTACAGTTCTGATGATAAGTGTTTGAATCCGCGGACGTTCCTGCTGTTAAAACAAATGACCCGTGACACCGGCAGGATAGTCCGCTGTTATTGCTTCATTCGTTAGCAGCCTTTGAAGTTGTGCGCGGGAATAATAGTAAAACCTGTCCGGGATTAAGAACAGGAAATTGGCTCGAGCTTTAATTCATCCTACAGCGTGTCGTTCTTAAAGTAATATCGCTTCAAACCGAACTATCAACTTGTTACTGAATGCACTAGCCTTAACGTGGCGGCTATGGCCTCTGCATGATGAAGAAGTTTGTATTCATCGTATTGATTGCAGTCGGTCTCTGTTGTTCTAGACATTGCCAAAAGACTTGATGTCGCTTTAAAACCAACTCTCAACTTGTTTGATGAATGTACTAGCCTTAACGCGCTGGGCTATGGCCTCTGCATGATGACAAAGTTTGTATCCATCTTATTGATTTCAGTCAGCCTGAGTTTGTTGTAGACATTGCCAAAAGATTTGAAGTCGCTTCTAACCCAACTATCAACTTGTTTGATGAATGCACCATGTACCAGCCTTAACGTGCTGGTCCATGGCCTCTGCATGATGAAGAAGTTTTTATCCATCTTATCGATCGCAGTTTGTTATAGACATTGCCAAAATACTTGAGGCTATGCCATGGAATAGTACAATGTAATCTATAATAACGCCTGTGTCCGTCTTTCAGCCGTTGATAGATGCCATGCATGAAATAGAGAACACAAAATCAATGAAAGCTAAGATCCAGACATCTCAGCGTCCTTAACCCCAGGGCAACAAAGTATCAAGAAAGATGTATGCTGTTTAGCCGACATTACGTCTTGGATTGTAGTGTGCGTTTACAACTAGATTTGATTTCTCTGCAACTGTCTGTAAGATAACGATTCTTTTCAGAGTTGGATGACAACTTATTCACTCAAGAGCACATTCTTATGAACACACGACAATGCTACGTCATGAGCAAAGATGATAAAGTTTGATAACGATACGACTATGGAAATCACAAACTAACTAGCTAAACTAGATCCATTGATTACCCACCGCCATCTTTATAGAGATAAACTAACAAAATCTCCCGTAACCACGAAAAATCTCGCGAGACTCCCCATGAGTGATTATGATAACTCGCGCAGGCGCGGAATCATGAACTGGAAGGCTCAACAGTAACGCCACATGACTCTTTGTACTTCGAGAATTAGAATAAGAGTCCATAGCATTAATCTATAGAAACGAGGAATTACTCAGAGTCAGCTATGCTATGTTTGAAGCACCTTTTGTGCCATGGTCAGATATGAATATAGATGATGGATATTGAATATAGCAAAATCTATAAATATTCATCCACACTGTCAATATTCGCCTGCTCTTAAAATTCAGTTTAAGCAATCGATCCGATGTGAATCCCTTTTGGTCTGTGTAATTGATTGATTGATTGACTGATCAAGGAACGCAGCAAGTATTCACCTTGACGAGGAGAAACACGACCTTGAGATAAACACATCCCTAGGATATCAATGACAGGCCATTCGTCACCACTATACCGCTAACATTAGGGGTGCTCTTGTGCATTTATCAGAGTAAGTTTAACAAAATAGAAGATGAACGGCACTTCATTTTAGATTATACACTTTACGATAAAGAAAGAAATGTTCTTTTCACTTGTATTAATGAAAAATTCCCATACTTTGAATATCTAAACGCAACGGATAGATTTATATTTTTGTTGCGTCTAGACATGATCTGTTCATATACATCTACACATGTACAAAGAAGCGAGAAGGGCACTTTCGTCTTCCATATAAGTTTAAACTATGTACTGTATATATTTCACTGTTTATGTCACTTACATTGTTAGTTAGGTTTATGTTAGACGACCTGTATCTAGCCCCTCGGGGCACGAACGTACAGTAAAGGTCTTTATTTATTCAGTAATAGAGAAAAGTCTGTGTGCTTAAATGTCATCAATTTTACCACTTACATTTAACCCTTTTCATTTTGGGTTTATTCTTTTAGGAGGGACCAACTCATAGGTTTGTATCAGTATATCTAGAAACCAGTGGGTATTCAAAACAGCGTAACCTATTTTCTATGAATGAGATTCGAATAATGTGCGTATATATCATTGATGATCTACGTACTCATTGTCCTTTCTCTGTGTGTTTAAGGAAACATTTGAAGCAGACGTCAAATTGATGGACCACGCCCGTTGACCAATAGCCAAGCGTAGCACCTTTGACGTCATGTCCTCTGGCGACGACACAAACATGACGTTCACCATTGTCGATGACGTCGCTAGGACAACAAGGACTTACGGAAACATGACCTCGACGAGCACCGGGCAAGCTCAGACTGAAATCGAGGTTGTTCTGCTGTTCTTTATCTTGATGTTTGTGATTGTGATGGCCAGTGTGGGAGTCAGCAGTGCCTGTAACAAACTCGCTCGTCACTTGGATGACAGGAAAAGACGGGCTAGGATCAAGCCTCAAGACACAGAAGACTCTTACTTCGACTCCAAGGAAGACGCGGAGGACAGGAGACACCTGGAGGAAGACGTGCCGCCAGATATGGGCATGTACAAGAAGGAGAATGTATATATCGTGACGAGGTCGTCTCCGACTGACGAGAAGAAACAGACAGTGATAGACGTGGTGCCTTTGTCTTCCCCCGGGTCGTCCTGTGGGAACTCTGTGTACGGTGAGGCTAAGGTGTTCTCACAGACTTCCCTCAACCCAGATGTTCTATTTCATTCTAGTTCCTGTTGAAACACTCTCGTTTATTTTATGTCGTGGCGATGGAGTTTCCAAAACGCAAGAATGGAAGAGTGTGTTAAGTTTGCTCTTTGACAACCGTTCAGACATGGCTGATGTTTTCGCTTCAAACGCGTACGGTTCAAGGTTCAATTTCACATCTGGTAGGTGCCATGCTTCACCCAGCGCATCCAGAAAAAAGGAATTGCTGACTGCAGCCATGAAACGACAAGAATCAAAATAAAACAGAACACCAATATCAAATGATAGAATATGTGCCTGGAAAGTCTTCGGATTTTGGATTTTATTGGAATTGCAACAGTGCAATACACGTGGGACACAGGCAGCTATTGCTGATGTCGTGACCCACACACATAATATACCCGTGTTTACACTTGGGTGGAGTGGGGAAAGTCGTGCCTTTTTCCCAAGGGCACAAGATCGGTGGCGTCAGGCGATTCGAACCCGGGTTCTGAGTCGAAAATCCTCCACACTACCCAACAACCCCTCGAAAGTCTTTTTTACACAAGAAACGTTTGTTCAGCGCCGGTACTTCTAAGTCCAAATCCCCAACATTCAAGAAGGTATGGAGATCTCAAAGTACCCCATACGTCTACAGGCACTTCGCGTTATCTAAGAAAGAGATAGAAAGTGATGATAAGTAACCATATACTTCCAACGACTTGCCGTAAAGATCATCGACAGTCTCAACTACTACATTCACAGATGATAACATCAGAAATATTAGAAAACTGTCGGCTCTCTATGCACTTTTAATGGTGTAAAACTTGTCAAGAAAAGATATCACATACATGTAACTGAGCATGATTACCCTCCAGTGTAGCTACTTCTTTATAAAGGTCTCACAAATTACCAAAACAGCGAAAACAACCCGAAGATAGAACGAAAATGACCTGAAACAATTTTTAAAACCAAAAACAAACTGGGTTATTTTTCGTAAAATAGTGAAACATCTTTGTGTTACACATGTGCAGAGGTGTAGACTCTCGTTATGTAGCAGAAAGCCGAGTTCACGACGTTCTTGCACGTACTTTCGCATGTTTGCCATTTCCATTGAATACACGCATGACTTCCATCAGAGTTACCACGTGTCTTAGGATTACTGTGCCTAGTATCTTAGTACATGTACATGTATCGACGGTGAGATTAAAAAGAAGATCTGGTGTTGTTGCTTTCTTTCCTGTTTGCTTAATATTTATCTAAAAGCAGCGTTCTCGCTTTGAGTGGTTGTATTGATTTCTCTTGTTGATTGGGAGTAACAGTACTATACACATTGGCTCTTTACTTTATCATGTCTGCGGTATGCGTGCATGAAACAAAAACTAGATAGCACTGTGACGTCTGAGTGTTGATCGGTTACAAGGCAGAATCACATAACTACCCGTGTAGGGATTCTGAAATGATCTCCTTATCAAAATTAAAGCCGTTCTAATCTCCTTAGCTTGATATGTCAGGGTTGATTGAAATTCCGTGAAGGCTGAAATTCACTTGGGATTCTATATCACAATCCTTGCGGAGTAAACCATTTCAAAGACGTCATGCACATTGACAAATACATTGCAGTAATATTTTCGTGGCTGCCTCAGGCGGAAAGCGCACGCAGAGCACTACAGATCTATGTAGTTAAAAGCACTATATTTCACCTTATGCTATATGTCATATTTTCGAAAAATGTGCGTATATATTATGAGGCTTTGTGCACGAGCGATCTCTCAACATTTTTTCTTATCATCTCTCGATGCACATACACTAAACTATAAAGAACCATCTTAGTCCCCTTACTTGGCATTACTATAGACTAATTTGACATGAAAGACAAATCCAACTGAATCTCATAGGATGTTTTTGAAGTCTAATTTCTTTTGCATTGACGTCATAACTATTGAGCTCAGTTTCTGACAAATACCTAATGTAGTTTTTATGTCCATGACTGAGCTTCTAGACTGGTGGCTAAGCCAACGGTCACAGAAATCCATTCACCGTGACATCCTAATCGTTCAATGTTATATATGACTTAACGCAGAGGGGCATGGTCGCGACAGATGCACTAATTTTTGCTCACAGCGCCCTGCTTTCTCTTTAGATAATGCTCTGCGCGCACTAAACCCTACGTCTGGGTTGTTCACATTGATTGTTATACAAAATATGATGGATTCTGAAACAAGTTTTAACTGTTATTTCCAACACAAAAATTGGACTTAACAAAATTTTCGACTGTACAGCATCAGTCTTTGTCAAGGAGTGAATTATTTCTTTCAACATGGATGAAATTTCAAGCTAATAGATGATGGATATGTTCTATTATAGCTCATACAAATTTTGAGGGTTCTTGTATTTGGCGTTGTATGGTGCCATTTGGTGCAATTATTGCTAAGAAATTAGTTTATTTCGGCAAATAAAATGAACCCGTACATTGCTATATACAATAGCTGGTATTGTACGTGTGTGTGCATATATTGTCTGTCCGTTCTTTCATGTTACATGTACTTGCAATTAGCCTACGGGCAAGAACTTGCAATAAACTTATTTTATAAATGAGGACGGTCATAATTAATATTTCAGTGGTGATGTCGGAATATAGAAAAGAACTGGCAGTCACAATTCTTGTGCTTATTCTTATATGACATTTCTTGCAATAACAGGGTATCAATTGCAGCTTGCACATAAAAACACTATACCATGATTTAAAACTGCACACTTTTACTTACAATCGCTAGTCGGCGCATACAATTGGAACAACCATCAACTTCTTTTCCACTCACCCTGACGTCCAAAGACAAAACTGCAGGATAACAACGGAAATAACGTTCAAAATCAAACAGTCATGAAACGTAGAAATATTTCTCACGTATCTTTTTGTTAGTTTATCTCACTTTACTGTTCCTGTTAGTTACGAGGGGTGATCCGATCCCACCCAGAGGTGCACAACTCATATTTCGGGCCATAATCATGTAGTATGACAGCTTTTATAGCCATCAAATTTAGAATTATTGTGGTCATTTCTTTCTAGTCGACGTTCTTTTGAAAATCAGTAGTAAAGTGGGGAGAAAACAAGTGTGATCGTAGCTGCATATGGGTCATGGTCCCCATAAGCTAGTTCGGAGTTGTTACCACGCATGTGCAGTGTCAAAGGTGAAGGCCCCCGAGACGTGAACAAGGCCAGTCGGGGCGTTGTTATGCAAATCTAGACAGTTGTTATGCAAATCTGGACAATGTTCAGGCGAGCACTGTATACGAGCCGGGGGCCTTCATCTTTGACACTGCACATGCGTAGTAACAACTCCGAACTAGCTTATACCATAAAATCTACGAGGACATTGTCAAAATGTTTGACGAGGATTCCCTTTCAAACACTTCTTTCGACCTTTCCTGAGATGACATGAGATCCATCGATTGTATCCAAAGATTTCTATCGATTTTAACCGACTACACGACTTCGGCGTTATTTTCCGGACGCGGTCGATTGTTCTGAAGCCCGGTTGTCTACACAAGTCGATAACTCATTGCACATATGTATGTGACAGCTGTCACATCTTTCACACCACATCCAGAAAATACTTCACATTTTTATACATGGCCGATGTCAAGAATGTTGTTTTTACATTTAGAGAGTTATGCCAATCACAATAGTCTTAAAGTTCATAGCTAAAGTTAATTAAAGTTAATAGTTTCTTTCTAACGCTTCATGCATTTGGGCATCATTATGTCGAATTTAGCATTTCTTCATCATTTTAATCGTTAACATGGTGCCATATAGAATATCATGGCTATCAATGCACGATTCTGTGCTGAATTACAAAATCCAACTTTCACAATTCAAAAGTCATAATTTGACAGTAACAAGTTGCTAGTAGAACTGTATGAAAGTGTTGTTGACACACTATTTTAAGTGTTTAATCCAGCAAGATCAAACCTCAGATATGTGGCTAAAATCTTTCCGGTACGTTGGGATGTGAGATATGTTCAGAATGTAAGTTTTGCGTTTTTTAGATTTTTATCAAACCGTCATTATAAGATACACTTACTAATCGCTTCCAGAGCGCAGTCCTTACAACAAGCAAAAATCTTGATAAAATTCTTCCGATTCTTTATCAGACTAGCCTTGTGGCATCTGTTTGTGAGACTGAAGTTATTTATTTGTAAAACACAGCAGGCTATAGTATAAGCTGAATTGTGTAATACCGTCAAGAAAGTGTGCACACATAACCTACCTTAGAATACATTTGAACACTATTGAGATTGAAAGCAACGTCGCATTAGAATGAGATAACAAGTAAGTTACATCATCATCACTCAAAGAATAGAATATGTCCAACGTGTTTTACAGCTTGAACAGAAATTCGAGGACAAAAATAGAAGAAGGTATAACTTCTGACAACCTGAAAGATACATAAACTCGGTCCGCCTGGTATCTTAGTGCAACGGTAGGCTGTTCTAATTCTACTCTTGTCTAGTATACAGAGTTGAGAAACGGTCACTGCGTGTGCTAGCTAGTGTTGGAGTTTTACTGCAGCAGCTGCCATTGGACGGTTTCCATGGGTTTGAGAGGATTGATGCGCGCTGGACGTGCAGTGCGGCCAGCGGGATATTACTGATGGGTTCGGAATCCATTCGGTTCCCGATCGTCACACAGCCGACCGTCACACCGTGAGCCGCTCGTCACATCTGTCATCGACCGACTTCAGAGAAGCCAACCCTCCCCCTGCCTGAACCAGCCGCCTCAAAATAGCGTGTGTTACGCCATCGATGCCGGCCGGTAGGGGCCTCTCTATAAATAGCAGCCGGCTGTTTGCGACATATCCATTTGCAGTGCTTCAAGAGATCCGTCGAACATCTCGAGAAGACACTCCGTGCCAGTTTGCCTGTCTACCCTGTGAATCTAAGTGCCAAAGCCAGACTACGAAAATGGTAGGTAGATGCGAGGGAATTGTTGAGATGATTGCGATGTGTGTGAGTAAATATGTACGTTTCTAGACGGTAACATGATAGACGTGTCATAGCCAAGGGCGACTTGTCAAAATTCGTTGGTTGTTCCATGGGTGTGTCTCGCGGGACCCTGTGGGTTTTTTTTACCGCATTGCGGTACGAAAGATTTACCTATCTCGCTACATTTATCATAAGGTGTCTACCATATACCTGTGCTACGGTACATGCATGATAAGCGTAAATAGGTAAGGTTTTATTGCACATACGTATAACATTGCAGACAGTGGCAGAGGCAGGGTGGGGAATTTGAGGAGCAGAAGTCATCGATGAACATTTCATCATTCTGGTCAAATATTGAACGATTACTCATGGGCATCCGACACTTAGATTTTGTTTCTGAAATGTGATAGTAGTTTCGGAAATACCAGTGGCGTATTTGTTATCATCAGCAGATGTGTTTTATGGCGAATTTCATCAGAACTGACCAACAGTCATTCCATCTATCTGTTGTCGTGGTATTCGCTCTACTTTCACTTTTGGGTTCACCCTAAGGTTGTGAATTCCACACCTCCCTATTGAGTTTACCCTGTCCGGGTCCCATGAATTGATCGGAAAAAGGCCACGCACTGTGTACTGATGGAGGGTCTTCTTGGACAGAAGCGTAGGGAATGGGGAGGGGTGCAGCTTCCTTCTTTGAGATTTCGTATACAGATTCGCATTTCAAATATCAATAGAATTCTTTGTAACGTGGTAGATATCTGTGCCTTTCCATCATATATCATAGAGAACATTGTGGAACATGTAAGAAAATATGTCTGCCCTGATACGCATGTTGTTCTGTGGGTTCCGTGTCCGTGGCTGGTATGGACGGCGTGTCACGGTACCCTCCCGACGGACGATAGACAAATATGCGCAGCCCAGCTTCCTTAAATAGGGACGGCAGAAGCACATGCCAGTTAGGACATCTGATACGGGGTTTAATAGGGCGGGACAGCACGAGTTGAACCCCGGCCAGGATTACATCTGATGCCATAAAAGCCGGCATAGGGAATCACCATGAGCAGAAGGACATTCGGCCAGGCTTCCCAGGTATTTTCCAATCATGGCATTTGTTTACGGATGTGTCACTCGCCCAAAGTGGGCGTGGCCACAGGAGGATTGGTTTGATTGTATCTATCTGAGTGAAGGTTTTAGATGTAATCTTATGCTGCTGGAAGTGATATTCTATCATGGGATTGGGTTGAACCGTGTCTGAATGATCATTACATTAGTTAAGTTTTTTTCCAGAAAAATTGGCATCTCATGTACCAATTTTTCTGAAGACATGTGGCCAGATTTCTAACTGTGACTTATCACTGAACAGTTAGTCTAAACACTTTGTCTTAGAGGAATAAAACGGATATCAAGGGATATAATCTCAAGATCAGACTGTGTCCTTGGGAAGGCCGGCTAGACGATATGTCTATGTGTACTTGATAAACGCCTCACCATGTATGGATAAATGCCAAGACACGGAATGATTACGAGCAGTAGTTTCATGTACGGGTTGTATTAGTATGCTTAGCCATGGCTTTGGGTTTTGTGCGCAGCTCAACTCTATACTTTGTGAAAACCGTCACGTCCAAAATATCGATAATCGTTGGTAACATTAAAGTGTGATAGTACACACTTACTCGTGTTCCGTGGTGCACCACCGCCATGTTGTTGCGTCATCCCTGCAGCTCCTAGTACATGTTTTGCATCGAATATTCGTCGTTACCATCTACCGTCATATTTTTGCAACATTGTTATTTGAATACTGGCTGTTTGCATTCACGTGACTATGACGTCATGCATATTGTCCGCCATTTTGGATGGTTAAACATGGAGGTTGTCAGGTTATCCTGATTTGATTTTGCAGCGATGTAGGTACAGTCAAACACCCTGCTGTCTAAACGTGTCTAAACCCCATAAAATCTTCAATCTATGTGATGAAAATGAGGAACTAACACGTTATGTCGGGATAACAAAGGAAGAGAAGGGTTCGTTTGTATGTAACTTCACCTAACTGAGTTGCCGCCATCTTGTTTTCCCCTCCCACAGCGTGAGTGTATCTCCATCCACGTGGGGCAGGCCGGTGTGCAGATCGGCAATGCATGCTGGGAGCTGTACTGTCTGGAACATGGTATCCAGAAGGACGGGACCATGGAGGCGGACCACAAACAGCCCAACTTCAGCGGGGACGACTCCTTCAGCACCTTCTTCAGCGAGACCGACTCCGGCAAGCACGTGCCCAGAGCGGTCTTCGTTGATCTCGAACCCACGGTTATAGGTAAGAAGTTTAAAATCGGACGCACATGTACATCTCCGCAAGAGGAACATAATGCACTGCGAAATCTTGAACTGTGATGAGAGGGTACTGTAAATGCATTTCTTTAACTTCGCGTGGTTTCTATTTCGCGGTAGGCAGAAAATGTATTCGCGGTGGTTTTAAATTCGCCTTTGAATGAATAGTAGTGCTACAGTCATTGGTGGGCAAAAAGTTTCGCGGTGGTTTTAAGTTCGCGCTGAAAGTTCACCGCGAAAACCGCGAACGTAAAACCACCGCGAACATTTCTGCATTTGCAGTATATGAATTCACGTTTGGGACCGCATTTTCCGAACTGCAGCAGCGACACCTAGCTGCAGTGCGAAGGAGAACCAGACTGTCACCGTAGTTCGTCGGCTAGTAAAGTAACAATTGGTTGTGTATAACTTTGTTATCTACTCCCAAATCGTACTGGCGAACATTGTACACCAGCAATTTGCAAGGTTTACAATATCTCAGTATACTGTAAATGCAGAAGTTCTCGCGCTGGTTTTGTGTTCGCGGTTTTTGCGGCGACCGTTTCACCGCGAACTTAAAACCACCGCAAACAATGTTGTCCAATGCTGTAGCAGTATATGACTTCAGCGCTGTGGCGAACTTTAAACCACCGCGAGCACTCCATGTTTGCCTTAGCGCAAAATAAAAACCACGCGGACTTAAATGCACTTACAGTAGTTGCTGCTTCGTCCCCTCCCTCCCTCCCTCTTTCTCTTACTCCTTCTCTCATCCATTCATTCATTCATTCATTCATTCCTCCTTTCTCTCCCAGACGAGACGCGGACGGGCGAGTACCGTGCACTCTTCCACCCCGAGCAGCTCATCTCCGGCAAGGAGGACGCGGCGAATAACTACGCGCGCGGCCACTACACCGTCGGCAAGGAGATCGTGGATGTGGTGGTGGAGCGGATTCGTAAACTGGTGAGAAAAATGATAATTGCTAATGATGAAATGGACTTAAGTTGAAATTTACACCACTGTTCAAATGAGGGTTTGGAATCGACAGAGAAATTAAGTCTGGAAAGTTGAAATGTGGCGAACTCTATGACGGATAGTGCTATTTTTCTGATTTGGAAATTGAGTTTAATATGTAACTATGCTTATGTAAGAGTAAAAGCTTAGATTGTCAAGACAAGAGTCAAATTTTGAAACATTTGTGCATTCATTGTCCAAGTGCCTTTGTCCTTCGTGTTTTGTCAAGATCAGATTTGGGAAAAGGCACAAAACGATGTTCAAGATAGTATCCACTATCTTTCATCAGTGACCGAGAATATACACA
Source organism: Branchiostoma lanceolatum (assembly GCF_035083965.1). Taxonomy (NCBI): domain Eukaryota; kingdom Metazoa; phylum Chordata; class Leptocardii; order Amphioxiformes; family Branchiostomatidae; genus Branchiostoma; species Branchiostoma lanceolatum. The sequence continues at coordinate 15,203,953 of NC_089726.1, read as the reverse complement.
TATGTGTGCCTACGTACCTTGTATATGTAACGTTATGTGAATAATGTGTACGTCTATCTGAAACTTTGTATCACCTAACTTTCTATCTGGATAACAAATCTTCCTAAATCCTTGACGTTTCTATGAAAGGCCCGTTGAGCCTACCTGTACACTTCTCGTTACCATTGCTGTGTCATTACAGCTTTGGGCCACGTTCATATTGATAACTGTTTAACTCATTCTCCAGGCGGATCAGTGCACAGGCCTGCAGGGTTTCCTGGTGTTCCACAGCTTCGGCGGCGGGACAGGGTCAGGGTTCACCTCGCTCCTGATGGAGCGTCTGTCCGTGGACTACGGCAAGAAGTCCAAACTGGAGTTCGCCATCTACCCCGCACCTCAGGTACGTACAGGACACGTGGTGATGGATAGAAACTTTAGCGTTACGTGGCTGCCATTGAACTGCAGGTCACTTTTTGTTAAGTAGGGTCTTCGTAATTTTGTTTACAATAGACTGAAGAAGCATACGGCAAAAAGTCCGAGTTGGAGTTCGCCGTCTACCTCAGGTACGTGGTACGACACAATTTGTGGCCATGGTGTCAAGTAGAGTGTGAAGTTGCTATCATTGAACTGTTGAACTGTTTATGTTGGATATGGTCTCCGTGATTTTTATTATCACAAAATAAAAGTCCAAGTTGGAGTTCGCCATCAGGTACATGTACGTGGTACGAGATAATACATGGCCATGTATAGAAACTGTAACGTTATGTAGTGTAAAGCTGCTATCATCAAACTGTAGAACTGCTTATGTAAAGTATACGTAGGATCCCCGTGATTTTTGATAGCAATGTAAAGAAGTATAAAAGTGAATATGAAACGCTCACTCACAAAAAAGGTCCAAATCTAGAGAAATATCCTTTTCAATTGTATACAAGATAAGCTCTCTAGTTTTCGATACTTGAATAGTTGTCCTTATTGTATAGATTAGGCATTGTAGTTGTAGTTGTTATATCACTGTAATTGTACGGCAACTTTATAACCATGGTCTGTACTTTGTTTGTAAGAGCATACATGTACAATAAAGATATTTTATTCAATTAACAGGTGTCCACTGCTGTGGTGGAACCATACAACTCCATCCTGACCACCCATACCACCCTGGAGCACTCCGACTGCGCCTTCATGGTCGACAACGAGGCTATCTTCGACATCTGCCGCCGGAACCTCGACATCGAGCGGCCGACCTACGTCAACCTCAACCGTCTGATCGGCCAGATCGTGTCGTCCATCACCGCCTCCTTGCGGTTCGACGGCGCACTGAACGTGGACCTGACGGAGTTCCAGACCAACTTGGTGCCGTACCCGCGGATCCACTTCCCGCTGGTGACGTACGCTCCAATCATCTCCTCGGAGAAGGCGTACCACGAGACGCTCAGCGTGGCCGACATCACCAACGCCTGCTTCGAACCCACCAACCAGATGGTAAGGGCTTTGGTGTCACTTTTGGAAATAATCGTAACTTTTAACCGATAAAAACGAGACTTCGATAGCAACATTTCTTCCCTTTTTTTTACTTCGTTTTCGGACAGACAAGGACGACGTGGAACTGCACACAAGTTTTTCATAACTTATTGCAACAGTGCCACGTACAGAGAACAATATACCCATTTCTACACCTGGATGGAGTGAGGAAAGTTATGTAAAGTGCCTTTCCCAAGGGCGCAACATCGGTGGCGTCAGTGGATTCCAACCTGGGACCGTTGGGTTCTGGGCCGAACACCCTGCCGTTACGCCACACGACCCCACGACCCCGCAACACTTCTACTGCCCTTAGCTGATCTTTGCACATTTATTAAATCTTCAGCGATCTTCTCCCCCAGGTGAAATGTGACCCCCGCCACGGGAAGTACATGGCCTGCTGCATGCTGTACCGCGGTGACGTGGTGCCGAAGGACGTCAACGCTGCCATCGCCACCATCAAGACCAAGCGGACCATCCAGGTACTGCAGCCTTTCCCGGCGAGCGCTAAACTTACGCATGTAGTGATGTGTTGACTCAGATGTAAGCACACTCCTGGTAATACACTGTGCTTAATCACGTCAAACCTTAAATTTGCGATAATGCAAATATGTGCGTAAGAACACAGAATGACACTACATCTGAAGCAAAATTGTACATTTATATGAGACAGAAATATTTCTACTAAACCCCACAGTTCGTAGACTGGTGCCCGACCGGCTTCAAGGTCGGCATCAACTACCAGCCCCCCACGGCTGTGCCGGGCGGAGACCTGGCCAAGGTGCCCCGTGCCGTCTGCATGCTGAGCAACACCACCGCCATCGCCGAGGCCTGGGCCAGGCTAGACCACAAGTTTGACCTGATGTATGCCAAGCGTGCCTTCGTACACTGGTAAGATTATCAGTTTCAGTTTCTAGCATTTCGTTTCTATTACTAGCATACATTTTCTTTTTAAATGACGAATCTTCTTCCTCGTACTTGTAATGGTATTCGCACTGTTGAAAGATATAACATTTTCAGACTTAACAAATATGAAATAACAATTGCGGGAGAGAATGATGATGACGATTTCGTTATCCCGTGATGAAATAAAGTATTCTGACAGAAAAAAGCCACATTTTATTTCGCATGCCTCTTTTTTTTCATAAATAAAAGATAAATATTTGAATTGTCAATCGCTGAACATGTATATTATGAGAGACAACACTCTTAAACCGGGGCGGTTCATTTCTGCTCCCCAGGTACGTGGGGGAGGGCATGGAGGAGGGAGAGTTCTCTGAGGCCCGGGAGGATCTGGCAGCGCTGGAGAAGGATTATGAAGAAGTGGCGACAGACTCCATTGATGAGGGGGAGGAGGATCTAGACGAGGAGTATTAGATCATCTAAATCGACGCCAAGCCAGAAACTACACAAAACATCAAGTACACCTACTACAAATATCGTACAATATGATCGCAATTCTACAATGGATTGAAGATCTGCATTTCCTTCTTACGTTAAAACCTTAAAGAAAGGAATCCCAAAGCTCCCTCGTTTCGATGAACAATGATTGGCACTGGAAGGTAACTCATGTACATGTACGTAGAAAGCAGAATATGAAATAAACAGTTATCATTTGTTTTTTGTACTACGAACTGAGTGAATAAGTTCACTACAGAAGGGTACGGAGGCAATCCTTTGACGTTGCCATAGTGCTCTTTCGTCGAAGTTTAAGAAATGTTAAACAAAATAAACGAATAAATCTAAAGAAGCCAAAATTTTGGCAGTCTTTGTATCATTATATGTTTTTGGAGTGTATGTGTGTGTGTGCGTGCGTGTGTGTGTGTGTGTGTATGTGTGTGTGTGTGTGTGTGTGTGTGTGTGTGTGTGTGTGTGTGTGTGTGTGTGTGTGTGTGTGTTGTGGTCTGCATAACTTTAGAACCTATGACCTCTGGCTGGATGGATTGTAATGATATTTGGTATGTGAGTAAGTGTTTACATGGACATGGTATAAAAGGCACCAAGAACGGTTTTTTGACTATCTTGCTTTGACATCAAACAGACAAGTCAATAAATAGCCTCATACTGACCGTTAAAATATCGATTTTAATCAGCTAGGTGATCACATTACATTAATGTCATTTTTCAGTAGCAATATTTTCCATGAAAATAGTTTGCTGATTGATTCATGATCTACATCATAAGAGAATTTTCTACGAATTATAATCGTCACTGTGTAAATTCATTCAGTAAATGGCTTTTCATGAATTTTTTTTAGAAACAGCACGTATTGAACTCCCCCATACTCAGATTAGTTCCGTCCGCTCACATTCGAATCTTTCCCTGTACACTTGTGCCGGGTACGTACAAGACAGTCCGTTTTCGTTTGACATTCTTCTGTCAGGCAATGTGAGTTCCTTATAACTATTTTCTATCACATCTGGTATAGGCTCTTCTGTTATAGGATCAGGAGCATCTTTTCTTAGACTATCTGTTTGTATGGGAGGGAGCCTAATACGCCCTGGGTGTGGGGCATCTTCTGAAGGAGGCTTCAAGTAGCCTAAACTGTCTTTTCTTTTCTCAGTTCTGCTTGTTTCTGGCGTTTCCTCTTGACTGCGTGACGTCTCAGTCGGTTGTATCTGTATCTTCGTCCGGTTGACCCCTTTTCTCCAGTTCAGCCCTGCCCGAGTCTTTGGTTTCGCTGGCAGCATGCTGTTGGCTATGGAGGGTTTGAGCACGGGCGCCACCTTGCGGATTACTTCGCGCTCGTGGATGCAGGTAGCAAGCTTGTTACAAGTGTAGCTGATCACAAGAGTCAATATGATGATGGCAATCATAACAATAACGAAAGCTAGCACAACAGGAAATTCCTGTATTGGTACAGGCGGTCCCGGTGATTGCGTTGTGTTTGCAACGTCATGAAACGTCGAAGCTGTCGAATTGATGACGTCATCAGTTTGTGATGTGACGTTGCTGGAAGGTGTGGATGACATCACGAAATTGGAGGTTGCGTTGAAGGAGCGAAGTAAAGACGCAGTAAGGCTGCTGTCTTGTGGAGTCGTTTGGGAAGGTCCTTGGTCTTCAAAGGGTATCACAGCAAGGAGCATCTAAGATGGAGACAAAGAGGACACAAAACAAATTAAAGGACGATGATTAAACTATAGCTTTTTGCTGTAGTCATAGCAGTCCTAATTCCTTTTTAAAACACTATCTATTTATTTATATATCTATTGGTTTGCATTTTCAACACGCACAGCCAGGGCTGCCCAACTAGCATGTGGCCCGTAGTACAAAGCATTTTCTAGATAAGAGATGAGTTAAGGGTTTGAAGATTTGAAAACCATTAATCATGAGATTCGCGTTGTAGCCATGTAGACTAGCTATCTACCGCTATCCTTTGTTATTTCTGACCGTTGATTGTGAGACATCTCAGACCAGAGATTTGGGACCAATCGATAACGCAGCATGCGGGCTCATGTATTATAAATAACTTGCCTACAGAAACATATAATCAACAGACGTATTATGCACACGGCCTTTCAAAGCTAAAATGTTTGAGAAAGAATGCAGAAATATCAATATTTGAAATATCTTTGGCTAACATTTCTAACATGCTTTCAGAATATATTCAGAATAGTTGGTTATAGTTGGTCTATTATGAATGGTTGGTAGTAGTTATGTTCAAATTTGACAGAAATATTCTGACTTAACTGGGAAAACAACCAGGATAAGCCCGCTTTATTTTCTGTGTTAGAATGTTTACCTAGCTCCAACAAAATGGCCTCACAAAAGAAGCATGTGATTATCTGTTTTGGCCCGTCGGAATTGGGTTAGAGAATGTTAGTGTAACCAAGTCCTGTTGACTGGTGCGATTGTACGAAATGTGCGGTATGCGCAATGCTCTGTCCCGCCGACAGGTTAATAACCTCTCGGTAACTCACCGTACCTTATCTAAGGAGAGTTAACAAGGTGTGAACCTCATGAAAATCACATTAGGGAAGAAACAATGTCAACCATGGCACCTTTACAGCACCCGAAAACACCGCGGAAGGACACAATGTTCACGAAAAAAACGTTTCAGTCACACAACACCACACAAAATGGTAATTGTGTTTCAAACGGCGAGAAACCTAATTATATGCCAACACTCTGCATTTTAGACAAACATGGGACATATTAACGTTGTCCTAACGTTTCAAACTCATTTTGACAACGAGCCAACTGTTATAAGAATGTGCCTAAAATTTTGGTCAACCTTTTTGTCGGCATCGGATAATCAAAATACATACAGTGGTTCCGTTTTAACGATAAAAAGTTAATAGTCCACAAAGGAGGTAGCACAAAGGAGACACGGTAAATACCAGAGCCCGGCCGTAGAACTAAAAAAACATGGCGGGGCAGTCAGGCATGGTGGCTTACCTTGCGAGACGGAAACGTTGTCTTCTTTTCGCCGCCAGGTGCCGGCTTAGTCCTGGTGCTGTGTTGATATTACCTCTCACTTGGTTACCAATGCCTTACAGAATGTTGAGGCCGCCTCGTTTCGAAATAAAACGGGTCTTAACTGTTCGTAGTGTCTTTCCGTTTCTCTGTCTGTCGCAGTCGAAGCAACTTTTGACCCCAGGGGTCCTGGATACCGATGTTGATCCAACAAAACACCCAGAACAAACACTTCAAAACACACCAACCTATCGCGGTCGAAACAAATACTGCCAACTCCGTTAAGCCGTCAAGCCGTTATTTAAGTCTCGCTCTTGTAAAGGTCGCTGAAGCACTTCTGTGCTCTTTAGTAATTAAACGGACCATCATCGAAATAGTTGTTCATTTTCCTGTCGTTCCCGGCTTTGTATGGTGACATAGCGGTTCAGTTAGCGGGCTAATTTGCTAACACGTGCTGTCTCCGTCAAATCATCCGCGGCCAGCCTTTCGGCACACTTCACGGTAATTTAGCTTGAATGTCCCCGCCTGTTGACTCTCGATGCGGCGCAGACCAAACCCTCCGTCTTCGGTGACCTTTCGTCACGGCTTGAGGCTGAAAAGCTGATTTTTTCCACCGTCAATTTTCAGTGTTGCCGTGAGAGATGGTGCACTTGCGTTCCCGCTAAACCACACCGGCGTAATCGGACGTGATCCCGGCACGAAGGTGCTCTTTGTTCTCAGATTATTGAGTTTTCTCCTGCCATAGAGACGACCCCGTCATTCATACAAACAAAACAGTCTGTTTTTTCCTAGGTAAGGACTGGACTGACGAGTTTTGTACGTGTAACTCCAACTGATCTCTCATGACATACGGTGACTTTTCTCTGTAGCACATCTTCATGATTTTTGCATACAAAGCATGTTTTCTCAAGTGATTCAAATGTCTAGCTCGCACGATAACTGATAATTCATACTTTCCCCATACTACCAGCATCATCTTCCCTTACTATATATGTATGTCATTGATATATTGATTTCAAGATAAACGGGAATGTGTTGTTTGGAAAGAAAGCAATTAGAAATAACAATTAATTACTTCCTACTTCTCCATGCCTATTCAGTTGTATTCTGTCAAAATGAGAATTCGCAGAGGACTGATATGTATTTCCTTCAGCAGTCCAAACAATTGAAAAATCTTGACAGAACACTGTACCGAGAACCGACTCCAAGTGTAATATTGTCATGAGCTGTCATTTCGTTTTCTCTCCGTGTCTCAGACCATGTGCTGTACTTGTATACATTGTCAGTAGATGGCGCTTTTCATCATTTCGTTGATGCGGTGGGAGTACTTGAAGGGAAACACCAGCGTGTCCAACCTGAAAATGTGAGAAAACGGCTGCAGTTGATCCTGGGTTTAATGTAGGCCTTAGCTGTATTGTAGGTCGTAGGCTGAGCTAAACTTTCACTACTATCCCAATTAGACATTAAAAATCGGCACCTGTTTTATTCTTTCTGGCACTATTTCCATTCTTTTGCCCATTTTTCAAGTCCAGTGGCATGATCCATCTTATCCGCCCACTCTCGTTCGTCCACAAATTGCCCCAGAATAGAGTAATCAAGTTCAAGTGTGTTCCCCCGAGCTGAAGAAAAATGGCATTTTCCTATCGTCTTGACGCAGCCGAGATTTCCCCGGGTCATTCTGAATCATGAATTTGTGGAGCCTGTCCCAGGGTATGACGTATCTTATCAAAAGTGAGTAAGATCGTCTGATCACGCTTAAGGGTCCTCTCCACTGTTCACTACGGCTCCAATCTGTTAGGGTTTTGATACATTTGATAACAACGTGTATCTGGGCTTCTATTTAGCTCCTTGATCATGTTGATAATTACTGCCAAACCGAAGTGGTTTCATCGGGAAACTTTAAAATAGGAAGAAATTCCCTGGGGTCCATGGAAAATTCAGTGAGTTCATTTTCTCGCACTATTGCATCTTTCCGTAGTAAGCATTCTTGCCAAACATCTTTGATTAATTTAGAGCTCTGCATGCAATTTATCTAATTGTCAAGTGTACGAAAAAGTCACATTTGCACTTACACCCTGAACACTGCTTGAATTCTAAGATCCGGCAAGTGCCGTCGAATATGATGGCTGCTACAATAAGGAGATTCGTTGTTCCAACAGCGCATGCGCTGCAAAATGCACTTTTGGTAATATGTCAAAGGTCATACAACAAAACACGTCTGGATATGCTACCAAGTATGGTCAAGACAAGAGCTACAAGTTAAGGGCCTTCATCTTTGACATAATGTTCACAATGCATTTCGTTGCGCCTGCGCTGTTGGAACAATGAACCTCCTTATTGTAGCGGTCATCACACTCCATATATTAGAAAGAATCATAGTTGCAATCTGATCTGTATACGTTCATTAAATTAAAAACAAACTCTATTCATACATTACCTCATGTTATGGAATCTTGATCAGTGTTACGTGCAAAGGACGCACTTCGTGCAGTGTGAGCGCACTGAGTCCCAGATTGAATGTGGAGTCACGGGCCACGAGGAGACATGTGTATCTGTGATGTATGGGCTTTTTCCTGTCTTCCTGTTGCCATTTCTCCCTATACGTGTTCCGGTGCTAATTGTAGATTTATGTACGCAACCTCATAGGGATGTCATTATGGGAGAGCTCATGTATCTTCTTTGGTTTCTGGGATATTTAAAGAAACACTATTTAAGACATGTACAAGACGTGTCTTGACAATTGTCTCCATTTAAAAGATTGATTTTTTGTCCACGATCACAGACATTGGCGATGGAAGAAAACGTCATTGCAACTTGAGCCACGTTACATATATAGTCAATACGCGACGTGACAGTACATAGTGCATGCTCCTCACTGTTGTTGACGCTAGGGCGGATGGACAATCACAACCGGGATGTCCACCCACGGCGTTCTGTCTGATTTAGTCCTGCAGCTTTTGCTCCGTTTTTTCGTCCAGGGCAGACGGGGGCTGTTGATTGTGTCCGTCCTCAGTGATGATCTACTAGAATTCCGGAATTCGTCGGGTCCAGTCCGGACGTCCGTCATTCCGTTCCGGACGTCGGTTATTTCCGGCATGGAGACGGTGTGGTGAGGACGCAGCCCGGCATCGGAGGAGTGTTTCCGTTCTCTGGCGCTCGCGTCGTCTACCGTCGAGGCCATGACGGTGTTTCCGTTTCCGTTGAGGACTCCGGCATGTCCGTTCACCGCGACCTGCCGAGCTCTCGCATCATTTCGTCTTCTCGATCGTCTCGCGAGAGAACTAAGGCTGATTCTGCTGGCGCGGAGTCGTCGGCCCCCTGGCGGCTGCAGTCTGTCCTCCACCACGGGAACGATCAAATTGGTGTTGTTCACCAGGTACTGAAACGCCTTGCTTATCAAGATACTCAGCAAGAAGCAGATGAACAACACTGCCGAGACGATGACGGCGATCGGCGGCAGGCCCCATCCGCTACCCGTGTAGACCTCCTCCGGTGCCCCGGTACAGTTCACCGTCTCGTTCATCATATCTGCAAAAGGAAAGTACACGCTGGCGTTACGGGCTCAGTGTTCCTAAATGCTCAAAACTCTCCTCTAGGGGACTGATAATGAAACCCTGCTGCGGTGGCAAACCCCTGGGTGAACTACCCGCATACGAAAAACCCTGATACATATTGACAGCAATCGCAACGACTTCTTGAACTGATGTTTTAAACATGCATTAAACATACGTCTGACGCAGACTCCCTGTAATGGTTGAAAGATCCTGCTAGTAGATAAGAAACATGGTGGCGTAAAGTAAAGGAGTCGGTAGAATCATAAAAACTTAATGAGAGGCTACAGAATATTTTTATGGCAATGTTTTCTCTCATTTTGTATTACATTGATCATATTGTCTCCTATATATGACTTGAATAGTTCCTTTATTCAAAATTCACACTCGAGCACCACAACCAGAATGAACTCCTTATCGCACTCAGGCAGTCTTCTCCTAAGAACACCTTGAGTGGCACGGACACCGAACGGATTCCAGACAGAAGCGTACCTAATAGACATGTTTCTGTGCGTGTCTTGCTTCTTTGTACTTCATTGCAGAGAATGCCGTCTGAGGGTAGTAGATAGGTACAGTGAACTCGGATGACTTCAACATCACTGGTCGCCACCTAAACTACCGTTTTGAGGTCGCGCATCAGAAAATAAGGGTCTAGCGTTCTTGTCGTAAAAAGGCACTCCAGTAGCATTTTTAAGATAGACTGCCTATATAGAAGTTCTGCTGCATGAATTTTTCCTTTTGATATTGCTCCCATGTGAGTACCCGATCTATGCCAGAAATCAGGATTACGGTAATGCTCAAAATTTGACGTAATTTATGAAAACGTTGCTCGTTCCGACATCAAATCCCACCCCTGATCGTTTCTAAAGAGTTGACTGATGTACACACCTTGCAAGAGTTTAGAGCTCCTGCACGCAAGTGTCAACGATAAATCCAAAGTATCCATCTTTAGTGACACCACAGGCACGGCTTCTTTGTGTCAACCAGTCAACGTCGCGACATGCATGCTGAGAATGCGACGCTTGCGCCGAGGTAGTAAATAAAGATGGAGCAGAACGCACGAGAAAATAGGAAACCGCCGCGATTTCAACTGTGAAAAATCACCCTGTCATTTCTACAAAGGATAGGGAAAAGCACTAGGGATATGCGAGGAGCTTTATTCAACAGGGGAGCTACCCATACTCACGAAAAGGGTTGTAAATCGTGGATATTTACACACTCGTGTAACAAGGGGGGGGGGTTTCTTAGACGTATAACCGAGCACAACATTTTCTGTGAAATATGTGGCTGCTCCATAATGAACTCCATTGAGGTAGGATTAGTTGCATTCCACAACAGCAAAGCGCAAAATCGATTTGAAGAATAGGTACATTGAGGTCTCCAAGTTATCTGTAGACTGCAATACATTTATGTATAGCTTTCTTTCAAACCCAAGACAAAGTCAAATTTCCCTCCAGACTTGATGAAATACCTGTGAATCATTTATTGATATATATGTCTCCAATACTTCGCTCCCCTGAACATCAATCCTACGTTAATAAGACAGTCTTGCTGTACATGTACACATATTTCCTTATCAGTCCGTAACAGGAGCCTACACAACTCCAATCTAACTAAAGTACTTTGAGTGGCTTTCCCTTCAGCAAGTTCTTCACAACCAGAGGTCGGGCCAGGTTCATCGATTTCCCAGAGCCTAAAGGAATAACACGAAAGTGTAGACAACCATTGCTCTACAACTCACGTACTTCCGACAAAGCCAAAAGCTCGCCTGGGAAGCAATCCGAGAATGCACACGTCGATCTCTTGATCGATTCACCGATAGATTCAAAAGGCACTTAGGTCTTAATTGGTCGAACATTAGTCCTAAGGTGTTGTCTGTCAGATGTCAATGGAATCTAAGAATATCTTCTTCACACCTGCCTATACTATGTCTACGTGAATGCTCTAAGCGGCAAAGGGCGGACAACCGTAGATTTTGTCACTGCAGTGTGGATGTACACTTCATAGCAAAATTCAAAAGGTTGCGGACGAGCGAGAGGATGATCATCCTGCATGCATGCAAAAGTACTCGAAAATACTAAAAGGCAGACATGGCTATCTCAAAATCTGATAGCGTTGCGCTTTTTCGAAGGTGCTTTCTTCTTCCTGACACTATAGAACCACGTACCTGGATTGTCAGATCCTTATGTGCGAAATAAACTCTCCACAACATCCTCAACGGCATTGAGCTGTCTGACATGACGAACTCAGCGACATTGCTGCGCGCGGCTCGGGTACGTTCTCTGGTGACTGACTGTCCAAGACCAGTAAGACTGCTGGTTCAACAGGTTGTCAATGGTGCAAGCAACAGCGGAAACTCCCTTAAGTAGTGCGCAACAGCACCTCGTGGCGTTGCCGTCCAATCATGTGGAACCGGTCTCTGTAAAGGCTTTTAACATCGGAAAACTGGCAAAGGCGCCATGCATCAAACATCATGGACGTATATCTTTCCCCTGAAACAGTGCCATTACCAGATTATATGGCGGTTTGAATGACTAGTCTAAGTGGAAAAGACCTGACAGAAATGATGTATAGCCGAAAATACTGGAAGCAGAACATTGTATACGCTTCAACTCGCTGAGTATGACCATGCATGTATGTTGAATGACTACATGCATTGATCAAGTCAAGCTGCATTCAAACAAAAACTTACGGATTGCATTCAGTCAAATAGAAAACCTATGGTTTCTTGAAATTGATACCAACGCCATGGACAAGAATTTTCAAATATCACGTTTTGGCATTTCTTTTATAAGCTGCTGGAAATAATGTGACAAAATAAAAGTTTTAAGTAAAGATGTTTAATGGGTCCACTTACTGCACTAGCAAGAGAAAAGTGCTTATATTTGTTTGTTTGTTTTTATTGCGCCCATCCTTTTGAGTTTGGGTCAACATCAAAATTTAAAGAAGCATAAGGTGGCTTTTTAAAAATGTACCAATGTAACGACGTACACAAGGTTTGAATCAAACAAAGTGGACAGACCGTTAGTTTGTTGTTCAGTGGGAGCACTGTATAACCCGTCGGCATTAGCATGGAAGATACATGTACCATTGAACAGCGTTCCTTTCCTGTGGCTACGGTTTCACATGCATGAAGAAGCCATAATCGTAAAACATCGTAAACGGGCGAGTGTTTACCTATTTCCTGCAGGATGTCATATATAATCCGCCTATGGTCAAGACATATAGGGCACTATATGACTTTATGAGAGACACACAAAAGTTCTGTTGTATTCTATTGTAAAGCCTTTCTTACTATTTTCGCTGGGTCCATAGCTGGCAGTAGAGATACCATAAACTTGTAATACGCCTTTTGAAAAAAATGTTCACAAAAAGTCTTTGCACACACTTGAATAGGCTTCTTTACAGGGACGCTGCATGATGTTAGGTACGTTTTATGCATGCTACAATTCAAATATTGAATTGAATTCAAAGAAAGTAAGGAAGTAAGGAAGTAAGGAAGGAAGGAAGGAAGGAAGGAAGGAAGGAAGGAAGGAAGGAAGGAAGGAAGGAAGGAAGGAAGGAAGGAAGGAAGGAAGGAAGGAAGGAAGGAAGGAAGGAAGGAAGGAAGGAAGGAAGGAAGGAAGGAAGGAAGGAAGGAAGGAAGGAAGGAAGGAGAGAAGCGCAGCCTCATTACTCGAAAGGATACCTACTGGCTGAACTTCAAGGTGAATATTCAGGGTGAATAAATCATAGACAGCCCCTCGACTATTTTCTTGATTATCATGCACAATTAAACCGAACATCTGCCAGTTGATTGTGCTCACTGGGTTGTCCCCTACAATATTCTAGCATACATTTTGGTATTCAGGGCATGCTTTGAACGTTATCGAGGTACTAGAACGACTGAAAGCACTGGCATTGAAATTTAAAGTACAACCGCTTGAGCACCATGCTCTAAGACTGAATGGAGTGATCTACAAGAAGCATTACAGTACCTGTGAAAAATATAACACTCTTGCTCGAGGTGGAAACAGTCAATCTGAAAAGAGCTGATGAAAGAGGAAACTGCCGCCGCGCCGGTGAGGCTCCATTTTTAGCGCCGCGTGGGAGGTGATTGTCAGGTGCGATAACCATTTAGAACGCCAGGCCTGCGGAAGCTTTTGAACTTACTGCAGTTGACTGAGCTTGGTCAAAGTCTCATGAGAAATGCCTCCAGCTAACTGCCACTGTCGATGAGCATTGGCGATATAGAAGTGCAGACAGGTACGGAACTGCACAACTACACGCAATCCAAAGTTACGAGTTTTTGAAAAACATTCAGCGTTTTATCACCCAACTGCTGTACTATAAATCCCAGATCTGGAAAAGTGGCGCTTCCTAAGAACGGAAAGTTTTCAACTGCATAATAGCCTTCAAAAGGTACTCGTTTACAAAACTTTTCAGCTCTTAGATATGAATCTTTAGAAATACGTCAAAATTGGGAAAACAGAACTTCTGAGACGATAGGATTCTCAATCAGAATTGGGTCCTTCTACAAGGTACACACAATCAAGCACATCTGCATACACAATATCCAACACGGTCCGGTTTAATGGTCTATAATGGACCTGCAACATTCTCGTTCCAATCTCTTCGATAAGAGCTATTGAGTCACAAAGGCCACCAAGTTCATGTCATTGCCCGAGGTAACGACCACTTAGAGAAACGGGGGAGACCGCCGAATGGATGTGCACAAATGGAAGTAGAATGTAACTCACGACATGGCTCTGAGAGGTTACGATCTGCACCAAACATACGATCTGCGACAACATACATGTAGTGTATCCGATATCCTTTACCCACAGCGTTATTTTCTACTTCATATCATGTTGGTACGTAGTCCAATATATATCAAGATATCGTGATGATTCAACCAGCGAATGCAACAAGAATCAACCTGTATTATCAGCAATCTGCCTCCTTAGAATAGAAGTACCATGACATTCTCACAATTCACTCACTCATAACACCTGTTGCTCAATCAAAAGAAGGAGAAGCTAAAGTTGAATATTCCTTTAGCCTATGTAAATAGACACTAATAGCAGTACACCTAGATAAATAGCTTCCGAAAGGCAAAGGGCTACAGTAGCAGTTATCACACTAGTATACTATTTAGACAAAGAAACGAGGGAATCACCCTCGGGGTGTTTTTGTGCACCGTGTGATATACTACTGGGGTTTAAGATATCTATGGAGGATGGGGAATGGCGCGCAGCTGGAGAGTAAGACGGAAGTGATGGACTGCTGCAGGAGGGAAACCTCCATTAGGACCGCTTCTACTCCAGCATTACGAACTGCTGCAGATATTTCACATCCCAGGCAACAGTAACGAGGTCCTTTGAGGGTCTAACCGGCATTCTATGTCTATCAACAAACTACGGTTTCCTCCAAGGGTACTTGATTTATACATCAATTGGGCACGCATCTTATTCATTTTTCGCAATTGATTCTGTACATGTCGATTTTTATGAAATAGAAAAACGAACATGAGACCATATTTCCTTAGATGAACATATCTGTAGATATATTGACAGACTGAAATATAGAAACATTGTTCGGGGTATCTTGTCTCTCGTTGATGAGAATAGTGAAAACAGCACATGAATCCGAAGATATTTGAAAGAAACCAAACCTGGGCAGAATACATCGTATAGGTACGTCATATGATCTGCTTATCTTCAGCGACCAAATAGAAAACAAGATTTATACCAAATGTAGACATGTTCCCATAACTTACATATACATCTTTCCACAAGACTGTAATTTCTAAAATACTTGACGGTAGTTTGTTTTCGAAATCTATCATTCTCATTACCAAGCAATTGTAGAAAAAGACGACAAAATGTGAGACTATACCTGTAACAGCTTATCGCTTCCCAAGCTCTCCTCGCTCACAATGATCGTCCAGTTGATGTAGGAATTCTTTCTAACGTAGCAGATAATGAGTACCGCCAGCAGCTATGTAGTGCATTACTCCCTAGATCACCAGTGCTTGGCGAGCCAGGCAGATGTTGCTTCGAATTCTACCTGAGGCCTTCCTGTATCGTGAGCACGACAACAGGCTCTTAACTCCCGATAGAAGCATGAACGGCGCAGTTGTGCCAGTCTTATCACCAAAACACGCCGCACTTTTCACAGCACTTAGCGCCATCCTACTGCCCAGAGGTGGCGCACTTGTCGGGAGTAATGTGGTTCTGAAATAGCGCGCTCAGCGGTGTGGCAGTTTTATTAGCCGGACCGGTGGAATGATGAGGTGGTTTGTAATTAGCGTGATTGATTGACTGACTCGAGTATTCATGAACACCGTAAATAGATGATCCATGGGTGTACCAATCAATGCATACACGTCTCGGGGAAAGGTAATAAAGACGTATATCGCACAGTACAGTGGGGACGATTATGTGCCTTGTAACAACAAAAATAATATTTACTACTTGAGGTGTGGGTTATAGAAGATCATAAAAATAGGATCCCTTGCCTTGACAGCCGACACGAAATTAAGAATGCCGTCTAATTTCCGTTGTGTCAGCAAAAGTGTTAATCTGTCTGACGCCTGTAGGGTTAATTATACGTTGCTCATTATGTTTGCATTCGCAAGGATCTAGGAACAAAATGCCTTGGGCTCACTCATGATACATCGGGCCAGGTCGGAAGCATGTACGGTTCTACAAATTGAGCTGAAAGGGACAGGGTCGCAACAACATACACTATCAATAGCTTATCATTAATCGCGTGTAGTTCTTTAGATCTAAATCCAAGATTAGGGAATCTAACAGCAGCCTATGTCCCTTTAACAATCCTGTCTTCAAGCTGATAAACATCTTAATAATGGGTCTTAAAGGCTCTCAGGGAACTCAAGGAAACTGAGACGATCCTCTAGTGTCCACACGGGATGCCTTCAACAAGCGTCACAAAATGGCTGCATTTTCGTCTATGGTCATGATTGTGTAAAAACATAGATACGTAATACAATGCTCATTACAAAATAAAGACTTTGGATAGGGGGTTCCCTTTTTATTCACCACTGATGTATTTGTAAATTGTGTGTGGCATCGCTGTTTAAGTGTTATCTTCCTGCAATTGGAAAGGGATCAATACTCCATTAGGAATGAATAGCAGTGGCTTAGCACCGAAACCCCATCAAGGAGAATGTAGAAAATGTAATGATAAGTTATAGAGAGGATATCATGACACGGGTGCCGCTTATTTCTTCACACTCTGTAAATAGCAACTAAATTATGTATTTCTCTGTGTGCATGTGTAATGAAGGAAATAATTCAAGGAAATCCATCACTCCGCTGCGTTGCTCAAGCTGCCGAAGCTCAATACACTGGAAAGGCACATTATTCACTTTTACAGACACTTTCCCCTCATTACATGACATGAACCATTGACTGCAGACGTTATGGATATGAAGTGTCCGGAATGCACGTCAGTCGACGATGTGGAAGTACGTGAAGAAGACAAATGCTTCGTTACTGCATCTGTACTATCAATCGTTTGGTATGGTTACTTCAAAATAAAGTATACATCCGCATTATGAAAGTTGTCATGCTAGGCGTTCTTGTTACGTTTGGCGGGAAGTGTCCTAAACGAAGACTGGAGAGCTCTTATGATATAAAATTGCAACAGCGCCCTTCTCCATATATCCCCTAAGCTGAAAAAATTGTACTTTCACTACCACCCGTTTGTCATTTCGCCTCCCTACGACAAAGATACCACAACATACTTATATAGACCGACGTGTTGAAAGTTCTTAGAAAACGTTGAATAAAAGAAACTCCTACGTTCAAAATGTGCATTTAAGGCGTCCATATCTATGATCCTACATGTATAAGTGATTCTAATAACTGTCAGTCGTAATAAAAAGCGATGTGATCGCTAAAGAACAGACGTTACTTTTAAGTAAAAACTTGACTTACTGAACCTCGGTCCGCCTGGCTGCCAAGATAAGGTTTCAACTGCCAAGGAGAATGTTTTAAACGCCAGTCACAA
The DNA here is from genome assembly GCF_035083965.1 of Branchiostoma lanceolatum. Classification (NCBI taxonomy): domain Eukaryota; kingdom Metazoa; phylum Chordata; class Leptocardii; order Amphioxiformes; family Branchiostomatidae; genus Branchiostoma; species Branchiostoma lanceolatum. The sequence continues at coordinate 15,186,476 of NC_089726.1, read as the reverse complement.
TCTTAGAGAGTGCTTAAAGTACATTTCACCTGACGGAGTTCATTCAATAACGTATCTTACATTCTTGACTGTGTGTATTCAGAAAGCGCACGACAATTATCTATGCTAGGTTCTTCGGGTGAACAAAACAGTGTCTATCATATAACTTCTATGTTTTAGATACATTCATTTGCTGAGCTATATATTAAAACCATTAAGAGCGAGAGGAATTACTTGAAATTTAAAGCATAGCCATGGCAATGGTCGGTAAACACATGGATTTTTATAATCAAAGTAATATTAAACATACAATTGATTTACATTTAGACCTAATCGTTTATATTCTTTAATATGAACCTTGGTTCTATAACTATGGTACCAACTAAGATTTTTTTCCGTATCACTATTTAGTGAATCTATGAAGACATTATGATTAAATCGTTAAGTCATGCATTGTATACTAATCATCAAGCATTCCAATTATAGCTTATTTTGTGAAGAATGGCTCACCAATAGAATGCATTACATACCTGTACCTTTAGGTCCTACTGATTTGTACACAGCTTTTATTGAAGCCACAGAAAGTCACAGGGTGACCTCCCACTCATCGATCATACGTAAGCCCTCTTTCTCTTTTATAAAGCCTTACCTGGTTCGTGCACTGCATTCATGTTAGATCAAACGTCGGGTTCCATGTTATCAAGTCACAATCTTTTGTGTCATCATCCATGTTGCCTTGTCGCAAACATTATCAATGTTGCCGCGGCCAGATGGTTTCTTATGATAACACCAACCATTACCAAGTTTATCTTTATGAGGCAACGGGAGACCTTTGAAAACTGAAAGTCGTTGTAACGTTAGACTCGTATATCTTCTTGTTGAAAGCAATGTAGTCATCGCTACTTCATTGCGTGACGGTTGTTGGAAAACATATTTGTTACCATACATCATTGTAGAAAAGCCCCTTACTACATTAGTCACTATGTTTAAATAATACACGGGCAGCGATTGAGAGGGTCTCCTCTGACGTTATGTGTGGCCTAGGTGTAACAATGTCGTAGTCGAACAGTTGAGACCATGGAAAACCAGGATCCATAGCTATTATAATCACAATACATTTATAAAACCATTATGATGACACATATTAGTATATTGAAATAGTTGTTGATAGCTATATCATGATTGCGTCATGAAAGCTGGTTTCACTTGCAGCAAGGGACGTGGTTCTATCACATGCCATGATCATTTACTAGTTACTAAGAAGCTTTAAGCAAGAGATAAATCTATGGAAACAAGTCACACTGTAACGGTGCTCTGTGTCCGTTTTATCACCGTTATTTTATTACAGGTCGTGTTTTAAAGTTCGTCTAATAACACAACCGTCTCTGTTAATCACTCAGTCCAAGTCTGATCTTAGGACACGCATAACTGGCCATACCTCAACTCTCTTGCCTCTTTTAAATCAAACTTTACTTCTATCTAGGATACGAAGATTCAGGTCAGATTTAGATATCAAAGGGTTTTTTTTAAAGTGTAGACATCAATATGGGACAGTGCTACTGTACATATGTCCTACTCAAGGGGGTCACCTTTGCTCGCTTCTAAAACCAATACAGAAAGTATGATTATCACCCAGCTGTATACATGTAACATCTACTGAATTCCCCCAGGGTACCACCACCCTGTAAAAAGATACGTCCAAACAGATCTCCAACCCAGCGTCCCCCAATACAATGCACTCTTGTATATCTAAACTATGCATACCTGGGAGTGCTGGACTAGAGAACTCTCAAACCGACTGTTTTTCAAGGTGGCGGATTTATGTAACCTATCGGATTAGTTTTAATGGAGATTATATTCGAAACCAAACGTTTTCATGGTTAAATTTCATTGGGATTATTTCCGTTGTAATCACTTTCATCTGCCAATCGTAGGTACATTTGTTGCACATAACTGAACTTTTGATAGCATAATTTTCACCTCAGTTATTGTATATTCATCAGACGATCCCGTTCCCGCCTATATGTGTTTATGTTTTTAATTACACATCTGTTCTGTGGTGCCGCTTTTATAAGCTTAATTGGTTGGGTGCGCAACTACTGTGCATTATGTTGCCTTGTATTTTGTAATAAAAAGAATACGTTACTAGTAGTTCAGAACTTGGATCAGAAAATATCAATGATGACATTCCTACCTTCAGTTGTTTGCAAGTAGATTTTATACAGCTTTGGTTGGTTTGCTTCTAACCTTTCACAGCATATTGTAGAGGGAACAAAACGTATCTACAGATCACAAATGTCCCGTGGAGGCCGAACGTATTGATTTACAGAAAGACTGGTCAGCAAATTGTGATCACAACATCAGGGAAATCACAGGGGGTAGAGGTCAATAGGTCGACCCTTTATATCGATAACCGGAGGACATCCCAAACTCACAGTGTGGTGATTCATTCGAGCCACCGCCAGAAAAACCGTTGGACATCTGCGGAGGTTTTACGACTTTTCGGTGATAGCGATAAGGAAACAAATGGAGGAAACAACACGTATTTTTCATGCATACACAGCTTTCAATGTAGAGGAAGTAGTACATGTCCAGAGCTTAATGTGCCTCCTGCTCTAAAGCCTATGATATGTCAACTGGAAGGCGTAGGCGTTTCACATTCACAAAAGAATGAATCAAGCTGTATGAATCAAGCTGCATAAACCATTGTAGACAAGAAACTGAAGGCACAAAGGTGTTACAGATTGACCAACTTAATGAGCACATTGAACACTGACAGTTACCAAAGACGTACAAGTACTATTGATCCGAAGGGATTTTGAATTGCTTCCACGTCGACAGTTGATAAAGGTTGATACGACGTTTGCATTCAACAGTTGCAAATCCAACGCGGATATCGCTGAAGGTTTATGGCAGCATAGAAAGTATCATGTACAATGGATATATAGAATCGGAATGGAAAATAGATTCAGGCATAACTATATCGTAATTCTTTTCCACGTCGTCACAATATTTCGTTTTCTGTAGGGATATATCTCACACACTGAATCTCCTGGGTTAATTACATCGACATAGAGGCCACAACATTATGGGAGTTATCGACTAGAATATCAAATCAAATCCCGAAAGACATTGGAAAATGACCCAGGAGACAGATAGAGAATTAGTCTATTAGTAAGGACCTCAATAGCACCTATTACACCTAAGTGATTGGTTTTTGATGAACTGTGCGCTCCCTCACTCTGAAACAGTCCATTTCGATGGTCATACCACCGCTGCATCCGCCATTTTGAAAACTCAGCAGAAAATACCTCGCAAGACAAATAATACTTCAAGACAAAGTCCCTCTAAAGGGACTCGTTTAAGACCCATTATGAAATGGTGGCACTACAAATATAGGTTTCACATCTTGGGACTCGTACAGATTTTATATCTACTCTGAGTGTAGTGCGGGCATACACAGCTCGTGTTTGAGTATTTGCATGTCCATTGCCCTACAGCTGTAAATCAGTACCAAGGACAAGCAAGTACATCATGGGTCAAACTGGCCACAAATTAGGCCTATAATAATGTACATTCGTAATCTGCTCACGTAGTCTGTCTCCATTTCCCAACCACATCTATGTGAAAACAAGTGACCGCAATGTCATTTGCGTACGGGATAGTTTAACGATATTGCGGGTGATGTTATCAGTGACTTGTTCCTAATGGCATTCCAGTGGGGAGTGCTTTGATCCCTCCGATTGCTTCACTGACATTATGTCCGGCTCTAGCTCACATGATTTGTCACTTTTCGGTTCATTGACTTCTCCATTAATGCAAAACATACATTTTTACATATCATCGAATTATGATCATCGAATTGTGCTATACATCATAGCAGAGACAGAAGAATATGGTGTCTATATATAATTTCTACAGATGACTTCTCTATGATTATGAATGCAAATAATGAGTATATTTTTACCTCTCAGTTAATCAAGATTACCGAATTGTACTATGCATTACAGCAGAGACGGAGGATATGATATCTATGTAACATTTCTACAGATGGCTATGCAAAACAACCAAGCGAACTGTTTGTGAATGATTTATCATTTTCCAACATTCCATCCGACCTGTTCAAAGCAGCTATCTTGTATAAGTTTTTGCAATGCTCGAATGTATTACACAATGTCATGATCCTCTCTCACCGTAGCAAATCTACACTCGTACGTCTTAAAAGCATTTTCTCTAAAACCTATCTAACCTTTACGCTGTTTTGACACGCGTACATTTGCACGCACACTGGAGGCTACGGGGTTAGACAGATAATAATCTCTATGACGTATTTCTGACGCAGGTAATCCACATATGGTAGCAACGGTAGCACTATACGCCATCTTTTGAGGTTTAGTTTTATCCACTCCTGGGAAAATTGGGGCAGCCATTACGAATACGGGAAATGTCAGGAATGTCCAAGCTGATTGTCGTTATATGCCATGTCAGATATTTACAAAGGAATATATTTTGCTTGGATACACTTCTTTAAACAACAAATCCATAGCACTGTTATGTTCCGTTATGTTGCATTATGTTATATGTTAGATGTGTTCACTTCGAAGCTTCATGGTCTTTGTATAACATTATGTAAGGTTTCATCGACGTTTTAGAAATCGGTGTTCAAAGAATGCAACAGGTATTTGTAGCTATCCTCCACAACAACCATTCTACTTGCAATGGAAGTAGGACAGTGATGACATACACGCATGTATGGAAATATTGTTATTGCATAACATGACATATACGGTATAGAATAAAGTAGCGCGGCGTACACAGATATGTGGGAAAAAAACATTCTACTTGCATATTAAGATCTCTTGGGACCAGTTAGTTAAGACTGCTATGTATTTTCGTCCATTGTATCTTTCTCATGCATTTCATATGCTTTATTTGTAATTCTTAATACTGGTGATATCATAAGCCCTGTACATTTGGACATACAATGCATTTGATTGTCATCCTCCCCTGACTGCACCACATATTAGCTATTATCAAAGACAGTGGTGATCCCAATAGGAACGGTGTTGCTCTCATAATGGATCATCTTGTAGGAAACATAGAAAGTGGATGACGCACTCTACACCTTCAGGGACACCTCAACCCGTTTGATAAGTGAAAAAAGGGCATCTCTAAAAGTGTGAGGAGACCGGGGTCTGCCGAGGCGGGAAGTAGAGATACACGGTGAAGTTATGTTTTTGGTGGAAATCTAATGCTTTGGTCCCATTTCCAATCCGGAGCCCGGCCGGGCAGCTTGTTGGAATGAAAAATATGATAAAAGATAACAAAAAAAACAAAACGTTAAAAAATTACTCCTAACCATATATTGTGTATTTTCCTGATATGCATTTCTTATTTTTCGTTTTCGCAAACAGCCCGACCGGGGCCCGGATTGGAAATGGGACCGAAGCATAAGTCGTTGCATTGAATTCTATATCACAACTATATCCTACTTAAGTTTTAAAGAATTATGACACATATTCTAAATAGGAAAGCGTGTGACATAAAAAGTTGACTGAGTTGCTGCTTGTTCAAAGCACAAACGTGACACCTCTTTTAACGGATGTGATGCTGAACGTGGTCAGGGAAACGCTTTTTTGGCCCTCGGCCATATAGTTGAAAGGTAGCTCACGGAGCTTTACCTTGAGTGGGTATAGAAGGGGTGTATACTGTGGCCAAGCTGCGGAAATGTAGCTTAAGATAAAATTAAGCACAGATTTATCCTAAGGCAACTTAGTTGGACGGTACACTAAAAGATATTTACAGCCGTGCAGCTATAGCAATGCCACCTCCAGGAGGCGTGGGCATGTGTGAACTAGCACGTCGTTAACGAGAACACAAAAGCCCTGGGATCATAACACCTTAATCATGTCATGATCCTGGCATCTAGACATATGTACAAGCTCTTCCTTCCAGTACCTCCCGCCGTCTTCTTACAGTACTTTACCTGCAGGTAATTTACCATACTTTGGGGGACTCTTAAGAGTAGCCGGAAGACTCCTGGAGAATGTGAAGGACGATGGATGAGTGAGTGAGCAAGTTCTTGTGCAACTTTACGGGGGGAGTAAGTGTATACTCAAGGTGATAGTTCTGTATCGTTTGATGACGCACAAAATACATTTAAACTGAGTTGGGATCTTGATAAAGTACATACAAGACTACGCAATGCACTGTTTGTAGATCTTTCTGGCTATGATACGACACTTTCAATTACAAACGTTACTATCAAACCCTAGCCTGGCACAAACGTTTACACATTCTCTAGAAACACAACGTAACAGAGTAAGCGGGATACATAGGCAGCAAACGGATTACTACGCCCATACGAACTTGTAGTAAGCTCTTAAACCTTAAAGCAATATAAAGACAATTTTGCATGCAGTTACTTGAACATCCAAAAGTTGAACAAGCTCCGAGCTAGTTGATGGGAGCCATCAGCCAGGATGTAACAGTAACCTCCAATGTCAAATTGGCACAAAAAGTTTGGAAACTTTACTTTGGTTGCTTTCCAATTATGTATGATACATTGAAATTGACAAGGAAACAACGGAAATATGATAGAACAAAGTTGAGTTTCCACAAACTGTTTGTGCCCTGTTTAGTTAAACCCCTTGGTGTGAAATCTACAGAAACTGTAATAATCTCCTTGCTCTGTCAGTTTCATTCACATCCCTGGATCTAAAAATAATGTCTTTAAGGCATATCAGGAATGCTGATGCAGGCACGGGACTTAGGGAGGAATCCTCGTATGACGAACAGATAACAACATCTGCAGGAGAAAGGGTCAAAGGTCGAGTGTATCTTTGCATAACATCATTCTTCTACAACTGAAGATCTACCGCCGCGTCGACGTCTGGAAAGGTCAACGGCTTCAGAGCTTATCTAGAGTTGCAGAAGTATGCATGGGGATTACGGAGGAACTGCCGTGTGGCGAACAGATAACTCCAAGGAAAAGGGGGATCTAGCTTGGGATCTTTGCATGGTGTCATTAGTCCAGGACCGTGAACACCTCACAGTTTGAAAAGGCCACGGATTTACGAACGGTGCAGACGGGTGTTTGGGATTCCTATGTGGTGGGCTGATAGCAGCATGATAAGCCAGAGATCTTGCGGGGTATCTTCGCATACTGTCATTAGTCAAAATTGGCAGAATCTCTAGAAAGACGTCGTCTGTGCAAAGGCCCATTAAGGGCGCAGACGTACAGATGAACATTGGTAAGGAATTCCCGTGTTGTGAAGAGATAACGGCAGCGGAAGCCCGGGATCTATGGCGGTATCGTTGCGTGCTGCAAACATTTTAAAAGCTTGTCAATCAGGATGAGATGTAACACGGAGGAAATTAGCCAAGGAACCTACACACGTGAAGATTACTAGAAATGGGAGCGATCTTGGTCAGAGATCATTGATCTTTTTCTGTTTCCAAAATATCGTCTACCAATGGCCAAATGTTTCCCACAGTGTTCACGTGGGGATCACTGGCTACCGCCCGATGGACTAAATATGCATCTAACGGAGATATGGTGATATTATCTGCAGGCATATGACGTCAATACTGAGTGTACCTCTAACTCAATCGAAGCAAGTCTGGCAAGGTGACCTAGTTTTACAAAAATCTATAGTCTCTATCCGCGACGGAATAGTATGCCCAATAGAAACACGCACATACCTGTAGTTTAAAATCACTTGTGACTCTCCTGAATTATCATTTTGGTCGACAACGGTTGGACCACAGCATACTGTTGAGTTACGTTTGAATACGCCGAAGCTATTAACGGATGAACGCTGCATGAATCCTAAACCTTAGAAACCTGTCCTATCACACGTCCGCAAAGATCTTGCCCTTACACTATTGTGCTGCCAACATGTAAGCCCTTCAGTGAGGTTGGAATTTCCATGGCGCCAGTTGTAATATCTCCCGATCTATAGCGTTACCTTCCGCGTCCTAATGCATTGTGCCTTGCTTCGCTGTGTGACTAGATTTCAACATGACATTTTCAGATGACATTGTCTGTTTAACAGTTGAATGATCATGAACCATAGGAGGATAATACACAGCTACGCCGATATGTCGACGGAAACCAGGAGAAAGTCGAGAGAAAGAAAACTTGAGTGACTCGATCACTTTTATTCAACTTTACCTCTTGCAAAATAAGTCAATGAATTTGCCCAAAATTACATGATTTTTTATTATCGGGGTCATGAGCTCTCCCAGCAATGCAGATTGAGTAATCTTGAGAAACAAGAATACTGCTTCCAAAGTAAGACACAATTTCTCAGCCTCTGGAGGTAGAAGAGAAATTAGGTTGCTTAAGCTTGCTGCCGGCTCTGGTCACATCTGCCCCAATATCCTTGAATCCACCGAGGGATGTATTATTGTCAGGAGAAGTCATTATCTGCGCGCTGGGCTCTAGGCCTTGATACAGGATAACTGCCCTGGCAGATGTATCGGAGCACCAGCAACACTGGTACGACTGTCCGGCGTGTACCAAGACCTGAAGAAGGGTCTCTAGATGCATATTCGACTTACCAAGTGAACAACCTGCACCTGCTATCGCTCCCACACACACCAGAATAGCAGGAGCAACACGGAGGGAGAAACTCAAGCAAGAGAACGATCCTCACCACACACACTCGTCGAGTACTCACCCAGCCTCGAAGAGATTAAAATCAAGACGCAGCTTCTTACACTCGATGATGGTGCCCAGTCACAGAGGATAGCCGTGTTGTCTCACCACCTCCAGAGAGCGCCACACAAAATCAAGATCAGTACAAAGTGTTCCTTCCACCAGGATCAGAGGAAGGGGTGTATGACCTACTTGGCAATGCCTCAATCGCATAAGAACGGGGACAGCGATGCAAAGGATACGCATATGAACAAGTGGGGACACCAACATGCACCAACATGCAGCTATGGTGATGAACAATGAACCACCTACTTGTCTGCCATTCAGTTTCTCAATCTGTGTTGCCTTGTTTTACTGGTGTATAGGGAGCGATGCCGGCCACACAGCAAACACAAACCCCGAAAGACGGCTGCAGGCAATGTCCGATTTCCAACTTTGAAGTTTGATATGATCAACTAATTGGGCAATGGGCGGCAACTGGTGACCATGACCCTTGAGCTTAGTTATCACGATCGTTTTCCTTCTTCGTAATTGTAATTCCACAAGCTTGGGAGCATTTAAGACGGTCTCATGAATATCTTAAGTCCATTTCAACCAGGGGCAATGTGAAAGAGGCAACTTACACCTCGACATTTCATTACAAGGGGACTACGGGTTAATGGAATGGCATTGGCCCGTAGAAGCCAGTAGATTCCGAAACTAATTCCATGTAAGCCTCGGCTATTTCTGTTCACGCCCTTCGTCCTCCACAATATCCCACGTGAACGCAAGGTGCACCATTAGTACGCAGTACAGCTTTGGTACTAGTGTTTGCTGTAGGACTAAATCTGGGACGCGGGGTGCACGAAAACAGGATAGTTTGAGAATGTCCCCTCCACAAAAAATGGTTCGTGATTTGCGCACAAACAAGTAAAATTTACGCAAACTGTATAGCATCAGTCGTTGTCAATGAATGAGCAAGCCACCATTTCTATGACGTCGGTGGGTAAAATACAACAGAACGTTTATGCTAGCCTCTACCAGGCTCCAGAGGCGTCTGAAAAGAGAAAAAATTGGCCAAATAGACAGGAAAACATGCAAGAGGAGTCAGTCTGCTATAAGGGTACAGTTTACTGCTCTGAATGGATGGCATATTAGACCCTCTTTCCGTAGCTGACTTCCTCAGCATTCACTCTATTTGGCCAATTTCTACTATTTTTCCAGCCATCTGCGGAGCCTGGTAGAGGCTAAGGCTATGCCGTTCCCCGTCTCTATTCTATACTTATCGCACTGAAACTCATGGTTCCTCAGTCAGACCTGTCACCGGCGTCGTGTTATCAAGGAGGATTGATTCATTCCAGTGGAACAGACTGTCACAAATAATCCATCCCACTGGACCTAATTTGGGAGAAGACGTTGGAGCACACAAAGAAGATGCGAGGGCGTAACCACGGATGCGTGGCGTCGGAAGCATGAATCACACTAATCGGGGAGCGGAAGATATTCATTCGTCGGTCTGATGAGCCGCAGTCAGCCTTCACTTTCCTAGAGTTGCAGTACTGTGTCACACACACAGATAAGCTGTGCAGGGATGACTACGTTTCAAAATATAAAATCTCAATTATTGTCAGTAAATACGACAACTAGACGGTAATTTGATTGACATGCTGCTACCTGTAATTAATGTACATATTGGATGGATGGATGTTTGTTACGTTGTCATCGTTACTGTATTTATTGTTATTTTGATGTTGTATTTGTATGGGATAAGAAGTTCAGGAAGACTAGTGATGTGCCTTAGGGCCCATCGCTAATGGATTTTCTTCAAAAAAGTCAATGAAGTCAATAAAGACAATGTATACATTCAGACAGAAATACCAAGAATGGCCATGACATAAAAAAAGGCTTAGTTACAAATTAAAGTCGATCATTATATTGCAAGAAAAGAAGACTACAACAGAAACTAAGCACACGGGATTTCGCTGTTTTCTGAATTAGAAACACAAGAACAAAGTACCATAATTAACATATCGCAACTATCCCACACGAGAAACAACATTCAAATTTCTACCGCTCATTCTAGTTGGGTCCGCTCTTACGTTAGCGGAACCCTGGCAACCATCTTTCGCTCGCGCGATCGCGAAAAACATCAAGAAGATTCTCTGAGCTGAAGCTATGCTCATCAAGGACAAGATGATCATTAGCGTCGTTTTCGTGGCTTCCGCCGTCTTGACGTAATGACGCTCTGCTCCAGCCGGTGGAAACTTCCTGATTCTCACACTAATTCATAGCATTGTCGTATCATCGTTCCGGAGACATATGGGATAGGATTTTTGTTTAAAAATAGGACGACACAGGTCATCTCAATTTGAACCAAGTTTGATTCGAGAGATTTTTTAGCTGGGGGAAAGCTTGGGGGAAAATGCTATATGCAGTTACAGACATATACAGATAAATGAATTATTCTAAAAATACATTGGCTCATGCATATATGCTTGTTTGGGCCTGAAGGGCATCTTTGTGATGAAGTAGGCATTACTAAGGTTTGAAAAATCACTATGGCGCCGCCCATTTTAATTATAACCGGGGGGAGTTACAACCAGGACGGTCTATGTGGTGACATTATGATATAACTATATGGAATCATAACTAGTTATAAGAAGTCAAACCGAACAAAATTTGTTAACGTCCTCGAAGGAAACTCTGCTGTCTTGGTTGATATTTGTGTTCTTTAACGTTATATAGCACAGGGTGTGTTTCTGGATTTGAATCCTATTACATCACATGGTAAAGCATGTGTCATTTTACTCACTAGTAGTAAAAGAATCAGTAGAGAACCGCTGCATATAAATCATCCATGGTTTATACCTTCTCTTTTCCTGAGAAGAGCGAAAATTTCTTTAACGTGCTGGATGTGTTACACTGGCAGTAGATCTTCTGCAACACTAGCCTAGTGGCTTTTAACGTCTCTTTTGAATTGTGTTTCTGCGGTGCTAAATTACATGTTATGCAATAGAAATCACAAATCAGTCATTCGCAGCTGAGGACATATTACACAGCACATGATGCACTATCTTGCTCTTCTGAGATGAGAGGAAAGTATAATTAACTAGTCATCCCACACCCTCAAACCATCGCTAGATCCGCACGCAGAGGGTGTAATAACGCGCTTGAAAATGCCGCCAAGATTTTATCGTTTTCCCGTCTAGTGGTCGTCGATGATATCCTAGAGATTTGGGGGCTGACACGTCAGAAGGCGATCTGAGATCCATGGATTATACCCCTTTCATGTCTGGAACGTATCATCTATCATTCCTTTCATTAGTAGAAGTCATCTTGCAAAGGCGGTTCGGGAGTACAGGTAGCTTTGCAGTGTAATAAGTTTAACAGATGTGAAGGGGGACTTGAAGGCCTACAATAAGCTTTTGTCCTGCTAGCTAAAGCCATGTTTCTGTCATCTGTAGGATTTGTAGGTTGACTTATCTATGATATGCAGGCTACTATACCTGAACAGTGCACATTGAGATAGCAGACAAAGGTAGATTTGTGTATATTGTGTTATCTAAACTGGTGAAAGATTGTCACCAACAGTGGCGACACAAGCTTGAGCATTGTCAAATAAATAGTCTTATATTTCGTGCTGTGCACCGTTCAAGATTTTTTAGAAATCGTGTCAACCTACATAACGCATAATTTTCCAATTTTAACTGTCTTCATGAATATTTCTTTTGGCACAGACTGAATTTCAGCCTCTGTTTTGGTATCGTAGATGCCCTCCTCAACCTACCTGTACTCTTGTGCAAGCAGCTGTCGGTCACGCTTCACTAGATGTTATTGACTTGTTGGTGACATCGTTACTTTGACCAGGATTACCTCCCATAATTGGAGACGTATTTGACCTCCTTTGTAGACCCCATCGAGCACTTTATACCGTGTTCTGATTTGATACTGTGTTCTGATTGTATACCGTGTTCTGATTGTATACCGTGTTCTGATTGTATACCCGGTTCTATTTTAATACCGTATTCTGATACCGGGTTCTGATTGTATACCGTGTTCTGATTGTATACCGGGTTCTGATTTAATACCGTGCTCTGATTGTATACCGGGTTCTGAATAACTGTTGGACGCTCGCCTTTACATCTCGGCAAGCAATTCGCAAACCGGTAGTTATCAGAAAACTGCATGTAGCTAGAAAAAAGGAGGCTAGACGTATTGCGCTTTCACAAGCCGTCGCTAGCATGCATCACACCGATAAGGGGTTCTGACGCGGGTATAAAGTACTGCCGTTACATTCAAACTCGTTCATCACTCATTATGCAGGTATAAAGGTGTCGTAGGCGCACCGCAGATTCTATTCAACTCCACAGGAAACGGTTAAGGACAACACGTTCAGCCGTCATCATTACTACCTACTGCTCAGTGCAATTCCTGTCATCAACAACTGCTTGAATATAGACACGATGCATGGTTCTTTATTGTAACGCTTTTCACGGTTAATCCGTATTGTTTAGGAAAACACATTTCTCTGAGACAGTCTGAAATGCTGACATTTATAACGTCTACATGGCTGTCAACAAAATAGTTCAAATGTGAGTCTTACGATTGGCTTATTCCTGTTCCTATATAACCCTTCATACATTCCCATTAAGGTTATGAAAATGATGTCGCAATTAAGAAAAGATGACTACTTACCTTAGCGTCTTGATTTGTTGGTCCCTGATAAGTAAAAAGTCTCGGCTCGACGCTTCACACAACACTGCACGGAAAAGCGATGCCTTCTCCTCCCTTTGATTCTTGCTCGTGTGAGTTCCGTCCACAGGGGCTAGGGCCAGAAACTCCTCGTTCTGAAACCTCGCGAGGTACGTATAACAGGGCACAGTTTCCTTGCGCGCTCCGCTACAAGAGCTTGACGTACAACCTCCGTCATGAGATTTATATAAGGGATGTCTCGTCACCGGGAATACACGTCAACACACGGCGCTCCTCTACGCCGCTGACAGCCCACGCAAAGCCCTCCCCTGTGTTTATGTAACTTGAATGGAATGCCCCATACCTTCTTGTTTTATGACCCCTGTCGGGAATGATTGATCGCGTCGGACATTAGTTTTTAATTTGAACACATGGCGCATGGTCTTCGGGTTCTGCATATGCATCATGCACTCTGTCTAGAGGAATATTGTGCCCACGTCGCTAGGTGTGATGAAAAACGCTGCACCAAATTTATGGATGTACTCAGTAATTTGTTTTCTCACAAACCGCCAGCTCTTAGAACATTGCATAAAGATTTAATTTCAGTTTATTAATTATTCGTCACCAACAACCGCGCATGCATGAAGGACAAGTTTGTCAGGTTTTCAAGGTTCATCATGTATTCATATCTTGGCGGCTTGCCAGCTTTGGTGTTAAATTAAGGTCTCACATTTTTAGATGTTAAGCCTCTCAACCGGTCTCAACCTTTCCTTAAATCCACTTGGGAACGATTGCGGAGACGAAACTTTGCTTCAGATCAATGACGTGTTGCATGTATGAGTGGAAATGTGTGAAAGAGTGTGAGCATTGACTTTTAACTTTAATGGAAGAAATTGTTCATAGAGATTTAACAACAAATGCCAGATCTATGTCACTGAGGCTAACTACATCGATTTTTATGTGTTATTTGTTCGCATTGGCACTGTTCCGCTCATTCTTTTTGTCTGCTGTCGGCAAAATCCACACTAAGCTATAGTATCCTTATCCATGTTTTATTCACACAACTGTATATTCCCGTAGGATCCTTACCAATCACATTTCGGTCATTCACACCTACTGGCATGAATGTCTCAACAGAAAAACCCATCTCGAGAGAGGAAATTGCTCCTCCATGCGACATACATGACAAGTGCAGTGGAGAGATACACTAAACCCCATGGGGGGGGGGGAGCCTCCATAGCAGGCTCTGAACCGGCCTTTTTGGGGGCTAAATAATACACCTTTTGCAGCCAGCCCGTAACCATAAGCCACCCCGTAACCATTTCTGAACCGGCCTTTTTGGGGGCTAAATAATACACCTTTTGCAGCCAGCCCGTAACTATCAGCCACCCCGTAAAGTGGTTACGGTTACGGGCTGGCTGTAAAAGGTGTATTATTTAGCCCCCAAAAAGGTCGGTTCAGAGCCTGCTATGGAGGCTAAGAGGGGGGAGTTATTTTCCAATGAATTGTAATTTTAGGAAGTAAAAATGAATATTTTTTAAGTATACGATTAAGTACCCACTAGTCCCGTGCACATCAAAAAGCATTCAGTATTCTACCAAATTCCCCAGATAACCCTCTATTTTCTGATTAATTAAGTTAAACAACCTCAGCCTATTTGTTAATACAATGTGCCTGACAATGCCTGACAAAAGTTAGATTACAAAAAGAACGCCAGGGTGCTTAAGAAAAACTCGTTTTGCTATGTGTTCTTTTATATCTTCTTAACAATCGGCCTTCTCGTTGTGCTTAACCACCCGCATTTACGCCGAAAATATCCACGTTTAAAGATGTATGTTTACGCATAGGGAATACATGGGTAGGGTCTGCATGGGTTTAGTGAGTATCATATTGTTTTTAAAAAAACACCTTGTGTAATTCACCACAAGCGGAATTCTGTAAAAAGTCGGCTGATTATGAACTGATTGATACACAATCTAGTGTAAAATAACACAGCCTTCTGGAGTTTAGGACTCCTTTAAGTTTGATTCAACAGTACTGATTCAGGAATTTCAAACGCCTTCTCTGAATTGATACACTGTCACTTTTCTCATCTCACGTAAGTACAAGCGTAAATCGACAACTGCACTCTACGTAATGTAACACAGAAACTGTTATCCCATGAGTGGCATGACGATGTTTCAGAATGCCTCCCCTGTAACATTACGTGTGTCGTAATGCGGTAGATCGCATGGAAAAATGAAAGAATGCAAAATCAAAACAGGTCCGTAGTCATTTCTCTATTTTCAGCAAGGGTAACCTCCAAGCAGATCTACACGGGGCGCGAAAATCGTATATGCTAGCCAAGGAAGGTCCAGTCAGCCCCGTAGGGAGCTTATCTGGCTGACTGGACCTTCTCTGGCTAGCATATACGATTTTCGCGCCCCGTGTAGATCTGCTTGGAGATTAAGCAAGGGCTCAATAAATAAAGTTAATAACTGCATAATGTCGTCTGTTTTCTAGTGTTTCTGACTAACAATACACCCCCTTGCCCATGGTGGTGCGGTCCAGCTGGGCATTTCGCATAATTGCACCAGCCGGATAATTGCACCAAAAACGCTGACAAATGGGTGGTGCAGTTAAGCGGATTTTACTGTACAATGAATATCTGTGAAATTACAACACCATATGGTAAATACCATTGTCCTGATGCATTTCAGTTTTACATTGTTAAACTGCCGTTGTTTGATCACTCCGGTCAAAATCGTTTTAAGAAATAGAATTTTTAAAAAGAAGAGAATCCCTACCTACCGACCTTAATCTTTTCAGAGCCGAAACCGGAAACAAAACATTGTTTTCTTCTTTTGAAATCCCTAAGGATTGCAAAGAAAAATTGCACATGTCTATTTCTGATAACGTTATCTATACGAATGTTGCAATTATCGACTGGCAACCAGTTAAACGTACAACTTCGGTGGGCTGAGGATTTCTTTAGTTGCCTGAGAGGGTTATCATTCGAGCAACTGCATGCAGGGCTCAAAATAGTGGGTGCATGTGCACCTGTGTGCACCCAAAATTGGAGCTAATTTTTGACAGTGGGTGCACCAGTGCACCTAGATATTTTTGTAGGCTACAGGGTAAAGGCACTATTGTACATTGTATAAGCATACAGAATATTCTTGAAATGGCAATATAACCCTTTGTTGTACTTTATTTGATGTATCACTTGTTTGAAATCTTAAGGTTAACTATAGAATTACAGATTGAAGTTCTTAAGAGCGTTAAACTTTGTAACTATGTTTTGCTGACATTCAACTTTATTCTATGTGGTGCACCCAATATTCTTTCTGTGCACCTAATTTTGTGCATGGGTTGGGAATGAATTCTTGGGTACAAAATTGATTTCGAACCCTTAACTGCAATCAACGGTTGGTAACTACATTTCCTTATTTAGTACTATGCAGAAAATTTAGAACCTAATGAAAATCTATGACCACAGCTTTGCAGGAAATTAGCACGTAAGTGAGTTGCGCGGTGGTAAGTGTGAAAATGAGCGACTGAATAAGAAGTAACGAGTGCGTTGCTGAAGCCTATTGGATTATGTTAGCTCTCATTTGGACAATTAGAGAGTAAACTAATCTTTACCTACTGCGTTTCATATGTGAACATACTACAAATCGCACATCTTTTCCACAACTTTAAGACTACAGATATACATGGGGCAAAATTATTTCCTTTCTCATACGCGAATCATAGCAAGATTGTTGCAACTCAGAAGAAACCAGATAACTGTTCAGCCTTAGGCGACGCTGGATTGAGCATTGGATATGTATAAATGCAAATATCGAGAACAGCCATAGATCATAATTCAAATATCGAAATTTCTATTCATCTTAGACCCCTACTCAATTAAAGGGCTGTCTCCCCGAAGGGTGATTATTGAACCTTTGCTGTGAAATAAATGTTTTATGCAGAAAAGGTCAGACAGACCACCAGCGGGGTTACGAAGTTGCTGAAATATGATGTAAAGACAAATGACACAAACTACCATGTATTTTTGCAACGGTTGACAGATGAAAGTGTCGATCAGTGTAGCGCGTATAGCAATAAAGATGGTAATTCACTATAGTCAGCTGATACAGTTATAGGAAGATATGACAGCGTAATATCTCTGATGTATATCAAATATTGGAATAAGTGCTTTTCAGTTCACCAGTTACACGAAAAGGATTTGAGAAGAAATCCATTATATTACACCAGCAGCGTCACTTTGTGATTGAGGGTACGGCGTGGGATTCATCTAAATGTCGGTTTGCCAGTTTGTCTACTTGCGAACTGCAATAAAAATGTGGCATTCCTGACGTAGATGTAGTAGTTAGTATCTTGTTATTTGCATTTCCCACCGCAAGGCTTTACGGAGGATAGAGCATATGACGGAAGGATTCGATATGAAGATGATTACTCTTCATTATTTCGTATATTAGAAATAGATTGAGAATTTTTGTTTTCGGGTCTATGTGTTTGAGTCTGTTTGAACGTCATTCCATATGCATGTGCTTTTATGATTTCCTGTATCATCGTATCTGTATTTGTTTTTGTATCTGTATAGCCGGTATGACCGCCATTCGGCGCAACACGTATACTGCATGAAGGGTGTATCGAACCCATGTGCCTTTTCCCTTTGGCAACATCTTCCGTGTCTCTCAGCATCAATCCTTAAAGTCAATATGACATTTATTGTACGGAAGTAGTGTATAGGCGAAAAGGGCAACGTTCCAAGATGTCAAGATGCTAAAATAATTCAGCACCATAACATATAATATGCAAACTGTTTGCGTCAGTCTGTACTGTATTTAAGGTCGATAGCAAACGTTTGCAAGGTTTTGGGCAGTTTTCGCCTCCGGAAATTCACGCTCTAGAGACCTTTCACCAGGCTTAGCTGCAAGCTTGGCACCCAAATAGAAGTGTTGCCTTATCTTAGCCACATGTGTAGGCGCTAGGCCAGTTATTTACAGGTCTATACCTTATCAATTTGGCAAGAATCGTGGTCCTCCAATCTGAGACAATCGCATGATTACTATATAAGTTACAATATCATGATGTGATTTTTTTGGAGAAAGTCCAAGAATCGATCCTTGCGGCGCGCGGTGCCATCATCAAACTCACTACACAGCCCGGCCTCTCCCAGGAAACCGTCCGTAATGGCGGCTATTTTGGAACTGTAATTTGCAGGTTTACTGATAACGTTCCCCTGAAGGATGTGTAAAGCTTTCGTTCTTCAGCGAAAGATTTGCACGGTGGGCTGTAAAAGTTTGCGACAATTACGATGGGATAGAGCACCGACGCCGCTTTAAGATGTGCGTTGACTGCAAGATTTATAAGATATCGACCTGACCGACTAGACGGCTCCAAAAATGGGCTATGAATTTTAATCGTGGGGCAATGAGGTTGACTGTGGATGTAAGAAAAGGGCGAGTTCACGGTGAGCTCGGGGGGGAAGAAGGGGCCCACAGGCGGGAAGGGTGAGTGGGACATGTCGCGATTGGCTAAACCCTACATATATTACACTACACACTGTAAATGATTGTTCATTTCCCTTGCTGATGACACATAGACCGTTAATGTTAATGAAGATGAAATACAGTCACGCAATAGGTCTCTATCTCTCTCTCTCATTTTGTTTGTTGCCCAGGAAATAGTCGCAAGGATATGTCAATAGATAATTCAAATTGAGGTAGAGATTTTTGCCAATACAGTAGGGTTGAGTGCAACGATTGCAATCATGGTCTGCTTATTTTCGATCATTACTAACACTTAACGCGTCCACAAAATAGATTAATGTCGCGGACTTTAAAAACAATTGATTTATGCGTAACACACCGTATGGGACGTGTGGGGCAAAGACAGTGGTTACATGTTCGAATAAACGTTACAGATGATTTCACGTTTCCTCTACGAAGATCACAGGGTCTCCCATTACCAATGCCGGCATCATCGCGCCGTGAACACATATCCTGTCTATGATTGAACTCCTTCTGGCTTTTGACCAACGGGGTGGAACGTAAGCTAGCGATGGGACTCGCGGTTACACGACCCTAATGGAAGAACAGGCAACTATATCACCTTCTGGTCACTCTAGTGCATGTATAGACAAATCAAGCACGCTAGATTCTCAACATGTGCAAAGGCCAAGGCCAGTAGGGTCGTGCATGGGGCTTCTCCGTTGACGCACGTACCGGTGCTGATGGGATCAAAGTCAGACAAACAACACAGACAGTGACGTCCATGCGTATGATAATGCACGAGAAGAAACTGTGTCTTTAGAACTTTTAGAAGACAGGCAATGTTTTATTAATGTCACTTGCCCAAGGAAGGTCAGTTGGTCAATTAAGTCATTTAAACGTGTTACGAAATTATACGAAAGAATCCCATGAGGTTAGTATACATACATAGATTATCTTTTCGAAGCTCGACAATTGCTTACACGGCCAGTTCAAAACCCACCTCCCGATGGTGCAGTAATCTAGAATCGATATAAACAGTCTTCATTGAATAACGGATATCGATTCCATTTAACGACTGGTACACACAATACTGTAATGGTACCAATGGGTGCCCTCCTGATGTTGAAACAAAGTTTGCTTGCGCTAAGTACTACTAAAATTTTGATAGAAAATCATACAAAAACATTTCCCATGATGTCCATTTAAGAGCAGTAGCACGGACAAGTGCAACTACATGCTTCAAGGACTCACAGAATATAGCAAATGTATCTTCAAATGCCATGCAAAATGTCAGAGCAATTGGTCCGGGAAATGCGCCTTACGGTTCCACTCCGTCGCTCCTGATGAGATATGCGATAGCTTTTCTCTGAGGATCCTTGCGTATGATCCGGGTTAAGATCCAATAAACAAATTATGCCGGAATCTTACCCCACGACTAAGATGCATATGACCCGCAGCTGAGGAAATCGATCTTGATAGAATCTGCCTTAATGTCATTTAGGGTCTGGGTTCTAAGCTCCCGTGGTTGGGGATGACAAGACGATGAAATAATTGTTTTGCATGTATGACGTGTCCTGGCGGTATTGATCAGTTTTTCCCGCGGCGTGCGGAGCTTGTTTGTGGGGAATTATCTCGTCTGTCTCTATCAGGTGTGGGATCGACCGATGAGCTAACTGCGGTGATGTACGAGCTTCTCCTGCGACCCATCCCACCGCCACACCTCCCAATCGAAACTCCAAATTCCGTCCATCTGCAAAATTGATCAGCATCGCAGCATACACGCCTGCCGTCGCTGCGTTAACTTTGCCACGCAGATTCTGCCATCCGTTGTCATGGAAAATTCAGCCACTCTCCGGGCCAGGATGCAATGACGGAGATTGCAGTGCGTTGTGCGAAGCTATTGATTTTGGGAGTCCGGCTCCTGCCATTAACATCTGAACGGTGCCCGCCTTATTGGTAAGGGGTACAAATTTACGACTCTATATTTAGGCGTGTGATCGGATGGTAGTAAGCGGTGGGTACCCGGGGTTCCGCGAGGGTCCCAGCCTCCGGGTCGACAAGATGCAGACTCAACGCCTTCTCCGATGTCTTAAAGATCTCTCTCTGGTGAAACCACAGCATTAAGACATTGGTGTTTCCTTCAATCTCAAGCAGTTCCATTAAGGTAAGAGGCAAACCGTATTTCATCAGTTTTCTCACGATGTAGTCTAAATTAGATACCAGCGCAGCCTTTTCGAGTTAATTCAATTTGCCAGCTAGTGGTCCACGTTAGATATTTGCAATGAATGGTGTTTGCAAAGTAGGCTTTTTGACCTGGAATGAGCAAGGTGGAGGTCATCCGATAGAATATAGAACGCGACCCCAGGGTCTCGGGAGAAAGACAGATCATAGCTGTTCTCTGTCAGCACCAATAAATATGGTAACCCCAGTCAGGAGAACAGAATGATAACCTTTTGTTGTAATCCTCTTGCGGATACCCCGACATTTAGTCATGTCGTGTGCACTGCACACGTCAACAGAGACGAGATTTTGAATTTGGCCACGTAAGGGATTCAACCATATGGGACTGCAAATGATACTTTTATCAGTGTTTGAACGTTTATTATTTGGTTATTGTCTGAGGCACTTACACAAAATTACTTGCGTCGTATATTAATGTTCATAAACATGTTTCAACCAATAAGGGTTCTCTTCTGTTTGATTCATTGGTAGACTTGTTAAATATGATCAAACCAGTGATTGAGACATTCTGGCTTAACATGGTCTACAAAAAATGAAAACGTAAAAGGAGCTGTAAACCAGTACAGCGAAGAAAGTTCAAAATTCTTTTTGGAAATCATGATTTCCTTGATCTCAACGTGACAACCATTATCCCTTAGCCGTTGAAATTTCGATACTTACGCAATTTGAGAAGGGCACCAACTATCTATCAAATGCAAGAGACAAAACAAGTGTGGCTATCACAAGTTGAATTCTCAAAAGATATTGCTCTAACTGTCCATTAATATCGATGTTACGTACCCTTAGGGGGCTTCTTCCGGTCTACGTTACCCATTAGATCTGCCGCATTTATTTTAATCACTTTCTTTTTAGATTACAGTTATGGAGACCATTGACGTTATAACGTAATGCAGTTTGCTGTAGAAACTATTCATAGTAATGGCCATCTGGTCTGTAATAATCTATAAAGATATATTCATTATTCTCTTTGGTTGCGTTGTGCATATTATCATCCCGTATTACCATGTTGCCGTCGTCAATCTGAAAATTGTAACCTTCAGAAATCTCTCTAAGTGCTTCCAAGTTTTATTGTCGATGGAGCTTAACTAACGTCATCTGATTATCTATTCTATTCACGTTGCTTTGACGAGGTTTCGATAATTGCACAGGGCCATCTCTTCACACAAAATAAAAGTACGATTTCACACGTAAGTGAAAGATTTCATCGTGTAAAATAGCAAATTTCCTACAATTTAGATCATTTTAAACCAAATGGAAAACTGGCGCTGAGATCTGGGTGGGGTTTTGGTACTGATGAGATTTTTTGGTGATGAACATTTTTCACGATCACTGACTAAATGTCTTATCCTCTAGTACGGCAATTCTATTGGACACAGATTGGATTCGGCCGTAGAATTTCCAGTGGATTCCAGGTAATAATATAATAAATGTCAAATATTCTTAAAAACATTCAATATTGAGCAAAGGTCTTGATTGTGACTATTACAACTCCTGTTTCGGTGATTAAAGAACACAATATCAGGAGCTTATCTTGTGATATCCAATGAAACCCATGGTTTATTTTCGTTTTATAAATATGTTCAAAACTATTACCGCGAAACCAAGGATGGTGTATCCACAGCAAAAGGCTGTATTGTTGGTTAAGATAAGTGAAGGCACGTTTGTGGCACACGCCCTAATTGCTTCATATCAAGTGTATCAACATAGGAAAAGATGATAGTCCATGCAATGTACCGGGTGGTTTTTAAAGACAGATGCATAAATCCATGTTGAATCATTCAGAGGTAGGTCTGAGGCTGTCGTACTGTTCCAAATCATGTTTGATAAAATCGGTTGAAATATGGGTTGCCACACTCACAGACCGATGCTTTATTATACTCAACCTGTCTTAATAGGATTACGAAATCGTTCAGTAGCCATCGGCAGATCCAGTAGATCATTTTACACTAAATCAGCAGTCAATGACTTAGTCAATACTCTGGTGGATACGGTTGGCATATAACTAACTACAGAGTACGAGCCGAACTATGCTTCAGAACCTCCCACCTCACTACGAAATCCCCCCTTCGAGCGCTGATCGATATAAGTGTCCCGGTATAACAAAGGATCTCTACTACCAAATTGCAGTATTGGGTGACGTCAGATTGATGTCGATACCTTTCGTATATGAAGGCGGTTAGATTGATATCTAAAGCGTAATAGTGGGGATGGCAATTGCCTGATAAGGTAGCAACTTTTCAGTGATTGAAGGGGTAAGTGGGCAGGACGTGCGCCTGAATACATATGGAGATAAATACTAGAAGCGAAATAATCTTAACACGACAGCACAGCTGCGGTTTTACATTGGATCCTAATAAATGTTTCCTAGACATGTTATGCATTTTAAAGGCAGATGTGCCTGAATGCGCATTCAAGTGAAAGTTCTTGCAGCACAGAGAAGATTGTGATACAGTTCGTATGTCAACCAAATCTCCGGAAAATTGGAAGAGGATGCCTAT
This sequence comes from Branchiostoma lanceolatum, assembly GCF_035083965.1. Classification (NCBI taxonomy): domain Eukaryota; kingdom Metazoa; phylum Chordata; class Leptocardii; order Amphioxiformes; family Branchiostomatidae; genus Branchiostoma; species Branchiostoma lanceolatum. The sequence goes on along the minus strand of NC_089726.1, from coordinate 15,162,942 downwards.
TAATTTGGCAATGGTATACCTGTGTAAGCATTTACTAGTTGATTGATTTGGCGAAAACCCACAGTAGCTAATTGTTCTCTTATCATATTGTAGATGTGTTCGTGGCACTGCATGCTAAAAGTTCTTGCATTTTTCTCACCTTCGAATAACAAATACACATTTCGTACAGCTATTATTTCGTAGCTTTTTCAAGACCCTCGTTCATATATTACTGGCGGTAAAAGACACAATGCGACTTTTTTTGTCCTTGGTCTTTGGTACTTTATTTCTTACAGCTGCAGTTGTTCTTTCATATGCATGTTTCTAACATGACGTTCTTTAATTTTTCACAGGTTTGTAAAGTCACTTCATGTAAGGGGATTAAGTAGCAACCGCCAAACAAGAGGACTGCTTTCTATGTCCGCCGCCATTTTGAACGTTCCTGACATGGCATGGCACCGCCCACATGTGAATGAGCGTCACCAGCGTGAACAGCAGTACCGAGGCACCGCCTACGTCATCCGAGCAGCACAGAACATCCGTGCCCCCTGCCATCCTCATACTGTGTCTTGTCGTACTCGGGATCTGCATCCTAAGCATAGGGATCAGCAGAGCCGTGCAGTACCTGGTAAACCACTATGACGTCTTCCTCCCCCCTGACATGGAAAACATGGAAGACGAACAGCGCGTGCGCGATGACCCCGTGCGCGATGACCCCGCCGAAAGGAACGCCGGGATCAAGCCATGGAGGATGCTCAACTCTTACTTGTCGACGAACAACAGAGTTGGTATTCAGATCACTCCCGAAACGCCCGTACGCCGAAATTCGTCTGATTCGAGGCGTAACACCTGTAACACCGAAGACACTTGTCAGTGTACTGATACAAACGATGCCATTTCACATTCATCCGGAGGTGCAGTTGCAAACGGAGACACCACCGACGTCCAGACTATGCACCAATTCTATATGCAAGAGGGTAGGGGTCGAAAAGAGGCCTGGGGCCCTCAAGAAGTGGTGGTCTGAATTTGGATTACCCAACGTCAATCTTCCCGGCGGGTTATTCACTCCCGTCCGCGGATGAGAATTGTCAATCGAGCCACGAAAACGCAATTCACATCGGATTGGGGGACTTATGGCGATATCGCACAAATGGGATGTTCCTTTCAACACGGGTACCTTTCTGCATGTAGATACGCCCAAAAAGGTTTTGATTTCCCATTTGACGTTGACTTCATGTCTCAATATATGATTGATCAAAAGGAATAATTCATCATACAGTGTATATCCCAGTCACCGTGGGAAATTTCCAGTCTCTTTACAAGTAGAACTTGACATCCGAAATCCGTTTATTGCCATGGAGAGGTCATGTAAGTTAATAAGGCCATTTCCCGTTCGATATATCTGGCACCAGCAGTAATTCATTTATCTCATGGAACTATAGCTCAAGTTTAAATCTCACGCCTCACTGGATACCATATGAAAACTCTGATGACACGACTTTCTGGATATTTCACCTTCAAATTCTGAATCCAATACTGAGAACAGAGATGGGCCGTTGAGGATATTTTCCTTCCGTCGAAAAACTGCCAGCCAATTATAAATTCTTCATCATAGCTACACTCGAATACCGAAAAAACTTGTAATGCACTGCTTTCCCTGGCATTGCCAGCACGGTACAACTCGTTGAACTGGTTCCAACAGGCTTCGTCATTCGCACGGAAAAGATAGCCATCACTTCAAGGACTATAAGATGCTGGCTGATCGGTGTATCGCCGTTAAACTATTCCCATATTTGACCCCGAGGTCATCTAATTCTCTGGGAACAAGACGTTGCCGTTGACAGTTGACCTATAGAATGCTGCCATCACAGATGACCAAGCAGATGCGTGAACCTAGGTTGAATAATCTTTTCTAGCGTCGGAATTTTGGATGAAAAAATTGGGATCGATATATACCTACACGCCCTGGTGGCTAAACGTCCCAACCTTTTTCTCCCAAAGGCATGCAGAACACGTCTGGACATCATAAACACCGCAACAGTCCGGACACAGTCCATATTTCAAAATCTGCCCTCATTCCTATACACAGATTTATGGCGAGTCCTGTGCTCGCGCCATTACTTCAGATGACGTACGATCAACATCGACGTTTTTTTAACAGTTCTAATTTCAATTTATGGCAGCGGAAGCGATTTCTTAATGGCGTGTCATAGGATCAAGATGGCTGACTCCTCTGATACAAATCCCATCAATCAACTGTTCTTGACATCTCTAATACTCGGACTCGATACTAGTATCATTTATTACTAGGCAAATTTAAAGATTCGGTCAGCAGTAGCTTGAGACAGGAACATTACTTATCCAGAGCGTGGGAAGTTTTATAGCACTTATCAGTTTGAAATGGCTTTCGCGACACATTGGATTTAGGATGAATGAGTCCAGTGTCTCATTTGTTGAGGAAAGTGTGTGACCCTTAAGATTACTTTTTCATAATAGTAGTGGAGTGTTAATGACCAGATAACTTACAGTAGGTTGTTACAGAATAGCTGAGATTCTAGACAAGACGTCAATTACACAGAGTAGTTTTAACGCACCGGGGATTGGGATAATCCACAGTCAACGGCTAGAGGTTCTTACTGGCTCTGAAAATGGCCAAGCTCGGTCATTTCATGCGTATGGGATAGGTTCTGGCACATTAAGTTTCAATTGTATAACTGCGCATGCTGGATCAACTGAAGACATTCTACGGTATTCGGGAATTTTACTGCTGATAGAAAGCTTTGTTCGACCATTATATCGAACCTGGGATGTTGTGTGGGCCTCGTAGCGAAGGCTGCCTCTGATACTAGATGTAACTGGGTACAGAAATGACCTAGACCTGCTGAATTTCGACCATCTGAGGGGACCCAATGTAGATGTTATATACATTCCAGAGAATCTATACTAGTTACTGGGTACACAGTCTTTTATTCCTGCCAGTTACGAACTTTTTACTGTGTCTATATACAGACATTCCACTAATGATAGTTACTATATAGATATGCTTGACTTAGTGATAAAGATATACTTAATGAAGATGTTTAGACATGATTACATTAACAGATACGTATGTACAAAATGCTTCATTATGGACTATGCTAAGTGGTATAAAAAGACATATTCTTATCTAATAAAATGACATCCCATTCGCATTCCAGACTGAATGTTATGGTATTCTGTTTACAAATATCAATGATCATTACAATTCTATTTAATACTGCTATTGCAGCTATCGTCATCATTGTTATCATGCATATTAAGATTGAATCCTATACATGAGGTTTGCTTACTCGTCTAGTTTGGCAACTTGTAAGATTAGGGGCAATGACCCGTACCTTGCCGTACTCGATATTTGGCTCCTTTCTTCCCCCTGCAAGCTAAGGTTGGTGGATTGATTTACTATGTCCGTGATAGCTTGGCAATAGTGCCGTGCCCAGACATCCAATGACACTGTGGGTATTGATCAAGCAACACGAAGTGACCCTGCAACTGACCCATCATTCCTCATCATTACCAACCTGATCTAAAATCAGTTCACACCAATGCACTGAATTAATCAAAGATACCTCTTTCTGTGAATGTCTATGCTTCAATTTCATAAAACAGTATGCTACTAGCATCGTCTCCGATTGCCATATGTTGTTTAATGAGAGACATAGGAGGCCTTTAGAAGTTTTTGCAAACTCAACACACATTCAGAATGTAATTTTCCGTTGTCTGGGTTTCAGGTGCTCAAAGTTTCTCTACCTTTACCTAGATTGATTTACCTTACAGACGGCAATGATGGGCTATCGGACCTTGAGGTCCCTGGTAGAACATATATTAAGCAAATATTGAACATCAACACGGAGTTATAGATTCACAGGCTTTCTTTGACCCAATTCTACCAAATACGATTTGCCCAGAGGACGTGGCCAGCCATATGCTTCGCTGTTTTGCTCGTGCGGTACTCTAACCGATTTTGCCTGCATGCACTCCTATATCAGTACCCTGCAATTAAACCCATTCGTTTTACCACGGGCGCATTGATCCCCTGAAATAAACCTTAATTTCGTCAGCTCCCCATGGGTGTGAGTAATCTAACGGTCCGTTGTGTTACTTCTGCCGTTCTCGGCGGTTTTAGTGTGCTTAGTCCAGCGGTAAAACGGTTTTCACGCGACACTGCAATTTCGTACAAAGGACGCGGAATGTCGGGTGAATAGGCCAATCCCCAGCGTATACTCAGCAATATTGCAAATTCTGTACGTAATCATTTTGTCGGGACTTTCTGAGCAAGATACTATATCACAATGTACATTTGGTTCGATAGACTTGTTTCTACTTTTCTTCTCATCAAAGGGATGCGGCGCGTACAACAATGAGGACCAATAGATGAACAAATTAAGGTACTAATCATAAAAACCTGATACAAGCTGATTGTAAATCAGTTGAATAGGATCCATATTCATCGACCGCGCATCGCAAATAAGCTCCGACTGTAGATAATAATATTTATCTACGTAGCAAGCAAGAAGTGATGACATTTATGAATGTGTATGAAAAGGGCAAGGTATTTCCAGAAAGTATGATTAATAACGGCTTTTACGACTAGATGGTGCAGCAGCTAGATTCATCGATGAGACAACCGAACTTTAAGCTTGCGGGGATACAATTGGATTGCTAGGGATGACATATTGAATCGCAGTGCTAGTGGAGGAAAGGCTCAAGATGAAGCCTCCTTAAAGAATCAATGTAATCTTAAGATCAGTAACATGTATGGGATCAGAGGTTGCCAGGTTTGAGGTTCAAGACGTGCTTAATTGGTACCTCTGGAACCAATTTACTCATGTACCTTTACCCCTTTACGTCCTAGATGGATATCAAATCATGGGCCTCTTTGATTGATTAGAGTTACCATCGCTAACGAAATTCGTACTCTCTTTGGAATTTTCAGGAGGTCAACAATTGACCATGACTAGCCAATCATTTGTACGATTATTGGTACTTATTTTCCAACATATCGTAAACGTTTGGCAATACCGTTTTGCATTCTATTGCTGTTATCAATGCTGTGCTTTTAAGCATCTGCAAAATCTGACAATCCAGGCAACGGCTTTGAGGCTGACGATACCCGCATACTGTATATGAGTTTAATTGCGCCCCTAGCGGCTCTGGCAATGGTCGGTGTTCTAAACGACAGCTACAGAATTTCTGTGTCAACGTAGCAGTTTTGTGGCATACACCTAGCGATGGGAAATGGAAAGACACTTATCAGTATCCTTCTGCAGTACTTCTATGTATCCTCAGGCGACGCCACAAGCGCATCTCATCAGATCACGTTTGTCCAAAAATCCAGTGTGGATGGAGGTCCTCAATGCTTAAACTACATAACTATTCTAAACACATTTGCGGTTTCGATTCATTCTACGTTGAACAGACTGACAGGAAAGGATATCGTGCAATAGTAAGAAGATAGACGTATCTTCTTGAACATTTTTCGGTCCTCTGACTTTGGTCCTGCAATGTCAAGTCGACGTTTAGAGATTGTAGTTGTCGAATCTATATCCCTGAAGCGCTGTTATAATGTACTCAGTGACGGAAGACTTTCATTTGTACACTTCAGATAACAACATTACAGATGTACGCTTATCTCCGCCGCACATGTTGCTCTTCCGTGACCTCACATTTCTATAAGGACTTTCTACATGCATCTTTACTGACAAATCCTATCAGCTTCTTTTCGGTGTGAATGTTTAAATTCATCTTTATCTATTTTTGTTTACAAACGTGTACCGAGAGTTTTTTAAAAACATGTGCAGTTTTGAATTTTGAAAATAACTTTGTATGTCATTGCTCTGTTTTATTTGTTTTTTTGTTTGTTTCTTCGTGTACACTTGTTTGTTTGTTTGTTTGATTGTATTGCATATCCACCTCATGGCGTAAAACACAAGGTTTATAATTCACAGTAGAAGTTGCATATCCGCACAGATTTATTTGATTCACTCACAAAGGTTAGGACTCCTATTTTTTCGATAAGTGTGGTGGGTTCTTTTACGTGCTCGAGATGTGGCTCTCCTCAAACACGGGACCTCCATTTAATGTCCTATCCGAGGGATGTATTACTACATATGCATGCATGATATACTGATTATCAGGTTGATTTTAACATTCATCGATTTAAAACTTTGTTATAAGGCATAGGAACATCTCACTACTGTCTCAGTATCTTAAAACTTTATTTGATGTGAAGAGAAAGCAGCTCTTTATCTTTAACCGCTGAACAATTAGAAAAAGTACCTGTGAAAAACGGAAATACGACAGCGGGCTTACTGGAACGGAAGCTCTGACTGTCACCCTGAGTTATGTGTGCTGTAATTGCAACCCAGCTAAGTACGAACTTGGCGGAGAAGCACTCAATAAATAATCTCTTTTGAAGTGGCTTAGAGACAGATTTTGTGTTCTGGTTAGAGCGCTGTGAGACGCGTGGTACATTTTGATGGTGAATTTGAATTATTCAAGTTGGTGAAAGTTAGTACATGTACAAGAACGAGGAAAAATACACATAAGGAATTATAAGACGATGGAAGATGTTTTGCCGGACAAAATGTATCGACAATTCTTGCAAAATTTACATCCTTCCCACACGTTTCGGTGTATAGGGGAGGTGCATATCTCCGTTTCCTTTGCCCTTGGGCCACACATGCCTTTACAGTAATGAGCTAGTCCACTGGTAGTTATCACACTCCTTTTGGGTCCGACTAAAACTCGATGAACCCACTCCATCCGATCGCACAGATAGATATGGATTCTCATCATCAAATACAAAAGTTTTAAAAGTCGATCATTGGAAGCAAACGTGAAACAATTTTTTAAAAGTCGATCATTGGAAGCAAGCGTGAAACAATTTTTTAAAAGTCGATATTGGGAAGCAAATGTGAAAAATTTCCTCCCTCGTGGTGGAAAGAGATCTCGGATTTCTTCAATGACTTTTTACAATCTTACATAGGACAATCCCCTAGCAGATCTATTTTGAACTGCACACGGCATGAGAGTACATATTAATACAACACTAACAACCCGAGGACAGAAATATAGCAGATATATCTATCCCTAGGCGGAGGCTAGTACTGTAAATGCAGAAATGTTCACGGTGGTTTTATGTTCGCGGTTTTTGCGGCGACCGTTTCACCGCGAACTTACAACCACCGCGAACATTTTGCCAATACTGTAGCAGTATGTGACTATAGCACTGCCGCGAACTGAAAAACACCGCAAACACTCAATCAATTTTCCTCTTAGCGCGAAATAAAAACCACGCGAACTTAAATGCATTTACAGTATATATATATTTTTTTTGCTTTCCACACCATCACCAATTTCCTGGTGGTACATTCTGTAATTTTCTCATTCACTTTTACATTAACCATGCGGTGCCGCTCCATACCCCAAATCGTATACTTCCCGTAGATAATAGTCTTTCTCATCAGCCATGATGTATCGTGCTACCCGCACGCGTTAGACCGTACCCATACTCACATTAGGTAGAACGAGAATTACTCCTGATGCTTAATTTAAGGCACCTCCCTCCATTACTTCTACGACCTAGATTGGGACGGCCATATAATCTTTCAGGAAGCTGAGCTCTCACGTCGTAAAAGTAAGGAATGGTTGAAGGCAATAAAACTACCGGCGAAGCTGGGTGAATTGTATATCATATGGGCCAAATCTCCAAGCAGATGTTGGAAAGCAAAACCGGCTTACAAACGGCTGTTCTTTTTGTCGATGGTGTTTGTGACAAAAACGGCCAGCAGAAAAAATGTTTGGATTTATTACATTCAAAAGTCCTTTATTACTAGCAAAGTACTAGTATGTAGAATATATCAACAACAATATAATACCTAATACAAAGAGACTACTAGTATTCAATCCAGGAGCCCAACAGAAAAATATTCCATATTCTATCTTTCATCCTACCTGAGTCCTTGTCTCTATATTTCCCCCATGATTTGCACACGACGATTTTGCCTAGTCTCTACCAGACTAACCGCCGGCTATAGGGAGAACATTTGCCGGGGGACTTTGGCCATGGAGGGATTAATTCGCAGGCGCAGTTAGGGTTGCATATTTGACCCTCTCTCCGTAGCCGACTCCCTTCATACAATTGACTCTATTTGGCCAATTTCTACTATTTTCCCAGCGACCCGCGGAGGCTGGTAGAGCCTAGATTTTGCCTTCCTGCTTCTGCTTGGAGATCACAAGGGCCCACTTTTGCGGACCTTGCGGGGGTAGAAACACAGACCTCCTGGGCCTCAGCGCTACCAAAATATTCATATCTCTTATCACACCACGTTTTATGTTTTCTTCTAGCGCCATAAGGGCAGAGGTTAGGTAACCTACAAATGGAAGTGGAGCTCCCGGCTACGTCAGAGCCTAATCCGTGCAATAATCCCTGCACCTTGTCGCCCCTCCACTTACTGACAGACAGTTTTCCCTGCAGATAGCAGGGTTATGTGTTATGATGAGATGGGTTAAAACGAGGACGTCTATGAGCGGCCAAAAAAGAAGAGGAATTTTTACATGAAATTGGAAAGAAATATCACATACTTATCCTCTTTGGCGCTTTAGTTTAAAACTTAAATGGCTGTAGCCTTGTCGCCCGTCGACTTACTGACAGACAGTTCTCCCTACAGAGAGCAGTTTTATGTTTACATACAGGATGGGATGGGGTTAGAACGAGGACGTCTATGAGCGGAATAAAGAAGAAGAGGAATTTTTACGTGAAATTGGAAAGAAATCTCACGAAGAGACGTACTTATCCTCTTTGGTGCGTTAGTTTGAAACTTAAATGGCTGTGGCCTTGTTGCCCATCCACTTACTGACAGACAATTCTCCCTACAGTGATCAGTTTTATGTTTACATACAAAATGAGATGGGTTTAAAACGAGGACGTCTATAACCGGAATAAAGAAGAGAAGGAATTTTTACATGAAATCGGAAAGAAATCCTGCGAAGAAACGTACTTATCCTCTTTGGCGCGTTAGTTTCAAACTTAAATGGCTGTAGAAAGCACCTAGTGTTTGTCGACTTAGTTCATTTGTTTTCGTTAGATTTAAGTGATTTTTATGGAAGTTAATCAAGAGTAGACCTAACAGCTGGGTTATTGGTATTATGGTCAATCCTAGCATCTGGCATCGTTTCGCGTACTTTGGATAAGAATTACATTAGGAATGCTCCAATAGATTTTGCAAGGGGTAGACTGAAGTAAATGTTGTAAAAAAAAACACCTGAGTGTGTTTATATAAAACAGGGCGTTGAAATGTTTTAACAGAAAAATGTCTTAAATGTTAGCTTTGTGCAATTTTTTTGTCTAAAAGTTGACCAAATCACTCTCCTTTCCTTCAAGTTGCACAATAATCCGACAGGTAAAATCTCTACAATAAATTAAAATTTAGGCAGCAAATCTCTGTAAATTTAGATTTTGATCTCCCCTTTTTGAGCCATCATCAGCTTTATCTATTTGACTGGAATATTACCCGTACCATTAACACAACACCCATCTCAAACCTCGCCTATTCTCATTAACACTCCTTAGTAACGGTCTAGTGCGTATATGGGGCAGGGCCCTGTCTCACAGTAATGCCAGCGTGCCCCATTGCCCCATCTAATAAGTTCCAAACGGTCCGTAAACAATTACTGTCCACCGACCAATCAACACTTAACTTGTGACTAAGTATCTGTGTGTCTTTGACCAGAACAGCACCTGTCCTTGGTGCTAGCATGTTGAAGAGTTAGTGCTTTACCTCTAGCAAACAGTGTAACAAAACAGTAACATTATTTATTTATTATTTGATTCAGTCTCATAACCCCATTAACACATATACACATCTAAAAGCAACAACGACAATACCTACAGTACATCTATCAACAATACAGTAACTAATTAACAGCCGAACTATTTATGAAGTGGCCTCTCGCGGCCTGCGTACAATTAGGCAATATTGACGACAAAACTGGCAGAAAAATATGGCTTCTGATTGCAGCAAACGTCTGGTGATGTCTTTCCCAGATGGTTGGGACGTTTGGTCCTAATTACATGTCTTTAGTTGCAGTTGTAAATTCAAATAAGCCTCGCATCCTCCGCGTTTAACTGTCCAACATGGCGGACAAGAGTTCCGCCATTGTCACGTGAGCACAAAAAAGTAACACTATGATGTTTGCTTATATCCTTATTACACTTCTTTAGTTACAGTTATAGCTTCAGGTAAGCCTCGCATCCTCCGCGTTTAACTGTCCGCCATGGCGGACAAGACTTCCACCATTGTCACGTGGGCACAAAAACACGCCATTGTTACTGAGCACAAAAACACCCTACTGCAATTTGAGATCTTGCGTTTACCGGAAACGTTAGTCGCCTTGAAACTAATGTTCAGAAGTGATTCAGCAGTAGATATAGATCACACCGCCTACCCTCAGACACCCACGCAGCGTTCTTGCCGCTTGTACTGACACAGCTTCAGAAAGTGTTATCTGTGTAGGCAGATAGACGTATAGCTGTGCGATATAAGCCACTCTCCTCTCCGCAAAGGTCTAGACCCCAGATCTGTCAATCTGTTGTCAACGGCTAGAGACGCGGGGTGGCCCCAAGGCATATATCCCAAGTCTATATATCTTAAGTTAAAAAATACAACTGTGGTAAATCACGAATACTCGTATCAGAAGGTAATTATAGTTTAACGCGTTTGCTCTGCTCAGGGATTGGGAAATTACTTATTAATATGATAAAATTATAACACATCCAAAAAGTCTAAGAGCACACGGAGCCACGACAACAACGTTTACATAGATTATACTAAAACGTCGTGAAATTAGCTTTACCATGGATTCCCTGATCTACTTTGGCGCAGTAGCTCAAAATTGCATCAGGAAATATATCTTCTACACTTTTATTGTCGGTATGACTATGATATTTGATCAAACAGTCTTATGCGTCATCACGGTCGTGTATATTGGATCGTACTGAATCATGTTAATCCTACAGTACAGTAAAAGAATGATTAGGTACTCGGCATATACTACACAATTGCAAGGAGGTTTAATATTGTTTCGTACACATTCATGATCACGAATGGGACGTTCTATTGAATTTCTGTTGCATTGTCATAAGTATGTTTGTGGGCCGAGGCATAGTATGTGATGCGTTTTGATATAGATTGCAGCATATCCGCAAGGGTGTATAACCTCGTTTCCTCTGACTTCAATGAGAGAAAGTGACTTATTTGCTCGTAACCGCTGTGCTTTCGTTGCCATGCAAATCTTCACTGTGTCTTGTATTCCGAGCATGTGAATGAGGCAATGAGCAGCACTATCTTACATAACAGGAACAAATCACAGGCATTACGGCTGTGCGTATGTCCTATATCATACAGAAAGATATTAACAATCATATTTGTTTCACAGGCGCTGTAAAAGTCGCTCATATCTCGAGCATTTCATGACAGCGTGGCTCTTGATCATATATTTCACTGATTATAGCTATGCCAAAGAGTTTAGAAGGTCGTAACTTAATATCCAAGTACTCCATAAAAGAGGAGGGATACATTTCCTTAAACTAGCCAGACTTTTTGTACAAATCTTACCTTGTAAACTTATCCCAAATGTACGACACAGACATTTAAAACTAATATTTGTATTTTATACAATTAACTTATATCAAATGAGAAAAAATTTGCCTGAAAAACTACCCTACAGCATTTAGTACGGTAACGTTACAAGTCATAATTGTTTTATTTGATTAATAATTATGTAATAACTTAATAAAAGTATACAAAATATATTTTCATACGCTGAAAGAGAAAAGCTTCAAAGTCGTATCGTTACGTCGATGCGATGAATGTTACACACCCAGGTAGAGCATCACGTAAGACAAAACAAATCAAATAAATGGATAAATTCCCTAAATTCGTTCCTATATCATTGGAAACAATAACCCACATGGAAGGTCAGGGTGCAAGACCTTTAGAGAATTTTGTTCATCTATTTTGCATTACGTAGTAGTTATCGTTCTGTAAAATAAAAGAATACGAGTTATTATTGGAGACTATAACACACATGGAAGGTCAGAAGTGCAAGACCTTTAGGGAGTTTGTCAAGATTTGTTTATCTATTTTGCATTACGTAGTAGTCTCAGCGGTCTGTAAAATAAAAGAATACGACTTATTCTTGGAGACTATAACACACATGGAAGGTCAGAAATCCAAGACCTTTAGAGAATTTGGCCAGCTTTTATTCTTATTTTGCATGTGGAGTCTTATGATTCTGTAAAATAATAGAACGAGTTATGCCTGGAAGCCATATAACACACATGGTCAGAAATGCAAGACCTCGATAGAATTTGTCCCTTTTTTGTATTAAGTACTAGTACACTGTATTATTGTTCTGTGAAAAAAATAATACTAGTTATTCTTGAAAAACATAACACACATAGAAGGTCAGAAGTGCAAGACCTTTAAAGAATTTGGTCAGTTCTTATTCTTATTTTGCATTGCGTAATAGTCTTATGATTCTGTAAAATAAAAGAATACTAGTTACTCTTGGAGACTATAACACACATGGAAGGTCAAAATGGATTTAGAGTGTTTGTCTAGATTTGTTTATTCATTTATTTTACATTACGTAGTAATCCATCGTTCTGTGAAATAAAAGAATACGAGTTATTCCTGGAAACTACAACACACATGGAAGGTCAGAAGTGCAAGACCTTTAGAGAAGTTGGCCAGTTTCTTTTTCTTCTTTTTTAGTGTAGTAGTCTTATGATTCTGTAAAATAAAATGAAGGAAAACGGCTATTCTTCCAAGCCATGACACACATGTATTGTCTGAAGTGCAAGACATTTAGAGAGTTTGTCCAGGTTTGTTTATTCATTTTGCATTACGTATTCGTCTTAACTTACCATTTTGTGAAAAAAAGAATACTAGTTTATATGGAAACTACAACACACAGGGAAGGTCAGAGGAACCATTCCTAACCGGTGCTTAACCCAAATGGCCCACCATGGTAGTCATTCATCAAACGTAAGTACAGGTACCAACTCTGGAAGGTCAAGCTGGAGGGGGAACTAATTTCCCAACGGCCAGAGTCCCCATTGATAACCCTGGCCTTTTACAGTAGCGTTCTAAATATCAGACTGTCTTAGCGCATGCTTGTATTTGTTGTACCGTGTCTGCAACATGCTAGCAGGTAGTCCTTTATTTAGTGATAACAAAAGACATTATGCATCTAACTATATATTGACGCATGATAACCATTGCATCGTTAATATAGAACAGCACTTATGAGAGAGTGCCTAGATATTAGAGATTCCACCAAAGAATACACAAATATGCCATCCTATACTAAATAGTCTTTTGCAGAGTAGATTAGTTTCCCAGAATTGTTGTACTATTTGCCATACATTGTATCATATACAAGTGTCGAAAAGTTATCACCTTTATCATTGTCATTATCATCATGATAACGTCATTAGTGAGAGCATGTCTTCCTTCCCTCACTGACACTGTTTTCTTTTGACAATTAATCCCTCTTGCTGAGGTTAAAGCTTCACAGTGTGAAACTGATGTTTGTATTATTAGCTCATCATTCATCCTTTATTTGCATGGGAAACGATAAGTTGATTAAATCCTCAAGCTGTTGCTAATGATTATGATATAAAGTCACCTTTTTTACCCTTCGAATATAGCATTTTTGTACCGTTCTCAAGATATGGTCATCAAGGATCCTCCGGAAATGGCTTCTCTTGTTATTCCTCTGCTGCAAGAAATTATTAAATGTAATATATTACAGTACACATTCTATGCCACATTGAGTGATACCTTTCTCTTAGTGTATGTTGCACTTTGTGTTAAGACTATCCACTAGTTTCCCTAGACTGGCTTACGAAGTCAACAGTACAGTTTAACAATGATCTAAAAGATTGAATGATAAGCTACTAGTATCATACTTTGATAGCCGTGCTTATAGGCAGAGGCTTGAACCAAGAACTGGAGAGAAAGATTTATTTTGTGCCACTTTATATGTGTATGAAAATGAAATTGTGCAAAAGAAAGTATGCATTTCGCGGATGTTCTGACCCACATCAACTACATGATTATATTTATATGAATTATGCTGTGTTGCAATTTACACACAGATAACGACCACCAAGGGGAAATAATTTCTAACATTGGATTTATTTAAGAGTGAGCAAGTTCTGTGCTTTTCTTTCTTTTTTTACTCATTCAACATTTTCCAAAGGGAATACCTTGTAGTAATAACACGATGCACGCTCTTAGCCGTCCTTCTGGAAAACAACACTGGCCAAACAACTAGAACTCATTTCCAAGCCAATCCTCTACAAAGCCCCCCAGTAGTAGTTCATCCGGGCAGTTATCATAACAGTCCTGGCATGCTAACAGCGGCCATTGGTTATGACGGATGGGGTTAGAGAGGAAGACAAAATGATGACAAAACGGCCAGCAATGTCAAAGGACCAATTGTACTGGTAGTGATCATTCAGAAACGTCTTGGAGGGGATGATGCGAATATTGCATGTAGTAAACATTCTGTTTCTCAATTTCACGCATCTTCACAAAGATCTTCGTCGGCCAACTATCCCGCACGCCCCTCCCCCTCCAATACGTTTCTCTTGGATTGGCTCCGGTACACGTAAGATAGCAGCACTATCTGACTCCTGAGCTCCCCATGGAGTAGTAGATTACTATTTTCTATCTTATGAGTCAGGCTGGGAGTTGGGTGGTCTGAAGTCTTCCCATGCAGGCACGCAGCACTAATGATATTTCTGGATGAGGTTCTGATGCTAGGGCCTCACAGTACAAGGGTAGACATCCGCCTGGCGCTGTATCCCGCTGGCATGACGAACGTGCCGGCTAACTTGACCGACCCTACCTTGGCATCTCCCCGGCAGGACGGCGCGGGTTGGCCGCCGACGATTCTGGTTGTTTGCGGTGTGCTCGTGGCCTTGTTCTTCGTGAGTATCGGTGTCAGTAAGACGTTCCAGTACCTGGTGAACCACACGAACCTGATTGTTCCTGCGGCGCCGGAGGGAGACCCGCTGATGCACGATGACGGAGGGAGCGCGGGAGAAGCCGTCAGGACGGGTGCTGCTGAGGGAATGCCAAACGACGGGCATTCTGCATCTGATGATGCATGTCACGACATCTTCGTGGTTGGGGACGGCACTTCCGCCGCCAACCCACGCGCGGACAGGGACAGGGACGGTCTTACGCGCGGAGGGCAGCGCGACCCCGGACCCTCTTCGCAGCACCCGGCAACAGACAATAACTCGCGTCGACAAGGAAAAGTCCCCAGAAAATCCAAGTGGATCAGGGAAGGTAAAAAATCGACTAGAGTCGCTCCATTCGTCGAGGCCACTGACCCTAAAAAACACACAAAGGGATTTTCTAGCAAGCGGAATAACAACGGACCTTCGACCTCACGTAGCAACAACCGGGCACCTGCAGAAAAAAAGTCCGGGTGGGACCTACCAATGATCCTGTTAAATCCGCCCTAACAGCCTTGATTAATCAACGGAGAATACCCATCTCCTGGCAAACGTGTGGGAAAGTAGATGTAATACGTAAGTCCCGCGGCACAGACCGCCTGACGACGTCAGCACGCCGGCGATAGGAGCCACGCCAGGGAGGCAGTGAAAAAAAAAATACTGCCGACGACGGGAAGTCACAGATTAATTGGAAGCTCGCAGCGATGAGGTGCCTCTGAACGATCCCAACTCTTATCGTACCATCAAGTACTCCAGATGCAGGAAATGGAATTCGTTCACGTCTGACGAAACGAGCTCTTCCAGGAATTGCTATCTTCCTCTAAATCCTGGTAAAGAAAGCAATTTTTGGAGAGCAATTCACTTCAGACAGTCCGCTCCGTTTTTGGAGGCAGGCCATCGCTGGAAAGCGCGCATCAAAGGTAAGGAACAACCAAATAACATCTCGTCTTCTTTTAATTACGTGTACGGGGGACAGGGTCGTCTGAAATGTCAAACATCAAATGTACGTACAGTCACTGTGCTTTTCCGACATATCATATACCTTGGACTAAAACCTTTAATTGCTTGTAAAGAACATGTACATACTGATTTTGTATGTCTGAAAAGACAACTGATGTTCGATAAACTAGACAAAGTGTTCAAAGTCTTAGGTAACGCTTGTCTCCAAATCATTCATTTGAACTACCGTTCAGAGCCCTAGGCTAGCGTGTTAGCCGCTTCTGCTACTCTTTGAATCCCAACTTTCATCAGATGGAATTTAACATTCAGTGCGAATTTGTGGTTCACTTTTCCCCCCATCAAATGTCTCCCACCATGCTCCAATCCGTACTTACACCTAGAGAATGACCCTTCCATGGACCCCTCTAGGGAGGTCTATCTTCAAGAGTTACAGTATATACAGTGTTCTTTTACCATTACCAGGGTGAGAAGATGGCAAGTCTCTGTGGACGGCCGGGCGAGTCTCTGCGACAACCCTGCGGAAATCTAACACTCCTGGGGGTACCTTTACAACGGTATGTTTGTCATTTCCATAATTTCTGTATTCCTACAGCGCAGCCATTTACTTTATATTCAATTTGGCTGCACAGTTCAGTGATAGAGCAGAATGAAAGTCACTTTAATGAGACAGTGATGTACATTACAGAATACACGCATGTACGTCAGAGGCAATGGGTACTTTTGTTCCTAGCTAATACGTTGTCGGATGATCTAACCCCGCGGCTTGAAAGTGCTTGGAATTTGACACCTAAATTACAGTGTTCGTTTTGGGGGAGAGTACTAGTGTAGCGCTACTGACAACATCACACCCTTGTAATGGATGACTGTGATATTCGTACGTCATTGGAACATCCCACAGGGGTGGGCTAGGAGGGGTGATTACGATGCCAAGGTCAGATACCATATCCTTCAAATGGAATGTTTGGTGCGGTGTAGACCCTGTTGTTGAATACGTAAATGCATCATATATTTTAACAAAGAGAGCAACTTCCAGAGTGTGTCACTGTTCAGTATGGAATGATAAAGGCAGAATTATACTCATCTCTTCATGCTATTCCATGGAAATGATTGTGAAACTTTGACACCAACACAGTTTCTTTAAATTTCTAGTATACTCTACATTGGAATTTCTGAACGACAAACACTTCACGAGAAGTGGGATTTACTATTGTAACCAATAGTGATAAATGCCAGGTAAATCGGATAAAGGTTGCTTTAGGCAATTAACACCAGACTTACCTGGTATAAGTGGTTGGTTCAGGCAACCAATAACCGACTAACCTTGCATTAGTTGTTACTTTAGGCAACAAA
Organism: Branchiostoma lanceolatum; assembly: GCF_035083965.1. NCBI lineage: Eukaryota > Metazoa > Chordata > Leptocardii > Amphioxiformes > Branchiostomatidae > Branchiostoma > Branchiostoma lanceolatum. The sequence continues at coordinate 15,145,580 of NC_089726.1, read as the reverse complement.
TACTAGACTTACCTGGTATTCATTTGAATGGTTGCTTCGAGCAAAACAAACTGGACTCACCTTACACCTAGCACTATTTGGTAAAACCAATTTTCGGTGCAATGAAATGCATAAAAAAGCCACATGCAGGCATGTAACACATATATGACCTTTTGTAATAAATGCGTCTTCTATCGAGTAAATTAAACTAGACTTACCTAACACCTAGCACTATTGGTAAATCCTATTTTAGGTGCAGTGAAATGCATAAAAATGATATGTGCCGGCATGTAATACATATATGCCCGTTTGCAATAAATGCGTTTTCATCTGGGGAGTGTGACGCATAGTCACAAACGCAACACTTACACGGTTATCAAGTCGGTCAGTTTATTACAGTCATCCTCTCGTAGGTCCCCTTTACTTGGCTTCTGTGATCGTGGAAACTGATCTCTTCATTTCTACAGAATTCAGAGTTTCTGACAGAACTCTGTGTATCCCATGTTTGTTTGTTTTTGCTCAAGGGAAATTACATCTTTGATTTCATGTAGCGTTGCTATAAAAACTCTCATCTCTACTTGATTTGCCCTGATTCCATGAGCTCATCTACGAGGTCTACCTTTCTCTGACTCTACTGTTAAGTCCTCTGCTCATGTAAACTTGTAAATAACACGGTAAACATACGTGTGTCTCTCGCTGTCAGGCTTTCCTCTTGGTCGATGACCTTGCGTTGACCTGTGACGTCACAGCCTCGTTTCCGTCTCCTTGGCCAAGTTGTAAACTTAAAAGTCAGCAATCTTTACCTAACATTCGGCTTCCTAGTTGATAGTAGTATTTGAACCTAGCATACATTCAGTCACATTTGATACGACATCAATTTGCATACAGGTACTTTTTCGCAAAAGTGAAGTTTACGCACCTAGAAATATGGGGACGATCTATCTGAATATGAAAATGTAAAACATTTGTAATACTTTTTAACACTGACCCCCTGTATATACCCTCGAAGTTTGTACCATGACTATGTACTTAATTAGTATAAAGGTATGCAAACAAAATTAATGCCTTAAAGATTGTACTTTGGGGTAAGAAGACATCACAGTGAATATCTGAACCCCAAATTCTCACAAATATAGACTAATCCAAAATTACCGTACCCCATTGCTAAAATAGACTATTTCCAATTACAAAATGTGCAAACTTCAAGGGATATGTACAGGGGGGTTAGAGTCCGATGATTGCCCAAATTTTGTGATTTCTGTGCTTAGATAGACCATCTCCATATTTTGACATGCGTATTTTACAAAGTTGGTATTAATACCCCCTCCCCAATACAGGACTACTACGGTATTTTGTATTCAGGATACATGTTATAGTGTGTTCAGATGTAATAGAAAATGAGGTAACAGCAAAGGCATGCATTGCGTGCAACACCAGTTTTCACTAGGCAATACTTCAGCTGTCCTCCGGTATCCTAGTCGGTTAGATGGGCTATAAACTGTATGGAAAAATCTCGAGACTGGATTTGTGCTGCGTACCGATACTGTGTACCGTTACTGTACCGTGAAAATCGATTAGGTACAGGTCCAAAATACCGGATCCTGAAGTACCGGTACTGTACCGATATACATCTACATCAAGTCTATGCTTATTTTGTGACTGATATCCTAACCTCATACTGATAGCCTCATGCAACACCAAGCATGACCAAAGTGACACATTGGAACAGCGTTACTAATATGCGATAGATCATTCAGGAGTTTTGATAGCAAGGCCAATGGAGTTTGGCGGTAGGAACCTAGTTATATTTTCTTAACAAAGATACTGACAAGTTGTAAGCAGCTTATCAATGTTTCTGTCATTATTGAAGAAGTTCAGAAGAATAGATTTTAATTTGTAAAATTGTTCAGGTACAGGTACAGGTCCTGATCTGTACCTAAACCTCTGTACCGGTACCTGTACCTGATGTTACGTTTAGGTACGCAGCACTAGTCTTGATATTCGAATTTGCTCTGTTTCTTACTAACATGATACAATGTAATAGTGAGGCCATCACATGACTGTTTTCTAAAGTAGCAATCCCCCTTTTTGCAATAGATCAGTCCTAATATGTCTGCAGTTATGGACAGGGGTCGCTGGTAGACAATGACCTTATTAGGCAGTCGGTGCGTGGTGTAAGGTCATCATCCATCAGGTCATCCATCAGAGACGTCAGGAGCTGAGATTAGACTTCAGATCAAATCACTGCCTCAGACTGCCTCGTAAACGGTACTCTGCTCCGACAATAATTGCACGGTGTGCGGGAGGTAATAACACACATCCAGTCGCTGCAAGGACGTTTTTCACGGAGAGAAATCGTTACTTGGTGACGCATCATATTTATAACATCTGGAGTAGTAGCGCGAGAACCAAACGATGGAGAGTTTTTTTTCGGTTCCATCTCTAAAAAGGTAAGATGGGAAAGAAGATTCAGATTGGGATTGTACCAAAGGCAAACGACTTCAACTCTTGTGTTCAGTCTATAGATCTAGCATGATGCTTAGTCTCGATTGAGTCCAAGGAAATGAAATATTTGAAGGAGACATCAAATACCAATTTGATGAAATCTATGTATCTCGTATCTTGTTACCAACGCAACGTATCTGATATGTTTATTATGCTCGCCTGACATAATCGTAATCACCCCCTACATTAGGAAATGCCGCCTCCATTCCTCATTTATAACAAGATCGACTCCACCCTTGATGTATATAACAGGTCCACATGTATTCATTAGATACAGTAGTCCCCATTTCATGGTCTACTCTGGCAAGTTTTAAAGTTGCGTCAAAAGACATAAAGTCAAACGACATAACGCAAGTAGTGATAAACGATAAAGTACGCCCAGTATAGACCATCATAAACGTGGTTTGACAGCGATAGGTAAAACAAATCTGTCCCGGTAGTGTTTAAACGTAAACGGATTAGCATCTGTGGAAGTGAAATCACGTACATCTCGGTCTGCACACACCCGAGACTCAATATTTGTGCGTGGAATAAGAGGTTACATTGGAGCGCGCATCACAGACGTCTCCCGCGGCCCTGCGCTATCTTTCAGACAGATCTAGACGAGATGTTGATAGGTAATTGCTCGTAAATGTTCAGGTTCCCAACCAAAGTTTGACCTCATCATTTTATGATAGTAATCGTGGACTTAAGCGTCAGAAAGCTATACATATTGGCTGGATATCAGCCACAAGGTCAGAAAACATAATACCTTCAATGGAAAAGGTCACTAAAAAGCACCCGGAAAGGCATTGTGAGTACTGCCATATGGCGTAGTAAAGTCTACGTTCTGGAAAGTAATGTTTTAGGCTATTCCTACTGAGAGAAGTGTAGTATACATGCTTTTAGTGGATAGAGTTGACGAGCGAATAAAGAGGACTTTATTATTTAGAGGTAATGCAGTCTATCATGGTGGTGGGATGTCCTTTTCTTGCTGAATAACTTTGACCTTTAAAGGCAAAAGGACGGCGAGTGTTTTAGTGTACATACGAGATACTGACGTCAATGGGAACTGGGAAGTACTAGTTCGTTAATAGTTAACTCTACATATCATGTTGAAGTTTTTCGGTTGGGCATTGTTGTCAAAGTTTTTAAGGATCTACGTGTGGATCGATCGTGTGATTTGCCCGATTGGGAGCAGTGAAAGCACATTCGTGTTGCAGACATTCTAGGCTTCCAGCAGCAGTTGAAGGTAATTATGGTTTGGAACATTTTCCAAATATGTCACCCAAATTGCAGGGAAATGCGCTTTTAACGGGCAAGAGACTGACGAATTGAATTGGATTGGGTGGGTGGGTGGATGAGTGGACAGAAACAGCGTTCAACTGCTTTAGCATGACAGGGAAGATGAGCATGTTTTTAGTCAACAATTTGGTAAAAACAACGAGAATATCAGCTCAACAGATGGGTAGGTATATCATGCAACCTCTTCTCTTCAGCAAGTAACGGTAAACCTGGGGTCATATCTTAATCATTTGAAGCTTTGACTAGAAAACCTAACTCAATCATAATGCTAGCACCACTTGCGGAAAATAAGCCAACAATGGTATAGTGATTTTACGAATGTAGAGACTTTGCCAGATTAACATTCTTCTGTCCTACGCCTACAACAGTGTAATGACAGTGCTACTCTTTTTCTCGCATAATCTACCTATTAGTTTTTGCCACCCTGTTCATTTCCCGCTGCTATTCTTGGAATGCAGAAATCAGAGCTGCTGACAGATTTAGAGTAAGATGGTGACTGTGTGTACGTCATCAGGCCCTGTCACGTGATGACTGATGTATCCTGCCGCCGCGGCTTTGCCCTCAAGGGCAGGCAATGTCGTCCTGAGAGAGAAGGTCTCCTCCGCTTTTTAGGTTTGGTCTACCCTAAATAATCCCAGCTTTATATGTTGACAGACAAACAAGTATAATGTATTGACATACCCTTAACATGCAATAACTGTCAAAATTATTTAACAGACACCTGTATGAAGTTTAAACCATAGAAAACAAAAGGTATCAATTTCATTAATTATTTTGATGACTTTTCTTTCTCTTTTTTTTTCAATATACGATCAAGTATCGACGATGCCAAAACTGAGGTTACGTCTGCAAGAATAGGCCTGAAGGATTACAAAAAGATTTGCTGCTTCTTCAATGAAAGTTTATTGCAAATTCTTGCCCATAGGCTAATTGCAAGTACATGTAACATAAAAAAGGATCTACCGACAATGAGGAACAGTATAGCATGTGATTACTCTAGTCTAACTACTGACACTAAATTCTACTTATTGGGTTCGGCTTCTTTTTCCGAGACAGTGGAAGACGAATTATCCCGCTTTTTCTGTAATGTGTGGGTTTTGTGATGTTAAGAAGATAGTAGTTCTTTTAGTACGTACTGACTTGGAGTCACTGGATGGATTGCAAGAATAGAACAGGTAGCAGTATCCACTACAGTCTGATATTTCTTTTACACGATGTAACAGAGTTTTTTCTACGACTGCTTCAATGTACAAGTGCAAAGCTGTCCTTCAGTGAAAAGGGTGCACCCAGCTGCAACATGAGCAAGCCTCGAAATTCATTTTTGGAAATGGTGCACCCAACCCAAAAAAATTAGGTGCACAGAAAGAAATATTGGGTGCACCACATAGAATAAAGTTGAATGTCAGCAAAACGCTCTTAAGAACTTCAATCTGTAATTCTATAGCTAACCTTAAAATTCCAAACAAGTGATACATCAAATAAATTACAACAAAAGGTTAATATATTGCTATTAATGTTTCTGATACTTACATTTCAAGAATATTCTGTATGCTTAGTGTACAATAGTGCCTTTACCCTGTAGCCTACAAAAATATCTAGGTGCACTGGTGAACCCACAGTCAAAAATAAGGTGCACAGCTCCAATTTTGGGTGCACACAGGTGCACATGCACCCACTATTTCTAGCCCTGATAAGTGATTCATGGGCCGTGTGTCACACCATAATGATGCCATAAAACTTTGATGTTGAGAATCAATTCCGCTTTGAAGTTTTGCCCCAGTTGGGTTTCAGGTGGCGAGTCCATCGTAGGTGACGATTGAAGTCGTGCCAGAAAAAAATCTCGGTACTTCATAGTTCATGTGACAAATGGGTAGTCGGGTAGATGATAGCAGTAGCAGGTGTGTAAACATTGAAGCTGCAAGTCTTTGTAAGGGTTAAAAATGTGTCCTTTCATCCAGTGCCTTTGCCAAGGCCGGTTGCATTTTGAATAATTCCACACGTCTGTTGTTGCGTGTTCTTTTTTCTTTTTTTTTTTGGTGAAATGTCATACTAACTGCTTAAATTTTCTTCCTGTTAACGTCATATATTTTTTGCTCAACATCGAGATGAATAGAAGGAGTTTTGTCTAACTGTTTCGTTTTAGCACGAGCTCGCATGCTTGTTCCGTACTCTTTCCGTTTTGCTTTTCTCCGCACCAAGTATACAACCATCCTAGCTTTCTCTCATCGATATTGCAGCACGAATCCTTCCTGAAAAAAAATCATTTCACCCTTTGGCATGATTAGAAATATTCTTATTCTGACAGATATATACATCAAAAGTCCATACATGTGAAACTCTATCTGAAGTCACCGTTCTCGCATTAGTTCAGTTATCCATGACGCCATCTGCCAAGATGATTTATACTCCCAACGTAATTATGGTCCCACCTCCAGAGGGACTGAACATCAATCATTCAAGTTCTAATATAAGTCGCAAAAGTCTTTTAAAAGGCATATACAAGCTATTAGAATAAAGAATCTGTAGATGATTGAGCTTGTCATCACGACAAAATATTGTAAAAATGTTGGTGTATCTTTAACATCAGATAAGGACTACACTAACGTAATATGAGTCATTATGTTATTTTATAGATTCAAAGAAAATATGCAGTCACTAGTGTTGCATGAAACGAGAAAGGTCAACATCCTGTTACAGTTTGGACTTTACTCCTTGTACAATTCTCACGGTAGACTACACACATCCTCAGAGTAACTGCCCCGTCCCCATCCACCGTAAGATTTCATCTGAGATTGCGTTAGAAGCTACAGAAGTGGACATTATTTTTGTTTCATTGGTCTGGAATAATGTGCAATCTTCCATAGCTGTCTGCAGTATTGTGGATTTGCGTCAGTCTGTCGCTTTCATACGCAGTGGACAAAATCGCCATCTCTCTAAGTACCCCATAACGACACGTCTCTTACAACATCATCATCTATGGGATACATTGATATCGTAGCCATGGCACATAGCGTCTATAAAGAAACCCAGGATTATTACCCTATATATGACGATGAGCAGTCCTCCCACTAAGCAACGTCATCAGACGCAATGGGCCAGAAACTGTAATTTTCGACCGCACGTCCATCAACTTGCTTTCAAGCATCTTTCCAATCGAAGAAGGAGTTTTGCCACGGTTATTATAAAGATTTCGGGGCTGAAATATTAATGCTCAGCATTATTGAATTAGCATTAGAACTGATAGAACTTTGAGACTCGTGGAGAAGAGTAGGGGTGACCCAGTGAGCTTGGCTAAAAAAACGCGAGCCGTGGCAAAGCCACAGTGCGCTACTAGCTATCGAGAAAGCGTCACGATTCTACTCAGTCCGAGGCCGGCCGACATACCTTTAACTTTCACTTCATTTACTGCAACAGTGCAATTCTCACCCACCCACCGATCTTACCACCATCATCTGGGTGTTTGAGTTTCCCAATCACCAGCTTCCTCCTCTAATCATGACTGCGCGATAGACCTGCCCATGCGTCACGCCTGCTTCTCCAATGTCTAGTAATTGTCCCCAGAGAGCAACGATTATACCTGCAGCCAACGCGTTTGCAACGTAGTCAAAGTCAAGGCGCTGAGAGACGGGTGAGAATGCCATGAGAGGTAAGAGACTGTTGTGCGTAGGACGACCTTGTTGTAGGGGTGGGTGTAGCTTCTAATTCATCCATGGAGGGGAGCGACCGGTAGTGTACTTAACCTTTTTGTTCGTTTGAAATGTCAGGACAGCCCAGAATCATCAGCGCCACCTGAAATCTGCTGATGTGATCATTCAGCCCGGTCCCCACTATGTGCGCGCAGAAAATTGAATCTTTATGTGAAGTGCACTCCTCTGAATTTTGAAACAGTAGGGCTTTGAAAAACGTAAACGGGATCAGTGGTTTCCTAGTGAGGTCTTGCCCAGTCTTTGCACTGAAAATGTTACACCAGTACTAGTGATGAGCAGGTTTTGGAAGCTGTTCGCCTTACAAGGAGTTTACTGAGACTTGCTCTCCAAACCCCTGTGAGGACGTCCTCGTATTGAGAGAACCTTATCTTTAGGTGAACTTATTAGCCACATTAGGTCACCCCATACTTCTTAATTTAATACTATCCATTACTGTGGTCATACTTAGTAATCTGTGACATATAATTAGTAATGGCTGAATTGTGGCTGGTTTTGGTCGCTACCTGAAGTGGAGGCTCTAAAAGTTCATTCTTCATGAAGTCCTTCCTTCCTTCCTGGCTCCCTCAGATACACAATGTAAAAAGTCTCTCGGTTCCAAAGCACAAGAATTTTGCTTGTGACATTTCTGTACGCCAAAGATTAGCTATTGCGAAATACGTTAATACTTCCAAAACCCCCAAAACATGTTCCTAGATTAGCCTAACACGATACATCACTAGGCCTGACGTAGTTGTTCTCTATTGTGTTCTTTCCACATTGTGAGCTTTTCGATTCTGACACAACACTGCCCTCTTTCATCCAAAGCTAGTCCTCTTATCTCTATGCATATAAGACACGGCTGCAGCTTGAGATAAACAGTTTTGCCTGCAAGCGACTTTTCACGAATTTGCAGGCCTGCACGTTTGCGATATGAACAGCCAATCTCAGCCATTGTTACCGATTCTCTCCGGCTGGTGCTTAGTAAGCAGGGGAAAGCTTCCTCTTCTCCTCTTCATTTAACCCTTTCATGGCAATTCAAGAGGAAACAGACTCACTTCCAGTTTTGCTTATCGTTGGTTTTGCCAATGGCGTTGCCTGCAAGAGTTTATGAAACGATCACGTCTATTGAAGTTCAAAAATATTTGGGTAGTTACTAAAATTTACATACAGTCGTGTAATACTGTGTAAATGGTTTTTAAGATGAAATACATATTCAGAATCAGTCATGATGTTGATAATACTTAGAATTTTTCATCGATAAATTGTTTTAATAATCAAGACAACCCCTGATAACTGTACATGTAACACGGTTGACAGGTCGCGTTTTAAGAGAAGTCATAGTTATGTGACGTTTTTTTTTTGGTGGAAAAATGCCTTTCGTTTGAATTTTGTTTGATACTTTATCTAGGTAATGTTGCCATTTGACATAAAAGAAGTCGGGTATGGGTAGACAGACGCCAAATGATTCGTCTGTGCTTTGTTGGCGTTTTAAACTTCGCCGGGGGCCATCTTGATAACCATGCAGTACATATTCCTCTGGAGGATTTTACGTTTGCATTGCCGGCAGTGCACTCTGCTGATTCTGCTGCCTTTGTACTTGAAATAATGCCTCCCTTCTTCCAGATTTGTTACATCGACGACAATCGTCATTTGCGGTTTTGGTGTTTACCATATGACATGCACCCTCATAGAGTGAACGTATGTCAGAATTTCCCATCATCAATCCCTTATTCACAGGATGTTTACTTTTTGGACTTTATGACAAGATGCGTAATAAATGATTCATCTCTGACTGTCGTTATGTATCCCGTATTTATTTTCTGCAACATTACATATTCATCAGACGGGAAAACTACACCTGGGTTGTTCATTTCCTCTATGCATAGTTAATGATGATCATAATCCTAGTTAACGACCGTATTAGGCAGCATGTCGTAATCAAAGTAGCAGTCAAGAAGCAAAGAACGAAAGATGATGAACGCGATTAAAATATGTCGTTAGGTGCAAAATGGGTATATTGTTCTCTGTACGTGGCACTGTTAAAATGGATAATGAAAAACTTGAGTGCAGTGCCACGTCGTCCTTTTCTGTCAAAAAGCGAAGGGAAAAATGTATGCCGTTAGAGGGGGCAACGTTTTCGCGTGGGTGTGAAACATCCGACCAACATCTGCCACACAGCTAGCGCCATGTATTCTCGAATGATCACTTGTCCCCGCATTTCCAGACGAGCATCCTCACTGGAATTCAATACAACTCTGGACAAGACGACCGACTGTTGTTCAACCCAGATTCTACTGATTCCAAACCACAGTACTCCGATGAATCATCCTAGATATGACAACGCCACGCCTTTATATCTCTCGCCAGGTTTATTGGTAATATCTTTTGTTTCCTGATAGATACACGGCCGGGGCCCACTTATAAGTGTGATAGCGTTGAGGTGTATAAATCAGCAGTAAGTATTTATAGTTTCGACAATCAGGACTATGGATGACAAGTATTAAACAATTGCCTCCGGTGTTAAGCTCCATTTGTGACTTTGCGAGAAGGGCGCCAATCACACAGATCCCTTGAGTAGGCAGTGAAGGCATGAAGAATTGAAGAGATAGGATCTAATGGAGCCTTGCAGAAAAATTGGATTGCCAACAATGCATTTGACAAAGTTGCAGACGCGGGCAAACTACACTAGAATCTGGAACGATGAACATGACAGGATTATATGCGGTGGGGTAATGGACTTTCCTTTCAATTTTCTATATATCACGCATGCCTAGTCGGCCCTTTTCATTAAGACTACCATGAGTGAGTGTGATGTGAATAACATATGGCTGTGAGGATAGTTCTCAATGTGTTGCTATGTGTGGAAAAAAAGAAAGAATCCGAAATGGCATTTAAAACTACATTTGTCGTGTTTTGAGTTTAGCGCTAATTATCTCCATGAAAAATTGAGATATTGTTTTGGGTGTGTCTGTGTCTTTGTGTTTCCGGACGTTTGTAGTCAGCATAACTCAAGAACCTCTTGATGGATTATGATGATATTTGGTATGTGGGTAGGTGTTGGGAAGACAAAGATCAAGGTCGATTTTGGGTCCCCTGGTATGTGTTTTGATATTGCAGCAGAACTTCCGTTTTTTGTATCTTTTGACGTGCTATGATCTTGATGTTTTGGTAGCAGATAGCTCATGATGTAAGAAAGAAGTGGCGTAGGTTTGGGCCCTCTAGCAGCTTGCTCTGAAACTGCAGGGGCATTTTTGTCAAAATCTTTCAAGGAGAATAACTGAACAAAGGAACGACATATTCCCATTATATTTAGTATCTACGTAGCTTATTAGCTTCTACTTTTATTGGTTTGCCCACTTGGTGAGCCACTTCATTATTAAGTCTTGTTTACTGTTGCAATCTCCAGAGGCATAATCTATACAGGCTGATATGACACAATGCTCTGTGATACCAAAAAGAGAAAGGTACACAATTCCTTACAGTTCGTCCATAGTTAAAGAGTATGATTTAAAGGTGTCGTCTGACTTGTGATTTTCCATACGTTAGATACTTCTTATATTTCATATATTTCTAAAAGACCCTAGGTGACTCATTACCTCTCAGTGAGCCCCCCCTCCCCACAGACACTAACGCATTTCTAACGTTCCCAAAAGGAGATGTCGACTGCCCATCTCAGCTTGTGTGTTATTCCTCCCATAGTCTTCCATCTGGACATAGTAAAGCTTTTACTCTAATGAGGGCCACGTATCGAACAGCTAAAACAAACATCGCTGTGACATTTACTATTGACAAGATTGGCAATGAAAGATCCTGGCGACCCATTTATAGGTTAAGTGCGATATTACATCCGGGACTTCACTATGGTGGTCAACGATCAACGCCATGTTGTTGCATTCCTGGTTGTTTCAAGATTGATAGCTGTAGCTACTGCGTTTCAAACTTTTCACTGGTTACAGCTATATAATATGCAAATAGTCCAGCTGCAACCCATGCAATAATAATTCAAGGTAACAAAGAGTATTTACAAGTACATGTTAAGAATGTAGCTCAAGTCTTCCCTGTTCTATGTACATACATGATCATAAACGCGAATAGCTAATGTTGAACATCTCTAATGCGTCTCGTGCCACGTTCTGACTACAAATAGTATCCTTGCTGTATCATCTCCTAACGGTAAAAGGAAACTATATATATTTCTGCTACGGTATGGACTGTGTATTGTATTTCACTCTCCTTGAATGACCATAATAGACAGTGTATCAGTTTGCACTAAAAGCACTTAGGTGTTGCGGTCCATCAGTGCAGTACGATATTTTAGGAATTCTCGTACCCTCTGTCCACCTTGATTTTGTATTCCGCTATTAAGTCTCTGCTGCAGTGAAATCTTAAACGCCGTCTGCTTGCGAATCGCGCCCTGGTTGGCGCAACCCCATCTCTTTTATTAAGCCGTCTCCGTTTCTCCAGGCCACCTTAAAGAGATGAGGGCAGTAGTGTTACCTTCAAGTTCACCATTCATTCTCCTGGCTAATACCTCTGATAGTTATTGATCCATCTCCCACTCCGGGTCCGTACATGCATCCCGTGTGTCTCACCCGTGTGTCTGTGTGGTTTTACCTCCAGGATATGTCTGCAGCAGCCGTCTAGCCAGGGAATATGAGTCCGGATGACTTTGCACTTATTCTTTAGATGATTTTCCTTGCGGTGATTCATCTATGTTTTACCCATTTGTAGGTGAGGAGCTTTCAACGGCGAATCCTGCGCTCCGGGAACGTCGCCCTGCCGCAGCGCTGATGAACTTCACCATGAGCGGCGTGAGAATCCAGTCGCGGTGAAGATCGCTACACCAGGATAACTTCAACGAACGTTTCTAATGTGAGGAATCGGGCATCAACCTATGGATCACTAGTCATTGGAGGCTACAACTGTCTATAGAGATTCTGACATGTTTCACGGTGGATGATATGGAATAGTCCAGACTTATCACGTTAAAACCTAGCTGTTGTTCAACTCATCGGGTCATGTCCTAAGCCGTTCGACGTTGAGATATCAGCTTCTCCGTAGCCATGACTACGACAAGCGTATATGAGATATATACTTATGAAACATATACAGAACTCACGGAACTGAATTTCACTGTAAACGCAACGGAACCGACAATCGTTGACACCATCAATGACCAGCCAGCTGAAGAGGGGCGCGCTATGCCCTCGGTGGCTCTTATATGGGTGCTGATTACAAGCGGCATCTTCCTGGTTAGTGTACTGGTGAGCCAGACTTGTCAGTACCTAGTCAACCACACAGACCTTCTCGTCCCATATCGCCAGCGGGACGAGTTTCCGTCGGATGCGGAGTCGTACGACATCCCGGTGGCTAACGGGACCGACCATATGTCCGGGATAACTTTAACCCCTGAGAAAGAGCCCCCATTTTCCATGGAAGAAATAGTAGAGATCGTCACCTACCAGATACGAGCAGCCAATGGTGCTGGTGGTAACCTGCCCTATTCTCTTGACGACAAGAGAAGAAATTTTGCCGCGCACGGAAAGGATAGTGGGTTTTCAGAAACTGAAGACATGGAAAGTATCGCTACCGTTTCCAGTGATGGCAACAGCCAACCCTCACCGCTCGTACTAGAGACTTTGCCTATTCCTGACGGCGTAATGAATCCACCGGGCAGTCCAGGACAGTCCGTGCCGGCATGTCTCTGCAACCATTGCTCGGTTAGACACAAGAGACAGGCGCAGCGCCAAAAGCTTCAAAGACAAAGGAGACAACAATATCTTCGTAAGCAGAGGCTTCAACACTCATATAAACACAACCATAGAACGAGGGATGCTTTAAAGGACGTCACTGATAAACATATAATAGTCTCCATCCCCGCGGAAAGCCCATCTACCAGTAAAGATCAAGCTGATGCAGCTCCTTCGAAAGATACAGGCGACGCCAAAGTCAACAATAATGAAGTAAAAAGAATAGAGAAAACATCAAAAAAGTCGAAAGGATGGGAACTTCCTATCTTGATGGTCAACGGGCCGTGAAGTTTGCTGAACAGGAAATCAAAACGATCTTCCAGCAAAAGCCTTAGAATTTAAGACAGTTAGTAATCACACAAGGTGCCCGTTAGGGAGGAAATACAATAACAATATCCATTTGTTTTGTGACGGTTGAACTTGTTTTGTGCTCTTCGTCTCTGTGCCCAGGGATACACCCTGTCGGTAACATCTGGACCTCCAAGTTGTTAAGTCCTTAAAGCTATGTCATTCATTATGGAGAGTGGATGTCTGTGTACCGTGTGGACATGTCTTCAACACAATTCAACTGGAGGATTTGGGGAGGCGGATATCTACTTCCGGACGAACTACAATGGGTAAGTAAATCCACACTTCCTTCTTTCCATGCACAGTATTCCGCCTTAGCCTGAGTTCCAAACCATGCTTGACTTGTTCTGTTCTGTTCAAGTATTCTCCAGATGACTATCAGGGCATTGCCCTTTCTGAAAATGGTGAGTTTGACCCATGGGGCAAACTGGTGGACAGGTAATTTTCACTTGCACGTCTGTATGATTAACTCGATGCGGCAGCCGGTGGCGTGGTGCCCCAAAAAGTAGTTTGAAATTGGAAAGGACAGACGCTAGGATACTGTTCCACTTTTGTAGTATGCATTATATGGTACATTACTGTACGTCGTAGCTAAGTTGTTTTAGATATTTTGAGAAGTCCCAGCCTAATATGGAGTTAGGTACAAATTTTGTAGCTATTTTGAATTATGGCTGACCTAGAAGGTCTTCAGTCCGATCGTTTACTTTTAGAAGTTGCAACCTGAGGCGTCTATCAGCACCACGGCGTGTCCCCAAAAGCGTTACTCAAATGCATGGCTGCAAATCTTGTGATGGAGCAAGGTTTCTAAATTTTACGTTTCGTCCAAGGTACAAGACCTGAGGGATGTCACCTAAAACACCATTTGAACAGAAAATACAGTTACATACATTTCAGCACCAGGGAGAGATACAGGCATCTCTAACAACCGAATCGGTTCAGCTCTCCAATAGAAAATAACTTCAAGCCAATTTACACACCAGTCTTTACTGAACACGCAAGTGTTGAGTGTTCCATCTAATGGCACCAGTGAGGCACGTTTCAAGTGGAACGGATAAGGCCAATTAAACAATTTCACGGTTATCGAACGCCTGCTAACGTTGTGATAAGAGGTATGGCGACTCTGCGCAATTACTGCGTGCATATCACATCGATGCGAGCGAACTGACGAAATTAGATATTGAACCAAGAAGCCCTGAAATTCGAAAGAAAAAACATGGATGACTTAGCCACTAAATGGTACACATTGATTCGTCTAGTGGACTCATTTATATCAGTTCCATCCAGTTTATACATGTACGTAGGAGATTTCAATCTTCTTTCTGTTAAAGTTCATAAGCCGAGTCCGATCCATACAAATTCGTTGCATCTTATCGTTTGCTTAAAAGCACCATTAATTCTTGTATCAAGTCTCTTTGGCTATTTTGGTTCTTTTTAAATTAATCCTGTACTGGAATCCATGTACTACTTTAAAGTGTTCTGTTCTTAATCGGTTAATTTCCGTACTGTCGCACGAGGAAGACCAATATAACCAGATGGTTATGTAACATATAACATGGTGATTACCAGGTTGGATTACAGTGAGTTTTAATTATCGACCTGTATTTCACCTCCTTCATTTTATCATCTATCTACAACTAACAGGCTCACTGTGGTTTAAGAGAACGGATTATGGATGCTGGAAATGGCGGTGAGGAAATTAAACTTTAGATTTGCTCACAAACCTCATAATACATAACTGTGTTCACTGATATTTGGTCTGATGTGCATGAAATTTAAACGAATAACGTAGACCACATATTGAATATTCACAAAGAAACCAGGGATCTATGAATATGCGATATCCGTAATAGTAACATGCAAAGTGACTATATTGTTGCATCTTTACATACAACAGGCGGCTAAGTGCAAATCTGCCTTCTTGTTTATATCAGATTCACTTTTTTTCGAATTACCTATCTGAAACTTTTTCATCCTGTCGCTTCTTCAAACGTATTCTTACCAAGGAGAGATTAATGTCCCTTTGTGTAACACACATTAGGTTGTAACGTTTGTTGCGAAAGAAATACACTCCACAAAATTCAATCAGGTTCAGTCTACATTGCTTACGTTGTAGAGCGACACTTAAAATGCAGTTATACACAACATAATGGTATATTGTGATGGCCGCGGCTAAAGATCTAATATATCCAACACGGTACTCAATATAGATTGCATATTACGTGTAAGTTATAGATATAGAATGGTGTGCCTTGATATCAATTTCCAGTGCTATACTGGAGTAAACTACATTAGACTGTAACCTTTATCCAAGTGTGCCGTGTAGCCAACCCCTATTGAATCCCATACGAACATAAAAGTGGAATCTTGTAACGTTTGATCTAATCTACTGTCGAGTTTGTCTGTGTTACAAAGCGTCTTGGGACAACAAATTATCTTAACAAAATCTTTTACACGATGATATTACATATGAAGCAAGGGCAACTATTAACATGGACATGCGAGACTGTTTTGTATGTCAAGTATGCGTCAGCAAGCTTGTGGTGTCGGTGATAAAATGAGAGAGGGGTAGCCTGGTTGACTACAGATCTAGACTTACTTTGATGGCGCGATCGTAATAAGTATGGTCAATTAAGATCTCTGCTTGCATCTGTACGCCAAGTCCAAGTTGGTAATCAAATTCCTCGGGGTTTTGTTTCGCAAAGACGAGTGGAATGAATATTAGATAAACAAACACATGGAAATATTTGTTGCAAAGTTTGCCCGGTGCGAAATTTGTATTCAGTACAGTATATGTTATGGAGAAATTGAACTGTTTGCCGACTCATAAAATTTACAAAATTGAACTAATTGGCATTTTTGACTGAATCACTCAGTTCTCTTCAGCAATGTGACCCAATTGCCCTGGACACGGAACGTTGTGCACGTGTGACGTCACAATGGGTCAAAGGCTATTGGAAGTTTATATCGCCCTCATACAGGTGACTGGTTACGCACAGTATTGTTGACGACGGGACAGCGAGTACAGAGATAGTCCCGAAAGCTTCGAACAGCTGAACTTCAGTTGCGTGTAAAGGTTTAAACATATAGTCAAGAAAGTGTTTTCTTTAAAAAAAACTATCGTAGTTTGGAGAAATATGTATCCAATGCCTTTGGCCAGATCAATTCTAGTAAAGCCACATATTTTATCCAGCATCACTCTAATTGAATTTGTTTTGTTATTGTTGTTTATGTTTATGTTGTTGCTGCTGCTGCTGGTGTTTTACGAAACGACAACGTTGCCTCTACGCCCTTTGTCTATCTTTCTCCGAGGAAACAATAATAAGGGCCCTGTGGATACACTTATAACTATAGCCTGTCTTACTGGTACTCATCAATCACCGTACCAATGTGAAGGCTGTACCCGCACCGAGGTTCATTTTCTTCTGGGCAAGGACAGGCGACCCTCTCGTAGTCACGAGATTGCCAATTATTCAACCTCCACAGAGGAACAAATTTGTGCCATCCACTAAGGACACTGAACCTTTGAGGACACAACCTTTGTTGCAGCATTTCATTAATGGGTACAAACTGTGTTTATCATAACCGCTGTAAAATGTCCGTAATAGTTTTTTCAAGAGGGAGGCCAATACTTAGTAATTTATGATTTAGTAGCGTACAAAGAATTTCATCTTTAGACAACCCAATTTGGCGACCTTGTTTTGTTTCTTCTTCTTTTTTTTTACTCCGGGTCATTCACAAAAATGTTGATACAGATATTGAATGTGGAGATTGTGGGTTCGTGTGGCGTAACTGCAGGGTGTTTGGCCCAGAACCCAGCGGTCCCGGGTTCGAATCCCCTGACGCCACCGATGTTGTGCCCTTGGGAAATGTACTTTACACGACTTTCCTCACTTCACCCAGGTGTAGAAATGGGTATATTGTTATTGTTCCCTATACGTGGCACTGTTGTAATAAGTTGAGCCTAGTGCCACGTCGTCATTGTCTGTCTAAAAGCGAAGTAAAAAAAAGGGGAGTCTTTGTTGAGATGTTTGAAATTCGATGTCATCTCAACATACACAAATCATCATTTTATTGTTCAGAACTTGGCCGTTTCTTGTCACACGCATAAAACGTACGTGTGTTTGAAGGATTGGCTTTTGTACACTGGTATAGATTAAATCCAGGTATGTCCTTCGCTATGGATTCTTTTCCCCCCATATTTTTGCTAGTCAGATGTTGCAGTATTATTGCACTCAATATGTCCTTTATTTATTATATTCCTCTTATCAATATATGAAAATGACACATAATACTAACTTTGATCACAGTCTCTAGTTCAGCATTTGATTGGAGACATAGCACAGCCTGATACAGGTCGAAACAATTTTGTTAGGACGCATCCCTGAACATTTTATTGGTACTACTGCAATCGATATTGTTTCCGCCTAGGTATGGTGGTTGGCAATACGCTCTTGGGAGGTCGGCCTGTCACTCTGGTGCAGGATCCTACACGTAGCTACCCTACAAACTAATTGGTGCAGGATTCTGCACGTAGCCACCCTACAAACTAATTGCATTAGAAGCCTTGACCAATCGATGAGTTTGTACTTAGGAAGATTAAGAGGTAAAGAAATATTTCGGATAGGAAGGAAGCTGTAGGTGACAAGGAAATACAGATACTGGGACTCCATGTGGGTCACCGACGTACCCTCATCATAACATCGGTATTTCCATCAAGAAAATTCTATTAACCTGCCACGTAAGACTGGTAGAAAGTTGGTAGAAAGGGCCGAGTATGGTGCCGTGGGGAACCCATTTTGGCATATTAGCTCTCGGTGGATATTCTGTATTCTTCAGTTTTTTATTGCAATATACAGAGATTGATAAGATACCCAATGGTGCCGTACTCCAGCAAACTGCAGATGACAGATATACGATAAATACCATAAACACATGGAGACGGGGACGGTATCGTCTGATTGATATAAACAACCGAGGTAAATAATGAAAAAATAAATAGATTATGCCAAAGGTTCAGCAATGTGAAACAGATCTACCTATAGTTAGCATGTACATGTGAAAATTATAATCACGCAAAGTATTACAATGACGATTTATTATGAAAACGTTTGGTTTCTAATGAATACAACTGATTATAGCTATAATTTGTGCGTCGGTTTTGGAGGAGAATAAAGATGATCCTAAGCGTGGGAAATACAGTAGCAGTGTCAGATAAAGTATTTATATTTTTGAAGATAGTAAAAAATCAAAATACTTAGATTTTCAGGTCTGACATGAACAGGGCATTGTACAAGGTAATGAGATTAATTTTCTAGCTGCCTTGGCTAGCTACAGTGCAAAGTGAACCAGTCATAATTGCCCTAAAGAAGATGACAGACCGTCAACGAAAAGTCGGCTGTTGTTAGATGTGTGGTTGTGAATAAAGAACTTTGTTATTCAGCCATTTATCAACCTAATAAAAGAGATTAGATAGCTTCAGTTTTCCAAGGTTGACCTCTAAAAAGGTTGGCGCGACATTGACACTGGGGAATATGCAAATAATCCAGACTGTCGCCAAGTCAGCCATAGAGGACAAAATTGAATAACTTTAATGCCCCACTTATGTCGTTCGGTTTCCCATGGCCCTCGTTCGTACGGCGTATTAATAAACCATTCCCACATTTATGTGCCGTTACTTTTTTCGAGTTGTTCTTGAACTTGCAGCTGCTGAAGATGCTGAAGCAGGAGAAAAAATTGAAAGTGATCTCGATCCAGTTTAGCTCATTGAAGAGCTACTCTTCCACTGGTCGTGACAGAGAAGACAGGCGCTATATAAAGTATTTACAGTTCATTGTACCAGGGAAATTCTCCTAACTTTTTTCCGAGAGTGGAACACGGCTTTACGCCCCGCCCTGGGGACTGCGGCCCTTTCTAGTAGCGGGCATGTCGGATGAGCGACACAGCAGGGATTCAAACTGACGTCTTCTTGGTCAAGGGGCAGGCACTAACCACTGGACTACGCACGCCTCGAAGATCTCAACAAGAATCGGTATCATTGCCGTGTACTGGTATTTCACCAGCGGTGCTGGAATCCTAGAAAAACTGCCAACCTTGTCATTGAAAAAGAAGAAGCCCTGTGTTAGTATGTGTTACATTTATGTATTGTATAAACAGGTTTATTTATTATCAACGCCACTTATGGGTTTGGTGGAAAGAAAACGTGGCACCTTAGCTGACCCAGATATTCGTATTCGAACAGAATTATAAATCTGTTAATATCCTGGGTAGAATGCGTATATCCCGAAACTGGTACACAATTACAAGCCTAACATTTGTCATTTTGTGTCTATCAAAGAAACTGCGGAGAACACCACGTCAGAGAGTGTGTGCCCTTGGCTATCTACTCATAAATCGGAACAGACGGCAGTTTGTTATTAACAATCTGTCTTTCAAACTACGGGAGTCCCTTTAATCTCCAGATTCCAGCAGCTCCAAGCTATAAACAATAACATTTCATGTGCGTCATTTGTAGCATAAAGTCAAACTAAAGTGTGCCAAATGTGGGATTTCCTGATTTGTCGCTGAAGTTTGGATTTTTCCCCGCTTGATACAGGTTGCACACTAACCGCTAGTCGTCGCTACTGGTCTATGTACAAAAGTGACTCGTAGAGAAAACGGCAATGGTAACCTACTCTCCAAGCAGAGGTTGGTGGAGAAGATTGTGACCTTTTCATCATATGCCCCGTTTACTGTCCGCACGGTGGAGAATGCCAACAGAAAACGGGGCATATGATATAAAAAGGTCACAATCTTCTCCACCAACCTCTGCTTGGAGAGTAGGTTACCATTGCCGTTTTCTCTACGAGTCACTTTTGTACATAGACCAACCTCTGCTTGGAGAGGAATGGTATCCTGCTTCGCTTTCTCTGCTCATATTCGCAGTAATAAACTAATCTAGCTTGTTGTATCTCTTGAGACAATTTGTACAGTGAAGGTCGCCAATACAGTTTATTACACCTTCTACACTTGTTCAGCAAACCAAAAAAGGAGGTGCCAAACGCAGACTGTGGGAGCAATAATGTGTTATTGCCTTGTTTAACTGGATTTCTTACATCGTTTGCACACAGCGCATCACAACTGAAGTGTCATTTCATCCAATCAGATCACATGGTGTTGAAACTAATTAGAAACTATCAATTGATGGGTGGTAATTCTACATCTGGAGAAAATTAAAAATACAATGTAGATTAATTATTGATCAAGCAGATGATCTTCTTGGGCAATAGTTGTTTTCATCGAGAGAGGATCAGTTAGCATAATTCCTGGCCAACTGTCTTCAAATATCCAGGTTTACTGTGATCCTTTAATCCTTTACTACTGCGAAACGACCTCTTCTCATCACGTTTTGGAGTTGCCGTGTCCGAATCCCATTTGTCACGGTCGAAAAGCAATCTTCCTGCTGTAAAACCGTCGCTAAGCATTTAACTCACGTACTTCTGCAATTTCCCCCACAGCAGATATTGTGTGAAACGCATCATTATGTGAGAAATGACCCTTTCATGCAAAATATGGGCTAATAGCAGCTTATGTGTTGTTTTAATGGATACGCAAGTGAAGTGGTCTCTTATCTCTACTTTGTCCTTCGGGATGTCTGGCATTAGAAGATTGGGAATAAAGAACAGATCAGGAAAGGTCGCACGTGTGCGATTATTTGAAGTCTTCAAAACTTCGTAATTTTTCCTCTCTGGTCATTTTTTTTAGGTTTCTTCTTCCTTTTTATTTGTTTGTGTTTCTGCTTGTTTGTTTGTTTGTTTGTTTGTTTGTTTGTTATTTTTTCTGTCCCTCTGCTTTGCAAACAATGTCAGTAGGCCGTTCGATAACCACCGAAAATTGATTGTCTCACTATTAATAGACATCGTTCTACAAATGTATTGTTGTAGTCTTCCACTCTTCAAGTGCTATTTCCAGATCATCACTACGTTGTCTTGAGCACCCTTTAGTAGACATTCGCGACTTTCTTTATTTCATGTCGATTATTTCACGCACCGTCAGGCCAAATTTAATCAACTTAGATGTCAGCTACACACATGAAACAACTGGGTCTCGGCTATACCTGCCGGTCGAAGTGGGGCAATAACCTTACGAACAAATTACGTCTCTGTGAAGTCCTTTAAGGAAAACCTTCGCTCGGTAATTGAAAAGTGATAAAGTGCCCTCTAATGTGCCCTTCGTATGGATCGGCGCACTCTCTTTGTTTACGCTGATTGGCTGTACACCTTTTGGATGAAGCCTCTGTCGTTGGACTATCAAAATGATCTTCAAAATCTTCGTAGAATGAGACATGTGTTTAAAGCTACAGACTGCAATCCAGCGGCTGAAGGTTATATTTTCGCAACTTTGTCATTAAAAGCTTTATTTCTAAAAGAACTGCACGTTGTTTAATATCTACGGAGAGAGGTATGTAAATCTTTGCGTCTTTTCATGTGGGCGGCTGATTTCTAACGTATTAACATCGATTTAAGTACGCGAAAGTAATTTTCTGCTCGCGTTCGTTCCAATATGTATAGACTTGCAATTTTACACCTGACTTGGTGTATTCCATAAGGCGTTATAAAACATTCTGGATACAAAGTTTCAATGTAGAATTCCTCTATGCAATTCTTCATATTTCTTTTAAACGCCGCTGATTGTATTTCAAACCTAGGGAATTGCAGATGTGCGATTCTAAAAGTGATACTGAATACTAAGTATTTCAAGCCCAGCAGTGCCGTGTATGAAGTTCTGAAATATTTACTTTCCTACGAATTTCAATGTTAGCTTGAATATTATGATATTTCGTAGTTTTGAATAGCCAGAGGAATTGGAAGAAGTTAACTGAATATTCTTCATATGCCAATTGCGAACCTATTGTTATGGAAGGCATGAAAACAGTCATATACGAAGCCACTGTTAGAGGCCATTGCTCCATCAGGTGAGGCCTTGGAACTCCGAATGTGGAATATTGCACTAAGTTTTGAGTCTGGGTCATCCTTCAAACTGATGAGACGAAGTGGCTCGATCTGATTTGATAACTTCATAATTCAAAAACGACGGGTATTACACCAGAAGATGCGTCACTGTATTGTTGCGATGGATGATCCGTCATTCGCCGCTACGGATGATTGACCCAGATACGCCCTGCTCTGCCACAGGCGTCGGGGAGCGATTGCCGTGTACCGCAGGGTTACTTACCCCGCCCCCTTCACCGCCTCGCCATCGCTCATTCTACTCTTGTACGCGTCATTCTCTTCGAAGATGCAATCGAACCCGTCTACGCCTCCCTCTATCGGTGCGAAAATTGCCGTAATCTTTATTCCAACCGTACAGCGCGCGGGATACTAAGCGTTACTTACGACCCATTGGAGATATCTACCAGTCAAAAACCTTTCTATATGTATGAAGCAAAGTCTTACAAAAGGCGTATAATGTGCCCGTGTAATGGTTTCGTCTATAGGGTGCTTCTGTTCCTCCTGATTTGCGGTTTAGAGGTCTTCCTCCATTGTGAGTTGTTCAGTTCTGGTGTTGAGCGTCGTATTCTGACTTTATCTCTCCATTGTGGATTACAGGGGTGGTGAATATGACAACCGCGGGGCCGGGAAACATCACTACCACGGAGCCTACGGCCGAAGATGTGTGTATACGGAACGAAGGTTGGCCGCCGACGGCTCTGGTGATGTGCGGTGTATTCATAGGCGTCTTCGTCCTCAGCACGGCCGTCAGCAAGGGCTGTCAATACATTGTTAACCACACCAACCTCATTATCCCTAACCCGATAGAGAGCCCGGTCTCGCCCCGGAGAACCGCCTCGGGGGACAGCAAGGAATTCCTCGGGAGTGTAAGACAGAATCCCGGCTCACGTCTCCCCGGTAAGCCGTTACTTGTAGGCACCACGCCACACTACGACGTGATGGACGTACTGAGTATGCTGTATTCCTTGGATGCCAACAGACACCATAGCACCGTCGACGGGAAAAGCGTTCAAACGACTAAATCCCCAGAGCACGGGAGCAGGACCAAAAACATCACTAGAGACAGACCGAATGATCCTGGACAAGGGGAAAGTGGATTATCAGACGGTGAAGTTTCGGGAAGCCATGATATTAAGGAATCGTGCAGTAGTACCATGCATATGCAGGAGTTTCCGCGATGTCCAGAAGTAGTCGTGCACTCACCAAGGGACAGTAATGTCTGACTAGGGCGGTAGACAGTCGATAACAGGGTAAGGTAGCTTATGACGTCGCTAGTTCAAGTCTTAGATTTGCTGAAAGCGTTTGCTTTAACGTTGTTTGTTTGTTTGTTTTTCCTTTACAATCAAAATTCGACCCATTTTAAACTCTGCTTTTCTGATTTTCATTTATTTCTTCAGATAAAGTTATATTTGTACATCATAAAATGATTGTGCAGAGGACTTTGTACCAATTCAAACGACCACCATTCCACCATCTCATTCCGTAGGCGCACGGCATGCAGTTGGCATGAGTTAATTGGATTTTCAACGCCTCAGAATTGTAGATTCCACTCTGTGCATGTACATCAGGGCTGGGGGAACATGGGAATACAAAGCATGTGGAGTAGAGAGACAGGCTCAATCTCGTTAATGCTGCCAGGACGTCTAATACGTTAAGTAAGTGAACACAATGTAAGAGTGTGTCCACGAGCCCGTTTTTAATTGGGGTATAACAAAAGAAAAAAAAGAGGGGACTAGACATAACAAACAAGAGTCCAGCTTAGTCTTAGGTGTTCGTGCTTGACATAGTCAGAGATCACCCAAACCTCGCGAGAGGCTAACACGTAAAGTTTTCAATGTTTTGTTCTTCGATACCGAGGGATGAAACTCTAATTTGGAGATCGGATTCAACACCTGCACCCGCCACGTATTCTATACACGTCGTTAATTGTAAATGACAGTGTTGTAACTTTAATTACTACTCGGAAAAGCCATAGTCTTAATTGGTATTCGGCTGCCAAGCAGATAAAGGCATCGAAGCGTTTACGAAGTACGCAGTAGAAGAGTTTTGTGACACAGTATCTGACGTTAACGTTATTGTATCATTTGTTAACCACCCCGTTCGTTATTTCCGAAAAACACCGCATAGAGCGTTTATGACAACGCAAGAGCTATCTCCAATGCAATGAAACAGTGGGTAAAGCTTGAAAATAAACCTAGTATTGAAAATGGTGAGTGCACCGTGCTTAGATTTTGATACTAGTTAGATGCAGGTATGCATGTTCGGCTTTGCAGAACTTGAATTCGCTGACAGCTGAAACGACTTTGGAGACACTGACACACTTGGTAAAGCACTTGGGGATTTGTATTCGCCTTGCAGACGACGATGTATCTTAAGATTCCTTCCAGGAACGTGGCTTTAAGAAGCTACTGACGTAACTGCTTCACTTGACTGTGTAACTATTAGATAGAAGGCGTTTAGACGTGATAATGCCAGGAATGGATCGATGATGGCCCATTACAAGATGCAAGTATGCGTTTGCTATGTCATAGGACTATATTTTTCTCTCCGAAGTCTACAAATCATTATATATCTATATAAACATAGCAAAATTATGTACAACGTGTCCTGTATGTCTTAAATGAGGGCTATCTAGCAATGTTCCTGTAATTATATGCAACATGACGTCCTGATCACCATGCTTCTGAGGACGTTGTCGTTTTTGGTAACAGTACTTCCTGTCGCCTGTGAGAAAGATTTTAGTACCTTAGGTGTCATCGGCTGAAACTAAGACAGTCATCAATGGTAAAGATAGTTCCTTGGTATGTTGGTATTGTTCTATATATTACGCCACTGACGTATTTCACGTTTTACTGTTATTTGGGAAAGTCCGGTTGTAACTAGAACTGAATCTAATCCCATTTGTATCTGCCCGATAATCTAATCCTCACTCCGATTATATCATTGTCAACTCATCGTCAATCATAACCCATCATAATTGACAAAATTAGACAGGCAATATGTACGGAGTTTTTGACAGATTTTGTCATCCAGGTGTCACGCAGACAAGTAACAATTACAATTAACTGTATGTGGTCACTGATGACCTTTAGTGACCACCAAGTTATCAATCCAATCTATCATATTTAGTTTCAAATTATGAACGCTTCAATCACTGTCCGCAAAGGCAGTGGTACGACATTTAGATGTTTCTTTGCTAGAAAAACTTATTCTGAATAACCTAAAATTAGTACAACACCCTATCGTCCACATTTCAAAGCTTGATATAGACAATACGGTGCTTTCTTAATCCATATCAGTTCTAATAGAAGACAATTTGATGGTTCTTCTAAGTTGAAATGAAGTCTTACGAATCGTAGCAGTACATTTGCTTGTCCATGACGCTACAAGCTTACATAGATTCTGCCCACGTTTTCCACAAATTGGCTTTTATGCGGTTTCGCTTACAGACCTGGACTCAAATGAGCTGCCCGATCCAGCTGGGGTCGAATAGATATCAGACTAGCTGACATGAATTTTAGCTACAGTTTTACCCTCCCCTAAAACAATGAAATAGAATCCTTGTGCGGGAATTTATTGGAAGCAAAATGATGAATCATCACGGAAAGATGTCCTTGCTCTGCTTTCGAGACAAATTTAATTTGATGAGATGATTTGGTGGTATTTGTCAGTGTCAGAGGTCGTATCAAACTTTCAGACATACATGTATGTTTTTCGATATCAATTCTCCAAAGTGCATTGGCCTGAATAACACGAGTCAATGTTCACCCTGAAAACGGGCCATGGTGGAGGCCTGTATCAGTGAGCGATAGAACTAAAATAGTTCGCACTCGGAATTTTGTTTCTATCACTTCTGCAGCAAAGAAACGAAAATGCCTTCACCGTTGATAGCTTGAAAATGAGCTCAACGCATCTAAACATCTGTTTGAAAATTAGAAACAACTGACAGTTTTGTTCGGCTTCCCATCAGAAATCAGCATGTAGTTAGATAATAGTGTGTACGCGCCCTCCCTTTATCAATTACTATTCGGTACGGCTGCGATGGTGGTTACGATTGGTCCCACGACTCAAGGCCAATTGCAGCCGGGCCGACAAAAAAGAGTGTCAAAGGTCCAATGGGAACCAAATTGAGGTGGTGAAACGGTCAGATGTAGCAGCCGCTGTTAGCCACTTATCGTAAATATTATCAGTCGTGTACAATGAGGTTCAGTGTTACACATTCCGCGTGAGATCATGGAGTCTACCGTATATGATGACACTTTCCCCGACAGTTTGCAATTTTGTGTGCGCTCACGCCTAATTCCCGCCCCTGGCGATGGCGATAGGTTTTCATCACTTTACCGGTTTGGACATGGATGGTGGGTTCTTACCGGATCCCCAAACTGCTTTCGGGAAAGGATTTTCAGCAGGAGCGATGCCATAAATGGGATGATTGGGGTTTAGGTAGGGCAGGATTACAGTACTGTGATGTGGATACATTTAGGAAGATCGGGGAGATTCACTTTTAGGAACATCGTTGCTTTGGTTACTCAAAACAAATGTCAGCCGATAGTTGTTTTGGGTAACCAAAGCAACGATGTAACACGTAACCTGATTGGTTGATAGCTTCCCAGCGTTCTTTGCGCGCTGCTTTCGATGAGGGGAAGCAGGTGACGTAGCTATAACCATATGCAGCGGTCCATTTTACCAGGGCCGCTTACGCTCGCGATGTAACGTCGAGCGATAGGCGGTCCTGGTTTACGAGGGTGCTCACGGCCATGCTATGGGGCGTACTATCAGTTTGTCTGTATTTTAAAGAACTGCAGTAAATACTAAAAGACTGTTGATAAAGAAACATACTAAAATGCTCCAGAACCATTAACGAAGAACATTACAAGTGAGGAAAAGAACATTTGACATAAATCCTTATACAGTAGAAGCCACTTAATTGCACCTCGGATAAACGCACCTTCCGTTTAATTGCACCAAATCCCAAAATCCCAAACCGGTTCCCATTCACTGCATTGTTAGTGACTCCGCATAACTGCACCGCGCATTGTCACCTATTTCGGATAACTGCACCAATTTTTTTCAAAAATCCTCGAAAAGTTAACTAAAAAGGTGCGCTAAAAATCGGCAAACGTGGTACAAATGAGCCGATACCTGCCGGTGTAAAGGTGCAATACCGTCAATATGTTTAAAACTGTTTTTGAGTAACAAAAGAAGGCGGTCTCCATTGACAGACACGTTGATAGGAATCGTATGGGAGGTCCCGGGCGGGTCCAGGGCGTGTCGGCACCATCAAGAGACGCATGCCTACCAAAGGCGGCATTGCGCTTTGGCAGACAGCATGCTGTACTCAATAAAGATTGGTCTCTACCTGTACTACTATCTTATTACTGTGAATGCATTCAAGTTCGCGTGGATTTGATTTCGCGTTAAGGATGGCATGGGGTGTTGTCGGTAGTTTGAGGTTTGCGGCAGCGCTACATACTGCTGTCGATAATAAAAGACCGGCGTCTTTACGTACATCTAGTCGGAAACAATAGAGGCTCGGCAAGGGCTACAGACGTGTAGGCGGACATAACAGTCGCTTTTGGCGGTGCGGTGCTAACGTGATCATCTGGCTGAATCCGCGTCCTAGAAACTTCCTGCATTCACCGGAACGAGGTATACGCGGGTTAGGCTCTGATACTGTATAAGGAGAATGATCTGTCCTTGATCTGAGTCATCTAACCATATCTGCCCACTAGATACAATGTACATTTTGTTCCTTATTTGGAATTTTGACGACGGAGTTTTTCAGTGTAATTCCTGGACACAAGTTGTAATTAAGAAGGTAATCTCTACCAAACATACCGCTATCTTAACTGAGAATTGTCAGACCTATGTCACCAAAGTCATCATTTTTAGAAATACAGTACAGGCGGAGTTGTGTTTGTTAGATTAGATCGTCCTTGTGCTTTTACGCTATCGGCGCATTTTTATCCTTTGTTTGCGCATTCACCAACACAAGTGTGAAACTTTCGATGTAATTTGTTGACTCAAGTTGTAGATACGGTGTCAAGTTTGTCTTAGTCATACCTACCGTCATTTAAACTAACAAATTGTGAGACCAAAGTCATTTTTCTAGACATAACGTTACAGTCGGAGTTGTTTTCTTTGCTGTGCGAATCAAGCATATTTTCTCTTTCTACACGTGTACAGTACCTAGCTACTGATTTAAACATCTGTGAGGAAGCAAAAAAATGTTAAGTTTAATCTGTACAGTAGAGTCAATTCCACGTCACCGAGAGGGTTTTAACATAATATTGATAATATGTTTGAACTATTTATAATAAAAGAATATCTAATTCACCATAGTTCTAAACTGTTCAAACAATTAAAAATGAAACTGATAACATGTTTGAACTGATTTATATATGTTGGAAACATTTCGAACGTAACTGCACAAATATCTCTCTTTTTAGAACAGTTTCAAATCATGTATCCAAATGTTTCAATGTTCGAACAATTTGTACAAAAGATTTTCACAATTGCCCCCATAAACGAAGGTGCTAAGTCCTCCCGTATGTTTGTGTGTATTTTCGGTGGCCGCACTAGACCACCTGCGGCTTTGTTTTGACGGACAGTCGCCCACGCGCGACGATTTACACTGTTCGGCACCGGCCTTTTCTTCGTTACAACAAAACACTCCACAAGACCCACGTTTTTGGTGTGTTGTCTCCAATCTTATCATCGAGGTGTGCGATTTCAAGGCGTGCGATATAAACATCCCGGTATATGTAGACACGTGTAGGTCAGAGCAAGGAGGTCTAAATTATCAAGAGGAGAAAGCACAGAAACTTCCCTTTGTCCCTATGGGCGTCCTTGGTGTGAACAAATAATTGACACCTACGTATCAAAGCATGAGCCTCACGCTGGCGCGCGGGCGTCTTCCCTTTGTTGTCGTGGTCAATACACGAGTTGACCTCAATCTGGAGGTCGATGGATTTCAATCTATCGTAAATATCCATACAATAAAGATATAGATAACAGGGAAGAACTTGACACAAAGATGACAAATTTCAGTCAGTAGGTCGAGGCAAGGAGGTTTAATCAAATTCACAAATATCAAAGAAACACGACATGCTTTCCTGTTGCCATGCAAAAAGTCACTCTTTTCTCGAAGACTGATACATAATTGAATAGTACTACCAGTGTTATCGCCAGGCCTTTTGAGCATAGCGGGCCGCTACGCTGTGGGCCGACAAACCGACGCTGTAAATCACCCGCTATGCTGTTTTTTTACCCAGCGTAGCGGCGAAAAAAGACAAAAATACCGTAGTAAAAATGCAAAGGCACGCGCCTCCCCTGTTTCGCAGGAAGCTATCCAGTTATCGGCTCCAAGGGAGGTGCCAATTACTAAATTAGCACCCCGCCCTACCGCTCCGATCTTGTCTCGCCGCCCCTCCAACCCGGGAAAAGCCCTTAGCGGCTCGTGTGCCGCTGGCAGCATCGCGCGAAAACGTAAACAATAGCCGAGTAGGTCTCCATGTGCACAATCTGCGGGGCGGTTCCCGACTATCAGAACAGCCGTAAATGTAACAGTCCGCGGTTGACCAACACAGAAGCTGTTCTTTGTAAAAGATTCCTTTCTCTGTCAGCGCGGGGATAGAATTAATTCTTAACGGTATTTCTGACAAATTTCTAGAGCAAGGTTACGTCATTTTCCCATCCATAACAGCGAATTAATGCACAGAAAATTCATTTTTACAAAGAGAGGAAGATAAAGTTTCAACTTATTTAGAAGCTTCGCCATGATTGGACGATTCGGCTACTGCAAATTTGTGGTACCGCCCACAAACCGCCGACTTTCCTTATAGCAGACTTTCTGCCGCCGACGTCGCCATGGTCGCGACTGTCATCAAAGGCTGCCGACTGTCAATCAGCGGCAACTTTGTGGGAAAACGCTCGAGTTGGATCTCCGTGTGCCAGTCAACAGCGAACCTCTGACGATTTTACGTTCCCTTAACTTTCCCACAGCGATGCTTGTACAAAGTTTTTATTAGACGGAAGTTCCACGTTATCTGTAAGACGCAGAACAGCGGTTTCGGCTTCCTGGAACGGGCCGGCGGCGTATGTACTTGGGGGAGAGGGGTGACGCGATTTCTTAGACGGGCCAAGGGCCGCGGCAAGGGACTTTCGTATTAGGATTTTCGCCGCCGACCGCCGAGGGAAGATCACCTCGGCGGCGATTTTTCTGGAAACATGCCGGCGTCGAAGCGTACTATACCAGGAATATCGCTTCCAATTTCGCACCGAAGAAAACTTCTGACAGCGACGATTGTTGGTTTCTCGTGTAGTTATAAGCTTCAGAAGTTATGTGCAATGTTTTAATGTGCTGCCGGGACGACAACACCATGCATGAACTTGGATTGTTATGTGCAATGTTTTAATGTGCTGCCGGGACGACAACACCATGCATGAACTTGGACAGGTTATAACAATTGTACTTAGCAGGTTGAGGTTTTAACGTGTAGGTGTGAGGATTTGTTTTTGACTGGCGACACTCCGTACCGTGCCGATAGCGTGGTATGTGGCGTGTTACTTTGAAAAGGGTTTTTAACAAAAGAAAACTTTATCAGGTCTTCACCACTAAAACTTGGTGCGTTTAAGCACGTGACTAAGCCTGGCCAATCATATCATTGCAAGATGGCGTCCGGATATGCCGATACTGTAGAACTTGGTAAACAAAGTTCTATTTAGGGGGATTTGAAGACTGCCAACCCGGCCAACGGTGAGGTAAGATTGCAGGGAAGCTAGGGATACATCAAAGCTGGACGAAAACAGATCAGCGTGAAGCCAACGAGAAGTGTCAGCCAGCGCCAAATTATGCAACCTTCCGCGACTCCGTATGAAGACACTAAAAGTTAGCCTGTATCATATTCGGAGTGTATAGCGGAGTTCCTCTGCCGATTTCTACTATTTTCCCAGCGATAAGACGGGGCCTTGTAGAGGCTAACTAAAAGTATAATGATGAGTCTATCTTTGGTGCGATTACCCCCCCCCCCTGGAAAATGTTAAAATCTAAACCCCCTAATGTGGCTTTTGGTGCATTTTGGGCAACTTTTGTGGGCATTGCTGTTTGAACCAAGAAGACATTACACTTCAGTAGTTAGATCCTATGTTTGTGTCATTCATAACATTGAAAAGGGAAGATGAAAAATGAGACTGATGAATTTGACCTTTCTTTTAATAACTTCAATCTAGTGTCTGAACTTGTTTAAACATTTCAAGGCACTCCAACCAAATTACTAAAACATCTTGCTACATAAATGACAATGACAATGAACTTAATTGCATATTCATGCCCAACATGGGCTGAATGCATTAGGAAACATGGAGTAAAAGAAAAGGAACATTATGATATATTCCGTCTAAATCTACAATGTCTCCACTACATAAGGCAAGCACTGAGTGAATACGTCATTCCTTGCTCTCCTAGCTAGTGACTTCATCTACTCAACACTGGTGGCATGCCTCCTGTATCGCCCGGTGAAGAGACAACCGGACAATCGAGCGATCGTCGCCCGTGCTGTGATAGTACGCCCTTATATAGCAACACTAGTACCTGTACATTCTGTTAGACACCTGATTACCACACGCCAAACAGTTCTTGTCATTTTTGTCTACCGGCGCAGCACATATCTTGCATGAGGTTAGCCTTTTCTTGAGTGGTGTCTTCCTGGCCGCCGGCGTGATGGTGTAGCGGCCCCCTCCAGATTCATCTTCTGCCTGGGCTGCTGCCTGCTCCGCGCTTTCAAAAGACTTGTTAAAATTTAACAGGCCTCGGAATACCGGCTTCTGCGGCGTGCGGGGCCCTGGCGTGTATTCGACAGTACTAGTGCTGCCGAGAGGTACCGCTTCCTGCAGATCTTTCTGGTGCATGGAGAACTGGAGGGCCCTCGGGCGCTTCTTGCGGGGTCCCTCCGCCCTTGGAGTGGATCTTGGCCCGCTGGTCTGGGGCGCGCCGGGCGGAGAGAACAGAGCCAAGACTCTGCTTGTGGCCGTGGGCGTGTCGCTTGACTTCTGCACTATTGCGCGAAGCACATCAGCGTTGACCTGAGTAAACAAAGGGAAATGAAGACGTGTCAGAGCACCCGCACGCGATAAATATTTCTAAAAAATCAACACTTTCTTCAGATGGCATGTAATCACAGCTAGCAACAGGCCTTTTCCATCCAGTTGGTATACTTGTCTATTAGCCGAACCAAAGCCGCTGATATTTGCAATTTCTGATCGCTGAGAAGTCGAAATCCTGATGACACGATAGCGATCAGAAAACTCTAAACGGAGCCACTTGGCCGATGGTTTGTTTTCCTTTCGCTGGAGGGGGTTCAAACCTCGATCACGTGTCTTATCTTCTCTCATCTATGTTGCTGGGCAAAGCCCGGTGTTGGGTATCACGTTTGAGGGTGCACGCCTAATTTTGACGTGTTATTTTTTAGACGTTTTTGTCGGGCTTTCTGTTTTGTCTTATTTTGTCACCAGCAAACAGTGAGAAAAAGGGACAAAATAGACAGCCGGACAAAAACGTCTAAATACGTCAAAATCCAACCAGCCCAACCTCTGCTTGGAGAGTTGGTTTTGACGACGGGCACGTGATCGAGCTTTCAGGACTCCCCTCCCCCGAAAGAAAAACAAAACATCGGCCAAACCTAGGAATGGATCACCTAGGTCTACACATGGGGCTGGCAGAGTGTACTGCGGTACGGCTTATTTAATATCTAGTCTCTACCAAACGTCATAGATTTCTGAAAAAGCATAGTAGAAATTGGCAACATAGACTATGATATGACAGTGGAGTTATTCTTCAGGCAAAGGTTCGGCTCCGGCTTGGTTATGTGTGCATTATGTATCGGGTGGGTGAGTTAGCTGGCCGTAAGAGTACAGTTTGGAATCTACGATTTGTTTTCAAATTGCACAGGGCATCAGAATCTTCAGATTCAAAAAGATGTCACGATGGTCTAGAACAGCCTTTTTTAAGCCGATCCGGTCTTAATATTTTGTGTACTAGATCAAGGACTAGATCTAGGAATTTTCCGTGGACCAGTTCATTGTCAACTCACAAAGCAATAACTCTACAGCCCTATTAACGACTACTTAAGATTTCGTCAACACAGAAAGGCAATTTTCCTCCAATTTTCCTCCCATTTCAAGTGAGTTGAATAAACATTGTAGAATTGCATAGAGTCTACTCTACTAGCAGACTCTATTCAGAAAGGAATGTTACATCATTGTACCAGTTGGCAGTTGGGGCAGTGTGGCCACACATGGCTTATCAGTCCAACGTTAACTGCCCAGTGGGGTGCCCGTTTACAGTACACCACAGTTTCTAGTGTGCCTTTGACATCAATTAGGAAGCGATTAGTGATCTTCTAAGAAGTTGTGACGACAAGCGCCATTCGGCTGGCGGACAAAGATACTAGCATTTACACATGATCCGACAGTTAAAACCATTTTAAAAGCCTTGAAACCCTCAAGAAGTTCACGATTTACTGATAGATACATTTTACAGCGCGGAAGAGAAGAATAACGTACTGTTCATGAAACAATTTCGTCCGATGCGTTTGTTGACGTGTTGTATTTGCGCCAGACGTCAGAGCAGAATTTCGCGATGAAGAGAACATTCAACAAATGAATCTGTGCTTGTGAAATGTAGTTTTTGACTTTGTATTCTTAATGGATCAAGAGAAGACAGAAAATGTGCCATGTGGCCTTGTTACGTCTGTTTTAGCTTACGTCATGACCGTCCCGGGGTTACAAGCACGACTTCAGCAATAATAAAACAACGAAAAGACCAACCGGTGTGTTTATATTAGGAGCACTTTGTTATAACTTGAAGCTACGAACTAACGAACCTCACTAAACCTGGCTTAAATTGAATGAAAATGTAAAAGAAAATGTAGAATGCTCACCATTGGAAACATGTTGACTAGTTTTGCCAGCCTGGGTGGGGTGGTTCTCGTGGCAGCGGGCGACGTGCTTCGCTGGGCGGGCGACGGCACGTGGAACATGGCGATGAGCTGTTCCACGGCCTCCTCCAGGTTGGAGCTTCCTCGTCGTATGTCCCGGAGAACTGCAATCCCGAGGTTTTCCTCGGCTCCAGGAAACACTTCCACCAGAGCCTGTACATCTCTGTCCACGGTACCGCGCTCAGGGCTCTCTGAGTCAGAGTCGACGTCAGGGAAGGGGGTCGAAGCGCTGGACGTCCCAGCTACCGGCTCATCTGGCCTGTTGTACCCCTTGTACAAGCAGGTGTCTGTGTACACATATTCCGTTGTTGTCCTCTTTTTCGACGGAGGGTTTTCAGCCTGTGACTCTACGATGGCTTTGCGGACGTGGGCCATCGGGTGCAGCCCTGGTGAGTTCTTGGCAAAGTCCATCATCTTCTGGTTCAGGGACTCGTACAGAGCTTTGTTTCTCACGCCTCGCGCCGCCTGCTTTACCTGGCGCTTTGCTGACAGGCTGGAGGGCTTGGTCGGGGCGGCCGCAGGCGTACCTCTGTGCAGGTTGGCGATGCTGATAACATCGGCAGCAGATATCCCGCTCTCCCTCCTGGCGTTGATTTCTTTCGCGTGCTCATCTCTGTACTGGACCACCTGTTTGCAGCCAGGACACTGACAGTGCCTCCACTGGCAGTTTTGTTTGTGCCCCCTCAGAGGAACCACTACTCCGTGCACGCGACATCGCTTGCACGTGTACTCACGTTTCTCCATTTCGCTCCGTGAGATCTGGTCCCTTGGAAGAGTGCTTGGGAGAGTGATGGACACATGTTGTGGCCAGTGCTTTATATTCCAGTGCCTTAGAAATCCTAGCAACAAGACATCTCTTCGCATACAGGTGCGATGTGGCACCAGCGAACACGGGTGGTTTATTGCCCTGACACAGTCTGGCACCAATGATCACTGGGAAAAGCAGAAACTGCATGTGTCACATTGTGTGTTTGTGTTTCTTGAGCCGTTGTCCGGAACGACTTCGTGCGATTCTTGTGCCTTTGTAGTGCAATCCGATTGCTTTTTTCACGGTTTTCGGTTGTGACATAGGAATTGAAATGTGATGTAATGACACCGAACTAGCCACTCCTAGCTAGTCCCCGACCGAAACCTTTGCTTGGAGAAGAATAGGACCACCCATCAAACGCGAATCCTCACACCTAGCCGACAAATAAGTTTGAACGATCCGAATTTGAAACACGCCGAAGTCACCGAAAGAAATTTCGCAAAAACCATAAGTGGCTATATTTCTGCAAGGAGGTCCTTGATTTCTATTCTAAACATATTTTTGCGTCTGTCTTGCTCCTTTCCTACCCTTATCTTGGCCTTTTGCTTCTCTTGTTCACAATGGGCGTGAGTGGCAATTGGTGATTTTGTCAAAGGTGTGTAAATTTTTGATTAATCAGTTTCTTTTTCTCTCCAGTGAGGGAATTACATCCCCTCCTTTTCATCAGTCACAGAAAACGCCTTTTTACCGAAACTAAAATCTTCCCATGCCAAGTTGTTACAATAACAAATCTCATGAGAAAACAGCACCTCACAGACTTCGCACGTGGCCGCTAAGACCTACTCTCCAAGCAGAGTTTTTTTACGTGTTTGAAAAATTGAAGGCACACGCGTGCCGGTGCAAGAAAGGGCTTATGTCTCGCACGGTCGGTAACGGTACGTCATTTGCCAAAGCAAACAGCTGGAATAGGTTGACAGTCGACTTGGGCCAATAAGTTTGGAAATCCCGTGCCTTAGAAATCCTAGCAACAAGACATCTCTTCGCATACAGGTGCGATGTGGCACCAGCGAACACGGGTGGTTTATTGCCCTGGCACAGTCTGGCAACAATGATCACTGGGAAAAGCAGAAACTGCATGTGTTTGTGTTTCTTGTGCCTTTGTAGTGCATTCCGATTGCTTTTTTCACGGTTTTCGATTGTGACGTAGGAATTGAAATCACTTTTTATGTGATGAAGTGAAACCGAACTACATGTTTGTTGTCTCCGTTATGCCACACACAGACCATGACACTTTTATGACAATAACCGTTCACATGCATGGCGTGGAACTCGCTCAGCGCAGAAGCAGGAAAGCGTTTTTTTTTCTTTTAAATTCCAAAGCTATCCGAAGGGGAAAAAGGCCGGCGTCGTGGCGTCGCGGTGGTGTTTAGCACAGAACCCAGAAGTCGTGGGTTCGAAAAATCCAGGGAACCATGCGTTATGCCCTTTGGAAAGACACCTCCCATGAATCCTCACCTATATAGTGCATTTCTATCACCACAGACAATACACTCTCGATTAAGACTTTCTCTGATTCGCAGGTGTTCGGAGTCAATATCCTGTTCGCTCCTGTAAATTTGGAATCCGCACTCTGAACAGATTTCAGTTTCCGGTATCTGTGGGTTGAACAAGGGAGTCAGTGACTTTCGACATGTGCACTAGTCTAACAACAAGATCGCTGGACATGTTTTATTTGGATGTCCTCAAAATCGAATCTATTTTGGTTCAATTAGCTCAGTTGCCGTCGTTTCGTGTACGGTAAAAATAATTAGAACTTGAATAGAACCTATGTGCTTACTTGTACGTTTTCTGTCATCTGCAATGCGTATTTGAAACCGCGTATAAACAATCTTTACAGAGTGAAAAATAAACCGAGTGTATAATAATAATAATAATAATATCAGGTGTATTTGCAGCCAGTGCCACAGGCAGGTACCCAATGTGTAGGTTAATGAGGCTGTTTAACGTGTTCGAGGCACCTCCTCGAGCACGGGACCCCCGTTTTACGTCCCTCCCGGAAGACGATTTCGTGGAAAGCTTCGTATAGAACTGATATGCCGTCAGAAAAAAACAGACTCGTAGATATGCTAGACTCATGGAGGCTACCTACATACAAGCAAGGATATCAAAACATATCTGCCTGGAGTTCACCAAAGTTACTTTTCGGTTCGATCAAACCATCAAACTCATGGATATTTTACACGTTACACTCTCTAATTGGAATAGCGATACATCTATTTTAGTGGTAATAAATCAGACTTAAGAAGAACTTCTTTACCTCGGTACGGGTGAAATCCAAGGATGGCCTTTCCTGGCAAGCGGATTCATTTCCACGTAACTCGTCGTCTATTGCTGACCGGAGCATTGGAACGTTTTCAGGTGTTGCTGAAACTGTCACGACAAGGCAGTACTCTGGAGGTGGATTTCTACAGGAAGCGACGTAGCAGTTCATGTCACTGCTTAGCTCTTGACAAAGAGCCAACAAGCGAGATGTCCCTTCCGGAAAACGTGCTCTAATACGCCTTGAACCTTGAACCAGCGAGATGCCCTCATCGGTTGTAAAAATACTGACGCTTCCAGTGATAGGGCAGGAAATATCTTCCAAGGCAATATAGAGTTCAGTTGCATCTATGGCAGCCGCCATATTTCATATCAGGGATACTATATTGTGATTGTGCCTCACGCGGTAACGACTTACGTTTCAAGACACACGATATTGCCCTGGAAGAGAATGGCGCCAGTCAGAATCTTCCCATCCAAAATCTATTTGGAGAGTACAAGATGAGCCTGTAGTCCAGCCTTGTTTGCTTTGGTTAGATCCCAACGGCAAAACACTACAAAAATCCCAGCCACTCCTAGCTAGTCCCCGACCGAAACCTTTGCTTGGAGAAGAATAGGACCACCCATCAAACGCGAATTCTCACACCTAGCCGACAAATAAGTTTGAACGATCCGAATTTGAAACACGCCGAAGTCACCGAAAGAAATTTCGTAAAAACCATAAGTGGCTATATTTCTGCAAGGAGGTCCTTGATTTCTATTCTAAACATATTTTTGCGTCTGTCTTGCTCCTTTCCTACCCTTATCTTGGCCTTTTGCTTCTCTTGTTCACAATGGGCGTGAGTGGCAATTGGTGATTTTGTCAAAGGTGTGTAAATTTTTGATTAATCAGTTTCTTTTTCTCTCCAGTGAGGGAATTACATCCCCTCCTTTTTCATCAGTCACAGAAAACGCCTTTTTACCGAAACTAAAATCTTCCCATGCCAAGTTGTTACAATAACAAATCTCATGAGAAAACAGCACCTCACAGACTTCGCACGTGGCCGCTAAGACCTACTCTCCAAGCAGAGTTTTTTTACGTGTTTGCAAAATTGAAGGCACACGCGTGCCGGTGAAAGAAAGGGGTTATGTCTCGCACGGTCGGTAACGGTACGTCATTTGCCAAAGCAAACAGCTGGAATAGGTTGACAGTCGAACCAATAAGTTCAGAAAATGTGCTTCTTGACAGTATTGTAACGTCACGACTATCAGTATTTCGAGATTTATTTCGATCGGTGTCTTGAAGTTGAACTAGTCTGTCGTTCGGACTTTTGGAGATGCATGTTGGTCGCGAGTGCGAATTAAAATTACTCTCCAAGCAACGTGTGCTTTAGAGGGGGAAAAAGAAAGAAGAAAACATGACAAAATGGAAAGTCCGACGAAAACGCCTACAGACACGTCAAAATCAGCCGGGCCCACTCCTTGGAGAGTAGCTATTATAAAGACCTTGTTTGTCAAAACAGACTCTACTTCTCGACTGGCGTCAGTGGCATTTGGTGTTTTTAAGTTATGTAAGGTTCTTTTTTTGTCTCCAGTGGAGAATGACATCCCCTCCTTTTCATCAGTCACAGAAAACGTCTTTTTACCGACACTGAAATCTTCACCATGCGCCGTTCGCGCATTCATAGTTGTCACAGATCTCATGAGAAAACAGCACCTCACAGACTTCGCACGTGGGCGCTAAGACCTTGTTTGTCAAAATACTAGCACTTCTCGGCTGAGCAGAGGGCAATGCATGACTGCACAGTAATCCTTTCATTCAGTCTGTTGTGTAACAGCACCTGTCCATATATGAAACGGACCACCCTCATCTCTCCCAGGCCAAAGTCATATCGCATTCGCGCTGTTCATACGCATAGTAACCTCTACTGCACAATCGAGATGTACAGGCTGAACCAGAACGGTGGCGTTTACCGGAGTGGAACTGCCTATGGCAACGAAAAAAGACTGACAGTTTTGCGTTCATATCGCAGCACCAATGGCTGCATAGCGCGTACTGCTCGAGACAACTTCTGTTCCGAGACATACGTGAGTTCGGTTGTCACGCGCTTTGTTCAGACAGGCGAGCTGGAACACCGTCAAGGCCACGGAGATGGTGGACAGCGTGCCCCAGAATATGTCAGGATTTACCTGGAGACGCTTGTCACTGTGAATCCAACCCTCTACATCAGGGAGCTACGACAGCTTGTACAGGACGACCTGAATCTACCACCGCAGGACGTTCCCAGCGAGTCCACAATCTGCAGGTGGCTAGCAGAGGATCGACTCACCCTGAAAGTTGCGGCCAGGATACCACTTGAAAGATTCACCGAGCTGAACATTCAGAGGCGTGAGGAGTTTGTGGAATGGCGCAGTCATATCAATTCTGAACGGATCTATTTCACGGACGAAACTGGATTTGACTTTCATGTCGACAGACGAGATCGGGGTAGAGCACCAGAAGGCCATCAACTACCCCTGGTTCAGTTTCGAAACCCAGGACAAAAGTGGTCAGCGCTCGCAACTATAGGTTGGAATGGATTGGTGAACGTTTTACCGATCCACGGAAACTTCAACAGGGAGATTTGTGACAACTGCTTCAGGAACTATATGGCGCCCTTCATGGAAAGAGATAGCTATTTAGTGATGGATAATGCTTCCATTCACAATGAAGCCGACTTGGTAGCCATTTTCGCGCCCCTCCGCATAACAGTGGTGAAGCTTCCTCCGTACAGCTATGATTTCAACCCTATAGAGCTGGTATTCGGACTGGTAAAATCCCGGCTAAGACGCCAACCGAACGCTGTGGCCGGAAACCCCGCGCTAACAATAATGGACGGATTCATGTCAGTGTCGGAGGTCAGCATAAGGAACTTTTATCGTCGATGTAGGGATGCCAGGTAAAGGCCCATAGGGTCGGTCATAGCTTATGTTTATAACGATAAGAAACAGCCTTGGTTTGTACAGACACCTTGTAAATACATTGTAAATACCCTGTAAAGGATTCTTTAAATACGTTACTAGTATGTCAAGAGCTTCGTCATCCATAGCTCATATGATATATGATGTAACTATTCACTTCTGCATTGAGTGTGAGTTCTTTTTGTTGTGGGGGGTAATTTTTATAACATGCCTTCCTTGGTTGAACATCAGAATCTATGTTTAACCAAGGACATTAGATGAGGTTTGAATTCTGCTCTGACCCTGTATGAAATAAAACAACGGGTACACTCTAATGCTTGTATCACCGATCTGTGAACTTCTCCTTCAACCCTTTTATTGACGGCCAGTTCAGAAACAGTTATGATTTTAACGCCCAAGTCATGCGCGGCTCGACATTATAAACTCAGGACAGTGTAATGTTCTTATTTTCCTAAGGGTACACATGCCATGACATGGTAGAGATTGCGTACTGGTACTTCCTTTTTTTTATGTAGAGTCAATCTTGCAAGAATTATTTAGAGCAAAACGACTAATTGTCAAAACTTAAACAGCATGTTGCCGACATTCGAATTCCTGATTAAGTTCAACTACACACACGTGTAATACACGCTAATTGTATTACCCCTAGCCTCTCTCAGGCACTCAGGATGACTGGAAAAATAGTAGAAATTGGCCAAATAGAGTAAGGAGAGAGGAACCATTTTAATCTCCAAGCAGAGGAGTTGTTCCGGCTGATTTTTGACGTGAGTTTAGGTGTTTGAACAATTTACACCGAAAATTGTTCAAACTCATCTGCAGTTTCATCTGAAAACCCTCTTGGTGACATGGAATTGACTCTAGATAGCCCGACAAAAACGCCTAAACACACGTCAAAAACCAGCCGGAACCACTCCTCTGTTTGGAGAGTAAGTGCGAACACTAGAAGTGCCAAAGACACACGGGCCCGGGACCAATGTTTGTACAGCGCACAGCGAGAACGACCTAAAGAAACTAGTGTTACCATTTTGTTCCCCAGATAAGGTTAGATAGATGTATTATCGATACATAGCTTAAGTTTTCTCTACACGGGCAAAGTGCCAGAGGAATGGAAGGAGGCTGTTGTAGTCCTAAGTCCCACCCACCAAGCATTGATCAGCTACGTCCTGTGTCTTCCCTCCGATCGCGAACGTTTGTGAAGGCTTCGTCGCTTCCTTTGTACTACGGGACATCGTCGAGAACAGCATCTCGCCCAGTGAGACATAAAGCTATACATAACACACAAGAAAGAAACCTGGGTCTTGGTTTAATAGTTTACGTCGCGATTGTAAACTTGGCTTGGACAGCGGTCTGCCTTTGATCTCTTTAGAAGTTTTGCTGTGGGCGCGGCCGATTGAAAGGCAATGATCCAGGTTTCGCGGTAAAATTTCCAAAAAAAAAATACAATGTCCCATAAGGGGGCGTACGTAGGACAGTGGTCACCCCTCGGCTACACAACTCCCTCGGCAACATAACTCCCTTGTGCGTGTCCCACCCCCCCCCACCCCCTCCCTCCCCAATATACTGTATATGCCGCCGTTCTTCAAGTCTGCGAAGGAGGCTAGGGCGTACGGCTGTTCTGGGACTATTCGATTCCAGTGACTGCTGTAGTGGTCGATGGTTAATGTAGAAGAACACAAAAAATTATCGGACTATGTTCAACGGC
Source organism: Branchiostoma lanceolatum (assembly GCF_035083965.1). Taxonomy (NCBI): domain Eukaryota; kingdom Metazoa; phylum Chordata; class Leptocardii; order Amphioxiformes; family Branchiostomatidae; genus Branchiostoma; species Branchiostoma lanceolatum. The sequence goes on along the minus strand of NC_089726.1, from coordinate 15,103,336 downwards.
TACTTTAGCTTTGCAGGACTGTAGTAAGGTTTGATAACCTGAGTGATGTGTTTCCCATGTCAGTTCGTCGAAACGCACATTTGTAAATAAAGAGGAGGTGTGGTTTTGACGTTGATGCATGCTATTGGTTGAAAGTGCAAAAAAAATTACGTGCTACTGGTTTTCATGTGCTGCCGGCGGGCCGGGCCCACTTCAATCAATTAAAATTTGCCTCTGGAAATGCGTTAAATAGCGTTTCAGAGGGTTTGAATTTCTAAAATTTCCCGGAGGAGCATCCCCGGACCCCCTTTTTAATAGCGTCGGCGCTCACAGCGATCGACGCGGGACACCGAACCTTCCTAAGTTTCCCAAGGTAGGACTGCTAACCAACATCTGCTATTGGGGAATATCAATTGACGTCCGGTCGCTGGGAATCAACTTTCCAGGGTAACTTTCCGAGTGAGTCTTCTTACAAATTCTAGTCGCAAATTCATTGACGGCCAGTTCAGAAACAGTTACGATTTTGACGCCGAAGTCATGCTTGGCTTGACTTTGTAAACTCAGTGCAGTGTGGCAAACAGGAACATAACTGGACAAATCAGTAATATCGTGATTTTCTATTTACCCAAAGGGTATACATTGTAGAAATTGAGTATAACTACGCAAGCTAGTCTATGATAGGGAGAATGTTTGCCAGGGAAGTTTGCAGAACGTTACAAGCGTAAACCTTACCGTGGCCTGACTCTACTTCAAGTACTTGCCAATTATTCCTTTTTTGCCGAATTCTACGACCCAAACGCCAGTACGTACGCAAGCCTGGTGGACGCTACACATCACGATCGCGTACTAGCGGCGGCGTGAGAATTCCTTGTGCAAGTTTCCCCGCCGTCCACCCGCCTGCCTTTGATCATGTATGAAGTGGGCGGCAGAGAGATCATCAATCAATTTTGACAGGAGTGGCGCGCCAGCAGTTTGAGGAGAAAAGATTTCCCGTGTTGTGTATAAGAATTTGGAGTTTGAAAATATCGGGAATAACTTATGCTGAAATAAACATTCGCAAAGTATCTATTCAACTTGATATCTGTATTCGAATTTCCTAAACCAGATCTACAGTTTGATTACCAAGTTTAACGGAACATGGTGTTTTCCCGATAATCACGTAAAAATGTTCTTGTACGGTCTTTCCTCCTCGTAAGCAAACTTCAAGCTTGGCGCCAAACTTTGCCGATATGTCACAGAAGCTGAAAAAGGGGAGCGCGCCGGTCTTGTTGTGCTGGCCTTGCCGTGACAAGTCTTCGATTATCGTGACTTCTGTACTTGTTGAAGGACACACAAAAATCTTTGGACTGTATTTTACCGCTGCTTAGCTTCGAAGTGCGTTACAGTCGACGGTAGTAAGGTTTGAACGACCGTTGTGTTTCTCCAAGGAGGTTTAATCCTTGGTTTCTCAGCTCACCTCTTCCAAACGTAAACAACGGGTGCGGGTTAACGTGAGCGGCGGGGGATTTGTTCGGCTGGTGACACCCCCGTACCGTGCCGATAGCGTGGTGTGTGTCGTGTTTCCTTGAAACAGATTTTTAAAAATAGAAAACTAGATCTATTCAAGATTTCTGGCAAATTTAATGGAAACTTTTCTGTCCGGCGTAGTAGATCTAGGATTTTGGGAGTACCCAACCGCTTTCTTCACGTGGAAAGTTTTGATACCGCGAAAGTAAACAAAACACCTACGATCGCCTGCCAGGCTTCTCGCGGTGGGGCGTCTTTATTGGTCTATCATTAGGTGCTATCAGCTACTTAGCAGGGGCGTGTAGATTGCTTTCGTATGGCTCATTTAACCAATGTTCGAAACTGTACGAACAAAAGATGAATCTATGGTGTGATAGTTTCGAAACTTGTATCAATATTGTACCCGCCGATTTAAATGTTTCTAACATGCTGGAACGCAGTAGAAAATATTTCGAAAGTCAAACAAAGGTTCGAAATTGTTTTAAGCATTTACCCATACCAGTTAGGTTGTTGCAAAGGTTTCGAAAATATTACAACAAAAGGCAACAAACACCCCCGCGGTAACGTGGAATTGACTCTATCATGGTAAACTTTACCAGATTTTTGTACAGTACATGTCCTTGAATACGTAAATAAAGTTAATAACTGCATAATTTCGTCCATTTTCTTTGTGCTAGTGTTTCTGACTAACAATACACCGCCCCACCCATGGTGGTACGGTCCAGCTGGACATTTCGCATAATTGCACCAGCCGGATAATTGCACCAAAAACGCTGGCAAATGCGTGGTGCAGTTAAGCGGAGTCTACTGTATGTACAATCAACTAAGACAAAGCTATTTTGTCCTTTTTTTATGCAAAGAATACGATCGGATGAATGAGATGAATGTTACTGTACGGATACGTTTCATTAGTGGTCATCAGACCGCCTTCCTCCCAAAATAGTATTCTCCAAGCAGAGGTTTTGGTCGGGGGGTAGTAGTGACCGGGGTTTTCTTACGTTGCCCTCCCGTACGGACAACGTAAGAAAACCCCGGCCAGTACTACCCCCCGACCAAAACCTCTGCTTGGAGAATACCAAAATAGCAGCTACAGGTTACTCTGTATGCCAGGGTTGACTATCACGGTACAGGATGGGGCTATTTGTAACTGGCACTGGAGACCTTTGAAACACCATTAGCTAAATATGCGCCGTGTGTTAGACAGAGAGGGGGGCGCTGCAGGGGCTTTCCCTGGAGAATAAGATGGCTGCCATGAGTCAAGGATACATCCTCAACTTGACAGTCATGCAGTGATCCCAACTTCCTCAGCAGACAACGTCAGCATGGCGAAGAGGTGGCGACAGAAGGAGATGTTTAAGCCGTGTGGGGGGTTATGGGGATTTGGTGGCACTTATCTCGGAATTCCTGCTGATGTTAGTGTCACAAATAAACTCCCTGCCTGAGCCTCCAGAGAATGTTCAGCCTACATAGAAGTATCTGTTTCATACACAGAGATAAGAAAACTAAATACTAGTGTGTTTCCTTCAGACATTGTTTCTTCCATAGACATTTTCCTAGAATTGAGGCAACGACGTGTATCTCTTGATGTACAATGCTTGAAGGAACTATCGGATCGCTTTATTTCATAGACAATTGAGAACTGATAAACATTTTCATTACGCCTGGATAATCCTTGTACATGTATTAGAAATATTGTCTGTTCATACATTTACACATGTACAAAGAAGCGAGAAGAAGTCGACTCTATTGGACTAGCTTAGTTAAATAACACGTTTGTCTACTCTATATGTTTACAGCTTGTAGTTTTGTATTTACGTCCTTGTATGTTCCATGTGTTAAGTTAGACGACCTGTACCTAGCCCCTCGGGCATGAATGCACAATAAAGGTCTTTCATTCAATAAAAGAGGGTTTCCAAAGAAATTCTATTTATAAACATACATCGCAATGAAAGAGGTGCGGATATTTATCAACAGTACTGTGAACTAAAACTGACGGTTTTACCTTGACGTTGAACAGTTGTCTCCTTCACCCTCACCTGGTCCCATCCTCATCTTTGATTGTCTCCACTTGATTGTATATAATGACATTGAGAGAGGCGTTTTACTAGAAAGACGTCGGAAATGGAGGATCAACAGCTTAACCCAAGAGAAGTACATCGTGCAGATGTTATTACTTTCTTAATCCTTTTTTGCTGCCGCGATCAGCGCAATCAGCAATAGGAAAAAAATGAGGTAGAAAAACATTTCCTATAAACAAACTAAAGTAGGTAGCCTTAGAGATGTTTTGTGCATTTGGAAGTAGTTTTAGTACAGTATAAACTTAGTATGGATGAAATATTCAACACAAACAAATAAAAACCTTCCTTTCTTTGTGACATAAGTCGTGCGGATAAAACCTACTATGGTTTACCTGCAATAAAGTCTGTTTCGCTTGATTACGTTTGTGTCTAGCTAATACTGAAGAGTCGATAGGGACTGACTCGCTGGCTTAATTACGATGAATGGGTGCAATTAGAACGCTTGTTCTTCCTTTAAGGCGTATCATGGCCTGTGTATCACCGTCTGGATGGGTTTATAGTCTGCATTATTTATCAGTCGTCATCACCGGAGCGTTCTGTTCCATCGACCCGTGTGATGAGGAGCGGGTAAATCTGCAGAACGACCCCCGAGACTTTCGGACCCAACACCTGCCCTGAATTAAACATTGTTGACGAGGTATATGTTTTCGGTGTGTGTGTGTTTGTTTGTTTAGGTTGGTGTGTCCGTAGTCATTTCAGTGCATTGTCAGTAGAGTGACAAGAAGTGAGAAGATGAACGCAAAGGTCAGACTTGTCGGAGTGGCAGGAAATACAGATCAGAAGTGGTGAAAACAATAGTTCATTACTCGGACTTGACAATCCAGGTCAGGGGGTCAATGGAAGAGGCTACTAATTCATGGGGAGGTATTTTTGGTCGGTCTGCGTTTTCTCTATGTCAACTGAATAACTGAATGATTTTATTGCTCAACAATCGCATCGGTGACAATGTATGACAATGTACTGACAACACATGCTAGTCACGTTCATCGTAGAGTGACAGAAAGTGATCAATGGATAAATGTAATGTTAATCAACATTGATGAGCTACAGTTAAAAAGATATAACAGAAATTGTAAATATTTCACGGAGGAGTGAGATTTTCCAACTTCTGTTTGAATATTGTGGTTTCCGGCTGCAGACAAGAACAAAATGAAGAAAAACACGGCAAGTACTTCATGATTTGCACCATTACCCGGTATGGCCTGCACTTTAAGAAAGAATACTTATAACTTGAGTCGGCAAAGGATATCTAAATTGCAATTTTGTTCTTCCCTGGGGGTTTTGATGGAACGATTTGATGCAGCGGGTAATATAGCTGCACTTGGCTATATGCAGCATCAAACAGTAATAGCGTCCAATGACTTAGAGTAAATGCTTTGGATTCTCGTCAGCACCGCGGACAGGAACTGCATGATGAAACTCTCATCGCACATTCACCTGCCGTCTCTCGTGTTTTCAGCAATCAACCTTACACACATAATGACACCTCCCTACTCAATGGTCCTGTCTTTTTGGCGCCAGCAGCTTTTATTGTAGGATTTTATGGATCCCTTACATACAGTTCACACGGGGACACAACGCGCACAGCATATGAACTGAAAATTCTGTAGTCTCACGTACTTGTACTTGCTCTTTGTGATGACTGGTAGGTCATACACATGTACAGCTCGTTGTCATCAAGTACTGTAGGAGCATCCTCATGCACTAAATAGCTTTAAAGAACGGTTGCAGTCTAGATATGCAAGAACTATGTGTAACAGACCGTTCGGTGTAATATAACCAGCCGCTACCGCGCCGCGTGCCTGCGAAGCTGGTGTGTTACGCCGAATGGCGGTTATACCGGCTATATAAATTTAAGATACAGATACAGGTCCAACATTGCAATGTTGTAATTAAACAAGCCAAAATGAACACTCAATGCTGTTTGTAGCGTTTTCGCTAAGATGACTCAATGCCGACTAAGATTTGTCGCGTAGACACGTCTTGAATCATCTCATCCCCCTCCTGTTAATACCGTCACAAAATCAATACCTTTATATATCATAAGGTGGGAAACTTTTGATTCCAATATGTCAAGGGTATCAACGCCCTTGACCCGGCTCAGTCTAAACTCGCCCTGATCCCGCGAGGAGGAGTAAGCCATTGATTTTCCTGCGTAAGATCGATGGTAAACTTGCCGGAGCGTCGTTTATCAGGTCTCTAAAGACTCTAGTCGTTTCTCAGGAGTCTTGGTCTTAAGTTTGCCGCTTTTTTATTCATAACGTCTGCAACAGAAACGTTCGGTCAGTTTTCTTTGTCATGTGAGAACAGAGTTAATCCATTTATAATGTCACCTATCGACATAGATTAACTTTCATTCAAATGTGGAGACAGTGTTTATCCCCAGGCGTCTATCCGCCTTAGAAATAATGGCTTAGTTGCTGGAACAACAATAGAACCACTGGTAAATGGCATAGGAATCTGGCGGGCTTTTATATAAGAAAAACGGAAGTACAGCATCTTATCAGAACCTACATGGTGAGCATGCAAACCAGTTGAACGATCGTCATTTGTTTGTATGTACACCCCTACCAATCGATCGCATTGAAACTCAGATTCAAATCAGCAATGACCCGACAAATCTATATCTAAGTTGGGTTAACGACTAAATCTGACAAAACAAACTCGCCAGTGAGATGCTGAAAGGAGTCAGCTTTCAAAATATGTTTTCAGATTGACAATTTTGGCACTTTGGAAGTTAAAGAAAGTATCCGCGATTCAACGTTTAAAGAAAAGTAGTAGAAACTTTTCAGTTTTTCAAACGTTAAATCGCGAATACTTTCTATCACTTACAAACAAAGTGTCAAAATTGTCAATTTGAAAACATATTTCAAAAGCTGATATAGCCTGATACCTTCCATCGTCTCACTGGCGACTTTGTTTTGCCAGATTTAGTCACTAAAGTAAACTAGGAAGCAATTTGTCGGGTCATGGCTGATTCGAGTCTGAGTTTCAATGCGATCGATTGGTCGGGGTGATGTATGCAGGCCCACTATTAGGCCTAAGACATGAGGCAAACCCTCTGTAGCGGCTTACGTAACTGTATCGTCATCTGACCTTTACTATCCTCCGAGAGATTGAAATGCAACTGATCTGTCTGGGGCAATATCAAGCTGACGCCGCGAGTGAATCGTATAAACCATTATCAGAAATGACAGATTGCTCTTTAAATGTCAGGGGGACCAGTGGAAAATTCATGAGGAAGAATTGTTTTGGGGTCAGACATGTGTACGACAGTCCACTGTTGTGCGAGTTAAGAAATGAACAAAACGAACGGACACGGACCGGTCATGAACCAGCTTTCGCCCTACTTTATGTTGTATGTTGTAGAAATTGTATATTGTTGTACCATAAATATGTAATGACATATGTTGATAGAGTTATTAGGACTCAAATGACTGTGTATCTCTGTTATATTGTATCTGACCCTTACCTCTTCCCTCATGACTTCAATGAAAAGCGGCCTGCGTGCTGATTTGAGCTTATCATGAATAAACAAGGTTCAAACAAAAAAACATGAATAAACAAGGTTCAAACAAGAGTCTAGCACGCCAGATTTTGAAAGGTGCACAGATGCCCTGTACTTCAATCATAATCAGATAGAGGGCGTTCTTGACTGAGCTATCATTCGTACATCGTGCAGGTTGCACACAATTTGTTTCCTTTGCCAAGACCCTGGGCATTCAATGATTGAAGGTGCATTTGTGGATTATCACCTTTATAGTCGAGGAGGAGATTCTCAGAAGAGGCCTAGAAATTGACAAACGTAGCACACCCGGTGATATATGAATGTCAATACAAAATGAACACTCTCCTGTCGCTTGTGACGTTTACCAATTTTGTCGTCATTTGGACAAGTATTTTACTAGTTATGCTGTTTTCTCTTCAATTCATGGCATATAATTGCCTCATTTTCATAAATTTGCATAAAGAGCCCTAGAATCATGATGCCCCACCTTTCCTGGACCATAGAACAACATAACGTTACCTAAAAATGATCAAGAGACATCAAGCTATCATTCTTATTCTCCAAGCAGAGGTTTTGGTCGGCTGGGGTAGTAGTGGACGGGGGGTTTTAGCATCGCCTCCCGAGGCGATGTTAAAACTACCCCAGCCGACCAAAACCTCTGCTTGGAGAATAATCATTCTATGATACTGGACTAAATATATAACGTTACCGGGTGTGCTACGAGACCAGGTACTTTTTTCAGGGTCTCCTCTTGGACTATTATCATATATCTTTCCCGCAGCACTGGACCATTGCAGTGAAATGAAGGGAGTTGGTCGATTACAGGAAAGTTCATTGCGACAGTCGGTTGCTTCATTTATTCTTTTTGCTGCTAGGCGGCGCTTTGCACCGCAAAACATCGGTCCAGATTACCCAGAAACCAACGCGCGTCGTCCTCTTCTCTGGACGCCATATTTGTTAGAGGTACGTGAACACATCATACCCACGGAATCCAACACAATCTCGCCTTTTACAAGGCATCAGAGCTCCTTACACATTCAATAGAATAGCTAACATATTTTCTACACCTTTCTTAGTTTTTGGATAGCGTGCTAGGATTAAAAGGTCTCGAAAATGATGCCAAAGCAGAGTGTTTTATATACCATTGGTCATATGTCCCTTCATTCAAAGTTCCTCTTGATTCTGTTGTCGCCAGTCTTTGGGGATTGGTCTGAGTCTGATTTGTTTGATTGTTACCGTCGAAGCCACAATGTCAAAGTTTTGACTTTCATGAAGTGAGAGAGCTGTCACAAAATTTAGGAGAGAGCCAAAATTATGGACCTGTGCATTGCCCCCCTCCCCATAAGAAAAAAGTTTTTGGGTTTCTTCTTCTTCCAACATGCTGACAAAGTTCTTTATGTCATCAAATGTTTGTAGTATTTTTAAGTACTCTGATACTGCTTTGATATGACAGGCTAAACTGAGTGATCCCTAACTTGATTACCTCATCTGTGTGTGTGTGTCAATAGTCAGCTCTATAAATTTTAATACAATTTTGTATGTATCGAAGTAAACTTATTATTATATTAAAGTACCAATGTTATGTCTGACCATGCATGTACATTGTACAATGTAGACAATCTGTCTGCCCAGAAAGCCAGTGAAAGACATTGGGAAAAGCTATTTATAATGTATTTAATTTCTTTGCTATCATCAGCTTGTACGAGATCCCATACCTACGTGGTGGATCAAGATGGCGAAGTCCAAGAACCACACCAATCACAACCAGAGTGAGTACTACAGACTGTGAACATCATTCAGAGTTCTGCATTTATGTGTAACGTTAGCTCTCATAATTACACCGGGTACCTTAAGACAGCTCTGTTTAAGAAAAGGTATTTCCCACGAATTCTGGATGTCTAAACTATAGTGTGCGTACCCGGAGGGTTACAGCTGCTGCGTTAGTGGATCTCTTTAAATTCACGTCTTTATTAAAATGTGGCGGTCTTAGGGCACCTGACAGAATTATGAGAGTTGACATTATGTCATCAGTTCTCAACATAGGGCATGCTTGTGAAGAGTTTCAGACTTTGGACTTAAGAAACTCAACTTGTGACTCCCAAGCTGCAGTTAGGTATAAGGTCATTTTAGAGACACTTGAAATTCAGTTGAATATCAAAAGTACTTTGATATCGTCTAATACTAATACTGTTGCTGTACATTTAGTTTTTTCATAAATGGAAAACAAGAATGATTTGGTTTTGTAAGTGCAGAAAGTTTTATTGATATACATATGATAGAGATGGGTAATAAAGATGCTATCTGCATGTTGACAACTGATTTTCTATTTTTGTCAGAAACTTGAAGGATAGACAAATGTTGTGTTTAGAACAGTGTCTGGAAAGAGTTACATGTACACATACTTTTATTTGTAAGCTTACACCATGTTCATTATATTACAGACAAGAAGGCCCACAGAAATGGGATCAAGAAACCAACCCGCAACCGCTACGAGTCTCTGAAGGGGGTAAGTTTTTGTCAGATGTACAAAGATTTTGCTTCAGTTGAACTGCGGTGTAATCCCAGTACATTGTCCACTCACTAGCACCTCCTATCAGAATGAAGCAGAACTGTAGCTATCCTTCTTTGTCCACCCACGCTTGAAAGCAGCCAAATGCTAAATAAAATTTATTGAATGAGTCTACCTTCACCGTTCCCATTTGTATATTTGCAACTGTGTGTTGAGTGCAGTTCATTTTAATGTGTACAGGCTGTATGAAAGGTTTTCTAGATATTTAGTGAAGGGAAACTCAAATTTATAGGTATAGCGTATGATATTATCCATATCCACAATATAATGATACTTCAGAATATGCTGGGAGCATACCAGTATTTCGAATGTGCAGTTAGTAACTTTTTGTTATCCTCAGCTCACAATGTAGACTTCCCGCAGCCCACAGTTTTTTCTTCAGTCCTTATGTTTTAATTGCACGTGGGCACAAAAGAATTTGATATTATCAGCTGCAAAGGTCATCCTTTGGAGACATATGAAACTTCTGGCTAGGTGGGAGATTTAATTGCCTTCAGCATGAAGAAAAATGTCAGATGGTTCAGAGGAAATTGAATATGAAAAAAACACTTTCCTGAAAACCCTCATCGATATGATTGATGTCTGACAGAAATTCAATTTCAAAGAAGATCTTTTGAGGTATCCTTTTACCAAGCTTCAGGGCTATGCCACATAGATTTAAAATTTGTGCTGTTTCAATTTTCTTCCAATGGATTAGATAAAAAGGTTTGTCAGTGTTCATTTCTGCTCTTTTGAGGAGATTGTATGGATGTCATATGGAAGCTTTGGCAAAAAAATACAAAATTAAGAAGCCAGAGGCTTTTGACATCTTGGCGACTATAATAGTCCATGTTTTTGTTTTTAAAGTGACAGTAGGATGCAAATAAGTTGCAATTTTACAAGGTGCTGCTAGGAGAAAAGTTGATCCATTTTTATGGTAATATTTATTAACCTTTTGCTGAAGGCACATGCCAACATCAATGCATCATTAAAAAGCAACATACAAAGCTATCTACAAATACGGCATAGAATACTGACATACACAGTTCACCTATGGATCAAGGTGATATTGACATAGCTCCTTTATTTCAGTATCAAAATGTAATAAAACATAACCTAGCAATAGAAGTGTAACATAACACTATCATTAAGTAGCATACGTACTGCTCACATTCTGATCCGCCTTCAACATCTATATCATATGTATTGTTTTAGCAGAAAAAATATGAAAATTCAAAAGACATTTTGAAAGCTTTGAATGATATACTTGCGACTTGCATTAAACTATATTATACATCTGTAATTCTTTACAAAAATGACCTAATATTCGTGCATGTTGGATACCAACAACACGTCCCTCCCTACTATGGCAACTAGACATACATGTAACCTGTTCCTGTCCGTGACGCGTGGTGCGGTAAACCTGAAAGGCTGAATAGTTATTTGTCTTGTCGCTGGGAGGCAACACGATATTCATTAATGAGCCTCACGGCGATGACGCAAACCGAAGAAACGATGCGTCATAAAGTCTTTTGAAGATTGTTTTAGATGTATGGATCTGTATTGTGAGGGGGCGAGGGATCCAAGATGTTCATTTTCACTACCAGGGGGGCTGGTGTATTGATGTTCCAATGTAGAAGACAATATGTTTCAATCACAGCTGTTAGGAATTTCTCAGTTTGAATAGAAGAAGGTCTCCAAGCTTCTGTCTGTGGTGGGCTCATTAAAATGCTACATTTTATACAGTTAAGAAATTCAAAGCTGGAAACTGCCCTGATTTTATTACTCAAGTCAGCAGGAAGTGGTAGAAACAGCATGGACGTTGTACCGTTCTCATTCAATGTTTTGTACAAATCTACAATTTCAAATCATCAGCCGCCAACTTTGTGTTTTCTTTTAGACGGTTGCTTTACTGTATTTATGATAATAATCCTTATCACCATTTTTTCAAAACAAGGTATGGTGTCATCAGCAATCCCAGAGATGTGTTAACAAACAGAGAAACTTGTTTGCATTCAATCCAAATCTATAAAATGCAGTATTGGTTGAATTTATATGCAGACAGCCTTTGTTTAGAAAATCTGGTGCCAAAATAAAGCAAAATATCAATTTTTATGTTTCGCCAACGAAACATATTGTTTTTGTCAGGTTTCTTCTTCTCCTTCTTCTTCTCCTTCTTCTCCTGTCAAATCTTCAAATCGCTTCTTCTCGGTCGTCCGTCGACCAAATAAGCTGAAATTTGGTATGCAGGTAGAGTATGTGTATACCCCTAGACCCTTTTTAAATTTTTTTGATATAAGTTTTTAAAATGATTTTATGGAGGTTTCTTGGTCATTTTCAGACAAATGTCGCACATTATGGCCTCCAGTGCCGTGGTGTTGAAACCTGAGGACCTGAAATTTGGTTTAGTTGTGCATTGGATATTTACCCAAAGGACCCCATTATTTTTTTGGGCATACACTACTTCAAAATGATTTATTTTGCAATTTTTTGATGCAATTTTTGGTTCTTTTCTGTCGGGGCCAGCAAGAACTAGGTCATACTGTAACATAAGCCCTCCTACACTCACCCCTTTCTGGGACTTAAAACCAAGCAGATGTCAGGGGGTACCTATAGTAATGGTATTACAGAAAGTTATATGTACCTTATGTTACATGGTACGGATGTTATATTTGACATGTACGTACCGTTAGCAAAGGTGATCACACCTGGCCATGAATTATGCTAATGACGACCTCATTTGCATAATTCGTGCATAAACTTGTATTTCCCTTACCGTGACAACATGTAGGTACATGTAGGAAAGGTGAAAGCACCTGGACATAACTTATGCTCATGAGGACCTCATTTGCATAAATTATGCAGAAACTTGGATTTGCCCAGGAGTTATTTTTGGACAGCCCACTTCTTGCATGAGGAGTATGGGCGAAACATCCTGAATTTGCTCTTAAAGCAAATGACGGCCAGTCTAGTTTTAAATTCATCTGTCAAAGTGCAGAAAATGTAGCCCTTGTGAATCATTAAATTTTATGCAGATTCCAAAATTCAGACCTGTAGCTTCCTGCCATGCGGTCCTTTTCTTCCATGTTTTTCGCCACATCATTCATTCTGTGACTAGTGTGTTGGCAGGGTTTAAAATACATTGAAGTAATTACACACCGTGACAGTATGTATGTCTAGGTAATGGCTGCTTGTACAGGCACATAAATGTATTGGAATTACAACTCTTAGCTAAGAATACAAGAAAGTTTGGCAGTCTTAGCTTAAAACCCTTCTGGCCCAACCTAATCCTTAACAAAGTCAAGGTCCGAGACAAAGAAGATTGAAAGGAAAGCAAGCTTAAGTTCTTAGCTCTAGAGCTACAAGCCTTAGTTAGGGTATTACTTCACAAGAAATGGCAGTGACACAATGTGTGGCAACGTTTGGGCCGGATGAGATCGACTATGCAGAGAAGAACTTGAGAATTACGTAGCTGCGAGCCACTTGCACGACAAGCACAAGGATTCTACGCAAAACTACGTAAGCATTACGTCCACTGCTAATGCAGCTACCACTTCCCGGGGCTTGCGTGGAGAGAGAAAGCCACTTGTGGCAGCAGAAGTGTCCTTGATCTGGCCACTGTGTGGGCAAAGTCAAGGGTATTTGGTCACACGAGGCAGATTTCGTGCAGTTTAAGGATCCGGCAGGACATGTCTAGGCAGTTCTCCAGACTAACAGTTCACCCTATTAGTACTAGAGTGTGGTGCTCTCAGGCCTAAAGCCTGATGCGGACTGGAGCCACTTGTGCTGGAAGTACAATTTAGTCCTTCCTCTTGAGCTGGCCACGGAGTGGCTGGGGGTTGAAAGGGCGTCATGCCATGTGACAACTGTTCAACCCCTGGTATACGAACTGACGTACGGTCAGATAGCCTCCGTTGCAGACTCTGATAGTTACAGGATGGCTGATAGTTACGGGGTGGCTGATAGTTACAGGATGGCTGCAAAAAGTGTATTATTTAGCCCCCCAAAAAGCCGCTTCAGAGTCTGCAACGGAGGCTACGGTCAGAAAAGTAAACATTTTTATAGACGTTTAATGGATCTGCTACTCCCCACAAAATGCTAGCAAACACTGCGGTTTCAACACTCCAACCCTAACTGTCCAAACGCTCAGCTACAGACACTTGCATGTAGCTACCATTTTCACCAGTTTCTAACAAGCTTGGTTCGCTAAAAAGTAATTTTTGGCAACTGTAAACTTGCTTTTATAGAGCCTTTTATCTTTTTTTTTTAAGACAGACTACTTAGTGATATACACTCTTAGTTATACCAAAAATAGAGCAGTGGAACGTGTTGTTCTTTTTACATTCATTTAAAATTTAAATGTCAGAATCTACAAAATGGCCTAATTTCAGGCACCACTTTTTGTCCGTACCCTTTCTCTTTCCAGAAGGGTTGCCGTAGCTTAGATACAGTTTCACAAAGTCTGCAAGGAGTGGTACTTTGTTGCCACCAAAATGCCTCGAACACTTTTCCTCGCGTGAAGTTGGATCTTTTTACATGTATGCCTCGTCCTCAAAGCTCTAATGACCTGCCAAGTCAGTACCGAGTGTAAGTGGTTTTGTGTAAGTGATGTTACCCAACAAAGCGAGGATGTAAGACTCGCAGACTCCTTGGAGGAGCAGGCTTTTAGCACACGCCTGGCTCATTAAGACTCGGTTGCCTTGAGATAAGCACCTGTGCTATCTCCTGACTCTAAGGTCATGAACGCTGTCTAGACACTGCACTCGGACGTGAGTTGAACCTGAAGGTAAACTTGAACGTGAGTTGAAGGTAGAAAGTGCTGAGGAAAAGTGACTGTTCATTTTAGTGAAGTCCATTTTGCTTGGCTTGTAAGACCAACATAAAGAGACACATGCAATGTACCTAGCCTGATTTAATTGCGTTTCTTATGGCCCACCCAACATCCCACGGCCCCTGTATGGAGTGGCCGTTTAGGTAGGGCCGTTACAGCTTTGGATAGCGGAGCTTGCGTTACACATACTACAATGTGCCCAAATAATGTTGTAACTGCCTTTCACTGACTTCGAGAAAATTTCAAAACCACCAAGCCATCCTGTTCAGATACCCAATAGTTTTATTCTCACCTCCCCACAGAATATATATGTTACTATGAAATAAACTTAACGGACAATCGTCCATACAAGACACGGGGAAGTATTTGATTTTGAGTTCATCTACATGTATGTGCAGTTTTAGCAAAATGACTTTTCCTCATTTGGACTAGGAGATTCTGCCATACCCCCCTCCCCCATGCATGTCACCCAAATAACTTGGCATTATACACCTGCTGAATATGTGTACAATATGTGCAGTATATTAAACATTGGTGTCAAGGCCCTAACAAAAACTAAGCTAGCTATGTTGTACTTAGTTGTGAAATCAGCTTGTGCCTAAGTCAAATTTCTTTTGAGATCACTCACTTAATCTTCCTGCTGCCTAACCAGGTTACCAATGCAAAGTTGGTACCAAACGGTTACCTTCGCAGTCTGACAGTTAAGGTAGGTTCACTGCTCTCCAATACTGATACGATCCCCTTTGGTTGTAGAGGAACCATGAATGGTTCCCACCAAGCTCCTGGTTCCACCATGAATAAACCATTGCTTCCTGTAGGTGGAATTTAATAACCGCCCTGTGGCACCCATGGGAACAGTGTGGGATGTGATTTCCGCTAGCATGTGAGATTTCATTACTGGAGGGGAAGCACGCCTTTTGGGACGTAGTAAGTGCTATTAAATGTGGTCAACGCTCTGCCAAGGCAGGCTAACCCGTGGAAAAGCCATTACCTCGAACAACCTTGGGAGTTGTGGAAATGTGTTATTACACCTTACATAAGATAGCATCAGCGAAAGCTCTTAGGTCTGACATGTAGGGAAGTAGAATCAATGGATGTTAGGAACTAATGCAGCAAGACACAGGCTGAAACTAACTTAACAACTTGCTCTTTACAAAAATTATATGTCGATTCTGCAATGCCATTATGGCCATCGATAACTTTGAAGTAAAGCTGTCAGTGGTCAAGCTACAAGAGTGTTTAATTGAAGATGAGTTCTCCTACAAATTGTTTAAATTTTGATGAAGTTTCAAAGTTTATTGTAAAGTCCAGAATAATGACATATGAGACCTTTATAACTAGATTCATCTTTGATAACATGAACAATATTGAAAAGGGTAGTCCCATAGCCTTTTAAGGTAGTAGTAGTAGGGACATTGGGTTGTTATCCACTGTGTCTGGGATATGGTATCGGAAGGCAGAGCCTATCTCTTTTCTTGACTTCAGAATTCAGGTACCCATTTTTACATCTGGGTGGCAATTCTCAAGGATACACCGTCTATGAACGCCAGAAATCAAACCAGTTACATCTCAGATTTTTTAACATTTCCTGTATTGAAGCTTATCTAGCTTGGATTAGCTTAATACAGGAAATGATTTTCAAAATCCGTAACAGTTTCCAGTGCAAATTTGTAGTGAAAGACACACAGACCTTGAATGAATGTTTGCCATACTTTATTAATGACTTCCATGATCTTTATCCGATATAAAGCTTTCCACCCCAAAATAGATTTACAGGTAACAAGCTTATTACAAGCCCATATTATTTATTATACCCGCTGCCTACTAGCAGCCAGCAGTAAAGGTGATACCGGAAATTAGACGGAGCATATTTCAATGCGCGACGACCTTGTGAAATATTTATGGCACACGTTACTGCTGGGGAGATTATATACTATACCCTCTTGGGGCGTGCAGACCGGATATTACAGTAGGACGGCTATCGGGTTTCAGGGATGAATGCACAAGTGCCACCCTGGAGTACCAGCGACGTACTTGACATTCAAGTTGTAGATCCAGCGTTTCAGACTTTTGGAAATGGCAGGTTTTGTGGCTACTGGGTTATTGATAGGCAGATTTTTAGATGTTCCCTTTACTAAGATTGATGTAAATTTAACCTTTATTCAGCTGTCGTCCTTTTCAGGTTATAACACATAAGGTCTTACCTAGTGGGCACAATTATCCTCACTGTCACAAACCCAACTCTCCCAATTAACCTTCTCCTGTGTAAGTTTATGTAGTTTTAGAGACAGTTCATTAGGCTGAAGTATATCAGTGTACATCATTATCAAAAGTGTTCCTGTCATTGGCTTTACAATGTAGTTCTGTGATTGGATGCACATGAACTTCCTACCCTATCAGTAGTGCAGAAGGTGAAACTAATTTGCCATCGTTGTGGTTTACGCTTATCTATCCTGTGGTAGGACTGAGTTGCCAGTTGGCTCAAGTTCAAGATTGACAAAGGAACCTTGTAGATTACAAGAACACCAAGCTGGAAATGTTAATGAGATGATAAAGCACATGAGATGATATTTCCGTATGGTGTATCATGATGGCTATCGTGTGTCCATCTAGAAATAGATACCTTTTAGTAGTTTTAGAACAGTAACAGCTACTGTACTACTATCAACATAAATGTTGCTTGTTGAAGACAGGAATTTTCTTTCACACTAAAAAATACCTGTCTAGATGCATGTTATCTGTCAAACTTGTCCAAGGCCCTTGAGGATTTTGATTGGGCTTGTAGTGAACTTCCTTCAGATACCCTGAGCTAAAATTACTGGGATTTGGGTGCTTGTGGGAAGTACGTTATCACCACTTCCTCTGAGTTATCTGTGGGGCATTCTTCCCTGCTGTTGCCATGGCGACAGCCAATGGTGTTCAAGGTCCGTGTGATTCCCTACATCCTCCTGTTTATTTCGGTGAGAAGGCGGATGTGGCAGCTGTTCATGAGAAGTGATGTGGAACAGACTGTACTTGTAGTTGTTCAGTTGATGTCAGTAGGCCTGAAACACACTTAAATAAAGATGTGCAGTTGTCTTGTTGAAAAGGGCTGTCTGCAAATACATTACACGTGTACATATTACATATAGAATTAATCAATGATCTTCCTTTCTTATCTCTGACCAATTTATCTCCCATGGTAATACAGAGGATACGTTGTCCAAAAATGGGCAGCATTTGGAAAGCATAGTGTGTGACTTGATATTAACTATACAAAGTGAAGCAACAGTTCTCTTGTGCTCTTTATTTGCAGAGATGCTGTACAGCATTTTCATGCCAAACATTATCTATCCATCAAAATAAACAAGATTACCTGCAAGTAAGGCAGTAAATCAACACTGACGTGAACTTTCTCTTGTTTGACGTGGCACAAAACCATGGAAGTACGTTGATTAAAAGGGTACTTGCCTCTATGGATAGCCAGCTTTCTCTAACATATTATCCATGTTTTATTTCATTCTATCTGATATCCTTTAGACTTCATACTCAACAAATTAATGGAACATATATGTATGGTATATGAGTGTACTTATGTTCTCTTCACAGCAAAACGTTACACAAAGGCCAGATTGTCAGGCATGAGTATCGTGTACACTTACAAATACAGCTAAAGTGCTGCAATGAAATGTTTTTCAAGTACAAGCTGGGATCCACAAGTGGTTTCTAAATGTTTTTTATGTATGTACTTTTTCAAGCTAACTGACCTTTAAGTTTCAGTGTTCTTCAATACTGTTCCAATGACTGAAGTTTGTTATCTGCTAGTCCCAGGCTTGGAGTGCTCAAGACTTGCCAAGAGGATTCCTTTCAATACTGAATGTATGCCTTTCTTATCTTGTTCTGCCCATACAGGTTGACCCCAAGTTCTTGAGGAACATGCGGTTTGCCAAGAAGCACAACAAGAGACACCCAAAGCCCAAGGAGTAAGCTTCATCCATCAGTAAGACGAACATCCGACCTTCTCGTCTCAACCCCGTCGACCGTCATTGTAACATCTGGATGGACGTGGACTGTATCAATAAGAGGACACATTCTGTGGTGTCACACCTTCTTGTGATCTTTTCCCTCGGTCTACAGCCAGGGGAAAAAAGAAAGTAAAGATGTCACATCCGATCTACTGTGTACTGTACTTCCTTTCAATATTGACGTACTGTCTTGTCTGTTGTTGTTGTTGTTGAGTTCAGTGTCAGGACAATGTAGAAGAGGTTTGGGGGAAATGCAAGTCCAAGCAAAGTTTTGGTGAAGCACAAATGGTTGCAACTAATAGTTAAGTGTGGTGTGGGATATGACTTTCAGTTTGCATATTTCATTGAAAATGTGACAGTACATTACACAGGTCAGCCAAAGCTGCCCACAGAGATACAGACAGTGATATAAACATAATCTCCAAGCAGATATAGAAAGGCAAAATCGTAATGTTTCTCCAGCTCCCGATTCTGCAGGCAGCAGGCCTTTATACACAAACTCTGGAGCTTGAGAAACATTACCATTTTGCCTTTTTACATCTGCTTGGAGATTAATATAAACATACTGGATAAGTTCAGCCTAAGTAAGCAAATAGTAGGTCACATTCTTTTCCCCTCCCTAATGTGGTTTGGAACTTGGGTCTATAGCAACAAAACAGAGGTACATGATTATGGAGTGCTGGTTCAGCTCAGCCCTGTGTGGTGGGTGGTTTAGGTTTACTGCTGGTGTGGTGCAGGTCGGAATGCAGGATGGGAAGTCAGCCAGAGTGACAGGCCGCATATGGAACAACACGGCCAGGAAACAGGTTCCGCAGACATAGTTCCCCATTTGTAGACTGCCATTCTTGCTGAGTTATGGTAACCCAGATTTTACAGACTGCCCTCAGTCAAGGTCTGGTATGAACAAGGCTGTGTTGGGCGGGCGTGCGGGTATATGATTGGAGGAGTACTGTTTCTGATGCAGCACTACCAAAAATGATAAATAGATTTAGGGCTCTTTAGTAACATGTACATCAAAATATACGTACCCAGTATATATGTACAATATAGTAAGCAATGTCTGTTACCTCGCTTGACCTTTTTGATTAGAGATAAGATATATATTGATCTGCTGGTGCTGCCTGGAGGAAGGGTAGTTTGAACCTTTATGCTGTAGAATCCTTTTGGCACCAAAACTTATTGCTCACAGGGTCTGGCACAGCTGCAGAAAGTTTAAGCATCCTCCAAGTAAGGGAGCAATAACCTCTGATGGAAAGATACCTGCATATTATTCCTCCCACTATCTTAACCCACTGGTGCTCTAGACAACGTAATGACCTCCATTGCCTTTTCCCTTGCAGCTTGAGCAAAGAGGTTCTTAGTGCTGAAATCCCCCCCAGTAACCAAGCCTTCATCTTGTAACTGCCATCCAATCCCCCAGTAGGCAGATATTAGAACCAGGTTTTGCATGGCACTTCCCTGCGTAATGGCGAACAATGCCAACTTTCCCTTTAATGTCCTGCCAAACTGGCAAGCAATCCTCCGGCGGTGCCATCTTCCCCTGACACTAAGTCCGACCTCTGGATCCTCTTCTCATAAACAGCGAGATCGCATAAGTGCACCGTGCTGTCTCGCTGGGACCAGGCCAGCAATACAGCAGGCTTCCGGCTTGACATTTGCTGACTTTAATGGTATAATAGAGTTGCTAACATGGCACATTACACTCAGAACACTTTTATCTAAATGATACATCAGCAAGATTTTGTACTTTAATGCTGCTTTCTCCACATTCATGTGTACCCAAAGGGTAACAAGTTTTTCTAACAACACTGGTGGATTTAACATACAGTACTAAGGGTAGACTAAACTGGTATTGGCCAAACGTCTGTAAAAAGATACAATCTCTCACTAAACCACAATATTGTATGAAACAAAGGGTTGTAAAGTTTTTGGTCTGCTAATTTTGTTAATTGATGACTACTTATCAGTTGACTGCGTCAGTAATTTTACTCTCAGTATGGCATATATATGCATGGAATTCTGAAGAATGCAGGAAAACCTTGTCAACGGCCGCCCCAACTGCATATGTCTGAGTCAGATGTGCCCTTTGAATTAACTGATGACGCAACAGGATGCTAACTTTACTGAGGACAAGGACACTGCCTTCCAGCTGTCTATTACCATGCCAACAGCCAATAGAGCATCTGCATCTAATCTTTGATTTCATCATAGATGTTCATCACACTTGTTGACACTAAAAGAATGTGTATGTTTTTGTGGAACGTGGCAGAGTTACAAGAGACTGTAAAGTAGAATCAGATGCAGATAGCTTGCCCGCTATTGCCATGGCAACAGTAAGCTCAGGATACATTCCAACTGTGTATAATATTTAGATGCTTCCTCCAGTGACATCCTGCATCACTGGGGTAAAGTGCGCTGGAAAGAATTATTCACCAAGCAGAAGAGAGCAGGAAACCATAGTGTGTTTCAATCCAACATTGTGGGTTTGGTTGTTTGGTCAGACTTCCCTCTCCCCAGCTTCCTCAGGAACATACAGACATGGATACCAGGAAGGTAGAAGAAGACTGTCGATTTGTGAAGACATTAAGAGAAATAAAAGGAAGTATGTGTGATGAAATGCAAAGATGATACAACGTTGCTAAGCAGAAGTGAAAATTGTAGCTTCCTCTCAGTCAAGAATTAACATCCAGATGCGAATCTGACACTTGTTGTTGACTTGGAAAGGCCCAGAGAAGTTATACCAGGAAGTGCCAGGTCCCATCAATGTTTACTGGCAGCATTCCATGTTACCAAGGAAGCTTACTTTAAGGTTGTCAGAAGAAGATGTGGGTGAAGTGCAGGGTGGCAGGTGTCTCCGCTTTACTTACCACATCTCTCGAGGGGAACGTGTCAAGAGTTCAGACATTCCAGCTAGTTGACTCACATTTTTCAAGTTCCCCGCCGAAACTTCTGCGTGTTCGCTCTTCCCGCTTTTGGCATTTTGATTGGATCAAGCACGAGTAATTGGATTAAGTGTAGTGGTGGCTATCTGAAGGATGCTAGATGGATGCTTAAGTTTGTCTGTTAATTGCATGTCCCAAATCCTCTAATGCAGGTCTCAAGCTACATAAACCACTTACTGTAAGAGACACACTACAATGATGGTACTTTTGTATAACCTTCTCCCTGCTGCCTAATCCCATAACCAATACAAATTTGTTACCAAATGGCTGCCTTAGCAGGCTGAAGGTTAAAAGTCATAATGTTAGATGTTATATACAAAATTATAATTACAAGAGTTGTAGAAAGCTGTTAGGTATTAACAGCAATCTCTATAGAAGCCTCCGAAAGATGAGAATCCATACTAATTGAAACCTTTTAATGCATTATTGATTTATGCAATATTTTGTTCTATTCAAATGTAATCTTATGTGCTATTTCAATTTTCCAACTTAGAGGAGATGTGTAAAATACAGAAAGTTTCCTCACACACCCAAAAAAATGTTGGCATTTTAGCTTTCCCCTATATGAAGCCCACTGGTACATTTGTACATCCTCTGCAGACCTGTGTCTGCCCAGAAGCTTGACATGTGCCCCTTGAATTGAAATGGAATGTGTCGTCCTTTTGTAGTATTCACCAGCTATCTTTCCACAGGCTTTAGCAGGAGTTACACCATTACTATCTAAAGCCTTGACTTCTGTGTAGTTGGCAATTAAAACCTGCCTTTTTGAGCTTGAACTTCGAGTTGAAGGTACAGGAAATGAATGCAAGCCTGGGTTCTAAGTCTTGCTTAAGTACAACCGCACATGATTGGTCAAAAAAGATGATGTCATTTTTTAACCTACCCCAAGGGAGTCTGCCCAGTTACCTAAAGCCCCTTCTCTCCCCTTTCCCAGACAGGTTGGCATGGACATTAGGGCTGCTTGTGGGCTTGTCGTGGTCAGGATGTGGGTTGCACGAATACCATACACATTACTAAATTGAATATAAAGAGACTGACTGTGATTTCCTAGATTTCTTCAGGCAAGACCGATTTGATTTTTACTTGTTCTTACTATCATAGAATGACTTGAGCAGAGAACAAGAACCCAACACACTTATCAAGAATAGTAGGAGTGACCTGGTGTGCTTGGCTGTAAACGCCAGCCACGTTGAGGTTGCTTTGCACTACTACAAGTATTACGAAAAGATAAAATAGTGTCATGCTTCACTGGGGTCGTCCGCTTTACCTTTTAAAGAGAAAACGTTTTTGTAAGTTACAGAGTACCATTATACAGGACCCAGTTGAAGATATACAAGTGTACATGGTCACTTAGCTACATGCAATTTAGTGTCGTCTTTCCATTAGTGCATGAAAATTAAAACTACCAGTATGTAAACTAGCATCATTACTAGCATCAACAAGTCAAAGTTGTTCTGTAACCAAGCCATGGAGTTGCGGTGGCCTGACAGGGGAATGTAGGTGTGTTCTGCCAGGGTTGTGAGCCATGTACTGCATGGCAGGAATGTTACCATGGTACACAGGCTTGTCCACAAAGTACACACTAAGGGCACATGTCAGAAAGACACCGTTTTCAAACCAAAGACACTGTCCTTTATTGTGTACAGTGTTGTGGTGTTTCTGTTACCAAGCTTTCTATTATGATGCACAGGCAGGGTAGAAAGCAGTGTTCTGAATATGCTCAACAATACCAGACCACGTCACTCAGAACATTTTGGTCTACTTTTTGCTGCCACTGATTTCATGTCCATCTACAATTGTGCTCTCCACATTGAGAAACACTTGACATTGAATCGAATGAGGGAAAAGTAAATAAAGTAGCAGAGCTCCCAATATTGTCTTTCAACGTACACATGTACGTTGTCATCGTAGATTAGCTACAGGATCTTGGGGTAAAAGGCAGAAAACCCCTTGAAAACATCCCCACATACATACATGTATGGTGTAGGATTCACTTTAATAGTGAGTTTAAAACCAAGAATTTAGTGACTCTTCTTTTCGAGGCACCGTTTTGCCATCCCTATTACATCAGCACATCAAAGAGTCCCTAGGTTAAGTACACAGCTTTCCGTGCCTTAGCGTTTTATACTGTCATGCTAAATCCAGGATGTCCCTTTTCCTTGCTTTTCATGGAGGATTTGCTGTGTTTGGAATTATTGCATTAACATTCTTCTGTGACAATATACAAACTGTCATAATGTCACAAGCCATCGTGCTGTAAAGGGGTTCAGATGGCGCCGGGAGTCCACACGGACAAAAGGTTTATATTACTGTCAGTTCAAGATCAAGACTGTTACATAACTTCAAAACTCTGACTCCATTGCCTCTGGTGTCTGCCATCAGTTATCCCTATCTGTGTCTAAAAGTAAAGCCTTACAAATACCTTACATGGCTGTCATTTGTCAATTTTGATTTCCTGAAGATTCCCATTCATGCTCAAGTCTAAACTAATTCCATCAATTGCTTTAACGTGGCCCAAATGTCTATTATTAGCATGTTGTCAACATTATATGTACAATGCTGCCTTTCAAGTAACCAACGCCTAAGGAATAATTGCTGTCACTTGATTTCCTCAAGGACCCCATTCATGCTCAAGTCCAAGATAATTCCACGAATTGCTCTTAAATTGACCCAGATGTCTATTATTAGCATGTTGTCAAACTTTTGTGTTCCATGCTGCCTCTCATATAACCAATGCCTTATACATGTATGTTATAAATAAATACTAGTACACTTGTCAAATTTTGATTTCCTGAAGGATCCCCATTCATGCTCAAGTCCAGACTAATTCCATGAATTGCTGTTTAAGTGGCAGAGATGTCTATTATTAGTATATGTTGTCAACATCTGTGGTTCAATGCTGCCTTTCAGCAAGGAGGTTAACCTCCTTGCTTTCAGGTAACCAGCGCCCATGTCTGTTTGAAGTGTCACGTTGTGTGGCACAGGACAGTGGAGGGATTTCCGTCCTTTTCATGCCCTGTCCCTCGGTGAGATCACTGCGATGTCCGTGCCTGGCACCATAACAGCGTCAGAGTGATACACCTTTGTTGAGATATATGTCCATTCGGTCATTTATACTATATATGTTAGTCAAAAAAGTTCTGCACATTGTTGCACAGGATGAAAAGAAAATGTCCTGTTGTGTCATATTATGACGCTGCATTAAATTTCAGGTACTGAGTATCAAGTTTCATATGCAGTATGAAAACATTTTACACAGATTCAAATAGTATTTGGGATTAAAACCCTTTCATTTTTAGATCATTTGACTTATACAGTACCAGTTTCAATGAAACTGAAATGAGCTTTTTTCACCTGTGACAAATCCTTATCTTTCTTTCGGTGGTGAAAAAAGTAAACAGTACACATATTTGGGTTTTCAACCTGGACATCCAAGAAACCCTGCACCCATTGTGATGTTCACTTTCACTGTATTGTACACAGTGTTGTACCCCAAACAACTCCTCTCCCTTACCTTTTGTGGTAAAAAGCAATGTCATCCCACAACATTGCCTCTTTGTTGGGAAAGGAAAGAAGCATTATCTCACTGTTGGCACAAGATACTCGGCCATTGTATTAGTCTTCAGACGTATTTTGTTTCTTCCTAAAAAGTCGAGGAAGAATTTTTCAAATGGAATATGGTATGAGACTGTCAAGAATCAGGTGTTACATTATTACATATCAGATGGCAAAGTCAGAAGAAGATGTAATGCTTAAGTTTATGAGATTTCCAGAACTTGAAAATGTCTTCCACTCTCCCTTCTTTCCATTCTTGTATCGTCCCAACTTAATTGTCAGTGTCAGAAGTTTGCTCTGCCCAACCAAACCTGAATCCCCATACGGCATTCATGTTGCCCTTGTTATGGATACAGTGTTGGTTGCTATGGCTGTGGTCTTGAAAGGAAGGAACTGTTCTCAGCCCCACCTTTTGCTTTTACGTCATGGTAGAGAGTCTCCCCAACGACCTTGAGGTCAAGGGACTATAGGTAGGTAGAGAATCTGCCTGAAAGTTCCCACTCATCATCAGGTAGTTATTGTCTGTATCTTGTCCCAGCTGTGACTTGGTATCTATTAGATAGAAAGAGACTTGCTAAAGGTCACAAAAGTGAAAATCACTTGACCTTTTAGAAAAACACCTGATGTACAAAATATAGACAAGAAAATTTTCATTATCATAAATTGAATATAACGGTATATATTTATAACCTTGCTGAATTCTTGTGAAACACAATACTACTATCCTTTCACAAAGTTTTGATTTGTGTCACTTTGTAATGTCAAAAACTGCGGGTTAGTCCTTGAAAGGAAAATTATATGATGTACACCTTTTGTACATTAGCTTAGTGATATAGCTACCATGGACAATGTTATGCTGCTTCCTTTTGAATAACCTTTCATTTGGCCGTGTCTCCTCTATTCTTACCTCGGATAAACAACTATCAAAAGAGAGTCAATGGCCTACAGTGAATGTGAAGCATTGTGTAGCTTGCTAGTGACATTTAGCAGCTCAGAGACAGATGTAGGAGAAAAGTACACAGGAAATCCCAACATCAAGGAATGACAATGAAAGGGGGGGATTTCCTCAGGACGTTGGCTCATTGCCATGACTGTACAACATCTCCGCAACCTCAGGCCTGGTACTCTCCAAGCAGAGGGGTGCTTCCGGCTGGTTTTTGACGTGTTTTTAGGCGTTTTTGTCTGGCTTTCTACTCTGTTTCACCAAAGCACACTTTGGTAAGACAAAAAAAAACATGACAAAGTAGATTGCCCAACAAAAAGGCCTAAAATCGTTAAAAAAAACAGCCAGAACCACTCCTCTGCTTGGAGAGTAAGGACTGGGGGCTTTTCAACAGTAACAGCTAGAGGGCATATAGATGCTTCCTCAAACATTCATGCGGACAAACCAAGGAGGTTAATCTCCTTGGTCAAACCTGTACAAGTGACCACCTCTACAAAAGGACCACCTGCCCAATATAACCCCTTGTTTGGTGGTACTTTAGATAAGTTTCCACATTGACACAAGAATTAAGAATCCTGTCTAAAGTGGCCACCTGTTCACATGGACTGGATTTTATTGGCCCCCTGAGTGGTCTTGGGCAGGTTGGACTGTATTTTCCATTATGAAAAATATGTCTGAACTGTGTGTACAAGTAGAAAATTCTATAATTGTGTAATGAATGACAGTGCCTCCACAGCCATCCAGCTAGAGTTATCAGAAAATCACAGCAGTCAGAAAACCACATATTCAACAAAAACGAAGACCTTTCTTCCACTACTATCTTACTAAACTACTAGTATTTCCACAAATATCACAAGCTGGTAGAAAATATGCACGCCTTAATGAATGTAACAAAACAGAAATAGATGGAGAATTTAATTTGATAGAAATATGTCCTTTAGATCTCCTTAGATACCAACTGGACCACTCTGGTATGCAAGAAAATTCCATATCTAGAACCTGTCAATTGATGTCTCTCCGACGGCAATCACAATACAGTACAAAGAGTCTAATTCCAGTCCTCTGTCCTTTGTGATATTTTATACTGTAAGTTCCAGGAAATAAGATGGAGAAAATTACAGCTCAAAAATTGTTTATTTGTTTTCTTATTTATCTATATTATTTTTGGGATGTTTGTTTTTGACAGTTGTGCCAATGCTATGAGTTTAGTGATCCCAATCCGTGTGTGTGTCTGTGTGTGTGCGTGTGTGTGTGTCTGTGCGTATGCGTGTGTGTGCTCGTGCGCATGCACAGTGTGCGTGTATTTATGTATGTGTACTTGTGTATGTGTGAGTATTCATCTGTATGTAGTCACTGACACCTATACTGTAATGATTTGACTACCCTGTCCCATTCTGTCATGGAATCATCATACCAGGGCTCTAGCCAGCGCCAGTTTTGCCGTAAATTTACGGAACTTTGCTGCGTGTTACGGAAAAAATTCAAGACCAATCCGTAAACCTTGACCGAAAAAAATCGTGAGAAAAGATATAGACAGGGCTTGAACTTTTGCAAAGATCTCCAGAAAAGAAGCGGAAGTTTGAAGCGAGGTCGATTCAGGCCATTTCTATCTTCCGCCGGCGGCAGGTGACAACCCCAAGGTGGCTTTATAGGTAGGTGACAAACGGAGGCGCGGAGGTTGCCAGTGGTTCGTGGGCCGAGAGAAAATCAGCATCGTGTGCCCCCCTCCCCACTACTAGTGCCCCACTACAATTCTGGCCGGTCGCATCGGGCTGACGTTTTTTCGGCTGTTTTCCCCGGTTCACCGCTAGTTATAGCCACACAAAAAATACTCCGGTAGTTACCAGGCTTTCCGTATTTTTTTGGTAAACATTGTTAAAGTTTTACGCCGAGTTACACCAAGGATATAAAACCTCCTTGGTTACACGCACTCTTCCCGCGAAAACTGGTGTTGATAGTTTTAGACCTCAGAATCAGATATCATCTACCAATAACAGCGTTCGTTCACGCCGCGTCACGGAAAATCGACCAATGACATACAAGTCTCGCGGTTCACGAGAGGCGCGAATCCGCGAGGTTTTATCAGAAATTGATATTTGGTGCGAAGATGGGGCTTGAATCGACGAATTTTGATCAAATCAAGTGGAAGTTACCGGAGAAATCGACCATGGAAAACACGGAAGGAAAATATTGAACGTCTTTAGGGCGTTCTGTCCAAAGTAGGGTGTCTCATTTCCTACTATATTTAGTACAGGGCGCAAACGGGACCGGTACGACGCGTCGACCGGTGTTGAAAATGTTTTATTTCTGCCGACTTGAATTCACGTGTATATTTGTCAAATAAATAAGAAAGTTTTGTGGTGCTAAATTGCATTTATTTGCCGATTGTATACAACGAAGGCCCAATTTATTTTTCACCCAAACTTGCCCCTCAAAATGCTGGAGATAGCGTTTCAGAGGGTCTAGATTTAAAAATTTCCCGGGGGGGAATACCCCCGGACCCCCCTACAATTGTCGCGCCTACGGCGCGACGCCTCGCGCCTTCGGCGCTCGATATGTTAGGTTTTTACAAAATTTTTGGGCTTACGGGATAAAATTTCAGGCTGGCTAGAGCCCTGCATCATACTCTAATTGCCTAAGCTCCCCTTTAATTCTTCCACTGCTGCAAGTGCACATGGTGTGCAGCCTGACTGCTGCAGGGCAGCAGAGATAACCTGATGTCACACTGATTTGTAGGTTAAGTGGATAAACGGCACATGGCCTGCAATGTGCTGAAGTCTCCCAACAGATGCATTAGAAACAGAAAATTCAGGGTACTGCCTCCCAAACAAACAGAACACTACCAGAAGTATACAAGAGTTTAATGTGGGGCTGTCTCCAGGACCCGTACCTCCGTCCCGTGGAACGGGAAAAAAATTCACCTTGGCCGTCCCCAAAATGGAAACTTCATGACATGATATTGATAAAAAGGCATTTTTGTAGGCTTAAGATGAAAATATTGGCTCTCAAATATTGAGAGGGAAGGAAAATGATTTAATGCTGGAGACAGCCCTGGTATAACGTACATACATTCTGAAAAGAAGGACAATCTGTTTCTTCTTCCTTTTTTTTAAATGCTGTCGTCAGTTACCCACAGAAATATCACCCCTAAGGCCACTCCATTATGTTCTGGCAAATTAAATTGCAAATCTAAAGATAAATCTATAAACTTATAGGATGCAAACCTTTGAAGCTGTAAAAGAAGTTGGTTGAATATGATTTTGATAATAGGACAGTGGGAGGTGTCAATTTTAATACCTTACATGTATTATTACATTTTGCTGGGTGGTGATTTGTGTTAATTCGTGTTCTGGCAAATTAAATTGCAAATCTAAAGATAACTTTATTAAGTTATAGAATTGGTAATCTCCAAGCAGATCTACACGGTGCCAAAAATCGTATATGCTAGCCAGAGAAGCTCCTGTTAGTCAGCCAGAGAAGCTTAGAGAAAAGAAACAACACACATATGATGTAACAAAAACATCACTGTTGTAAACAAGTAATATTGTGTGGGGTATTGGTCAGTCACCCCACACCACTGGTCAGTTCACCAACCCCACACCACTGGTAAGTTTGCCCCAAGGAGGTTTATGGTTAGCCTCTACCAGGCTCCGTCCTATCGTTGGGAAAATAGTAGAAATCAGCCGAGGTACTCCGCTATACAGGGTAGGTCCGCTATACAGTAAGGTTCCATTTCGATGGACCCTCTCTCCGTAGCTAACTCCCTTGGCATACTATTCACTCTATTAGGCCAATTTCTACTATTTTTCCTAGAGGCTAGTTTATGGTGTGGGGTCAAACTGACCAGTGGTGTGGGGTGAACCAGTGGTGTGGGGTGACTGACCAGTGGTGTGGGGTGACTGACCTGCGGCTGCTGCAGCTGCTAAGTAGGTCAGCTGTCAGACTGATGACCACGTGACATTCCACATGCTCAACAGGTGTGGCTTTTAAAATCCCCTTGTACAGTTTACAGGTTTATTGATTTCTAAAACTGCCTAAGGAGACCACTCAGGGGACTAATGAAATCTGGCCTCTATGGACAGGTGGTCACTTTTGACAGGATTCTTATTGCTTGTGTCAAATACATGTAGCAAATCATCTATTAGAAGGGACCACCAAAAAGTGGCCATATTGGCCAGGTGGTCCTTATGTAGAGAGGTGGTCACTTGAACAGATTTGTCTGTTGCATCACATATGACATACCAGGTATTGTAATTGTGGCAACCTCTAAGAAGAATTTGATGACAACCTGCCAGGACTTGTATAGCTGACTTAGAAATTAACATTTCAACAATTTGCTAGCCTACCCAGACAACTGTATGTCTAAATATAAAAGGTTATTGATTGATTGATTGTACATTTTGTTAATTGTGTCTGACCAGTTCAATGTGAAATTTTCAATCCCGTGCTATCATGGTCATGATTTTGTTCAATATAGATACTCTTTTCTCATTGAAACTGTAGACGTCATGTAACCCGAGGTTGAGAACAAATGTTAGGCATGCTCTTAAGGAAGTAAACACAGGTGATAAATGTACTTCCTCTCATTCTCACATGTATTTCACGTCAAACCCCCAGATGATGGGGAAAAGAAGACGATAAACCGGATAGTGAGTGTGAGTGTGATTTCCCATTCAGTCTCTCAAGTTAGGGTTCCATACTTTACTCAATGGTGAAAACTATATGTGGTATCACTATCAGATAATGTGTCATTATGACGACCGCACCTGCTCCAGTGACTCATCACTTCCTTGTGTACAGAAAGTCATAATTATTCCAAATCACATAATAGACTTTCGTGGTAAATGTGTTGACGTTTCTAATGACTCCATCCAGGAAACTTGTGTTAGTTATTTCTTCTTCCTGCCTCTCGCACCTGTACTAAAGTAACATCATTCGTAAGTACAGGAACTGTCCTTCCCACTCCTTCCTGTTGTTGTTGTAGTTGCAGCACTCCTGTCAGTGTCACCTGTGGCTTTGTCATGCCTTACTGTAAATGCAGAAATATTCACGGTTGTTTTATGTTCCCGGTTTTTGCAGTAAGCTCTTTGCTGCGAACTTGAAACCAAAGTGAAATTTTCTGCCCTCCTGCCCCCTTGTCTACAATTGTCATGAACTTAAAACCACCGCGAACACTCCATTTTCTCCCTACCGGGAAATTAGAACCACACAAACTTAAACGCATTTACAGTATGACTTGACGTGGCAGGAAGTGACTGGTTACATGTATGATGATTCACCACGATTGTTTCTAGGAATGATTACTTCTATAACAGGTAATCCGCAGGACAATGTCACGAGGAGTGGCACCGTGATTGCAACACAAGATGAAACAAAGAAGACTCAGTCTGGTATTTGGGATGAGTAAGTTAACGTTATGTTGTTTATTGCCCAAAGGCATTACCAACCTGTAGGTCATGTAGTGTGATTTTCGAAAGGAGCAAATACAAACATTTAACATGATTCTTCACTCGTTTCAGTCCTACATTAAAAATCAATATAAAATACCATGAGGACTGGTAATCAAGTCAATTTTTATCAGATTTTTCCCTGCTAAAGGTGAAACCGGGGTACTGAAATTTAAGACAAACATGGCAGACACTCACTCAGACTCTAAGGAAAGGACTAAGAAAAAGTTGTTATACATGTAGGACAATAGTAACGGTTAGCATTGCTTGACATTGGAGTTAGACCTTGACATTGAACGTTCTGGTAAATCTGGACTGGTAAATCAGGACTAGCAGACAGACTAGCAAAACTTAACAGGTAAGAAAAACTTGATTGGGTGAAGTTCAAAACCTTATGTTATAGTGATAATACTACGATCTCAGCCTGCCTGATGAAACTGTTCACGAATACAATCATGATAACTACTTCTTGTAGGCACACCTTTTCACAATGATGTTGCAGATTTAGATATCTTTTAATCCAGGCCTAGGTGTAATGTCACCCTGGCAGACTTCACTTCCTCAGGAACTAACACCTCCATTCCACAGGAAGGGGACTCAATTTCCTCAATCTTAAAGTGCCTACAGCAATGTCAGCATAACTGTTCACAGTGACTCGGCAAAATTGGTCTGGGATTTTATTTCCCAGAGCCAGTATCAAACAAGGAACAAAAGGGCATAATGAAAGACTTGTTACAGCACTGAGTGAAACTTTGCTGTTAGGATGTATCTAACTTAATTATGAAGTTTTCCATACATTTATATATCTTTTTTGTTGAAGACTAAGAAGAAATAACCTTTCGTCTTATCTCATTTTTAATCAATCAGTCAATCAATCAATCAACAGTAGGAAACTTACAAATGAATGACAGGACTGATGATTAAATGATTAAATCAGACTTGCAATAAGCTAGTTATGTGATTGTCAATCAGCCTTGAGGAGAAATGCATTTTTTTTTTTTTACTCAACACTTTTCCTCCTTCTTTTAGTAGAAATAACACAGAAGATTCAAAGATAATTAATGGCGTATCCTGGCCCACAGTTTTTATTATGTCAACATCAGATTCCCATGCTTGACTGTTTATGTCAACCTTACCTGACTGTCGTGTGGACATGGTTGTCTGTGTTCTTTTGTTGTGGGTAAAGGTATTTACTTCCTCTTGCCTAAAGCCCACAGGTAAGCCTACCATAGACATGAAAACTTTTTCCAGTGAATTAAATCCCAGACTGGCAGCATGCTGATTACAACCATGCAAGCCTTCTGTAAATTGATACTGTATACTTTTTGTGGCTAAGACTGGACTCCATAAAACCATGAAGCCATAGTTTACGGGTTTTGAATGAATTTTAGTAAGAGAATGTTTTTTCGAGTTACGGTGGAGCGAATCAGGTGATTTCAGGTGGGGTCTGACTCACAGCTGTGAAATTGGCTGCTCTCACGAGAGGTGTTGTATCTGACACAGGTAGCACACCACTTACACAATGGTCTGACATTACAGGTCACCACAGCTGAAAGTCAGCCAAAGTTCACTCAGGCCACACCAATATACTTTCTTGGTTCTCAGACAATGTTTTTAATTTTTATTCATTTATTCTTAACATTACAAAGCCATGGAGCCATCCATTTCAACAGAAAAGAAAACCATAATGCAAAGTATACATCACCATGATAAATATCAACCATAAATGATAATCAATAGAGATAACATATCAATGTGTGCAAATTATTCATAACCATAATCAATATCAGCCATGAATAATAATCAATAGAAATAACATATCGATGTGTGCATAATGTGCCCCATTTACCTCGGTGCTTCACTAGTTTCCCTCTTTTTGTAGCAGTTTAAAGTTCAATTTTTTTAAAGAAATGTACATATCTAATGAAGGACTGAAAGTTAACTTATTTCAAATTTCTACTTTTATATGTGTGGATTTTCAGACATTTCTTAGAAAAGATTCAACAAACAGTTGAGATGAAGAATGGGGCCAGACAGAAAAAGCTGAATCTGGCTACATTAACTCCCTGATAATGTGTATGCCAAGGCTTATCTTTTTAATTTTTATTTTGCAGTTCAGCATTATGTTTTTCAAGAACCAACAAATTAGATTGGTGTGGCCTTAAATGTGAATACCTATGGACAAGAGATTGGATTTGACACTATTGTCGTTTGTAATATCCATTCAATTGAAAACATGATCCTCAAAAATTCAATGCATATTCAGAAACGGACAAAAACTATCGACTAATGTAGAATCATTTGACGATTTCAAAATGTACGGCCCAGAACACAGAATAAATACAATGCAACACAGCTCATAATTGTGCAATATACTTTCTGAGAAACTGTACAGTATTTCAACCATGTTGGGTCTATTCCACTTCATAGTCAAGTACATGTATCCTCAAAACTGAGAAAAACAGACTTAAACTTTTTGTGTCAACGTTACCAGTCCAGTTTCAAGAGATGTGGGAGGGTAAAAAGAAGAAGAAAAAAACACTTCATTCACAGTCCTTTTCTTCCCTGTCAAGTAATCAACTTCCTAAAGGAGGTAGAAATGAGAAAAACATTTTTGTTATGTAAATGATGCTGACAATTTCTGTTCATGCACGTGCTCGCACATATAACGTTACCGGATATATAGAATTTTCAAAACATCACACAAAGCAGCCTTGAATTCAAGGAACTCTTGAGGAGCAATTAGTGGTGCAGTTCGTGCCATTATGATTGGTGAATAACAACCTGAGTGTATGTAACAGGTGTCTCATGTAGGTGGAGGCTGCCTAATCATCAGGAGGAGTACCAACCATCGACTAATTGGTTTTTGTTGCCAACTTTTTTTGGCAATGCCTTGGAGGCAGGGCCTTTAATATTGATTGAATAAATGTTAGCATGAAAGTTCATCTGTTACGTCGATGAAGATTAGACATCCAGGTAATAAGATACGTCAAAAAGCAATTACTCAAACAACTGGATTTGTCTTCTCCTTATTTGCATATCAATTCATAGTTCGTGGTTATAAACCTGCTGTTCAACTGATCTTGCTCACAGTCACTGACGAAAAGTAGTGGATGCTACTTGAAACGTCTGACCGTTTCCAAAATCATATCCAGTTGTTTGAGTAATTGCTTTTTGACGTAAAGTTCATCTGTGTTGGTAGAATTCATTATTAACGAGACTAAACTTTGCTTCCAACACTATAAAAGAAATTGGGACTTACCCCAAATTTTCGGTTGACTCCATCAACCCTGTTCACGGAATGACCCGACTACTGCAACGTGACGTCAGCGACACGTGATCGCAGCAGCGGGTCATACGTGCCAGATAACTTGTGCCTCCCCCCGTCTCTGTTCAAGGTGGGTCTGTGGGCTCTGATGTGGATTGCCTCCTTTACTCCTCTTGCGAAGAAATCCGGTTCCGAATCAAGAATTTTCACTCCTTCAAACGATATTGAGTGTCCCGGAGACTCGATGTGGATGTGTTGGGATACTTCTGAGTTTACAGTGCTTGGGCACCTGTGTTCTTGGAACCATCGAGTCTCCGGGACACTCTGGACGCTCTGTTCAGTATTTACAGGTTGATTGTGCTGTGGAAATCCCTTTTCGACAAGCACAGTGAACAATGGACCACGGCTTGACGTCCCATCCTAAGGACTGCAACCATTTCCAGTAGTGACATGTCAGGTGAGCGACGACAGCCAGAATTCAAACTACAAACCTCTTGGTCAAAGGTTATTCCTGGTAAAGACAGTACCAAACACCTTAATCCACACCACAAACATCATAATTACTTCATGTATGCTTGTTTCACAAGTTTTGGTTTCAGGAACAAACTTAACCTGTTTGGGATCCTGTAACCGCTGTGTGGAAAGCCTGCGCTTTGTCGCCTTCAGCAAAGTACAGGATCCCAAGCAGATACGGGGCCTCAACCAGATACGGTCCCCAAGCAGATACGACCCCCCAGGCAAAGAACCTGGCCCCAATAAGTTGAAAAATCACTGTGGCGAAGCCTGCAACGGAGTCTAATCTTTGTGGACGTTACATATATATAGTGTCGACGCAGTGAAATTCGTTGGAAACGGACAGTTCAGTGGCCTAGCTGCTGGTGAAGAAAAACAACACAAATTGCATGCTGAGATTGACGTCACAATTTCTATCTTCAGCAAAAGAACAGATGAAAGTATCATCAGTTCCTTAATCATATCAGAGACCGCCGGGGGATTTTCTTTGATATCAAAGACTAGGATTTCAGAGAGGGAACTTCTTCAATCACCGAACAGTATGATATTTGTTATTCACACACATAGGAAATCACAGTTATATAAAAGAAAGTAATTGGGTTATCCTGAAAGGACACGTCATTGGTAAGACATGTACGGGGTATGTTGGTAAAAGAAACAAGGTTTGAATGTGTTTTCCATCTTAAGTTAACAGGGCGTCTTTACTCTTCCAAGCTTACACAGTGGCTGCTTAAGCACAGTATTACTATTTGTGGATCTTGTTTGATCGATTCATTCATTTGATGAAGAGACGAATTGAAACATCCCACACAATCAATAATGATAATAGAAAATAAGAGGAACCAGACTTTTTTGTGTTTGATCCATTTATTCATCTGAACCAATCAACCTGTTGAAAATTGTCATCCCTTATGATATATTTGCTTATATGAAAATCTCTATGCAACCATGATATGTTTCACGCCCAGAAAAATTGATGTCCCCCTTAAAATGAAGTGATCCCATGTGGTTGGGTGCGTTTACATCCCCCCACCCCCCAAAAAGAAGACACTCCCAACGTCCTATCTAGCTTTATCTACCTTCCAAGAGAACAGATATTGTTGGCGCAGTCAAATGTATATGCTTAATTGTCTGATTTGTCCTTATTCATGATTTCATAATTAATTTCAATATGATATTCTATGTTATATAACCTATGTACCAATGTTTTTGCTATTGTCACTAGTCTCTGGGGCACATCAGAAATCAACAAGGTCTATTTTTGAAGAGGCTTTTTTTAATAAATAGATGACTATCTAACCCACAAATTTTCCAATAGACTATCCAATTCCTATTATTTTAAACAAGCAACTGAACCCAACACAAACATGAAAAAGCGAACCTTTCTCTACTGTGCCATTAATCCTTGGAACACCCTGCCATCCAACATCAAAATCACTATCCAGTCCATCCAAATTTAAGAAATCTATCCACCATTTGTTCTCAACTTAAGTCAATAATTGTCTTTAACTGTTTCTTTTAACTCTGTAATCTGTGTGTCTGTAATAGTTATTTATACTCCGAACCCTGGTAGACTATAGCCTTATAAAGGCTAAATAATATATAAGATAATTCGGGAATGATAATCTATAGTAAAACACAACCAAATTCAAAAACTTGCATCATATCAGGTGTACAGTATTCAATGCCGAGTTGGAGACAAGTAAACTCTACAATGTTTGACTGATGTTTTGTAAGACATGTTAAACGCTTGAGTAGGCGTGTGTTGGGTTCATCCACACCCCCAGGCAACACCCGTACAGACGCACACGGGCGCGCCATGATGCAAGTACACCGAACTCTGACGTGTTCGGTCGGTAATTAGTGGGGAGTGGTTCTAATTTATGCGTTATTTTTGACAGCTTCGTGCGTGAAAGAGTTATTTATCGTTGAGATAGATCTTTAAAGCGGGTGATTAGTACTCACTCGTGCGGTAAAGTTAATTAACAAGGTGACCCAAAATATTCCAGTTTGTTAGGCAGAAGGTGAAAGGAGACTTCTCAAGGCTGTTGGACTCCAATACTTTGTGGGTGAATTTGATCCCTTTTTGGTAAACTCTATTATTTTCTTATACATTTTTCGACACATGTGGTTCTCTCTCCACACCGAGAAAACAATGTGTATCAAAAAGTCGACTGTATGAAAAAGAAGCACCAGCCTGAGAGACAATGAAAATGTAGAAAATTGACGAAAAATTATTCCCAGTATAGTTTTGCCAAACTATTAAAAGATTGTAACTTGATTGCAAGACAATTGTTCAAGATACAACGTACGACAATTTTATTATATTCATTGAACAACAGTTTTAGGAGACCAGACTAGATCTACCATGCTGGCATGTAAATTAACGCATGTGACGTCTTGTTAGGGCAGGTTCCTAGTACATGTGTACCCGCAGACACCAAACACACTTTTACCTTTGACATTCGCAAAGAATTCGAAAGAACTTGTTATCGTGACTACTCTAGTAACCAAGCGTTAGCAATTGCAACAAGATAACACTTTATGGGCATCAGGTATCGTTATACTGAGTGAGAGAAAAGGTATTCTGGTTATTTTCCCAGTGAAAACCTCCCTCCCTCTCACTGACCGATATCAACTAAGTTGTCCGCGGCTAACTACATCCCTATGAAGAAAAATCAGCGCTAGCCTTTTCCCTCTTGCTTTTAATTTGCCGCTTGAAAAGTGCCTGAAGCCCGTGAGGCATACCGTAGCATATCGTTTCATAAAAGATTATTGATAACGAAGCGAGAAACGCCTTAATCTATCTTTTTAGATTTCCGAGGAAGATTTTTTTCCGACAAATTCAACTGTCGTAGGCGCGAGTTTTATTGGTCAGTTGCTCTTTCAGCATAGCCGTAGCAAGTTTGGAGCTCTGTCGTGTTGTTGTGGTTGTATGCTCTGTACGCGTAGACACACATACAACAGAGATACGTATATACGTCTTGTGTAAACATGATTTGCATGAGGGTACTTTACTTAGTACTTTCTGTATTGTAGAATGAGTGAAAACAAGCATGACTTCATTTGATTTCGCAACAATGTTCTTTTTCTTCTTCAATTTAAAACTATATATATCATTCACTGACACGGTAATTTCTGTAGCTCGGCTGAAGTTCAGGAGAGACACAAATAATGGCCTACAAAACCGGTCGAGCAAGTGTTTGGGATATCAGAAAAAATCGAATGCGCACCGCATTTTGTAAGCAAATCTAAACTCATCTAATTCATCCATGGACATCTGACGGTTACTGTCACTTGGTGCTGATGATCTGAACTATATTTTCACAAATCTTAGTTTGCCTGAGGACAATTATTTGTTACCCGTGCTGTTGTTACCCCCTCTCTACTCAAAGGACTTGTCGAACGACCTTTCGTTTACCGTGAATCCTTTGTTTATGGAACACAACACTCTACCTGGGGTCTAAATACGGATTTTTTTTTTAAGCTTCATTTTTGCCAGAAATCAAGCACGTCTGGCATCTTCCTAGGCCGTCTTGAGCATCCACGGTTTGTCGATGGTTTCCTGGTAACTTTTGAATCAACAGAAGGCTTTTTATAGCTTGTTGTATATGGACTTATCTTAGGTCAGGGGTCAAATTATCGGGTTCGGTTGTTGTTGAGGTCACGGCAGGTGGATTGAAATCACAGGCACCGAGAAGACTTGTTTTCCTCATTCCCAACTCTACAGGTGAGTTAGAAATATAGACTTCGTTTTTGAGCATTGCAACTTCCCTTAGGCTACATATGATGTAGAATTTTTTGTGGTAAAAAGCGATTTTTTCCAACTATTAAACCGCAATGATTATAACGTTAATCGTTCGTACATCCTGATTGTTTTGTCTGTGCATGCATTCCTGCCACTTCCTTAAACCTCCTTGCTTGAAGCTATACCATCTCTTGTAAGCTCGAAAATCACTAGTGTTTTGTGATATAAGTAGCACGTTTGTTAACACTGCGTTTTATTCATAATATGTGAAAATGGACAGAAATGTCCTTGACATAACCCATGATGAGGTCGTTAGCAGCAGAATATTAATGACACGAATATTAAACGGACGCCGTACAATAGAAGCCATGAATAATTTGCAACATGTGTGCAACAGGCGTCACCGTCCCAATGTCGCTGGGGAGGGGGGCACACAAAGCTGTCCGACGGGTGTCTTTCTGATATCAGACTACAAAACATTTAAGAGAAATTCAAATATCTGGATTATGCACGACATAAAAAAAAACAGTGTAAAATTTCATCCTAATTTGGTCGCAGCCAAAAAAGGGAAACGTTACGAAGAGCCATGAGCTCCCAAGACAATCTGATACAATGTATCATCGTATCAAACAATTTACCATCGCAAGACCCCCCTCCCCAAAACGTACACAATGGACATCTCACATTACAAGTACAAAACGCCGTCCAGATAACGTTACAACGAGGCATTCCATGCGCATGCGCGCAGCCACCGTTATACACCATATATACGATATGTAAACTTCATCACTGGATAAGATTTTGGAAACGGTCAGACGTTTCAAGTAGCATCCACTACTTTTCGTCAGTGACTGTGAGCAAGATCAGTTGAACAACAGGTTTATAACCACGAACTATGAATTGATATGCAAATAAGGAGAAGACAAATTGGTTCGAACGTGGAGTAAGGGAGGCAATATATGAGAGGATATACAATCCAACCCTCAACAGGAAAGGAGGGCTAAGGGTGGAACTGTCTGGCACTTGGGACATAGCCTTGGGGGCAAACCAGCTTTAGCTCCTATATTAAAACAATAGGAGCTATTATCCCCTTTTACTTCAACCTTGTCTTGAGTTGTCTAATTTACTTTCTATTGGACTATCTAAAAAATTGTCTTCTCCTTATTTGCATATCAATTCATAGTTCGTGGTTATAAACCTGTTGTTCAACTGATCTTGCTCACAGTCACTGACGAAAAGTAGTGGATGCTACTTGAAACGTCTGACCGTTTCCAAAATCTTATCCAGTTGTTTGAGTAATTGCTTTTTTGGTGTATCTTATTACCTGGATGTCTAATCTTCATCGACGTAAACTTCGTCATAGCAGTTTGGGATTCAACACTTTTAGCAGTTGAAACATGCTTCATTTTATCAAGTTTTTATTCATTCTGTTTTTTAGTTTCCAATTACATGCAGCCCCTAGATGTATTTCCGTCAGTATTCTTTACATATACGTATACCAAAAAGAGAAACTTTATCATCACGTAAAAAGCACAGAGAACAGTATACGTTTGCGGCTCTATAATGGTTCACGTAAACCCAATCCCCATATTGACATATTTTTTTTTAACAATTTGTATATCTTTTGATAATATTCGATTTTTTTTTAACAGTGCAATCTCTATCCTTCACAGGTTGTTTTGTTGAAAATATGCGAGGTGATTTGCTAGAAGGTGCCTCACCACAGCCCGTACGATGGAGAAGTTGGATCAAAAGTCCCAAAGTTTTGGGGTTCGCGTCTTCCGCACTCTTTCTCGTACTTGTGAACTACCTTCACTTCGGGGTCATCCTCAAGACGTGGTCTCCACAGAAGCCCCCCGTGGACAGGGACAGCTGCACCTGTTCATGCTGGGATACCATCTTCAAGGGTACATACCAGATGGGAGTCAGCGGTTACAAACACATGTACTTCAACATCACACCACAGGCGTTAAAGATGTGGATCCTGACTGTTTTCACTATTCTGATGGTACATGAATGTATTTGCTACATCATTCGCATCGTTCTGACCAGCAAGCTCAGGCTGTCGATGCTGCTGCTGCTATTCGCTGTCATCCACTCTCACTACTACTCATGGTGGGTGCTGTGGGGGTACTACAACGACGATTTCTATGCGCAGTGGCCGCATCAGATGTTCTTCACCCTGACGGAGCTGGTGTCCACGGTCTTGGTGGTGTGGCAGCTGGACGAAGCCACGCCCCTGTCCCGACGAATGACCCTGGTCATCGCCGACATTGCTCTCCTGCACATCCTAGCCGGGGGAATCGACCAATTTGTTCTCAACGTGATCTTTCAGCGAGGAGAACGCCATCAAGTGCTCAGAGACCTCGCTTTTATGTCGTCTGATATCATATATCTGATCGTAGCGTGTGCAGAGTTAGCGCGCTTATCTTGTGGCAACGGAATGACTTTATCACTTCTGTGGGAATCACTGAAGCGGGATTTGCTGTACTCCGCTCTCCTTATATCGGCTCTGCTTGTGTTCTTATCGTTCCTATGACGTATGTTGCACTTGCTATCTTCGTAACTTCCGTAGAGTTAATCCAGTTGAGCTGTAAAGGAAGACATGTCGGAGTTAGTATTCCGGCTATAGCACGAAGTTTTCGTTATCTGCAATTCCGTGAAGGATTTTATTATACACCATACGGTGTAAAGATATGTGTACGTACATAGATCACTCATAGCATAGTCAGCACTGTGAAGGCCGTTTGTCGTTCATATTTCAGTGAATTCTAACAGAGCTCTCTTCAACCTTATATTGATGAGATCGGTAATAAAATCAAATGACTTGTACAATTTCTGTTGATCATGTTCGCTTTCCTTTCGTCTCATTCTTACGGAACAACCCTTGCCGTAGTATTAAAGTTTAAAAATTCACATTCAATCTATCTTGATTTTGACGTGAACACTACTACTCCTACCTACTTAAAGTCGTTACATAATTATCCAACACATAACGACAAGTTTCTCATTGAATTTTCGGCCTTGTCCGTCGGTTTTCCTCAGGACTTTGCCCCACTTACCTTTCTTAGGGACATGGGCGGGTGGTTAAAGCCTGTATCCAGAAGTCGATACCTGCCGCCGTCCCGGTTCAACGTAGTTTGCACACATAGTATTGTACACATACGCATTTGAACTGTCCGTTGACAAATATGTTCGTTTCTAAACAAGATAACTCTTAGTGAGTGAAAAAAGAAGCGATTTAATTTGCATCACATTCCAATAGTTTTGAACGACCCTTGACACTTCTAAGTCAGAAAAACAAGCGAGAGTCACTGACGAAAGATAGTGGATTCTTCCTCAAACGTCTAACTTTTTTTTTCAAATTTCATCCTGTTGCTTGACTAACTGTCATTTGGCGTATCTTATTTAAGGCCACGTTGATTTCATTACATGAATTACATCCGCGCGCGCATCAAGTTTTGCCCGTTTCCCCCCCAAAAAAAGTTTTGGCCATACCATGTAAATCGTAAGAATCAGGTATGAAATGAACAAAATACATGCTGTGAATTGCAGAAAAAATATTTATCGAAAAACGGATACTAATGTCGTAGAATGTCAAAGTCAATTCTAGTCAAAGAAGAAGTTTTGAAAGAACAAAAATGAAGAATATATATTTCGGTATACCATACTCAGTGTATTTAGTTGTTTTTTTTAATCTTTCCTGACTGGATATCTAACCTTCATCGACGGTTAGAGAAGAGGTTGCGTCAGCAGCTGCACAGTAAAGACTGACCCAAAAAGCTGCTGAGGCAGGACCGGTAGGTGCAATAAGGAAGTTTGCTTAGTTTGTCTGAAGATAAGCGTCTTATTGCACTAACTTAAACATTCTGATACTAGATTTTACCTGGACTAACCTACCAAGTTTTGCCTTTCGTTCCGAAAATTGTCTCGTTGTAACATTAATCTTTGTTGTTGTTGTTTTAGTTTCCTTTCAATACTGTCCCGTATTAATCTTCGAGCATTTTCCAGATTAAGTAAAACAACTGGATAAGGTCTTCACAAAGACAAATTGGTATAGTGTAGATAGAATCTGTTGTGTATCTTGATGTTTAAGCTTCATCGACGTGAATCTTCAAGAAGTTGCGCCGCTTCGGTTTGTTTTGTCTGTCTTATATTTGCGCGGTTTTGTGCGTGTGTCAGGTACGTGTTCCCTTTTCTCTGTTCGTCTCTTGTTGTGTTTTCTTATCTCTTATTTCGTCCTTAGCTTGCCCGAGCGGTGACTCACCGCGGAATGTGTGCCTGACTTTTCCCGGGTCGGAGATCGCTATCCATGCGTCCTGTCCTGTGGTCTCCCCACCGGCACGCCTGGGGCTCACCAAACACCCATGGCGCCGCCCAGGTGTGTCGTCTGCGCCTTGTGTTCTCCCAGCCAGGTGGAACACGTGTCCGGAAGGCAGGGTCCTGGCAAACAATAGCAGTACACCTCGGGTGATGGGGATGGTTGGATGAGTGACTATTCATGTATATATGGTCAAGATAATGGGATAATGAAGGTTTTTCCCCAGCGTCCTTCGGTAGAAAGTGTCAAGCATTGAAAGTGAGACCTTAGACATCAGTTTATGGGAAGTCTTCCTGGCGCAGGGGGGAAAAGTTTACATCAGGTACACGGACCATTCTCAACCTGAACTTCGTTTTCTTGGCAGTAGAAGTGTTTGTGGGCTTCACATATGGCTTCACTTATATGTCTTACACTCTTACCTAGGCACTGTATATTCAGGTATACCATTTTATTGAACAGCCATTCAATGTGCCATTCAAAGTAAAAGTGCAATGTAAGAGTCAAAAATTCTAAAACGCACAACTTTTTGACCCTAGCATACCGACAATATTACTTTCAAGTAGATCTAATGCCAACATTTCATCTTTCACTGATTGCCTGTTATGTTGCGTGCGAAGTATGCCTAACCCTTACCAACTGTGATGAAAGGTCATCTCTGCATCTTTTGTTCTGTGCAATTCCTTCTGCACCATTGCCTCCACAAATATAATCAGCTGTCATATTATAGTGACGCACCTAGCCGCTTTGATGATTGATTGTTGTGGGGAAAAACCATTCCAGAATGATAATTTCATCTCGTTAAAAATGCATGAACTTTTGTTGTAGATTGCCTGTGTGTCTGTTGTATCTGTGCAGTTGTTACTAGTGAGTTACTGGTGCTTGATAATTAGACTGGCAAATGTTCTTTTTGTATCATCTTTAAGATTGCATGATATCAAATATAGGACACTAACACACCATCTCACTACCCACATGAAAACGGAGGTACTGTAATCTGTTGGTGTGTTTGTTGGCGTGTATTCACTTAGTATCCCTAACTCTGCTGCTGGTTTGATGATAATCATAACTTTGAGTTTACATAAAATTCAAAAGTAAATGACGTCATAAATATGCTTTCCATGGAGATATGAAAATGTGTTGATGATACACATGCAGTTAAAATGCTTTCATTTTCCACCCACAATAAAAAAGAAGTGTTCTCAACCATT
Source organism: Branchiostoma lanceolatum (assembly GCF_035083965.1). NCBI lineage: Eukaryota > Metazoa > Chordata > Leptocardii > Amphioxiformes > Branchiostomatidae > Branchiostoma > Branchiostoma lanceolatum. The sequence goes on along the minus strand of NC_089726.1, from coordinate 15,058,937 downwards.
ATCCACCATACATGCAGTATTATCAAAGTGTGTCCAGTTAGTCTAGCATGGAAAAAGTTCCTTATAATTCATGGGAAATGTAACATTTCAAAGGAGCATTGCTTGCTGCTAATGGTGACCTAGTGTTGAACTCATACATCTTTTCTTCAAAGTTTCGAAAGCTACAGTGGAAATGACAGGAAGAAAACCTCATGGGTGCCTTCGGATATGATATGATTTTTATTGCCTTTCTGGTCTTTGGCTTGTGTAGAGACCATTACGTACACCCCTCTGTGCTGAAGACACTATAAGAGACAGTGAACTTAGCAAGAGCCTACTATTATAAATCCTGGAGACTGGAAAGTAAGCCATTACATTAAAACAGTCTGGTAGGGGGCAATGTTTAGAATAAAGGACAGAACATTTGGTTACCATATTAGGTTATTGTTGGAAATGATAAAGTAGACTAACATTAGGTATAAAAAAAACACATCAGAATTGATGCTTGGCAGTGTGTAGTGTTTGGAACAAGGAAGCAAAAGGCATTTGTGATGAAAGATATTTATTGAACTGTACCCTTTTGAATTTTGTGGGATGGAATATCCTCAGCAGTGACTAGAAATAATGTATATTGTAATTAGCACACAGAATTATGTATACTTTTGAATAAAAAGAGCAAAATCATGGCATTTGGGGATCCTGTCCTACAACCAGGTAAACTATGTTTATCCTTAATCAAAATCATTTTATGATGACATTTTTAAAACATTGGCAGTCAGTTTGCATCATTGTTGCTATGATATGAGAAATGTACCAAAGAGGGTTGAGCTAACTATGGTCAAAGTTGAACAAGTTTCATGTAATGACGCCGCTTTGTTGATAACGTTAACTGAAAGTGTAAAAAAGCTCGTACAACTTGACTCAATGTCCAGGCAAGCAACATTGTAATAAAGCCACCAAGGTCATTTCAATGTCAAGGTCATGAGAGGCGTGACCTTCACCTGAAGTAGCATCGCTGGTGTCACGGCCAATTTCAATGAATAATTCAGCCGCTCATTGCCAGTCCTGTGGGAATTGTACTACAAGGCTAACAGATGTTTCTCAGACATTAGAAGATGTTGAGGGATGAAATATTCAGTCTTAGAGAATTAAGTCTGAGACATTATAACAATACTATGGTATACAGCGTTTTGCTTTTCTTTTTGAAATCTTTTTCCTCAATTTTTTTCATATTCCCTTTCCTCCTGATCATCTCTTTTTTTGTAGAAGCCAGAAAAATCATCATAGCTGAACAAAGTAAATATATAATCTAGCTTAAAAACTGAAAACAACATCAGTAAATAGTTTCAATCTTGATAAATCAATTGAAGATCAATTGCACGGATGAAGACGACAGCCAGGTCATTGAAACATCTGCAGAGGAATAAAATAGGATTGTGTACTGACAAAAATTATGTTCTTAAGGAAACATCATCTTCTACATTGTACACAGAACTTGGAAATCAAGAAAACAGGTCAGCCAGTACTCATACTTAGTCATAGAGAATTCCACTCATTTCCTGATTACCTCCCTATTACCACTTGAATATAATGTGATTCTTTAACATCCGATAGATGATCTGTCGCCAAATTGTACTTAAGGTAGAATCTTTACACCATTATCTAAAATGAAATTGCAAGGGCTTGAAAGGGGTCCATAGTTTATGCTTTTACCAAAAGGTTTTTGAGCTGATTCTGTTTTTTGGTCAAGTCCGATTCAATCCAGGCCTGTGCTTTGGAAAAGAACAGTCTGGTTGAAAAGTGGTGGGATTTGGTTCAGCTTGAAACTGATATTTGGGGGAAATTTCACTTATATTTAGGCTTCAAGAAATCCCCTTACACACCCCTCATTGATATGTATATCCCATTATGGCCTTGTACTATACAGGGATGCTGACTGTCTGACCATAATTGAGTATGATTGTCTAGGATCATGATAATTCCATTACTTCACTTTACTTACAATAGAGCAAGTAGAGTACAAGCCTTTAACTCACACCTCAGTTACATTCTGGGAAAATATAGACACTAATGACTCAAGATGAGTCAGACTGAAAGGGTTGAAATAAAGTAAAAATCTATATTTCTGTATCCATACTATGAGATAACCGCAACATTCAAATGAATTGTAGGGAATATCCAATGTAACATTGTTACTGGTAATTTAAAGAAATAATTACATCTAAATAACGTATACAGATATAAGCAAGAAAACCACCTCATATCATCTGTCACAATTTTTTGTGGCTGAAGATCTCAAAACCACAATGTAGTTGGTCTGGCCATAATCAGTTTGGGGAGCAGACAGCTATGAAATATGTATGGAGTTGTGACAAGAAGTATGATTTATGTGATAAGAGAAAACCAGGTCTGATGTTTCAGATAGTACTGGCCATAGTGCCGTGATAACTTGTTTGCTGGCCAAACCTTTGGTATATGGTGGATGTTTGGGGATTGTCTGAAATTACACTGAGCATTAGAGATAGAAAAGAATAATCCCCAAATCAAGGTGGATCGTGTATTAGATGTACCATTCATTAGATACTGTGATATCTTACTAATCTGTCATTATGGAAGGTGATATGCTGCCATGGAAATCAAAGGAAAACCGCTTGCACTTTTTGCCCCCAGCATTACCAGGCTTACGTCAGAGGTTCTCCATTTCATTTCTAATCCTTTCTATGTAGGATTTTGCCTGGAGCATATGAAGAAAATTAGAAACAGGTCTTTTGACATATTGTATATGGTACAGCTAAGTTACACAACTGGAGAAGCCCTATATATACTTCTGACTGGTCACCGCAAACAATACGTAAAGAGAGGAACTGGGTTTTTAAATAGGTGAAGTTGCTTTATCATAGACATAAATGGAGTCAGGGTTACTTGAATAAGACAGAGAGGTTCTGACAATTGTTGGCCCCTCTCTAAGTATTCATGCTCAAACCTATTCAACAGGGAGTCTGTTTATGTCTCTGTGAAACAAGTAGCTGTGTAGTATGACTGTTTGGTTTGAAGACATGTTAATGTTACTAGTAGTGTATCAACTCACATATCTTTTGGGCCCTATATCTCTATTGTCTTATCATTACTTTCCTGCAAGATTTATATCTGAGCAACTCATAGCAGGACTTTGGGCTTTAACAATTCGTTTCTTGGTTCTGTAATTGATGAGAATGTCACAAAAATATAAAAGCACTTCTGACAATTGGAATCTGGATGACTATTTTTCACAGTAGCTGTTTAAAAGTTTTTCACCAAAAGTGATAATACATTGCCTGGACCATATTTGGTGGATGACGACTTTTTGCTTATTGTCATGTTGAAAGGTAGTCAGGAACTATAGAATCAAGCCGCCATGTCGAGCTTTTCTTTTATCTGCCCTTGTAGCTGACCCATTTCGGTAAATAAAGCTAAAAAAAGGAAACGGAAGTATGCAATGACAGGGTGTCAAACATCCAGTCTGTTCTAAGGGACGAACACCTTTGCCCTAGTTTTACCTATGTCAAAGTCAGTGAGTTCCTGATATCAAACTTTACACTTTAAACCAGGCATTTTAATTGTCTGTTTTTTTATTTATTTCAAGATTATAGTAAGTATAAATTGAACCACCTTGGTAGATTTAAATTGTCCTTAGAAAGAACTAGAGGGAATGACCTGGACATTTTTTATAGAAGCTCTGTCAGCAGGTGAGTCACACCAGCTGTACCCACTTACTGTGACTTGAGCTGATTTATAGCTGACATGAGGTCTCCATCCTATGATAGATGACCTGTGTACTTAGGGCAGGTTGGCAGGGAGGGGCAGTGGTCTGACTGTCACACCAGGGGGAGGAGCTTTCAAGTGGTTTTCTAAGGAAGATTTTCCTTCTTTGCTGTCATCTGTCCAAGAAATATCCTTTTAAAGCTCTGGTTTTCCAAGTTGTTTTCGTCAAAGCACCATTCTATGAATTGCCTTTAAGTTAGTGTTTTATTGCTGTATTCAGTGTATGTACTTGTAATGTTGAGTGGTCCGCAACATCAGCTTGCAAAATTGTCTGCCTGGCGTTCCACTATGTACTGTCTTGTTGCAACACTAGGTCACCATTAGCAGCAAGCAATGCTCCTTTGAAATGTTACATTTCCCATGAATTAAGGAACTTTTTCCATGCTAGACTAACTGGACACACTTTGATAATACTGCATGTATGGTGGATAATGGTTGAGAACACTTCTTTTTTATTGTGGATGGAAAATGAAAGTATTTTAACTACATGTGTATCATCAACACATTTTTATATCTCTATGGAAAGCGTATTTCTGACATCATTTACTTTTGAATTTTATGTAAACTCAAAGTTTTGATCTTGCAATTATCATCAAACTAGTATCAGAGTTAGGGAGACTTAAGTGAAGAAGAAAAAGCATCATTCTACCTTCATCTTTATGAAATTGTGGTACACTGTATTCATTATCATAGATACAAAGGTAACATTAATATGTGTCAATATTGATGACTAAAGTTATATATAAATGTAACTGTATTTGTACTGTATGACTGTGCTGTTCATATGAACACTTGTGGTATTCTGTGCCCTTGGCTAAACAGTGATTAATGATTGGCTAACTTTGCTGATAAGGTTTTCCTATTTGCTTGATAATTTCTGTCAATGCTTTCAGAGCAGATTTTATTGAAGGCTTGATTGACAACCACACAAGACTCCATCTGGAAACAGTTCAAAGAAATGGGTGTCAAGAAATCAGTGTCAAGTTCACCAGGCAACTCTTTATCTTGCTTCCCCTTCCTTCCCTATTGTATGTGCTGCTGTCACTCCCCCCCCCCCCTTCCTTGAACTTGAAACAGTGCTGTTGGCCAAACCAAATTAGCCTACAATTGATAAGTCGGAATGCTTACCCCCGATTGTTCTGAAGGGGAAATGTCAGGTACCTGTCAGATTTATCAGGGGGAAGTTTGAGGGAGTGGGGCCTGTGTCATTTATAGACGTCCCCTCTCACCAAAGTAAACAGGCTAACACCAGACAAAACACAGATTACACATGGCAAACTTTGAACAAGTGCCAACCTACGGAGGAAGCTGATGTTGACTTGAAGCTGCGATAAGATATGGCAGGCATGATGGTCCTGGTCGACTAGAGGTCAGCGCGGCCCTCTCCTGTTGCCAGGTACGCAACCAATTTTGATTCAAAACACCGCATGTGAAGTTTCAAAACATCCATTTCGCATACCTCCGCAGTGATTCTGTTCCAGAGGAAACATGCTCAAATTGATTTCTCACATCTGACTGGCCAGAATGGATGGTGTTAACATATGAAAAACAGTTTGGCCGAAGCCTTAGTTTTCCAAATTGTTGATAGTGATTCATTGACACAGAAAGATTTGCGAGTTTCTATCCTGATTTTGTCTTTTGTTGTAGTTTTGAACATTTTTCAAATCACCTATTAACCTTTAGCCTGCTAATTTAGCCATTTGGCAATAATTTTGTATTGCTACTGGGGTTAGGCAGCAGGGAGAAGGTTAAACACGGGAAGGAACTGGCATGTTTAATGACTTGCTTGGCATGTGCACCTGTAAAAAATGTTGCCATTAAAAAAAGAGTTGTATGGTGTCACCATCAATCTCATTTAACAATGCATTTCTAGCAAGTGTTTAGCAAAGAATGATTAAACCTTGACCACCTTTCATATTGCACAGAAAGGTCACCTCTGCACCACTGCTGTTGATCCAGGTGTACAGCATCAATGACATGTTTCTCAGGTATCCTTGCACCACAGTGATAGAGCAAATAAATGAAGGACAGTCAATATTTTTGGACTGTTGGATAAAACTACTATCTTCTCAGTAGGAAAAGTGGTGTAAGTACAGCCTTGTTGTGTTTTTCTTGTATTTTTTTTATACCATTACGGTTTCTCAGGTAAACAACTTTCCTTTATCAAGAAAAAATTCCAAACTTTTATATAGCACACTATCAGAGTCCCATCAAGTTGAGCACTTAATTTCAAAATACCTAGCTTTATAAAGTGGTACTATTGCGGTATCAAGTACTGAACCCCATGCCTTGTTTGTCAAGTCACTGTAAGATTGATCAACTTTCAATTTAGAGTTGTCCTCACTGGAAATAGCTTTAAAGACAAGTAACTTTTCTTCAGGAGATAACTGGATTCATAGCTTGCCTTCTCACTTCCACATGCCATAAACAAGACCAGCTGTTCTTGGTTACAGACACATGTAACGTTACATGTCAGTGGGGAAAAGGTGAAAGTCTCTGCACTGATAAAACTTCTTCTTCAACAAATTGGAAGCATGGCAAGACATTCACTAGTTTAGCAGCAAGGCCATGGTATAAAAAAGCTTAATTTCACAAAGGTATAGAACAGGACTGTAACTAGCTCATCACTTTTCATTAGTCGTAAAATTTATGTGATTTATGTAATGTTTAATCATCAACCATTTAGCGGAGGACTATTAGACTTCTACCCACACAAACGTCATTCGTGGACCATCCCATTCTCCTCTGACATCCCCATCACAACGGTAATAATGGTCCCTCCCTCTGATGCATCACACCAATGGGAGAAGGACCCTTTGGAAAAGGAGAGGGATCCTCACTGGCTGGAGATAAAAAGATAATGTTAACACGAGCTCCCATTCCCAAGTTCAAGAATGGCACTTTCCATACATTCCCCTCCTTAGAGACCCCTCTGGGACATTGGTTGCCGGGAGCTCCATGGAGATGTATTGATTCTTCAGTCGTTACGTTTGAAAGATGACTCTAGAACGGGAAGGATTTGCATCTGCCCACACAAAACCTTGAGGAATCGTGACCATTAAATTTGGAGGGGCCAAGGTGGTATTTACCTCAAGCAGCTACGTATACATATCAGTTCTCCTGAATTCGCAATATCAATATCAATACCTGCTATCATGTTTTCTTCTCATAGTATTTTTCACAGGTTTGACTGGTGTGTCTATAGAGTTAGAACAGGAAGATGTGGCGACTGGAGCCAAGCCAGAAATTTGTGGTTCCCACAGCCCAAAATAACACAGGAAGCTGGGGAGGCCTTAGTTATCTCATAACTCACTTCCTTACAGTTTCCTTTGATCTCCCAGTGGTGTCTTTGGCCAACAGACAGCATCCTTCCTAACAATCTGCTTACCTTGGCTCCTAGCTGTATGGTACTGATGGGAGAAATATTAAAGATATGATGTTGTCACATCTAAAGACAGATAGGACTATTTCTTATTGTAAGCCAGATCAAGTGTACCGTATTATATCATGGTTCTTAATATAACTGCCTTTGAGCTGAAAATAGAGGCTGTCATTCTACCTGTCAACTCAAACTGTAGATAGTACATTGTATATGCCTAAAATAGAAGATATCAATACCACCTTTCAACTACACCTTGCTGTAAGCAAGGACGCTATATAATGTCTTTTGTGTAAGGTATTACTATCAGATGTTGCGAAAACGTGAGGTGACGTTATAGGCAGGTGGAGTTCAAGGTAATTTCTTCAAGTGCTTTTGTGTCTGATAACGACCTTTTAGAATCATATAGGACCATTCTTTGGCCATAATCAATTATCATGATAGTAGCATTATGGGAAAATACAATTTTCTAGTCCAGTATCTGACATTAATTGAATCGTAAGAGAATTATCATAATCATGAAGGACTGCATAAGCTGTGTGTAGCAGCTTCCATAGATTTGCTCATATAGCAGTCCTGGCTAACACCTTTGTGAATGGGGACAGTTTAGCTTGCCCATTCATTGATTCCATTCATACTGAATGTGCTGAATGGACCACCAACTATTGGGGTTAATGGGGAGTGAATGGGGTGGACTGTCAGTCATATAGGTGTACCAGGAAAGCAGGCATCCAGTCTACTGAACATTGCTGAGTTGCTATTCTGCTGCAAGGGGCACCCCATTGGGTGATACAGTGGTACCATGTATGTATGCGTAGTAAGGAAACGACCGTCTGTGGCTATACAGAATGTAAGATGAGGACATTTTCATAACCTTATAGCTTGCCAGTCCCAAGATAAAATCCTAGGGATTGCGGAAAAAGCTGGCCCTGTCTACCTGGCCTGTCTACCCTGGCTGTCTACCTTTTTTGTGCCCCAAGGGTATGCATGGGGGTTTGGGCTTTAATGGAATTTCCTTGAGGAAAAACTGGGTCAATGTGATTCCAGATGTGTGTGAGCTGGATGGAAACAATGCCAATTGGGTTGGGGCGGGGGTGTGGGTGAAGCTGGTAAAGCAATTCCACCAAGACTGGAAAAAAAAGTTCCAAGTACATGTATACAATAAAATGTTCCTGAAATGTTAAACAAAATTGAAGTAGAAAGTAATACAGGGAAGCAAATGAAACTGGTAGGATGAGCCAGACAACAATACATGTAGGACCTTTGTTTGTCACAACAGCTAAATTCACAACAGATGTCTGACACTCCTGGGGGTTACTGTAGCTCAGAAACTACGAAATCTTTAGCAGCTGCTGCTCCCGCAAACCATCCTATCAGGTTTCTTTGTTTATCCTGTACCCCATCACACCTCTTCTATCTAGTGTAACAATCCTAGTACATTTTATTGTACACTTAGATGTTTGTTTATCAATAATAGATTTTCTTCCAGTGTTGGTGGAGTTGCTCATAACTGTCCCTATCCTCCAACAGTATGAGCCAGCCCACCCACAGCTGGGATTGCCACTGACCCAGGTTTTCCTCAAGAAAATTCGAACAGATGCAAAACCCCCATGCATGCCCTTGGGGTCCAAAAAGGGTAGATAGCCAGGGTAGACAGGCCAGGTAGACAGGGCCAGCTTTTTCCGCAAACCCAAAATCCTACACCTGCCTCTAGACTCTCTTCAAAGGAGACCACAACGCTAAGCCTACTTCTCTTCATCAAGCCATCTAGTATAAGAGTCTCCAAAATCACACATTTTTTTGTATTGTTTGAGAAACTATAAATTGGCACAAAAGAATGCCACATGTTCTTCTGCAAATTCCGTAATCTTAATAGCTGTGATACTTTAAGTACACCTGCTTGTACAACCACCTTGCAAGTCCTACTGTTCTTCACTGTTCTTATCTCAGAAATTATCTGCATCTTCCCCCTTCCGGCCAACACTTGGACCGGTCCATAAAAGATGAGTTGTCTCAGTGGTTGCTGGGAGTGATCAATACAGAGGGTGCAAGGCGAAAGTCAGGTAAATGTCTGGGGGCTATTTTTAGCCAGGCGCTTGTCATGTGCTCCGGTAAGACGTCAATGTGTGGGCGGATGTGGTTCAGAGAGCCATCACTCTGGGCTCTCCTCTACAAGTGTCGGAGCTGGAGGGCCCAGCATGCTTTAGCTGGAATTAACTGTGAGCGGAATCAATGTGATGTGCTGAATTGGTGGAGGAGAGATATTGCTCCGAAAGGGAAAAGCAAGGGGATTTGGAATGAAAGAAAAAAGGAGGTATCTCGAATCAAATACTCACTCTTGAATCAAATACAGGGTTGGGGAAATAAATGAGTGTAGTTTTGGCCTTTTCATCTTCAAGGTTATGATAGAAATCTACTACCAGTAGCACATATTTCTACTCATTGAATACGAACAAAATTGTTTCAATTTGAGACAAATGTCCTTTTACAAACGAGCCACATACTGACTGACCAAAGAGGCACGGTGTGTGACTAAACACACACACTGGTAGAATGATGTCATTGTTTGCATTATGACCAATCTCTGTAGTTAAACAGACAAAAAATGGACATGTTTACATTGCTACAGTCAGATTGGAAAAACAAATAGCAAATGCTATAGTTGCATCTTCTGATATCAGTTCATCAGATTAGTAGTCAGACCTAGATTTTGGACATTAACCTGTTCAAGGGTGTGAAAGGGGTCTATGGGCATCCATCATCTTTAGGAAAAATTCCAAATATATACCAGAAACAGATATCTTTAACTTTCCTAGTCATAAGAAAATGAGATTCATTCCAAGAATTGGTTATAAAACCACAAACACTGGGAAAAATCTGTACAATTTACAAAAGCTAGTAAGTTCTAGACTCATGCTAACCCCCATTCACAACTTTCCACAGGTGCCTCTTGGGTTATGTAAAGTGGTAGGGCCAGATTGTATTCAGTATTGGAAACAGGATCAGATTTCAATGGTTGGACTTGTTTGACAATGTGAACTGATACTTTACTTCCCTGTATTCAAGTGCTTTTTTTTTTACATCTAGCTATTGGTGCTAGAAAAAATGTACTGGGGAAATGCAGTTGAATTGTTCTTTGGTGTTTTGGCACCGCAACCCCACTTTAAATTCAATATATAGATTTTCACAAGCATGTTTATTTGTCAGAACACAGCAAAGACTAAACAATATCCAGTCCTTCTCACAGTACATGTATAGGTGTTGTTGCCTGCTTTATCCGAAATAAATCTGAATTTGTGTGAGTCTTCCTTCACCCCTCCACTACCTTGACCTCTATCTACATTCTTGCGTACCTTTTATTTTCTTCACCTAAGCCCTAGTTTTCCGTTTAGAAGCCAAACAAGCCAATTAATAACTGAATTTGCTGGCACCTAAATGGATAGTTTAATATTTAACCTCCCCCCACAGTCAGGGTATTGTACATAACTAGACGTCTTGGATAGATCTTATAAACAGGATTTTAGGACATCTTGCTTGACTCTGGTTAAGTCACCAGCTTATGGAAATTCTGTGTCATCTTTATGACAGATGACGTAATTTCGGAGTAAAAGGAATCGTGACAATGTAACATCCTGTCTTGAGCTCATTCCTAGGTTTGCTGTATTACTCAGTCTGGTTAGTCACTTATCCACCTTGTTGACTGAACTGACCAATCAGAAGCCTCCACAGGTGACCCCACGACCTCCCCGCGACCTGTGCATTGTGATGTCACCAGGCGTGTTTACCTGTCAAGAGCCCCCCACTGAGCCCAGGCATAATGGGGCCGGAAAACTTAACATGTCATGGCGGCAAAGGCAAACAAAGCCGGGAAAACAATCTGTGCGATCCGATCACCTGTGATCAGTGGGCGTCTGAAAGGCACTGATGTCAGGCCCGATCAGTGACAATACCGATCCAACAATTCTATTCACCAAGTCCGTGTAGCACCGGGCGGGCAGTGAATGGAAGGGAAAACATTGCCATTCTTTCGATCTTTGTGGGAACGGACTTTGCGGGTGACCCATACTTGGCATGGTCGCAACAAAAGAGGCTGATTTTGAAAGCCAACACCTCTCTTACATTCAACCGCACACAAGTCTTGTGGTAGGTGGCCTGGAAAGACCACCTAAAACCTCTCACACACCATATTAACAACCAGGAGCCGGATGTAGTAGATTTCTCTTCATATAAAACTTTATTTACATTAGGGACCTTCCTGTTCATAATACACAGTGACATTGTACATATTTTACAATATACAGAGGAAAAAGAATTTGATCCCTTGGAAAAATATTGCCACATTTATACCAGATGGTTTTGGCAGGAAAACCAAGATGAGGTCAGAATTTTTTTCGCTCCTCTTACAAGAAGCACCTTAACTCACCATTATGTAGTATGACTATGAGGAAAAGTTGACAAGGATGTCATATATAGGGGGAAAGGGTCCCCGCTCCTGAGATAGAAAGGCACTTTTGTTTCAGGGGAAAAGAAAAATAGCGATATACATACATGACTTTTAAAATGGCTGACGACAATTATCGCCCTACATTTATATGGTCCACTGATAAATTCTACCCTTCTGCTGCTTGACAACAGTATCCACATTCATTCTCTCTTATAATATTTTCTTTCATGTCCCGACATTTCTACATCTGTAGAGTCCTATTCTGGACATCTAACAGAAAATACTAAACTGGGTTGTTAAAATGCAGCAATCTAGAGTCCTAACTGCAGACAAAGTGATGATTCCACCACTGTCCATGTCTTCGCTACAAAGTGATTCGAGTCCGGCTCCCGAGAGCCTAGCTGTGGAGCGGTGTTATGGTCGGTGTCGCTGTGAACTGCATTTTTGGCACATTGTCACACTGGCAATTTGTACAATGGTGGCTGTGCTCCAACATACGCTCGAAGTCCAGCAACTGGCCCATGAAGTTGAAATTCGGCGAAATGTTCGACTTTCTCTGCTTGACGTAGTCGTAAGCGTCGTTCAGTGACAAGTTCAGTTTCTGCATGAGGTACGCCACGGTGACCGTTACGGAGCGACTGACGCCGGCCAGGCAATGGACGAGCACCGCTGTCTTCTTCTGGCGTGCTTCCTCTGTAAAACATGAATGGAAGACATGTCTTTAGTGATGGCGTAATCACCTATGAGTTTTTCATTCAGAAAAAAGGACTAAACCCATTCACAGTTGAGGGCAGACCATTCTCAATAAGAGGTTGCCATCTCCTTAATTGAAGAATAATGTGATGACGCACTTGTGTATTACTTATGCAGCAGCAATTCATTACCATGCCCATTGCTAATAAAACTGTGACAACATGAGATATATTACTAAGTATGAAATATTTACATCCCTACTATGCTTATCCCTGCACGTACAATATTTTGCATCATTTCAACTTAATTTAATTCTTTAAATATTATCTTATTCATACAGATGTCATACAAATAAAACCCTTCAACACAAGCTTGGCACAGTTTCACCCTAAAATCATACGTTGTTACAAAAGCGGCAGTGTAAAATTTAGAACAGTTTTTGTTGTGTCTTTGTGTGCTCACGATCGGATCGAATATTTTCCATTAAAACTGCTCGCCTATCGTAAATACGCCAGCCCGGAAATTCAATGGAGAGGCCGGAGATTGGGCGCGAAGGAGATTTGTTGTGAATGGGGCCCCGCATTGATATGAAAATCGTTTCTACACACACGGCCCGGGTCGCCCGGCCCCGCTGAGTAAAGCGCATCAGTGCGTGCCAGGAATACCAAAACCCGCCTGCCCCACAAAACCTGCTCCAAATCTGTCTCCGTTTGGGGCTTGCCTGTGCGGAAATGATGCAGTTTGGGGAGCCTGGGGTCACGGACAAGGGCTGGCATCAACATCTGGAACCTGTGTCGGCTGGCAGGGGGAAGGTGGGCGAGCAGTTATCGGGTTTCCCCTATTACACACATCCGCGCGCCTGATGGCTTCAGGCCCGCCGGAAATTAGACGCGGGGCACCTCCGGAGCAGGGGCTCCCTATGCATACCAAACACACGGGAAGAAACACTGCCTGGCACGGTCAAAACAACGGGATAAACACTGGGGAAAACGAGAGAACCCAGAAGCACCCCTAAAACACATTCATCCCCGTCTGTAGTACAGAGCCATGGGGAGAGAATCCCCACAGCATACAGGAATTCAGGCAACCGGGGAATGGCTGACTTTCAGGCCAGGAAAAGGATTTTGGCAGGAAAATCTGTGGAGCCCTGCCAAAACTATAAAGCCATGTGGACGTGTTTAGACTCGCTGATGAACTCTTGACGGGTCGGAGCTGCTTGGGAGGAGGGGCACTTTCTAAGGTTTCAAAGGAAAATATTTCTCGAGTAAATAGAGGTAAAGTCGGAGGGATATTGCAGGGCCACCTGTACACACCTGGTCCGGGCAGATGTGGCCTGTCAGAGAGTGTAAATAATGACACATCCTCTGTGTACTTCGTTTCCAAGCTGCGGGTTCAAAACTTCCTCTTGTGAGGTAATTTTGAAATAAAGATTTACGTGAAACACACTACTTATTCCTCAACTTCTGTGGCAAGCTTGTGGGTAAGGGACAGTTGAAACGATGAAAAAATGTATGATAATTTTGAAGACAACTTACCGATGAAGGATATGGCATCAGGAAAGAACTGGGAGAGGTTCTGGCTCCAGTGGTCTGAGATGGGGATCTGCTTGTACGTGAAGGTCTCGGATCCCTCGAATTTGTTGGGCAAGTTGGGGGTGACGTTGAGGATATGTGTGATGCCGTACTTTCTCAGACTGTCCAGGTTGGCGGCGTCCTTCGCCGTGCCGAGGTAGAGGTAGGGGAGGATCTGGACGGGGTAGGCGTCCAGGGGAGGCGAGTCGCTGTCCGAGGAGTCGCTGCAGATGTCCGAGCCCTCCGAGCTGGACGACGAGTCGCTGCTGCTGCACAGGTCGCTGCTGATCCGGAGGCCCCCGAGCCCGAAGATCGGCGGCAAGTCGCCGCGACTGCTGTCCGCCGAACTCTCCAGCGTGGACTCGCACAGCTCTGGGTAGTCGGCGTGGAACTGGTTAAACCCTCCTGTAGTAAACACACAAGATTTCAAAATACGTTAGAACTTGCAACCTGTAATTTTTGCTCAAGAGGCACCATAATTTGTGGATACCCGTATACACTTGCAAATTTCAAACAGGTGAGAAACGTTCACTACGAGATTGCGGGGCCTAAAACACATTTCTATAAACTATAAACACAACTTTCCCTTGGAAAAATGTAGCCCGCGTAAATGGTCACCTAAATAATCGGAACAAAATCTACAGAATCTTACTGTATCAAACAGAAAACATGACAGCACACCAAGCGTTCAAATAGTTGACATACAACGGTAGAAAACCGAAGCGAGTAAAGGGGCGTACCTTGTAGGTAGTACGCTCTGCAGCCGTCCTCCTGCAACTTTTTCATCAGGAGGTTTATGGTCTGGCTCGTGCACCCTGAATCCGTCGATGCCTCGTCGTACAAAATAATAAAGTCCTCCTGACATCTACGGTTGAACCTCTCCTTGCCGACATCGCTGAGGATCAGGGTATTGATTGAACAGTTCCCCTTTTTGAGGCGCTTCAACATGAGCGAGGGAATGACAACATTAATGGCGCCCTCGATGTGCGAGGCGGCGTAGTCTTCGCAAGCCCTGCAGTCCAACTGCAGCACGTCCATGTCCTGTGTCAGATGGTCGTACAACCAGTCCACAGATTTCGTATTCGGCTCCGTCATTTTTGTTACTGTCCGAAGTATTGTCTCCTCTTGGATTGGAATCTTGACGGGTTTCTCTCTCCGTTTGGAGAGTGCCTTCTCTTGCTGGTAAAATGTGATGGAATGTCTTGCTTGAGACGCGAATCGGCGGTAGCACTGTCCCGCTCTGGCCGGCGAAATTCACCGCTGTTTCGTCGATAAGATCCTCGGTGTCGCCTTGATCTTCCTTGCCGATGTGCCTGGTAGGTCTTCCCGGTAAGGATTGGCTAGTTCACCCGGTAGCAACGACGGGAATCGTCGAGAAATGCGGCTGTGCTTCTCTAATGCCCGCTTCACATCTGACAACACACACACTCTCTCTCACCGAACCCACTCACTTCCATATACAGCACAAACAATACATACTCCTTCTTTTAGACAGCCAATCAGCGAGCTGCTTTCCATTATCGTCATCGCCGTTGCCATAGTGACTAATAACCTCATCTTCTATTGTGTCCATTGACGTTTACGGGGCCCGCCTCCGGATTTGGCCGGCAGAAAATAATGCCCGGTTGCCATCACCATAATTTGGGCTGTACAAATATATCGGATGATAACTTCTTCTCGGCATTGAATACACATACGCAGGTCGCGATATGGTTTATCGACGTGTTTTCAGAGTAGTTTTCTGAGGGATTAATTATGCTTTTTGTCATTATCGATAATTGGTTTAACCTCGCATGTTTTGGAAATTAAGGAGACGTACTTTGATATGATGATCCAATCTTAGCATATTTTTGGAGGGGAAATTGAGCCTGTAATATTCGGGGAAATTATGTGCAGCCCAGAAAACGGCACAATACCATTTTGATTCACAATATCTGCATGGAGACAAATCATGAATGGATAACAATGATTGGTGATGAATAAACCAACGATAATTACCATGAAAATATATATGGAAATTGGCGAGTAATTATATCGAAAATAACATCCTCTCCAGGTGATGCTTTTGATTGTCATTAGTTATTATCTGCAGCATTGCTAATACACTTGGAAACCACAATATTCTTGAGTTGTTATGTATCATTTTCGGTACTATTGTTGGAGGACACAGATCGATTATGAGACAACTTTCAAACGATTAGTATGATGACATACCGAAATTAAAAGGCATTTGTCTTCAGTCAAATCGCCCATGCCAGAAATAAATGCCGAGCCCCTCACCAATGATACACAGAGTGCCAACACTGCACCTAGCGGACAAACGAGGTACTGTAGGACTAGACAAATATTTACGCGAAACAGGCATGTGTATAAAGGTCGCCCCTGTGGTTTTTCTTCAAATGCCTCGGGGGTCTGGTATTTCCGGTGGCGGTTTACACACAAACACATCAGATGGAGCATACAAATCACTCAAATGGTTAGGGGAGGAGCCACGCCATTGGCCGGCCGGTCCCCAGGGAGCATGGATAATTGGTCGTACGGAAGCGAACTGGGTCGATAGCAGTTGTCCGAGAGCGGGGATGACCGGATGGAATTACCAGGACTGTAATCACCGAGACGGGACGGTAGCAGGGCTAGGGGGCTGAACGGACAGACGGCTGAGACCCACTCACCCCAGTATCCATTTGCAAAAATGGACGGAAAGTCGTGCACACGTACATTCAAACGAGCTCAAAGATATCTTTGTGCAAATCCAACACTCAAAACAGGAACAGTGCAAAGCTGGGAGAGTCCAGGGAATTTCTTTGTGAATATTTTGTTTATTTTCTGTTCAGATGCTCCCCACAAATGTTTGTTTACGTCGACTGTAAACGGTTGATTGAATGGCAAATGAAAACAAACTATTTCGAAGGAAAACAACGAAATGTGGAATGATAACAGAAGAAGATTTTCTGAACATTTTATGCCCTATACATACCCCAAGACACGACCAACATCAATGAGAAATGCTGTATATTTGATTGACTGCTTCCGAATAGATTCGCTCCGGGTGCGCTGAGCCGTACACAAGCATGGCTCGAGCTGACACAGTCTCGGGGATTTTCTCAGCTTTCCTGCGCGGAAATGCAGGTGCTTAACCTTTCCAGGCACTAAAATCACTTGAAACAACTCTGTATACTCATGCCATATCCTGTATTGGTACAGGGGAGTTATATAAACCTATCTTCGGCTCCAGGGAATGGCGGGGTTCTCCTGTTATCGTTTTGAGGAGGCCTTTTATTTACCCCGAGGATACCGGAAGCCAATTTCAAATGGTTCATGGGCACAGTTGGAAAGGGCACGCTAATGCTCACAGCGACGGATGGGGTTTAGGACTTTGTTTTGCGCAAGATCATTCAGATCTCAGATGGCTTATAGTTAGACACCAGTCACTTCGATTGACTGCACAGACTACTTCATTGCATACTAGCCTGTGTAGACGGACTATATATCGAAGTGACTTCTGACTAGAGTCATCTGAATGATCTTGAAAGCCAAGCATTTTTCAACCATTGAACCTCAGAAATTAGAAAAACATTGTTTCCCGGACTAATGATTTGTGACATGTACACCGATTTCTGTCATTCTTTGTCTGGGGAGGGTTTGCAAAACAATTTCGTATTCATCCGGAGATACAAACAAAACTGGCAGTCTCTAACTAGGTCGGTTGGAACGTATTGTACAAGTAAACAGTACAGAATAAACTGTTTTGGCAGACGTCCTTCTAAATCGTGAATGAAGAGAGACGGGTGATTAGTTAGCACGACATTCTGTGCGTGTGTCTAATCCCCATGGGACCTCGGCAGCTTCCTGTTTACCCTCGCCTTTCATTCATAAAAATCCGATTTTCACACACGCTGGCTGTCAGTCATTAGCATGTCAATGGACAGGTGATTGTGGACAGGATGCGTCAAATCTAGTAACGACACGAAAGCCACAGACTGCAGGTTACACCTCTAGTTACACTGGGTGATAATGATATAATGGACACGTGTGTAACGACCTAGCATCTTCCTGTTTTCCTGTTAAAGGATTAGCAAGTCAGTAATTTATTGCAAATTGGCGTTGTTGTTTACTATTTTGTGATTCACTGGTATGTTGTCAGCCGAAGAAAGAAAGCGGAATGTAGTTCAGATGGTCTCAAGGTCAAGATTTGAACAAGCGTCATTTTACCCAGAAGTAACATTTTTAAAAAAGCCTTAGAGGATTGGTAATAAACTGGAAGGAGGTTAGAGTTAGCTTGTAAACTGTGTGGATAATAAGTTGGGCACTGAACGCATGTTGGGAGCAGTAGTTTCAAAATACATGTAGCTCCAAGTTGTAACGTTACGTGCAAATGCTCGCGTGTATAACGGATTATATATGCATCAATATGTAATAAGATGAGATGGATTGAAATCTTTTTGATATTTGTCAGGATGTGCGTAAAGATCCAGCTGACACACCAAGGCACGCGACCAGGTGATTATGTAAAGAGAGGGTGCGGAGTCATTGATAAGAATCTTTCCCGCCATTTCCTCTGTTCCCGCCATTTCCGATTCATGAAATTCCAGGTAATTCATGAGTCACGTGTAATGTGGTCAGGGTGTGATTTTACGGATTCGAATGTTGTTTGTTTACAAGATATGCGCGGTATCCTGTAAACACAAATGCGTGCACATAACACACCGCACAGTGACAACGAGTCACAAATTGTGACGCAAAATGTCGTCTGAAAGACGATCGCACGACGGTAAACCGGAAGAGCTACTCGTACGGCACACCCATATTTCCTTGTGCATTATAATACCGGCTGCCATTCATATCAGCACTGCTTTACACATTGAAATATAACATTTATACATACCATTGAATCTGCCCTAAATGATAACCATGAAATGCTTCAACGGGGAGGGGTGCGGGTGGTAGTCATAACACATATCGCAACAATATATCAAATTCAAATTTTAAATGTTAACATATACAACGCAACCGTTTGAAGCAGTGCGCCAAGCTACCAGTGAATACCCAATAGACACATGATGTATACTATGTATTTTCCAGCGTATTGTCATCAAATCTTTTAGTTCGTAAATATATGAGCCGTTGGTAGCTTTACCCTTATTACGGCTCTGTATTCTAGTTGTAATGATGTCAGCTATATCGACAATTTGTAGCCGCCAACAGACACAGAAATGTATTTGCCTATTAAAAATACGCCGCGCATAGTAACGACGTAAGTACACTGAATATATAATCCATTCATACGACAATATTAGGGGCGCCGACCGACAGTTTCTCAGTAACCACATTCGTCAATCCAGGGCCAATTATTTCGATTTTTCGTCCCTCACTGCTGACAACCCTCAGCATTTTGACGTCATAGTGACGTTTGACGTTTAACGAGCTTGTTTATAGATTGGATGGTATCTTCATTCGATAACATTCATCATGTTATTTAGCTCCGTCTTTTGTTGTTATAATCCCTTCGGCGCCAATAGTATACATTGAAAATCGAGTCTATGGAATATCAGTCTTGGATATGATGATCAATGGAAATCAATGGCGTGTTGCCTCATTTCCGGGGGGGGGGGGTCAGTGACCTTCAATGGAGGACACCTCATCAGTGATAGCATGAATGGAACGGGCGTAAAATCAATGGCTGGCTCCGGGATGATGGCGCGCGCCAGTAGACATCACCAAGCGTAGGGAATTCATCTTCTGTGGAAAACATGAAAGCAAAGTCTTACTTCGTACATGAAGGATTTCATCTCTAGATAGATATGTCATCTGTTAAGATTGATGGGCCAATTTAGAACTGAACGAGACGAATTCATTTGTTTTAATGGGACCGAACCTGATGATAGTTGATAGAAAAATGATTAGGGAAATCGGGCAAGTTGACAGTTGAGTACAACTGGGGCGCATTGTCGACGTTGACATACACAAATAGCATGAACCCCTCGACATGAAAGAAAAAATATGACAGAACAGTACAGTTTTAATTCGACGGGGAGGACGCATGACTAGGTAGATAGGAGTAGAGGCCATATTTCATCGGGGACATTGAACCTGTATGTTGTAGCAGCCGGGTGTCATTTGAAGTCATGTATGAAATCTTTGGAAAGCTTAGATAAATGTATCTCAATTATTCAAGACTATGATAAGATACGCCACCATTGCTAGATAAAACAAGTAGATTTATCAGCTTTCGACATTTTACGTCACTTTATGCTTTAGCTAGTTGGTGTAAATATAACTTTGATTTCTTTCAGTCATTCTAGTGTTTCAGATTCGTCTGGTTCCTCCAAAAACTCGCAATATTCTTTCTGTTTCTTGGACTTAAAATATATATATATTTTGTCATTTTTGTGCAAACAAGGCTGGATTCCAGGCTAGTCTCCACTCTCCTGACGTTCCCAGAATTCTTGAGATCCAGAATTCTGGAGAAAAGAGAATTCTCCAGAATTCTGGGAACGTCATGAAGACTAGTGGAAGACTAGTGCCTTAGGGCACACCACTAATGGATTTTCTTCAATAAAGTCATAAATTCAGCTAGAATTCTGGGAACGTCAGTCAGAATTCGGCAATCTATACATCAAATCATATCATATCATTTTAGAATATAACATGTATTCCTCAGTTATTGATATTCTGCATCATGATATAGATGACGTCCTCAGTATCAGATAATGTTTTTCTTCCCCAAAAGAATGTCTTAAAGTTTTCTGGATTTAGAATGTCTTAGTCGATCACTATCCTGTATGCGGTGGGAAGCTAATGCCCGGTCATCTACACTGGTGCATTTTCACAGCCGCTGAACTGCGTTTCATTCATCTGCGCCTAAAGCGAAAGTAATGAAGACAGCGGTGAGGTTCAATGTCCTCGGTCCTGAACACGATGTATTGATCCAAGTGTTCTCATCACCCTAATGCTAGCCTGAGAGATTGGGGGTCTGGCATCTAGGCTACCCTAATGCGTCTGGAGAATTCCGAACAAGGGACACACCTTCAGATAGCCTGAGTGTCATCTTGTTTCAGTTCCAGGCTCTACCTTCACCTGTTCGGTGAAGGTACCTGTTTGGTGAAGGTAGAGCCTGGAACTGAAGCAGGATGACACTCAGGCTAACCTTCAGAGTGGATACAGCGTTATCTCCCTGCAGACAGCCGGATAGCTGCAGTCGGCAATGTAATAAGAAAGTACCCGCTGGCACTGAAATCCGTTTATGAGGCTGAAAGGATTGTCAATTGATATTTAGGGCGCAGATTTGAAGGATAGTTGACTGTTGAAGACAGTTCGCTTTCGTACGTTCGTGCGGACGTTGACCTTTTTTTAGCCTTCATTGTAGACCCAGACGGACATGTAGTATGATGTACAAATACACATGCAGTCCGAAGCGAAGGCTAAAACCACAAACGAGAAGAAAGAAAAACAACAGAAAGGTGTATGTATTAAAAATAACGCCATAAAAACAGGTCTAAAACACAGCTGAGTCGCGCCCTACATCTGCTTGGAGATCAGGCACGCGCCTACTTAGATTGAGCGCTTCCGTGGGCGTTTGTTGCGTTATAACTTATAGCAACGTTATAGCAACATTCAGTTCCAATTTCCACGTTTCAATTTGTTCATACCAGTAGTAGTAGTTGCGATATCATTTGTGCTATTGTAAAACATGGCACAAAATCTCATATTCATAATCAGAGCTTTTGTCATATCATAATCACACCCTTAGCAAATATTTCTCTGCCATGTCTGTCATCTCTGCCATTAATCTCCAAGCAGATTTACTGGTGGCAATGACAGTATCCTAAGGGCAAAAGGAGTCCAACTGGCCACCGGTGATCTGCTTGGAGATTAGTCTGTCATGCCCATGCATGGAGGATGACGCTAGGAATACAGAAAAATTAGCTCAAAGGAATTTTCTATGGGAGGATTTCAATGCAAGTCAACTTGTTCTAAAATGGAGATACGTTCGCGCGGACGTTGACCTTTTTAGCCTTAATTGCAGACCCAGACGGGTATGAAGTATATATATACATTTACACATACAGTCCGAAGCGAGGGGCTAAAACCGCGAACTACAAGACAGAAATACAACACAAAAGTGCATGTGAAAAAAGAACGCCATAGAACAGATGTAAAACACAGCTGAGCCGTACCCTGCATCTGCTTGGAGATCAGGCACGCGCCTACCTTGATTGAGCACTTCAGTGGGCGTTTGTTGTGTTATAACTTATAGCAACGTTATAACAACATGTTCCTTCAGTTCCAATTTCCACGTTTCAATTTGTTCATACCAGTAGTAGTAGTTGCGATATTCTTTTGCTATTGTGAAATATGGCACAAAATCTCGTATCATATTCATAACCAGAGCTTTTGTCATGTCACACCTTTTAATAGCAAATATTCCTCTGCACTGTCTGTCATTTCTACCGTTAATCTCCAAGCAGATTTACCGGTGGCAATGACAGTATCCAAAGGGCAAAATGAGTCCAACCGGCCACCGGTGATCTGCTTGGAGATTAGTCTGCCATGCCCATGCATGGAGTTTGACGATAACGCTAAGAATACAAAAAAATTAGCTCAAACGAAATTTCTATGGGAGGATTTCAATGCAAGTCAACTTGTTCTAAAATAGAGATCATTAGAAATTCGTTCTGTCGAAGCTCGTTGTATTCAATTACAACTTAGAACTTGACTCTGTGCACTCACATGGATTAAGATTGACATCCCAGTGGAACTATGGAAAGGACGAACGTGAGGTAAGAACTGCGCAGGGAAAACGTCAAACGCACTTAAAGCAGACAGGCTGGCGACGGAGCAATTTCAACAACCAAACTTGCTTTACTCAACAAAACTACGGAACTAGCTGCGATGCCCCTTGGCCTACAGTAGCGGTTGCATTTTTCGAAGTTGACCTGTATTAATCTAGAGGGCACAGTATGACGTGTGTGCTTCGGGTCCTCGGGATGTATATTAAGTTTTGCCAGCATAAAAACCATCAGATGTCCGTTCGTTACGTCACTTGTATATACTCGTGACTTCATTTCTTTGCAAAACTGACAGCAGGTTACATGTGGTGATTCTGGCTACATCAATTTGGCGAAAGCCAGCAAGATCCAACAGCTTCTTGAACGTCTGTATACGTTGCGGTCAGAAAGAAACCTACGGGACTACGGAACTCGGCTAAGGAAGCTCGCCACGAATCGGACTAAGTGTAAAAGATTGAAGGAAGACTGATTGCGGCTGCAGGATGTTTCTACTACTGCAGCAGCAGAAAACAGTGGACTACTTTTACTACTATACGTTATCCCCTTTTCGTGAGCATGCCCCGCGCCCCCATAAAGAAAGCTTGCGCATTCAGCATGCGCCAGTAGTTTGCATATGGACGCCCTCAAGTTCCGATCGGTCTGGTGGGAACGCTCACACAGTAATTACGCATCTTGTTGTTTCATTCCTCTCCACAAAACCCCCACCCTGCCACCCATCACAGTTTTCTATACCAATACCCCCTCCCCACAACCCACACGCCTCATTCCGTTACCAGCACACGGCTACACAGTGTTACATAGTCACAAAATGTAGTACTATTCTCACAGGAGACATGTAGATATGTCTCACCCACCGAGAGTGGGATTCATTTACAGATGGATATGTTCTCGGAAATTCCACTCTATTACATAAAAACGCTTAACCTTGAACTATATTTATCGTAAGTTTGAGGACTTCTAGGAACGCGATTTCAGTCTCCATTTCAAGCTGTATATTTGATCAACACACGTAGATGTTACATCTCAGAGGCCATCGCCCTCCAACGTTACTGTTCTTATATAAAACTAACTTGTCTTATGCAATATTGACCAATCGTTAACTTGGCACTACTTCTTCGAGCTCCATTGGGCAGAAGTCTCATGTGCAGTGCATGTACTGGGAAAAGCGTAGAAACACTCAACCGTGCTTTTCCTGGAAAACTTGCCTTCATCATCTCAGCGCAGCCTACTTCAGAAGGGATAGCGCTATGGTCATGGAAGCAAAAACCTTTTAAGGAAAACTCAAGGCGTGTAGACGACTTGATGGAAGGAGTCGAAGGCCAAGTTCCGGCCAGTGAACAGTAAAGTTTGCACATATTCGCTTGTGGTTGCGTTGTTTGATGCTTAGCGCAAATTGAAAGCTCTTCAGTACCCATGACGACGCCTACTCTGTCCGCGTGGGCCTAAACTTCGCTTCTGAGGGACGACTAGAGAGAGTCGTGACTGGAACAGCCAGGGGTGGATCACCGGATAATGAACTTGGAAGTTCCGCGGAAAAAAACTATTCTGTCTAAACTTCAGGAACCAATAAGACAATATCAACTTTTTTTGGTTTGTTTTGTTCTGGTGTAGGGGCTGCTCTAGACGGAATAGAGTTTGTTTGCGTGTGTGTGTTTATGTGAGTGTGTGTGTGTGTGTGTGTGTGTGTCTGTGTGTGCGTGTGCGTGTGCGTGTGTGTGCATGTGTGTGTGCATGTGTGTGCGCGTGTGTGTGCGTGTGTGTGTTTGTGTCACAGTGTCTGTGTGTGTGTCTGTGTGCGTGTGTGTGTGTGCGCGCGCGTGTGTGTGTGTGCATGTGTGTGTGCATGTGTGTGTGCGTGTGTGTGCGTGTGTGTGTGTGTGTGTGTGTGTGTGACTGTGTGTGTGTGACTGTGTGTGTGACTGTGTGTGTGTGCGTGTGTGTGACGACACGCTCGAGAACTTTTCCCGTTCATTACCGTTCCACATGCATAAAGCATTCCCCCATAGTGGCGTGGCTCTGTCGTGACGCACTTGCAAGTTTCCTGTCGTATGATTAGGCTTTCTCCCATCCTGCCATAGCCCGGAGTTTTCAGACACGCGTCGACGCCAATGTGCCATTAGGGGCCCCACTAGTAACTACTACCGCCTCCTCGCTACATTCTACTGAACAAACTTCACCAAGGCACTAACGACTTCCACCATTAGGTAACGTTATCACATCCCCTGGCCAATCAGCGGGGACCTTTAACACATGTAGTTACATAACCGTGACCTCAGTGTTCCAAACAGGCTGGTTCTCGTAGCAACAGCATAACAAGAAGCCTCTACCAGGCTCCAGGTCTGGCGCGATAAAGTAGAAGAGTTACCGGCTATATGAGTACTGGTGGCCAAATGTCCGGTTAACTCCTCTTGGGATGTTATCTGTATATTTGGATAATTTCTACTCTGTCCAGCCACCTCTGGAGCCTGGTAGAGGCTACTAAGAAGTATGTCGGCTTGATTTGTGCATCATAAACGGGACCAGCAACCCCGTGAATCAACTAAGCTTTCATTCAAGTATGTACATGGTGTTCAGTAAAAAAACTAGTAGCTCTTTATAGTCAGCATACTGTACAGCACGGGGTTGGGCTACATTCTATTAGTCTGGATCTATCGTGTATAGTTGTAGAGATTGGGGGTCTGGCATACAGGCTAACATTCTATCTGTCGAGTCCGAGATGTTTTCTTCGCACCAGGGAGTAAGATTGAGGAAAAGTCACTTTCTCTGGGAGTCAATTGGGACTTACTAGTAGTCTGTGTAACGCAAACTCCGCTATGCCAGGCTGTAATTAGCCTGGGTGCCATCCTATTTCTACCGGGGCTCCTACACTCGCTTTCCCCAGACTATTTTTTGAGGGAAGCGAGTGTAGGAGCCCCGGTAGAAATAGGATGGCACCCAGGCTAGGCTGTAATGGCCCCTCCCCGCTTCCAGTGGATGACCGGTGTTGGGTGGCCGCTATAAGTGCGATTCAATCAGGCTATTTGGGACTGATCACCCGCAAATATCGATTTTCAATTATATCAATTAGATTTCTTCCCTTCCATTGATGATAATGATATTAAACTCAGTTTCACTACTTGTGAGGGAGAGAGAGAGAGAGAGAGAGAGAGAGAGAGGAGAGGGAGGGAGAGAGAGAGAGAAAGAGAGAGGGAGGGAGGGAGAGAGAGAGAGAGACAGAGAGACAGAGAGAGAGAGAGAGAGCAATCAATCAATCAACCAACCAGCCCATCAGTACGTGAATTAATGGGACGAGAAGTAAGTAAGTTTGTGAGTTAGCAAAGACTCCAGTTTCATGGTATCATGATATTGCCACCAGGACCATAAACAGCACCACGCAATGGAGCCGAAGGAAAAGTTCGGAAACTAACGTTTGCAGCTAAAATTGTGTGGCATCGGTCTTCTGATCTTCAGTTGATACGTACGCACACAGAACATCTTTTAAGAGTCCTCATATCCGTACAAGTATGTGTAGTAAATGCTTCGATAAGCCTCTTCCTGTGCAGTTGAAGCCTCGCAATATTCAACTATGCGGGTCTGCTACGGAAGCCGGAAAGACATGACGCAAATCGTAGGTGGACACTGGCGGCAAGGCCGGATACATCATTCCCTCGCGTTGATGAAAAATACCTGACTCCGCGCGGTTTTCAAGACTTCGTTCTTTAATCTCTTTCCAAGAATAAATGTTTCGCTTCGGTCCTGTTAAGTCCTATTACAATTCTCTGGTTAATGGCTGGCTTCTAATTCGGTTCACACTGTCAGAACTGTGTTAAACCAAAAGTTCGACGACAATTCCTCCGGCACCGCAACGTTGTTTCTGTGAGTCAAAGAATCTTTCTAATGGTGCGTGGGTTTGAAGCTCCGTCCAGAGGGTAGGCAGAGAGACTATGGAGAAATCATCATAACCAACATATGTTACACTAGGCCTATACACCAGACTTACCAGACACAAGGTAATCTCATAGGTACTGAAGTAGGAGGCTACTGGACTAGTACATGTACATCATGATAAATTCCGGGGGCCGACCAATCCTACTTTTGCTGAGTCCAACTCCTGAGCTAACCCGCTTGCCAGTATCCTTGACTCTAAGATTTAGTCTGCTTCTAACAGTCGCTACCCAACAAACAACCATTGGGAGCGAACTAAAGCTGACAGACTCCAGGATGCTGGCAAGCGCCCCCGTCTCTCAATTTCGGCGCATAGCCATCAAGACCAAATACAAACTTTTCATGGCCTGTTAGTTCTGACCCGGTCCCAACGTCGCTACTCCGCCAAGCAAATTTTGTCTAAATTTCTGGATGCCAGGTTTATTTTTTCAACCCCAGCTTCAATTCAGCTAGAATAAAGGGGCAAAGTTTCTTCCCGACTAGTTTGATGCAACGAGCGTACAAAAAGTGACGACGCCATATTGTCCAAACTTCTGACGTCAATCGAACGTCAAGGGCGGACTTTCTTCCGATCATCTCCGGTCACGTGACAAAAGCTTATGATTTCCAGCCACTACATCATGGCGCCCACGACTTTCAAACTTTTGATTGCAAGAAACTTCGGGTTCGGTAACAGAGTTACCGTAGAATGCTGATAACCTGTTGTTGTGTGTTTTGGCCTATCGACAGTGAAGGATTTGCCTTGTATCCGGTGTTTTTATTTCCACATCGTAGACGACACACCGGCAACGTAGACGCAGACAGTACTGACAAATAGTGCAAGAACGAATCATCTGTTCATATACCGAGAGTTAGAGGGGTGAGGGTTATCTATGTATAAAATTGCCAAAGACGTCCATGTTGAAAGTACAGATTTGCTACGTTGTTCACAAGAATAGCATATGTTTGTATGGATACGCCTGTACACATCTGTTAGGTCTTGGCGTAATTGTTCGAAATTGTTTTTAGCGAAGGTTGGAGAATGTAGACAAAGATGCCTTTAATCTCCGGCGACGTAAAATTGGAATTGTGAGCGGGGGCGACTTGGAACTCCGCCGGACAATTCTGTTGATGCGTTGGAAGAATGGGCATATAGTGATTACGTTAGCTCCTCAGTCGCCGATAGCATATTGCGTCTCCAAGTACAGACGATACAATAAATTTTTTTGGAAATAATAATTTTTTCACCAGTGGGACTTCTTGAAAGACACAAGAGTTTTATCTCAAGGATAAGAAACGAAAATGTCATCAGATGTTCTCGCAAAGGAGCGAAGAGATTGCCTGCCCTTTTTTTGGGATTAGTCTGGTTGGGTTAAAGCTAGCATTAAAAAGGGACGTCGAAATTTCGTCTCAGCTTCTCTACAAGTGCCATAGCATACGTCATTGCTATCGCAGCTTGTGTCCGACCACGTGCTATGCGCGGGGTGTATAGATATTTTCGATAAACACAAAGCTTGGAGGTTTCTTCTCGTACTAAAGGCGGTCTTAGTAGGACCAGTGGAACGTATGAAAACACACTCGACATGCTTTAAGTTCAATCAGGAGAGTTTGGATCTCATGGATAGCCATTCAGTACCAAGGAGACACCCACGCGATTCAGGCCATAAAAAAAGTGCGAAATTGAGATATTCAGGGTTTACATCAGATCTCCTTTTCACACATCCGTTCCAAACATCCTGACTCTTCGATACCTCACACGTAACAATGTTTGGTCTTCGTACCACAGACAAGCGTATTATTTGTGACATTTAGAAAGAGACACTGGGCCGAAATTGTACTGTCTTTGAGAATAACCAACTTGTATCAAAACAGACAGAGTGTAACACGAACGAGATTGTTTGGTCTAAGGGACCAATGAAACACATTTTCCAGCGGTTATTTCGTACGTATTGACGTAGGCGTTTCATCAACAACGTTACATTTAGGGTATTCAAGGAAGCTGGAAATGTGTCTTGTAAATCTCCGGTCACGTGGCATTTCTTGATGTAGGTTCTTTGAAGTAAAAAGTTTTATTCATAAATCCACAAGTTTCTCGATGAGGATAAATGCTAACAGTAAGAAAATAATAGACAGTTTGTATTTTGAAGAGAACTTGTGTTGAAGAGTGGATGGGTATGACGTCATGGACAGTTAGTGGGAACTTACCACAGCTACAATACAGCGGAGACATAAGCATATTGATTAACCTGCAGGACGATCTGCCGGTTATTTGGATTAGCTAGTCCCTCATTAGTGACAGGATGTTGTTAGTTTCTCGACTGAAGCACTTCCTACTGACGTCATAGTACGTCACTGCTGGCTCAGCCCCAGCTGTTAATCCCGTATTTTCATTGGTTACTGGGGATTTCAAATTACGGAGGATGTGTAATGGTCGTTTGATCGGTCCTCAGAGACACAACATTCCTGCATAGATATCAACAAACAGAAACAATTAAATCTTAAGACGACCTGTAGCTCAGTGGAGAGTGGAGGAGATCGCC
Organism: Branchiostoma lanceolatum; assembly: GCF_035083965.1. Lineage (NCBI taxonomy): Eukaryota > Metazoa > Chordata > Leptocardii > Amphioxiformes > Branchiostomatidae > Branchiostoma > Branchiostoma lanceolatum. The sequence goes on along the minus strand of NC_089726.1, from coordinate 15,029,838 downwards.
TTTAGAATGAACTGTTGTGGAAGAGTGACTAATCCTTAGAACTGTACTGTTGGCTGAGTCGTAGAAAGCCGATCAGCACTAAGGATAGCAGACGTGTAGGTACAACAAGCAGAACGACATGCTTATTACTTGGTGCGAAGAAAGGTCACATAAGTGGTGATTCATCTTTCTCGATACAAACAATCTTTCCCGAAAGTATCTTTCTCAACGTCAAGAGAATGGCCCTGCTGGAGATCTTTCTATGAAACTTCTTTTATGTGGCATAACGTGGTCTTTCGTCCGCCGACCATCCGTCAATTTGTATGACTTGTCGGCCTGCCCAAACAAGTATCACAGTATCACAAAACAGACCGTATAGGGATATTAAAGTAAGCGCTTTGATAACTGAATAAAGGCTTGAAAACTGAATAAAGGTGATATGAAATACGGACATGTCACACGTCATCATGAGTTGACTATTTCCTTGAGCCGGAGAGGGGGGGTGTAGCCTCATTCGCTTCGTATACTAGTATGTGTGTGTGTTGGGGGGGGGGGGGTACTTTCGCCGCCGAGGGAGTTATGTCGCCTGAGGGACGATCGCCTCTGGGGTAATGACTATTGAAGTATACAAAGCTTGTATTTTCACACAACAACACTAAAGCAGTCAACAAAACAACATTGTTTTGGCCCTGAAGCGTCTGTCTTTCTTCCTCTATGAATACTTTGATGTAATTTCCATACGTCATGCTGTAATAAAATGCTTTGCTTTCACAGAGTTATTCACAGAACGCCATTGAGCATAACACACGTGTAGTTCGATCACGTGTACAATTTGAAATGTCTTGAACTCCGAATCAAAGTTTTCCCAATTTCCTATGACATTATCGCACAAGTATTTTATTGTTATTGTGTGAATTGTGATAGTTTGATCCATGCAGACACTAACAATATTGCTATAAGAGTAGCTGTGTAATTTATATTTGAAACCTTTTTGTTCTTATGGTGTTGCAATATACTCGTACGATCAAGGATGTATTGTTCGTCGAGTTGAATTCGTATTTGTTCTTCTATGTTCATAAGTAACGTGACACGTGATTTTTCAGTCACGTTGCGCACGAGAGTTTGGGAACGTGCGAGAACTGATATCACCTTGAGAACATCCGCCCTGGTTTGTTCCAGTTTGGTCACCATGGCGACCAAACAGCCGAAAAAATTGCGTGTCTCTTTGATTCTAGATATGATTGAGATCAAAAATCATGATCACAACGTCGCCAAGGGCTAACTAGTAACACCAACGCAAATTTTCCTGGTTGCCTTGGTTTCAGACGAACACAGTATGCTTCTAAAATTCTCATTACTCTTACATGTATTTAGAATTTAATGAAAATATCTCGTGGGGCTAATTAATCCGTCCAGTGTACCATGTCTTCAACGCTAAAACTAACGAGAACTTCACGCGCCAATTTTCTCAGACACGGTTTATACAGTAACGACTTGATGAGCGAATCGAGATGCTCATACGGTGTGAAAAAACGGCTTAATGGCGTTTTGATCATGTCTTGGCTGGGATCGTGCGATGACAGGGGTAATTACACAATAAGACCCTTAAATCCCTATATAGGCTTCATTACGAGTTGATGATCTGTTGCCTTTTATATAACTGTGACCAAGATGTCCCTGATTGCTACCCTCTTGAAGGGCTAGCTTTATTCGCATCGTGTGTAACGGTAATTAATAAGTCTCAAGGGAAAGCACATTGCGAAACACAGAATGATGTTCTCACTACATGCAACGGGTGCTAGACTTACTTTTGGTTGTCTCCTACTGGATCCCTTAGATCTATTGGCCGTAAAGTGATTGAAAATTGACAAAGATGGTGACTGATTTGCAAGAGAAGTGGTCATAGCGGTAAGGCGTGCCACTACGTAGGCTTTTACAGTTTAAAGAGCAACTTTAGCGGCCCATGAAAAAGGGCATGTAGAATTGGCTTACCAAAACCTTAGTCTGTTGTACACATTCAGCAGAGATACGACCCACTAACATACAACATACGCCCTAGGAACATGTGAACCGTAGTCACCTGTGTTCGTACAAAAACGAAAAGTAGACTACACAGCGTGACGAAGTCTACAACTGGGTCACTATCGTTGGTGACATGTAAAAGCTCAGACGATATTCCACCCACTCGAAATTAAAACTAAGTACTAGTTAAGAGCTCTTTGTAAGCACAGAAAGCTATGATCTGATACGTATACGGAAGTAGCTCTTGATGGATACCGGTAAAAAGGTTCATCTTGTCAACCTCCTACATCAGCACTACAGAAGATTCATGAAATGTACTTTTACTTCTGATTAGTGGAACCAGGTCTTCAATGGTGCAATGTTATCCCCGGCACAGTTCCATAGACGGATGTAGAGATGCTTTTGACGAAATAAACGTGACAACGTTCGTGACAACAGCCACTCACAGACTGCGGCGCAGCTGGCAATGAGGTCAATTACTTTCACTCTAACGCAGTGCACGTGCCGACCCCTTTCACTTTCAGGGTTTAACTTTCACCTTCCGCCCATCGCCATCCCATTTTCTTGGAAAATGGAAATATACGAGCCCGCCGCGGCAGGTTTTTCCAGGAATATGGTAATATGTGATATAGCGAGTGTAAAGTTGCGTGGAAATTACTTCGCGCTGCAAGAGATGAAAGCTAGCCTGCATAGCAGGGTCCGTGCTAGCCGTGGCGACTAAAGAATGGCGTTTTTGCTTGTAGTTTGATATAATAACAAGCAAAAACGCCCTTCTTTACTCGCCACGGCTAGGTCCGTGCCAGTGCTGTGGTACTGCCATTTCAGCTGATTCCGTACCGGCGTTATCCGGTTGCTTGTAACCGTGTTCCGATAGGTCCCGTTTTTCTACAATGTTGGCCAGTAGCAATGAAGAGAACAGCACGTATCTAACCGGCTGTGAAGCCTGTATGGAGCCTACATAATTTAGCAAACCATCTCCTGAATGTTGCAGAGTGCTCGTAATATAGCAGAGCAAATTCTGTGGAGTCAGTTTGACGAGTCATTTGATATAACGTTCAAATCACCTATATATACCCTACACACGTTTCTTCAATGGATGTCAGTGTATCACAAAGACCAACTTTTGTGTAGTTAACTTACTTTAACTTTCTGGTAAAATGGCGCGGCCACACCGCATTATTTCTACAACAATTGTCTTCACCAAAGTCTAGAAGAGGCGTCTTGTAAGATGTCGCCCTTGATTAGACAAGGTTCAGTTAGCAAAGATGAAAGGATCCCACGAGATGATGGTGAAAGTCGTTCATCATGGCGTGCCAACAGATACATGGCTAAGAACGTTCTAGAAATTAAAGAGCTTGGCGAACTGAAAGGTTTTCTACAAATGCCAGGTAGAGTGGTTTTACTACAATGTTTGGTGTACCCTTTGGGGTCAACTACTATCGTATAGTCAATACTTTTTGTTTGGTCTTTCTCTACCATAAAAAGAGTTTTCTGCAAATGAAGGTGTACCGATCGCGACCTGAAAAGATGGAAATCTGAATTATGTTGATGATGTTCTAGCTGCCCTCTCACACGCAAGAGGTCTAAAACGTAGGTTTATGAAAGTTTTCTCTCCATCATAATGCACAGTGGGAAAATGTAGACTGTACTCTGATTTCGTGCGCATGCCCACCAATCTCTCTCCACTGAAACTTGCTACCGCTAGCCTATGCTATCAAAGGCAGATATTACAATATAATGAACTGTTGAACTTCTGTTCAAAGGCATTGCCTGAGTAACAGCGGAAAGTACTTGATGGAATTTAAAAAAAAAATGAAATAGAAATTTGCTCTGCCGTTGCGTAAGCACAGGTGGGTTATTGACTTTTCAGTGCACGCTTCAGGCTCTCCTGTAGTATTCGGACTCTAAAGGTCGGCAGGAAGCGGTGTAATCACACATACATATATAGTTTATTCCTCCTAATGCCAGGCGATGGGAGTGTGAGCGGATGTAGAAACTAGGACACACTTGTCCGCAGGCCCAACCTTTCACAATGAGTGGATGTTGATGATATCTAATTAGATCAAGTCAGGCTTGTTTGATTTTTTTGCTACATTTTGTCAGTGCATTTTTTCTCCATCTCCGTCTCCCATCACGCTCACCACTGCAAAGATCGACAGTTACGATACTTCATCCTAACATCAGCTTGATTAGCTCGTTTGTACGCCTTCACTCGGCGTCGCGTCGAGCAAGGCTTTCAAAATGATTGAATGGCGCACAGAAAACGAGCACAAACAACTAACAAAGAGAAGTAGATGCTGTGTATACCTGCCCAGGGGTTATTGTTGCCGAGTGTTTGAAAGAGGCAATTGATTGAAGCGCTTCCTGGGTCCGGATACGGCAGAGATCTCCTGTGACGTTTGATGACTCCCTCGTGAGCTCATTATCATGGAACTGTAACGCAAATTGCTTTTCTAGACGTCAAATTATCTCAACTTCTCGGCTTCTTGGAAGAGTTCTTTTCTTTCCTGACCATTAGTTGTAGCCTCTACCAAGCTCCGCGGATGGCTTGAAAATAGTAGAAATTGGGCAAATAGAGTGAACAGTATTCCAAGGGAGTCGGCTACAGAGAGAAGGTCCAATGAGCGGCAAACTGTACCCCTATAGCAGACTAACTCCTCTTGCATGTTTTTCTGTTTATTTGGCCAATTTCTACTCTTTCCAGTCGCTTCTGGATCCTGGTAGAGGCTACATTAGACGGGCAGTTGGAGATAAATATCATCATGTTTCTGGTAACGTTTGCAACTGCGGTGTAACGATGTTTTTGGCTAGCCAGTTGAACAGCATACATGCGCATTAGCTATGGGTGGATTGTTAGGACATTACGTCTTGAACTATGGAGGAGATAATTAGATTTTGGGCCCCCTGGCGGCTTTTTTGGTATTGGTATCCCTCGGTCTGGACATTCACGATTTTGGCTGGTCGATAGACCTTTTACTCTTGAAGAAGTGACATAAGTTTTGGTACTCTATCAGACTTTTCATGTGCATTTTCTTTCACTACTGTTTGGCGATCATATCAGGAAAGAAGACATTCGGGTCCCAAATCTAAAATATCATGCAATAGTAACGGTCATATTTGAAAAAAAAAATCTAGAATGGGGTTTACCACAGCGGCTGTGATTTAAAAGTTTGTTTTCTTTTAAATTGAAGTCTGGTATTAAACGATCTTTTTATGCTCGATGCAGATGTCTTTTCTCTTTTACCAAGGATTAAACCTCCTTGCTTTTACGAAAACAGGATGCTAACATTTTCAAAGACGACGTTGAATCGGGGGCTTTTGTGGTATTGCTTTTATGACGCTTTGGTTGAGCGGGGGCGTAGATTTTCTATGGAGATAAAAGATATTGCGGAAATGTACAAAATCCTCTTCATCCTTTACAGGTTCTGAAGGAGTTTGATGAGGCTTTTTGTCCGCACGTGGGTTTCCCGGATATTGCTGAGGGGAAGCCGAAGATCAGAAGAAGCTTTCTTTCTAGCCTCCTCTCCGGACCTTCCGGGCGGCGCCGGCGTTTATTTTTGGCTGGCGCTGATTCGCGATTTTCAACTTATCGGGGCAGGGTTCTCTTCTCTTGCTGGAGAAATCGTATTGCCCCCTCCCCCTAGCGATTTCGCCCTCTGGAGAATGCCCCCACCCCCGATAAAATCGCAGGCGATTTTGCCCCCCCCCCCATTGATTACAGTATTTTACTCCATATCACAGGTATGGGAGAAAAATACTAGTATATCATTCAGTTATGTCATGTTTCTTCTCTTCTTCTCATTCTTCTTCTCTTGCCTTTTGGTTATTTTTGTTGCATTTTGGGGCCAATCACCTGAAAGGCGACATGGAGGAAGAGTGGGCAAATACCCTTCAAGGCACATGTACAGAACTGCACTGGAACATTCTTAAAACGAAAACGGCATCAAATGATGATAGAATTGGGGTCTGTAACATGCTACCAGAACAGACTGAGCGAATGGCTTAAAGTTTGGTCAAATAATGTTGAGCGTCTACACATCACGCATACGGTAAAAAAAACCCTCAGGACCACAGGTTTGATACTATGTGGGGTTTTGATGACATTAAGGCAGCAAGCCAATCACACAAAGGGTAAGAGGTACCACAATAGCAACGATTTGTCTTATTGTCGGCCATAAACAGCGGCGTTTAATGATGCAAAAAATATGAGAATAGAGCTAAGATTATAAAGCAGAATTTATTACAGCTTGCCATATGATAGAGCAAACTCACTGTGGAGCAAACTAAAGAATTGTGTGGTGCTTAGTCTCTCTCTAACCTCCTTGGTCTCTTGTGACGTTAAAGAAAGCCGAATTATCCACTCGGTGGACTTTCCGCGTCCTAACTCATGAATATTCACCAAGACATTAACAACTTGCAACCAATCACCGTTCTCGCGAATTCACTATGTCGAAATACATATCTTTTGCACAAAGGCCGACTGCACGTACAGTACAGTGTCACAGTAAAAGTAAAGTAATAGAGAACGTACAACGTAGTGCGGACGGCATTATACCAGACTACCTGGGAGTGAGGACACCAAACTTTGACAAACTTTAATTTGACGGGAATGCCCACTTTTAGTAAAATGTCTCCTACTTGTTTGGCCTAGGAAGGAGGGGCCCCATCCTGAAATTACATGTACTCTTCATGAAGATGTAGGGTAACCATTAGATAGACTTTCAAAATAACACTTGAAAGTACGAGTAAACTCTTTTACTCGGATGAGGAGAACAGTGATACGCTTCAGTGTTACTAAAGCCTACTCTCCAAGCAGAGGTTGAATGGGCAGATCGTCACCGTTTTATCATATGCCGTCATTTTTTGTCGCTAGCCCATTCTAGTTATGGCTAGCGACAAAAAATGACGGCATATGATAAAACGGTGACGATCTGCCCATTCAACCTCTGCTTGGAGAGTAACTAAAGCCACCAAAATGGAGGATAGGCCTATCTCTTGACACTTCCCCAGCGGATGTTGAATATTATCAATGTACTACAATGTGTACAAGACAGCGCTGATTCTTACAAACACGTTGTGCGGTCATTCACCCCGGCCCAGGGCGGATCGGAAGTCACCAAGGATGCGCTTTGTGTTGTTAACAAGCATATGATGAATTTTACATATCCCGACATGTTGTAACGGCAAACACCAGCCGTTACTGTTACGTGCTACGAGGCATGCTCCGGCTATTTTACATGCCACAAATAAAAAACAAGGCTATATTAGCACTGGAGTAAAATGTTAAAATATTATACGGACGCGCCCGACACACACTGTTATATACAGCCACAGTCTGTAAGACACAAACAATTCTTGAACACGTGCAGGTGTACATACTGAATACATGCACTTGCTACGGCATCTATGCCTATGTGTATAGATGATAGATTCATCTTCGTAGATCTCTAGAAATACTGTAAATGCAGAAATGTTCACGGGGATTCGATTTCGCGGTAGGGAGAAAATGGAGTGTTCGCGGTGGTTCTGAGTTCGCGTTTGAAACAATAGTAGCGCTACAGTCACACAATGGAACGACTTTTCGCGGTGGTTTTAAGTTTGCGGTTCACCGCGAAATATAAAACCACCGCAAATAAGTCTTCATTTGCAGTACCGTATCTTAGATAACGGATAAAGGTCACCTGAAAGGTAAAAGGTTAATGACCGACGCAGAGCTACATCGCCCCATTACGTGGTCGACCATGCTCGTTTCCTTCACCAAATGAAGTGTGTAAAGTAATTATTTGTATTATACATTACACGTCCTTGGTCCCTGGTTACACACTGTGATGAAGAAAAACAATATTCCTGCACGTCGTACCGTGTTGTTCTGTCTTCTGTGTACTGTGACATTTGGGAAGGGGCCTCGAGTATGCGTTCGTGAGGTCGGTGAACTTTGGAATAGGGGGCGTTTACCAGCCTCCAACAGGCCTTCCTACGGCGGTACGGATCGTAGAATTCCGCAAAAAAGCTCAATAATTTGGCAAGTGTCAGTCCACGGGAAGGTTAACATTTCCCCTAGGTGACTGCGCCTACAAATGAAAACCTATGTTGGCCAAACTCTCATGGCAATTATTATCATACAGCCGGCATAGTTAGTCTGGTAGAGACTAGGCGCTTACGGCGAAGAACGTCGGAAAACAAGCGCGGACGTTTGCGCGTGCAATGTCTGTGTCCCACACCAAAAATGATATGAATGTTTGGCATCGTTCATCGTTTTTAACACTCAAGATTCCTATCTACCTCCATACAGTATACTAATACCTCAGATCGTTTTGATTATGCTATATTGTATCACTCATATGGAATAGAATATAGTAGCGTTTAGTCTTAAGTTATGTATAACTCATTAGCATTGTTATAGGCAAAGGTATATATTCCTTGACATTTAGTACTGCTTAATAACATACATTGTACCTGTTACATTTGTTGTGCAAAAAAGTTTGATTGATTGAATGATCCTATGCAGATTTTGTTTCAATAATGATATACAGTCACCCAGGAGTTGAACAGTTGTTTTGAAACTGCTGACTAAATACCTCGCTACAATGACGTTATTGGGATTTCTTGTGAAACAAGATATGTATTTTCCGTCATAAACACTACGACTTTAACAAAAAGGGAGAACAAAGGTGAAGTTGACACACCCTTGTTTTCGTCCTTGCCGATGCACATTGTAAGACGTCATAGTTGGACATGTTCCAGGTCAAACCTACCCACAGGTGAGCCAGAGTCAACACTCGAGTCGACACGGTGAAAAACACTTCAACGCGACAGGAAAGGGTAATTCAACAACCGCACTGCGTATCTGAGTCATGCGCCTGTCAAATGACATATTGAGTTTTGTGCTTTATCTTTTTCATCTGATATACAATAATCAGGACAGAAGATTTGTTTGGTAAAATAAGGCTAGTTTCTCGTTGTGGTTTACAAGAATGCTCATGTGAACCTTGAACATATCGGTTGACGTGTGTGGCAAACGTAAATTGTGCAGTTACTCGTAGTTTGCTGGAAGTGTAATTGACAGTAATAAGTATTCCCAGAAAAACAGAAACTTAAAGGAGTTTTTCTATCCTGTGGAAAGGTGCACTGTACAGATCACCGCAGCTGTGTGATGGAAATTTTTATACAGACCCTGATGAACACGTCAACGTATTTCATAATAGACACATTAGAAATTGCAGTCTCTAATGATTTATTGATATTTAGCACAACTGTTTTGCCCCTCTTCCCTGGGAAATGTCGTGGTAGTAATTTTTCGCTACTTTTCCACAACTTTCCATATTCTACCCTCAAATCGTAAACCATCCAAACTTACCTGTATTTAAAAACACTACTCTTATCAATCTCAAGATTGTCAAATAAACCCCAATAAAATACGTGATAGAAATATAACCGTTGTGTTTGCCAGGCAGTGGGAGAGGTGACGCCTAGATCTCAAACAACACCGTTAATATCCTGGAGACTAGAGGGTGCGCTAAACCTGGGTCCACACGGAAGTCCTGCGCAGCTAAGGCAAATAATATCTGTTTGCCAGGCGCGGCTAAATGTAGCCCGGCTTACACCCAACTAGGAAGGAAACACTTCACAATGTAAAGGACGTGTTTCCAGTAGGTTATGCAAAAGGGATGTAAGCTCTTAGAGTTCAATTGCTGTCAGGAAATGTGAGAGCTTGGGTGGTAAAAAAATCTAGAACAATGTTAAATTAGGAAATGAGTTGTTCCTTTTTCACCTGTCATACAAGTGTGACGAAATTATTACATTTTTAAGTCCTGCGCAGCTAAGGCAAATAATATCATCTGTTTGCAAAGCGAGGCTAAATGTAGCCCGGCTTACACCCAACTAGGAAGGAAACACTTCACAATGTAAAGGACGTGTTTCCAGTAGGTTATGCAAAAGGGATGTAAGCTCTTAGAGTTCAATTGCTGAGTGAGATAGGGTTGTAAAAATCTAGAACAATATTGAAAATAGGCAATGAGTTGTTCCTTTTTCACCCGTCATACAAATGTGACGAGTTTATTATATTTTCAAGTCCTGCGCAGCTAAGGCAAATAATATTTGTTTGCGAGGCGCAGCTAAATGTAGCCCGGCTTAGGAAGGAAACACTTCACAATGTAAAGGGCGTATTTCCAGTAGGTTATACAAAAAGGATGTAAGCTCTTAGAGTTCAATTGCTGAGTGAGACAGGGTTGTAAAAAATCTAGAACAATATTGAAAGTAGGAAATGAGTTGATTTTCACCTGTCACTGACAAGTGTGACGAGTTTATTACATTTTCAAGGTGGCATTGGCGAACAGGGGGAAGTTCCAAAAAGCAAACGGCTACAAATCGTCCTTCAGGCTTACGTATGTGTTTCAGAAGATTATCAAGGAGGGTATGCCTAATCTCCTAGCAGATCTTCAGGAGCAAAGTCGTGAGGATCAATATCTGACTCAGCCGCTAGGACCTTGGATGGCCAACAGGTAAATGGCTGTCAGACAACGGGGGGCAAATCAGAAAAAGCTCACAATCTTGCCATCCAACCTCTGCTTGGAGATTGCGCTTCTAGAGAATTCTACGGAACCATCATTGCGTCTTCAGATGGCTGAGATGCTGCATAATCCAAGCTTGGAGACGCTTCCAGCAGAATACACTTAATGAACGCTCCAGGATACACGGACGTACATACACGACGCAGCAATTACTGTCCAGATTGACAATCGTTGTGCCCGAAGATTAAAAATAGATGACAGCTTAGCCCTAGTGGGAATTTGTCTAATTTTAGAAACAGGATATTGTGAGAGGATGTTGGTTATTAAGTTTTATTGATCCATTCTGAGGCACACAAGTGTTCGTTAGTTTTACTAAATTAACCTTTTGTAGAGGACGTTATTACAGGCAGGATAGTCCGGTAGTGATGCACGTTGGAATGTCAGTGATGGCGGGGAAATGTTATTGAATGGCAACGGCCGAGTCTATCTGTGTTTCGTGTGTTTCGTGCGATTCGTGTGTGTGTGTGTGTGTGTGTGTGTGTGTGTGTGTGTGTGTCAGTGTGGGTGTGTGTGTGTGTGTGTGTGTGTATGTGTGGGTGGGTGTGTGGGTGTGTGTGTGTGTTTGCGTGACACGGTGTGCGTGTGTGAAAGAGAGTGGAGAGAGAGAGAGAGAGAGAGAGAGAGAGAGAGAGAGAGAGAGAGAGAGAGAGAGAGAGAGAGAGAGAGAGAGAGAGAGAGAGAGAGAGATATGCCTGTAACCTATAGCTTTGACATTCTGGTCTAGTCTCATACAAAACACTAAGTAAAACATGATTGACATGTCTTTATCATTCCCCTGTGACACAGGGCAATATACTAGTACTACTAGTACTCCATGTCCTGGGACAGCCGTTCAGGATCATGGCACTACTCCGACACAGTGACACAGGATCATACAGATATGGTGTGATATACAGGGATATCCGCCAGCAGTGTTGACCCATCAAGACTGACCAACAGAGATGGTCAAATATGGAGGCAGGGTCAGCATTTATGGACCAGAGGCACATAAAAAGTGAGCAAATGTAGACGCCTGCATATCAGGGGCAATTTAAATCCAACAGACTTTTATGTACTCATTGACGCTTTTCACTGCTAAAATTTGGAATGAATGACACGTTTGCTGCCATACTTCTTTGCAGGAAGTAACGTCACAGTGAAGTGCTACCCAATGGGATGACACTGACGTAGTCGCGTTGTAAATTCATCTGAAGTACAGCCAGTAGGTACCCATCAGAGTAATGAGGCTGTTACAGTGCCTTTTAACGTGCTCGAGGCACCTCATCGATCACGAGACCCCCATTTTCCGAAAGACGAATGCAGCTGCAGCTCCAACCCTTCCCCGGATTCGAACCGGGATCTCCCCAGTTACTTCTGATGATGTGTTCTCCTTAGGTCCCTCACACTGCAGGGCGCTGCACGACATACAGACCAACCTCACTATATACACCACACGGGACATAGCACACAGGGCAGGGACCCATATGTAGCAGAGATAATGTCTGAATCAGCAAGGCATGACGTATGAATCTATCATAAATCATATCTTATGAATGATGGTGGGAATTCATGGGGCTGTAGTATAAACTCTTTTTTTTCTAATTTCACCCCTTACTGGTCCATTGACAATACATAAGGCGCAATCAGAGTGAGCAATTAAAACATGAAACAAAATCCCGGTTCATTAGATGAGCTAGACGTTGATCTAAAGTAGTATGAATGCACAGGGTGGAACATTTCAAACATTCCAACGGCCACTTCTTCCTTCATTCAATTAGAGCACAGAGGCCGCATGAGAATGAAACTTCGACAGCGATAATGAGTGACGTACAATACACAGACCTATAGCTCATCGGTCCTGACTTCAGAGTACATAATAAGACAGTAGGGTCAGACCGTGGCATAGTGCTCGACACGCAATGGAATACTTGCCATACACGAGGGGGCATCGCAGGGTCCACGGCGCTATCCATGCACTATTGTATACTGTTCCTGTCACCATCCTTACGTCTATATATCAGACCACACAGGCCTAGGACCGTGATTTATACAGCCTATATATATCTTTTTAAAATGTGAGTATATATGGAGCAGCCACAACGATTGCAATCTGTATACCCATAAACTGTGGAAGTCATATAGCGCCGAAAATCGCAGTCGCTCTTCAGGGGAACTTGAGTATCAAGTCTAGCTTGTTTGTGAATGAGCCATGTAGGGAATGTTTGAAAGGACCAATTGATTCCACGAAATCTGAATGAACGAGATAAGGGCTCAATAAAGAAAGTTACTATTTGAAGGAATGTGAGTAAAAACATATTTTTGTTTTCTACCTACCCCCTCCAATTCAAGCGGTAAAGTAAATTTCATCAGGATGATTTTGTGAGCTTCTGTCGAGTTTCTGTAGCCTGAGTTAGCCTCTACCAGCCTCCGCGGGGCGCTGGGAAAATAGTAGAAATTGGCCAAATAGAGTCAATTGTATGAAGGGAGTCGGCTACGGAGAGAGCGCCTGCGAATGTAACCCTCCATGGCCAAAGCATGCAAAGTCCCCCGGAAAATATTCTTTCTATAGCCGGCGTAGTTAGTCTGTAGAGACTAAGGCTGAGTATCATCCTTCGTAGTGACCGCTGTATCAATGCTTTTCACTTGCTCGAACGCTTGCTCGAACTAAGAGTTTTAGATCAGCTGCTCTCTGAAATGCCATACGGCAAATGACAAATTAGAGTTTGTAATGCAACTGTCAGTGAGTGTCACAACTTTTTTAATCATGGACCAGGCAGGTTCAGTTGAGGCCAAGGCAGTACAAATGTACGGCAGGATATCTTGGATGCTGATCATACTGTACCGAACACAGGAGCACAGAGGTTAAGACGGACGTTTATATTCACAATTGTAGCATAACTAGATTCGTTTCTGAACAGACTTGGAGGGCAAGCGATAAAAGATCATAATCATTAGGAAATGCGATCAATTATCGAATGCTATTTGTTACTCAAATTACTAAATATGAGTACTTTTCAACTATCTTACGCTGGTAAAGTAAATAGCTACAATGTACGTAAGGTTGTTGGGGTTCTAAATCCCAGTCGTGTGGGATGGGAGATGGTTCTGGGTGGGTACATCATAACTCTCAAGTTGCGATCAGTGACAGTCAAGTAAAAGGCCAAAGTTGTCATAGGAAATCGGATCTGGGTGAGGCATCACGGATTTGGAGGGCCGGACTCAGCATATCGTCACGGTTGCTTTTTATAGATAAGTATAAACTATTCTAAAAACACCAAAGTCAGCAAAACGACTGAATAATGATGTGTAGGATGAGTCATTCTTTGCACATAATATTATGCATATAATTAAGCATAAGAAGTAAATAATTGAAAATCAATCCCTCAAAAGAACATTTTACTAGGTTCAATAAATACTTGAATGTCAATAGCTTAGTACTGATTACTTCTCTCAAAGCCTACATAAAATAAAACGATTGCTTTTCGACGTGTGGCAAAGCAGAAAATATGAAATTTTGTATTAAAATCTTGTTAACCCCATACGAGCCTTTGGAGTTTGCCTGCGCCCCCCCCCCCCAAAAAAAAAACATTGAAATTTTCGATTGGAAGTCCCTCCGTTAGAGAGATAAACGTTTTTACTTGATCGAATGTACAGATATCAATGATTCTTCAATATTTGTAGTCTATTATCTATACTCGGTATTTTCAATAAGTTTCCAACAGTTCTGTCGGAGGCTTGCTAATTGGTCTACATATACCACTGAAGAGAAAGGCCGTAGTTTATAAACTTTTGTTTTATATTTTACAACCTCCTTGGGTGTGGCCAGCTACTGAAGATGAACTTCCTGCAACTTAAGAGCACCTGACACTTACCAGCAGCTCCTTCATAACTAGAGCAGGTCTTGACACCTCCATCTAGCAATTAGTGGATAAGGGCATCCGCCCCACTTAGTGTTTCCGTTAAGTAAGTGCTTATGTAAAGCCATTAGGCAGCGAATCTCTAGCATGCTTACAAGACCACAAAACCCAGCAGAGGATGGTCCAATTAACCTGTTTCAGTAACCCTTGGAGCAGGTCCAGAAATTCTTGAAGCAGTAGGAGTACATCTATGTTAAACAGCTGCGAACAGAGACTATTACAAGAGTCTATGTTGTGTAAGGCACCATCTTTATTTACATCAATCACAAGATTTGAAAATATACAAGATGTAACTTCAAACTACGTAATAGGAAGTCAATCCTGCAAAAAAATTCAATTTATTAAAGTATGCGAACACTGAAAATATAAAAACTCTAGCATTACTTTTTTGAGGAGACAAAAGAAGATAGCTTGGATGTTTCCAACAGCTTTCTCAAGCTTCTCTTTGTGTTAGGTCTGGGAAAAGGTGGTGGGTTGGGATTTTAGAATCCAAAACACAACACAAATTCAAAACAAAACAGAACAGTAGTCAGCACTTAGCAGCAGGTACTTTGCTCTTAATGCTACTGAAAAGGCACTTCATAAAAGAATAGCCATTACGTTAATGACGTAAATGTTCTGAGGCAGATTGACAAGGAAGTGCTGCTTGTGCTTCTGAACAGTCTGTCAAATTTGCAGTAGCCTCCACCAGGCCTTCTGAAGAGGTTAAGGATAGTAGAATTCAGCAAAAATTTCTGTGAAAATTAGCTGGGAGTGAGCTCACGGTAAGGGTAATGTTCACCTTATGGTGGCCGAACTCCCCGAGCAAATAAAGTTGACTATTTTTCAGACAGTAACGGTATACACTGTAGTTAGCCTGGTGGAAACTAACTTTGCATAGGGAGCTTTGTGTTACACATACTAATACTTACCGCATCTAGCATTTCAATGTGCTTTTCTATTGGTTTTTATTTTAACAATCTATTGCTACATTGTCCTGTAGGACCAAAGGTGAAACATGCTACTTTTGGTAGCTACTACACGTACCAGATAATCAATTGTCACCTCTAACAATAGATCAACGCCATGATAACTTGTAAGAGTTGGTCCCTTTTCCCAATTTTTCAAATCAAATTTTACAGCTACTGCATCATATACAAGCTACTACACTCTCATAGATGTGACCACAACGTTTTTTTGCATATTGGAAGTATAAAGAACAAAATAGAAATGACACAACAACATGTATGTTACATATAAATAGAACTGACACTATCACACGCCAAAATAGAGACTAACTAGTGTTTTAAAGAGTCTACTTATTGTTTTCTCAAGGCACAACTGCAAGGCACAGGTTTTTGCTAGGCATATTTGTGAGGTTCGAGGCACTAGGGATGAAACTCTAGCTCACCATCATTCCAACCTCGTAAACCAGGACCGCCTATCGCTCGACGTTACATCGCGAGCGTAAGCGGCCCTGGTAAAAAGGCCCTACACATATGGTTATGACGACGTCCCCTGCTTCCCCTCATCGGAAGCAGCGCGCAAAGAACGCTGGGAAGCTATCAACCAATCAGGTTACGTGTTACATCGTTGCTTTGGTTACCCAAAACAAATGGCAGCCGATAGTTTTGCTTCAGCTGTGGAAGACTTGTTTGGATTAGAGCGGCTTCGTCAGCATCAGCAGTCCACCCTACAGACACTGCTTGATGTCAGGGACGTATTTCTAAGTGGAAGGACAGGCGGAGAGAAGAGCCTCTGTTATATGGGCTTTCCAGCGGCAGCGAAAGCCGAGAAGGCCACGGATCTTGCCCGTGACTTCCGTCTGGAGATGAGCTCGTCAGTCCGCTCATTGCCAAATAAGGCCAGCTCATTAATTATTCATGAGCAAGTATCGGCGAGGACCCAGAACCATATGTGTAGGGCCTTTTTACCAGGGCCGCTTACGCTCGCGATGTAACGTCGAGCGATAGGCGGTCCTGGTTTACGAGGGTGCATCATTAATCTGTAAGCCATAATAATGTCAAAAATAGTCTAAAATTGAACAAGCCTGGAGTTTTCCAGACATTTCATAAATTCAAAGTGAAAGAGTGATGTCCCTCCACAGTTAACTATAGTTTAAATACAATAGGAGTGGAACAATGATAAAGCCCTACTCTTACAGGAATGTTTCATTGTACAACTTAAAGGTACCCAGAGCATTTTATGAGGCTTGAAAACTGGAAATATTCTAGTTGCTGTAATCTTTATGAGATTGACATCTAATGCCACTGCCTACCACATTTGCGTGAGGATTTCTTCTCAAAAGTGCTCAAAAGCGGCAGAAAAATAAGCTACATGGTGATCTTCTAGTTTCACGCACCTAGAAATAGACCGATACCATAGCCTGCACACCTCCATCAAAACATAGAAATGCAAAATTAAAACATAAAAATGCAAATATTTGACGGACATGCAGTCACTCTCTCATTGGTCGAACCGCTAATTGTGATGGACAGTCAGGATCAGTCCATTAGGGCTTGGATTTTCTATCAGTTCTCACCACACAACGACATCGTATCTTTGCTCCTTTAATGTTGATATGTAATTGTAGTGTTATTGAAACTTGCTGTATGTAGGGATGACTAGAAATTGGAGTTTTTTTATTCAAGTTTCAAGCCTCATAAAATGCTCTGAATGCCTTTAAGACTTTTAAAACATGTATCTCTTGACTATCAAGAGTTTCAACTATCCCAGGATTGCAGCTGGAACAACCATCAATTTGAGTCTGTACAAGAAGAAATCAAGATCATGTCTAAAACATTTCTAGTCAGTGGGCCTGACTTGTAGTGTAATCTGCTGTTGATTGTCCAGGGCTTCTCTCAGCTTGTTCTCAGTCATGGACAGTCTCTGTTCCAGGATAGACACGGTCTGAAAATAATCAGAACAAGTGTGAGGTTCATGTGTATTCATTTGTATGTCAAAGGTTATGAAAAAGAGACACAAGTAGGGTTTGAAATACCACCTCTATATGAAGGTTAGCACAGGTAAAATCGGCACTACTAAGAACATTTTTCAAGACATTGAAATTGTAAAGTTTCAAATTGAAAGACAAAGAAAACCAGTGATACAGGTAAAGTTTGTCTGGGCAGGTACAATCTTGATTGCAGGTATGAAGACAGTAGTAGTTGTGTTTGATTACTGGTCTAAGGTGTGACATATGACAAGATGTGTACAGCATGCCACAGTCCCATCCTACCTGTGTGATCACGTCTAGCTGCCCCACAATGTGCTCCAACGTGTTGGCCAACTGGGGTGGGATGGTCTGCTTCTCCAGGGGCTGTGTCGTTCCGACGGACGACGCAGGCGGCCCACGCTCCGGTTCCCGCATGGCCACGTCAGCGGACGTGAGTGAGAAGTCCGCCAGGCTGTGGGACACCGCGCCGCTCTGTCCGGCTGCAGAAGTCTGAAAAATAGGGACATCTCCATCTTAGTTATCAGAACTCTACTCTTTACTTGCTACATGTTCGAAAATAATAAAAAAACTGACGGCAATCATTTAAAGAAAATCAGTCACCTAAACCTTGGCTGTCAAATAATAACCTTTCAAGGTCACCTGTGTTCTAAATCTCACAATCATAAATATCACTTTTCCGAATGTGTTTTGATCAACAAAATATAGGAAATAAATGTCTGTTATGTGTTCACTCAGACTTGTAAACTTTCTCCTTTATTCATACTCTGAACCAGTGCAAGGCAGAGTCTGTTAACAAACTGACCTTTGATAAACAATTCTGAGAACTGTAAACCTATTATTTATCATATTCTGGGGTATTTCCACTCAGGAAAACATACTTAAGTGCGGCCTTGTGAGCAGGGATATCTCTTATGTTACCACCTAAAGAAGGACAACAAACTTTATAATCATCTACCATCCCTGTGCCAACTCCAAAGCCTAGTTCCCATCCACTAAAATCCCCAAATGGACGTGTGCTGTTGGCTTCTTTTTGTACATCTTAACTTTTGAAAAGATTGGTTGTCTCCCTAGCAAATAATGTTTCCAAGTACAGACTACACAATATGTAGTACATCCTTGAGTCGAGAAGGACCACTCTTACAAAAGGTTCACATGACTACTGTTGTCCTTCTATCGGAGATGTCCAAATGTCAGCAGGAAATCCCTAAAGCTACTATTATCCTCTAAACTGTCGCTGACGTGGTTAGGTGTCTGCCATTGTTTGAGTGGCGGTCAGAAACCACGGTAAATGTCAGGCCGTGCCCAGTTGTGGTAGGAAGGGTGGGTCCTGTGCTGGAGGTGTGGTGAATACGGCCATTGTTACTGTAATGTGATGTAATTACACCACTTAATTGTAAAGACTGAGTGCTTTGTAACTTTGTCTCCATGACCTTTAGCTACGATGATCAGACTAGACACCTATCCTTTCATAGAGTCAAATCAGGACAGGGACAACAACCATCAAACTTGGTGACCGGTAGTAAAAACTTTAAAGTTGGTGTATCATAGGACATAGCCATCGAGGACGAGTTTGACACATTAGAATTTACTGTCCTAGTGAGTAGTGAGTGTAGATCTTTAATACCAGACACGTGCAATTTGACCTTGAATTGTTAGCCTCCACCAGACCTTTCTATGGGTGGAAGGATTGCAGTATTCGACAAAAAAGGGAAGAATTGGCCAGAAGAGTCAGTCCACGACAAGGTTAATATTTCCCCCACAGTTGCACAGCCGGTCAACCCCTTTAGCCAAATTTTACAGGCAAATTATTCTCCCAATCAGCCAGAGTAGTCAGTCTAGTAGAGACTATTGAATTGTAGAATAAAACAGGACAGTGCAAGCCTTATGTGCTTGCTATAGAGTCATGCTTGTATCCCACACTAACTCCATAAACCTCAATGACCACTATAATCATGGTATCTTTTTGCAACACATGCTTTCTTTCCATACTGGTTTGTTGCCGACTTGTTTTCTCAATCCTACTGCTCAGTTCTTACATGGGAAACTCCAAGGGACAAAGAAAATATTTGTGTAGCTTACTGCAAAGTACAGACATATCCTCATGCCCTTAGGCATTGCAACATTCACGGAAGAGTGGGAATAGGTACAGACTAAATGATAGTAAATCACAATCATTCCAAATACAGAAATTGTTGGTTTGTTTGTATTGCATACTTAGCAAACCGGCTCACTGCATACATGTAACACACCAGGTTTGTACTGAAGAGTACGAGCTGCATATCCGGACAGATTTACTTGATCGAGTCTCACACCGGCATGGACCTCTACTAGTACTCTTCTTTATTTTTATAAGTAATTTTTCGCTCGAGGTGTGGCTCCCATACAACAAGGGACTCCCAATTTAAGTCCTATCCAAGGGACTTTCCTAGCTGAAGCTAGCTATAGGTACCCGTTCACACCTGAGTCAAGGAAATAGGTGTACAGTGTCTTTCCCAAGGGCACAACATTGGGATCTGTCAGG
The DNA here is from genome assembly GCF_035083965.1 of Branchiostoma lanceolatum. NCBI lineage: Eukaryota > Metazoa > Chordata > Leptocardii > Amphioxiformes > Branchiostomatidae > Branchiostoma > Branchiostoma lanceolatum. Next base: position 15,009,915 of record NC_089726.1, on the reverse strand, counting down.
GATTCAAACTCAGTTCCTCCAGGTTCTGAGTCAACAACCCTAACTAACTACAAGACCACCGTGCCACAGAAAAATCACATACAGTGTATTTAGAATTTGTTTAGAATTTATAAAAAAAAGCAGATACATGTAGGTTTATCTACATTTAGTGAACAGTTTTGTTCCTGCCTGAATTACTGAGGTATCATATGAATGATTAATCATAATTATGATATGATACACCATAAGACAGCCCAAGGCAAGGGAAGCTGTGGTCTTTCCTTTTCAAAACACTGTCGACACTCCCTGGCTGTGGTCGACAGCTAGATGTCAGGTGTAATTATTAATGGTCATGTAGTGATTCACAATAGGGTGACTACCTTTGTTCTGGGTAAAGCGACATGTGGTTAGTATGATATCATATCAATTCCCTGACACTGCCCACTGTTGACATAGGAGTGGTTTCTCTTGGGTCATTATCTAACTACTGTACCATTGAATCATGTTTGCATTTTACTGTCCCATAAAAGTTAACAAAAGTAAATAATGTGGTTAGTATGATATTACATCAATTTCCTGACCATGCCCACTATTGACATAGCAGTGCCCTTCCTCCCGTTGTGTAAATTTTACTGTGACAGTGTCCCAAACCCATAAAAAAATCAATTCCCAGGTGGCGAAGTTGTCAAGTTGAAGAAAAAGGGTGTGCTTTGGAGACTGTTCAGACCTTTTTGCAGCTAAATCTATACACAGAGAGATATGTAGTTATACTTTGATCCACATCGATTGTTACAGGATAAGGGCTATATCCATAACATATGAACATTGTTTACTGTTGAACCAATTGATTGACAGGAATAATCTATAAACCAGAATACAGATAACATTGTTTAATTGGTCTTGATTACTGCAGTTCAATTGATAATGCGTTGGGGCAAAACCATGACAACATCACGTTCATATCACCTGTGACTTAGTTCAAGTTGTTTGTAAGAAAAATACTTGAAGTTCAGCTAAACTTTGTTCCGCAAACACTCCAGGCACCACAAACACACACTGTGTTGTCTAAACGATGTTTACTAAACAGGCTTTGCCAGGATGCTGGTGAGACGGACAATAGGGGAGAGTATCATCCCTCTGGCGCCCCCCTGTCATTACTATGTTATGTCAATAATCATAACAACTGTAATCAGGCTAGGAGGAATGCCTTGGTTATACAGAGTGGGAAAGAAATAAAGTGTAATTGGTACTTAAACAGAAGAGGTCCTCTTACTAGAGGTTACACAAGGGTCATTTCTAAGTACAGAAAAAAATTCTAAAGTCTGTACATATTCTATTCAATAAAAACTCATTGAGGGAGGCTTGCCTCTATTGCAAGAACAGGAAAAATCATATGTTCTGTCCAATCGTCCAACAGTGTTTCCAAGAATTGCCCAGAAATACCTGAAAAAGGAAGGGGACAAGAGACAACTGGGACCAGAAATAAGATGACAAAAAAATCACATACATGCATGTATCTACCCTCCCTAAACTGTTACACACACAGATAAATGTATGTAAACAGGGAAAACTTGATCAAAGTTCTCTTGCTCTGATTTTTCTGTACTGTCAAAGACATCTAGGTTCCTTTAGAGTCTAACACCGATCCTGTTGTATATAACTGCTGTACAGTATATGTCCCTGAATTCATGTGCTTTTGCACCTGGTGCCCTGTCTAATGATACGGTTACAGAAGGAAAACTATTTCCTGCCATAAAACGTCGCCCTGGGCTGGGGTCGTCAGGGTCGCCGTGAATGGACACTTTTGTTACAGACAGCTGTGTGCTTTTTAGAGCACCATCTAATTAAATCACCGGTAGTTACAGAAGCCTCAGTAATCATTGGTTTGTACCCTTTCCACACAACACCTGATGGGATAAATACTACTGTGAACTTTGTGTGGTGTGAAACAAAGGTCATATATTCACCAAAAGATCTAGGAAGGTAGTTTTATGGAACAATAAAACCCTGCACCACGTATACTACATGTATAAATGGTAGTGTTGGATCTCACAAAAAAGCTTATGAAACAACAGCAGCGAAGCTAAGATGTGTTGTATAAGGAAAAGTGGCAGAGATCAACATGACTATTTCTTACTTGTTCGAAGTAAATACATTTCTGAGACACATTTTCATCATCTTGGGCTGTCCACAGAACATGTTTTTCCTTGGTAATATGAAAGTGGCAGCATTTGAATTCTTGAATAAGACTATAGGCTAATGTTGCGTGGTAATAAGTGGTCTACCATCAATGCATTGGCAAAGGTACTAGTACAGTATTTTGATGTACACATATATTGAAAAAATTCTGAGACTTCTTTAATAGTTGATTCTGTGAATAAAACTGCTGCAAGTTAAACCTGTATGTAAAACTGCTCTAGAAAAGCTAAAATGAGGCACCAAGTACAAAAAAATGGCTGAAAAGTCTTACAATTCCAAAAAAAAAAAAAAAAATCATACAAAGACCAAAATAACAAAACAGACATCGAAACAAACAAACGAACAACAGAGATGTGGGGGAAAATGTTACATGATACCATATGGCATCTTTTCTTTCCCACGTTGTCCTTTTCTTTATGTAAATAAGCATGCAGAGGCGGATGACTGTGACGGTGATACAGACGTGACCACATATCAATTAATCATCTTAACAAAATGTATGGAGGTTTAATGGGGCAAAATAATTCGAGACCAGCAAATCATCATTATGGCACCTCCCAGACCAATTAATTTTGCCGTCCCCTGAAATAATTGTTAGTAATTATCAGCTGGAGGGCAGCCGTTTGTCTTCACCTGTCACCAGGTGTGCTGACATTACAGATAATAAAACACTTTATTTACACTTTTAACAATTTAGATTTTATGTTTGTGTTTGCTTCGTAACTTGCCACCTTTACCTGTGGGGAAATACCAGCCAATGTCTGATCAAATAGAACCATCACCTTTCAAAAACCCATGTACTTGTACTAAGTTGTAGTTGCCTAGTTACTTGCTACTGCCCTTGGCTATTGTATACAGCTCAACAATGAATTTTCACACAAAAAAATAGTGGGAAGGGTAACATTTGCAGTAAATTAGTGTCTGATAAAAAACATGTGTACGGTTATAATATCTTTTACAAAAAGAAGCAAAAAAGTGTAGCCCCTGGCCCAGTATTCATTTATCTAGTTTGTTAGAGAAATTTGACATCTAACTAACCTAACAGTTTTGACATTTTTGTTTTAGCTCTCTATCAGAAATCCCTTCTGACTCATTTCTCTCTTTTTTTCATGTATCCATTACCCTACAAAATAGTTTCATCACCACAAAATAAGCCTTTGATTACCTAGATGTACTTTTCGTATGAGCCACACATTAGGTAAGCCCTGTTCCCTGTGACATGAGGGAGCAATGTTTGAATGTTCAGTAAGTGGACGTACTTGTGGGTTAGAGAAGAGGGCAGGCCCCACATCCACCACCTCAGGACTGGGGACCTCCAGGTTACGGGGCTCACTCCGTGCATCAAGCTAAGAAACACACAGTACAGCCACTTTACACTGACTTTCCTTTACAACTCCACTGTAGAACAATCTCTAAAAACCTATGTTAAACAAGCTGCACTACATCTCTAAACATGATGACTCTACAGCTTACTGTTTATTCAAATGTTTCGGCAAGCAGATCCACTCTAAGATGCTACCCACTAGTGACAAAATATGAGGTACAGATATAGATGTAAAGCTATACAAAAGTTAGCAAGGCAACAGCAATGCCAGTAAATAAACAGCATGAAGACCGATATTGTGAGGGGAAGTGTCTTTTGTCGGGCCAGTTGTGGGGAAAATATGACACTTCTGTTATTAGTATCAGAGAAGGAGAAGTCACAGTTTACTGTCTGACTGTGTATGGGGAGTGGGGAGGGATATGTTGGGATGGATGTGTGGGGATGGATGTGTGGGGGAAGGGAGGGATGTGTGAGGAGTAGGGGGGGATGTGTGGAGAAGACTGTGGCTGTTCAGACCAAGGTGTTCAGACCTACCTGTGGTACAGCAGGCCTGGGGACCTGTTTGACTGTGTATGGGGAGTGAGGAGGGATGGGTGGGGAGTAGGGAGGATGTGTGGGGTGGGGAGGGATGTGTGGAGGAGCTGTTTAGACCTACCTGTGGTACAGCAGGCCTGGGGACCTGTCTGACTGTGTGAGGAGAGCGGGGAGGGATGTCGTGGATGTGAGGAGGAGGCTGGGGCTGTTCAGTCCTGGCTTTGTGAGATTTCAGGACCTCGCTGTAGTCTACCTGGTCAAAATTCGTCTTCCACACCATAACCTATACAAAGCAAAAATTAAAATAGTTTTAAGAAACTATAGACGAAAGGCTTAGAATACAATACGCAGACTCATATCAATCAAGGCATTGTATATCACTATATAACAGAATTCCCTGTCTTCACCATTGGTAGCCTGGTTTCAACCAAGCCCCGTGTCCGCCCGCCGCCTGTAACGGCTATCCACCCGCGGGGAGGGGAGAGAAACCCCCGGACAGCTGGAGTTTGCGTGATACAGACTACACCATTGGCACTGATATTGCAAATGCAGGTACGCCACCTAGCAGTTACAATCAAAATTGCAGGGACAAACTCACCTGTTCATCTGAACCTCCAGAAGCAAAGAAGTCCCCTGCCCTGGAGAAGGCAACAGTGGTGGCTGGACCCTAGAGATCAGATAAAGCAAAAAATTCCACATGACATTTTCAATCCAAGTTTGACAGAAATATCAGCATACTTTACATCTTGCACATTGAATGTTTACTGTACAATATATATACTCAGCATGTAGGCTAGGCAAGCCTGATTACTAGTATAAGGCAAACATGCAGAACAAGGTCTATGTAAGGGAACACTGTAAAGTGGAACATCTGCCAAATGTGGCAACTAGTTTCCCACTAAACTCAACTTGAAGTTCAAATCCTGTTACCTGATGGCCATGTAAAGTATAGAATAGTCGCCCCTCCAGAAGGTCCAGGATTTTCAGTGTTGAATCGTTGGAAGCTGTGATGAGGTAGTTTCCAGACGAATGGAAGGAAAGGCCATTCACAGCAGCAGTGTGGACTGGGGGAGCAGGAAAGTTATTTAGTGTCTGTTTATTCTGTACAAGTAACATGTATCTGTTTCTTTATGGTATATCATTGAAGTATTCTGAAGCAAAGTTGAACTGAAATTTCCAACACAAAAGACTTATCATATGAGAAAAAAGGAAACTCCAAGAAATAGCTGTGCATCGAGGTTCAAGAAGCACATGGTATTGCTTCGAGGAGAAACACCCTCTGGAACTGAGATATTCTTTCAACTCTAACAAAGAAAATGTGACGGTGCAGGAAGGACACCTATTGACACAAAAGAGTACTGCACTTTAAACATTGGCAAAGTCAGTTGGCATCAAATCTGAACTTTTTCCATGCAGTAACCTAGCCAAATATTGTGACTTCGCCAATAACATAGGCAGTGTCTTCAAAACATGTCAATGCTTGATCATGGGTAAAAGTTTTCTTGAAAATGGGCAAAATTATCTTTTTGGACTTCTCGTAGAAAGGTGGCACAAAGCAAGCCGTACCTTGGTAATGCTGCAGTAGTCTGTTTGTCCTGATGTCCCACACCTTAACTGTAGAGTCTGTACCAGCTGCTGCAATACAGGTGCCACTGGGGTGGAACGCTACACTGTTCACAAATCTGGAAAATAACACAAAACAGGATCGTACACGCATTGTAAACACAAAGTGTGGCATGGTGGACATTTGAGACTTTTGATCAAACACAAGGAAACTAATTCATCATACAACTTTTTTATGGTGCTTCAATGTTTATCACATATTCTCAATCATTTTTGAATGTACATGTATTCTTATCATAAGAATATTTGAAAAAATGATGAGTGCATAGTTCTATTATCAACTAATTATACCTCAAACCAGAAACATTGTTGCTTTTTTGGTGTGAAGGTTGCTTAGAACAAAATTTACATCATTAGAACATTGTACATGCTGCATTACTATACATATTATACCATTACAAAATCAAAGTGTTCAGTGCTCCTTTACCCTCCATGTTCAAAGAAGGTGTGCACACACTCCTTGGTGTTCCTGTCCCACAGTTTGACTGTCTTGTCATCACTACCTGAGACAATCATACGTCCATCTGGAGAAAACCTGAAGCAACGAAGGAAAATAACACTCATAACAGAGCCTTAAGAAACCCAATGAATTAGAGGTGTTAAGCTAGTATGTCTTGGGGTCTTCAACATCCCTTCAGTGCTGGAGTATGCTACCAAATAGCTACTAGTCTGACATATCAATATTTAGCATTGTTGATGACTAACTGTCTGAAAATCCCGCTCTCATCAATTTATTAGCCGTTAGTCAAGAATGACTTTTAAGGAACCCAAACTTCCTTTCTATTTGACATTGGACAATATCTACATTGACTTTATGATTAGTCATGAAATCCTCTACCCATAAGAAATGGTTTACAATCATGAAGAAATTACAAAAACAAAGTGTTAACTATTACCATACCTGGCACACCTGACCCAGTTCATGTGTTGGTTGAGAGAAAACTGAAACTTCTGTCTGTGGACTGTCCACACCTGCAGCAGAAATCAGCATCTTACATCTTCATATGGAACAGTATGATTACAAATAAACCTCATATTGTTAGCAAAAACAAGATAAGGTATCAACGCTTCAAACAATGCACTAAAAGTTGAAATACTAGTTCACAACTCTGCCAATAGTACGTAAAGACTTTTATCTTCTTCTAGACTACCATCACACAATAACTATAATACTTCAATCAAAAACAATGAACAGAAAGAAGAGAAACTGGACATACCTTAACAGACTTGTCATCTGATGCTGTGAGTAGAGACTGTCCATCAGGAGAGAAGTCCACACTCCGTACTGTCGCAGTGTGAGCTTTAAACACTGTGGACTCTCCCTTCCTGTCAGGGTAGGGGCCAAATAAGCATCAGTCATTCAACCACAGGCTTTACAGCTAGTAGAACATTGCTTCAAAGTTTGGGATAGAAATTGTTAGTGTGGGCATGATAGCCAAGAATCTTTCAATATACAAGAGTTTCCTCCAAGATGCATGCATAATTTGGATTATACACTGTATTTGTAAAGATCAGAATAGAAGATTTGCGAGATTTCGTAGTGAAAGTGTTCTCTACTTACACGCTGGGTATCCACAGTCGTACTGTCTTGTCTCGAGAGGCCGACGCCACCAGGTGTCCCGAGGGAGAGAACACTACAGACATCACCGCATCCTGCAAGACATATTTACAATGTATCACAATGAAATATATAAGTGTAAGTCGAGTCATGGCCTTTATTTTCCGTCAAAATGCTTGTTCGGCCCACACTGCCACTTTGCAACAATGTTGAAGTGGAGAGGTCATGGATAAGAGTAAAGAAAAAACATTTTACATGTACTATATGTAGTAAACAGCATTACCATCATACATAATAAGTAGAAATACAACACAACAAATAATTGGGGCATTAAAACTATTTTCAAAGCTTAGAATGTTGAAATTGCCCAAGACAAGAAATTGATGGGAAGCAAAAATGCAAGGCTCTGCAAACACTGCAGTTCTTAGAGTTCAACCATGATCATATTTAAGTTTCTTGATGTTGTATTTTTAGACGATTAGAGAAGTCTCAGTATGACATTCAACAATAAAAGATTTCAATTAAGAAACAAAATAAAAGACATACCTTGTGTCCAACAAATCTATAGGCTCTCATCTGAGGTTTGAAGTTCCAGACCATGAGACAGGAGTCCATGGAGCCCGAGGCTGGGGGAGGAACAACAAGTCAAATTTGGGTAGAAACACGTCCAACTTACCCTTCCTCCAGGAAGCAGTGATGTCCTACCATATATTTTGCCCACATAATCCTCATCACAAGAAGTTCATCATGTCAAGAATATAACAACTACAAAAACAATAACAAAAGATAATTTCAGGCCTTTTGTTATTCTTGCTTAGTAGTTCTGACAGGGAATTAGGCATCTATTCCAACTTCAAGACGTACCGAGTTGCTTCATGTTGGGGTTGAAGTCCACACTGGTGACTGTGTCTCTGTGTCCCTTGAAGTGTCTCTCCAGGGTGGGGTCCTCCTGAAGAGGCACAAACATTAACATCAATTAGGAATATGACTTCAGCATCATGTTGAATGGTTACTTAATTATCAAACACGTAAACTAATTTTTTTCCTGATGTAGATTTAGCTTGACAGGAAGAACAGTTTGCTTCACTAGAGTTATGAAACTTATGATTATAACATATGATATAAGGAGGTTCACGATTTATGCACAAAGTCAAAAGTGAAGGCCCCTGACTTGTAAACAGTTCTTGTGTTTTGTTTATGTCTCAGGGGCCTTCACCTTTGACCTTGCACATGCATACAAAGAATAGTGAACCTCCATATTTTTTTTAATTATCATTTGTGGCATATTTGTCAAGATACACCCACTGATCAGCACAGGGACATTTGGAGACATCTGCTAGCATTAACAATAGCTAACAAAAAAGCAAGCTATACAGAAAATGAATCATTTGGACTAGAAAAGTACAATTTCTTTTCTTGTTTTATAAAATTTATTACTGAACACAGACAAGTATATTTTGAAGAGGCTGTCAATAGGTCAATAAATTATAACCATGGCTGTTTTCATTTCCTCTTGTCATGAGATATGACAGGACTTAAATGAATTAAGAAATTTTGTCGTCCTTTCTTTGCCTGTACCATGCTGCTGGTTGTACTTCAACTTGGCCCGAGTAAGGTCAGAGTAACCCCCTCCCACAGTGCTGACGTTACCTACGCTACAAAAACATCGTATCTACAGTACATAGATCGACTCAAATACAGCGTAAAAAGTGACTTACCAACACAGACGTCATGATCGATGCCGCTGATGTTTCCTTTCAATGAATAAAAAGCAGGAAATCCCAAAATAAAGTCGCCAAACTGCAAAACACCGACACAGCCTCCAAAACAATGATTTCAAAAATGGCGGTTATGCCACCGACTGCGCATGTCCGGTAGCCTCGTTCTGGATTCAAACATGGCGGCGCCCTCGGTCAGAAAAAAATGATTTTGTTGTTTTGATTTGTATTTTCGAGGAATAATGATGTTCTTAGACCTACTTTTCCTTCTATGGTGTCATATTTCGTGTGCATTTGTTGTTACCGTTATTTTCCGCTAAAGTTGCCGTCTATACGTGTTTGAAAGGTCTCATTAGATCGATTTGGGGATGGTGTAGCTGTATGGGGAGGGGGGCGTTGTTATCTCCATGAAATCATGAGATACTGTTTTGCTTGCGTTTGGTGTCTGTGTGTATGTTTGTGTCACCGGACGCTTAAAGTCGCCATAACTGTAGAACCTGTACATGGATTGAAATGATTTTTGGTATGTGGGTGGGTGTCAGGTAGAGGAAGGTCAAGGTCGATTTTGGGCTTCCTGGCATGTGTGACTGGAACTGCAATGGCGTATTTGTTAAAATCTTAAATGTAGAAGAACTGAAGAGTGGATGGACAGATCGTCATGTTCTTTGGTACACAGGTAGGTTAGACCAAGTGGTACACACTTAAGTGCAAACTATGCAAATGAGACCGAATTTGCATAAGTTAGGAGGTAAATCGTTTGCATGTGTGTCGTCGGATGCTTAAAGTCAGCATAACTGTAGAACGTGTAGATGGATTGTAATGATATTTGGTATGTGGGTATGCGCTGGGAGGAGAATGGTCAAGGTCGATTTTGGGCCCCCTGGTTTGTGTCCCTGGAACTGCAATGGCCTATTTGTAAAAATGTTCTAAAGGGGTTTAACTGAAGAGAGGATCAACAGATTTTCATGTTATTTGGTACGCTGGTAGGTTGGACGGAGATGTACACACTGAAGTGCAAATCATGCGAAGTTATTGTGTTTGTGTGTGTGTGCGCGTGTGTGTATGTTTGTGTCACCGTGTTTGTATGTATGTGTCACCGGACGCTTAAAATCAGCATAACTGAAGAACGTGTGGATGGATTGAAATGATATTTGGTATGTGGGTAGGTGCTGGGAGGAGAAAGGTCAAGGTCGATTTTGGGCCCCCTGGTATGTGTCACTGGAACTGCAATGGCGTGTTTGTAAATATTTTCAAAGAATAACTGAAGAAAGGAGCGACAGATTTTCATGTTATTTGATACGCAAGTGGGTTGGGCAGAGATGTACAAACTGAAGTGGTAATTATGCAAATTTGGACTGAATTTGCATAAGTAATGGGGAATATCTACTTCTCCATTGTGGGTATGGGCTTTGAGGTCACATCTGTTGAATCCATTGGTCTCTTATCTAGGGCGAGTATTCCCTAATTCCCAACAGCTGGTGGTTCCGCTGCCCAAAACCAAGTAGATGTAAGGGTGGTAACTCTACTAATGGTGTTGCAGAAAGTTATATGTATCTTTTGTTTCATAGTACGGATGTTATATTTAAAATGTAGGTACCTTCAGAACAGGTCAATACACCTGACAATAATTTATGCTAATGAGGACCTAATTCACATAATTTATGCATAATCATGTTTTTCCCTAACCGTAAAAGCTGTGGCTGTCATATGTGAGATGTAGGTACCACTAGGAAAGGTGAATACACCTGGACATAAATTATGCTAATGAGGACCTCATTTGCATAATGTATGCAGAAACATGTATTTCCCTTACCATAATAGCTGCAGATATCATATTTGAGATGTAGGTTCCTTCAGGAAAGGTTAACACACTTGTCCATGAATTATGCTAATGGGGACCTCATTTGCATATTTTATGCGTAAATGTGTATATCTCCTACCGTAAAGGCTATGGATGTCATATTTGAGATGTTGGTACCATTAGGAAAGGTAAAAAAGCCTGGCCATAAATTATGCTAATGAGGGCATCATTTGCATAATTTAGGCATATCCCTTGCCGTAAAGGCTACGGATGTCATATTTCAGATGTAGGTAATTTTAGGAAAGGTGAACACACATGGCCATAAATTATGCTAATGAATATCATTTGCATAATTTATTCATAAATGTGTATTTTCCTTACCGTTAAAGCTACGGATGTCATATTTTAGATGTATGTACTTTTAGGGAAGGTGAATACACCTGTCCATAAAATATGCTGATGCGGACCTCATTTGTATAATTTAGGTATAACCTTGTATTTCCCTTACTGTAAAGGCTACGGATTTCATATTTGACATGTAGGTACCTTTATGAAAGGTCAGAAAACCTGGCCATAAATTATGCTAATGAGGAGTTTTTGCATAATATATTCATAACCCTTACTTTAAAAGCTACTGATGATATATTTCAGATGTAGGTACCTTTAGGAAAGCTGAACACACCTGACCATGCTAATACAGACCTTGTTTGCATAATTTATGCAGAAACTTCAGGATTCCCTTACACTACAGTAAATGCTAAGGGCGTCATATTTGAGGTGTAGGTAACGGGAGGGGAATATCCTGCATTTTCCCGAAAATGTTGCCTTTCTAGGTTCTATTACATGGATACCCTCTGGCACACAAAACAAAACAACCAGCGGCAACAACAAATAACTAGGGAAAATAAACACATCTCATATAAAAACAAATTTCATGGAGATTTTGGGTCTTCGGACTCTTGTTTGTTTTGTTGAAAGTTAAAATATGATGTCATAAGACTTTACCACCTATTGCTACTCATTTATGAAACAGCTTCAAGTTTATGCTAAATCCAACAAAACAAAAGAGCCTTGTTAGAATTTTCCATCTGATTTCATCTGATAGAGACGGAAGGATCATCACACTTTGATGTCAGACTCAAAGACTGCAAGGACAGAAGACCCAAGCACACGTAGGAGGAGTCATCATCATGAGGAGGAGCTGGTTCACTTCAGAATAGTCAGGTTTATGATGGAGTCAGGTGAGAGGCGTTTTTTCATTACAATAACTACTACAACTGGCCATTGGATATGAGACAGACCATGTTAAAGTACTCTCACCTCTCAAATAGAAGTACCCCCTGGAATAGAAGTACCCCCCGGACAAATTTTCAAAATGTAATATAAGTACCCCCTGGAATAAAAGTACCCCCCGGAAATTTTCAAAAATCGACAGTCGAGGCTAGGTAAACTGTGTCCATACATGTACAACTGTCACTGTCAGAGGGAAATAAGATAATAAGCAGGTAGGTAACTTATATTTAGTCAATTATGCCATACCTATTAAGTATATAGATATTGAACAGAATAACTGTCCATAGCTTGTTCAAATCATGATGATCTTCCTCGCCTCTTCGTAAAATATAATAGTAATATTGAAAAATTGGGCATAGGTTCCCCGCTATGACCCCTAACCGGGGGCCACGGTGCTTTCAAATTCAACAAGTGAAAATGTACATGATACATGCTTTTTCTACTTGGAACTTGAAGCAAGTGATCAAAGAAAATTGTTATATCATTTTATTATGACTGACAATCAGTGACATATAACAAAAATCATCAGAGTACTTTTAAAAGTTAAATGTACCTGATCATATTTTCTAAAGACATCAACCACAAAAAAACACAAATATGAACACAGTCCTTCCACAGAAGAAATATGTCTATAAACTTTTGCTCCATAGCGTCGAAAACAAAGTGAGACGCTCGGATTTCGAGTTCCCGCGGTAAATCCCACAATATTGAACAGAGATCGACTGTAAAAGTAGCTCAACGTCACAGACCGCACATACTAAGAAGTTACCCATTACTTGTTGACACTAGAAACCCGCGGTGAACCGCCAAAATTGGGAAAATCTTACGATTATTTAAAAAAATAAACCCTCTGAAAATAAATATGGCGCTGTGTGTCTATCGTTGCCCAAAAAATATAATATTTCCCATGCGTTTACGGTATCATTTTAAAGATCGGTATCCGCACTACGCAATATGCTGCTAGTTTTACTGTCGCCATGCCTGAGAGTGGCGGCCATGTTTCGCGATGTCGCGCTGTTGTTTACCGAATCATATCGGACATATTTCTGCCGTTTTAGAGATTTTGTGGCCTCAAAACACATATCACAAGGGAAATTAAGTTATGATTATTGTTTTAACGTGTTACATGTCTTCTGCGAACAAATAATTCTTCCGCCGCGCTGCCGATACTACGGATATAGTGGTCAGGAAATTATTATTCCCCGTGAAGGCGTGCACCCTACTCCACACGTTTTTTGATCAGCGTGCTTTGGTTTACGATGTAAATAGAGACTATCAAAGTTATTTATATGAAAATTGTATTTTAAAATGTCAATGTCGCGTCTTATTTTCCGGTTTACTTTGTAGCGTCATAGCGATATCGACCGATATGTTACGAGTGCCGCCAGGATACTTTTCACAGGGCCGTCAAAGCGGCGAGAAAATCAACGCCGGTAGGCCGAAAAATAGCGAATTACGAGCAAAAATACCGCGGAAATATGGGCAGAAAAACCTTAACTTACGATTTTAGAGGGATTCCTGGTTTGCAAAGCCTCAATTTTTCAAAAAAATAATAAACGTACCGTCTAGAATAAGAAAGTACAGGGTGGAACTATTGGCGAAAAAAAATAAACGTACCGGTACGTTTATTTGAGAGGTGAGAGTAATGAATTTATAAGTTACGTCAGAACTCAGAAATATGGGATTACGAAGACATTGATTTTTCAGATCTTAAGAGTATTAAACATAGTATGGTTGATCCCGTTCTTAGCATACATTCTCATGTTTAAATAAAATAATTTATTTTCAAGTATTCAAAGTGTGTGAACGTGTTTTGCAGTTCTCGTCCTTAACAATATCACTATCATGTCAAATACAGAACAGACAAGTAACTTGTTTTGCTTTGTTTGACAGGGATCAAACTGAGGATGACATCTGTTCCCATGGCAACAGCAGCCATCATTTACCATAGGTTCTTCTCTGTCTGCAGACTACAGGACTATGATCCTTACGTAAGTAACTTCAGTTGAAGTGAATCCTTTGTTGCACTGCAGTGGTTTAGAGTAGACATTCTACTAGACAACAATCCATACAGAAGTGTCAAAGTCATGTCTATCAGAGAATGGGATGATCAGCTCCAACATGCAAGAAAGAGACTGAAGTACAAACAATGTATTGCTATTTCAGGCATTTGGCCGTACTGGAGTGCCATATTACCTTAGTTTATGACAAGTCAGACTTGTAAAAAATGTTTTAAACTTCTTTATTTCTACGTTGATGAAGGTTAGACATCCAGGTAGTAAGCCATCTTATATGCCAAAAATGCCTAAATTGTCTTAACCTCATAAACATATCTATTCAGAGTTTTGGTATGAATCTGGTTTTCCAGTCCTATCGTTAGTCACTGACAAAAGACAGCGGATGCTGTCTGAAACGTCTGTTTCTAAATTTTATCCAGTTGCTTGAGTAACTATTTTTGGCATTTCTTTACTTCTAGCTTATAGGTATGACAGCCATTAGTTTGGCATCCAAGGTGGAAGAAGAGCATCTGAAGATCAGAGATGTCATCAATGTTTGTTACAGGTATGTTACTGTTAGGTCTTATTCTTCAAGAATTATCAAAGTATTCTCTCTAATGGTACTGTCAAACCAAGGGGAACAAGAAGTGGAGGTCTTAATAAAAACTCTTATACTGCCAATGCAAAATGGGTAAACAACATACTGTAGATATTGGTCAACAGTACACAGGTACACAGAACTCAGTTCCAGTAACAATGTCAAACTTTGTTGTGAATTTTTTTTGTGATGTAATTTATTATGACATCATGTTGTATCAAATGATTGACAGGACTCGTCACATGGACAAGCCTCCCCTTGAGTCCCAGACAGAGCTGGCAGACCTGAGACAGGCCATGGCAAGCTGTGAACTCCTCATCATGAGAGTGCTGGGCTTCAATGTGACCAAAGAACTGCCACATAAGGTTAGTCTGTGGTTCATTTAAACATCAGGACATAATCAGTTTAGGTCTTAGTCAACAACAGAAGTGGCTTATTTGCTTTTGGTTTTCTATCCAATGCGACTAATGTCACATCAAACAGCAAATTCAGGGCACTTTTGATATTTAAAATGCAAACATTTTTCCCTGCAAACATTGAAATTATCTATCACTTTGATATTGCAAATTGTATCACTGTACTCATTAACGGTACATGTATCAAAACTTGCAGATGAAATTTGATTTATGTACATCTTTCATTCCACAGTACCTTCTCCACTACCTGAAGACCCTAGGAGACTGGATGGACGCCAGTGTGTGGAACAGAACCCCTATCAGAGACACCGCCTGGGCCATGCTGAGGGACCTGTACCATGGGAAGGTCTGTCTGCAGCACAAGGCTCAGCACCTTGCTGTGGCTGTCCTGTACTTCAGCCTCCTGTGCTACGGTATTGAAGTGCCTCTGAACAACCAGGCTGAGACAGAATGGTGGAAGGTTGGTTGGTTTGGTTTGTATTGATTAGAGCTAACTCCATTGGTGGCAAATCAATTAAAACTGAAATATGTCTGCATAGTTTCAAGTCAATTTGATTCTACTGGGGGGGTGTCTCTGATAAGGGATGAATATTTGCAGTATTTTTATATAATACAAGTTTTAAGTGTGAAGTTTCCTTCCATACTTTTTGTCTTCAATAAAGTTTCTTCTTTTCTGTGTTGCAGGTGTTCTCTGACGACATCTCTGAAGAACAGATTAAGAACATCATAGAGCAGATCATGGATGTCTATGACTTAGAGAAAAGGTTGTGACCAAGACCCGGTAGAATAGACAGCAAAGTTTGGAAGAATACAATATGCTTACCTCTACATTATGGGTTTCTTAGGTCTGGGATGACTACAGAGCTGTGTTTTGCCAAGTTCCATCTAATATTCTCAACCAAGTCTGTCAGAATCTGATATCATATTACTGGTATAATGTAGCATGAAAAGCAACCTTAAGAACTAAATGTAAGATAAATACGATGGTACAAGTACTGATGCATTTGTCTACATTCCCATTCTCTCTCTTGTTACAGTGTAAGGAAATAACACATGAGATGAAGTTGTAAATACAAATATGTACAGATAGAATGGAAGCTTCTTTAACCTTCTCCATGCTGCCTGAAGTCATAACCAAAACAAATTTGTTGCCAAACAGCTAACTTAGCAGGCTGAAGGTTGACTTGTCTTTTATAAAAGTACATGTATCAATGTATTTGATGTTTATATATTCTTAAATATATCCTTGTACATATTGTAAATATAAGCTAAGGAAATGGACAAAAACGCAAATGGACAAAATGTAATATACATTTTATTTTATAGATACAAAAATAAACTCTGTGTCCAGACAGACATATTTGTTTATGTCCTCCATCACTCTGTGTGCAAGAGTAGTTGTCTGCTAGATGCTGCAAAAGCCATAAGAAATGGAGAAACCTGAAAAAGACAACATTATTGTCAGCACTTGCAATTGACAACATGGAAAATGGCAAGATTTCATTGTCATCCCCTTTTGATATCAAGACATTGCCTGTTCCAACTTTTTAAAAGAATCTGCAAAACAGAAAAGAGGAGAGGGTATCTGTATGAAGTAGACAGGTACTTATTAAAATGCAAAATCTCAATAGAGATATGACAGTCTTTCTGCTGATTACTGCAGAAATGGATGGGCCAAAAGAAAATTGAACTTGGGACTTCGTGTTATAAACAAAACTCAGAGAAAGTATTCCTTTTCTGAACAGTTAGTAATTATTATTTATTATTAACGTACATAAAGTTATCTCACCTGGTGAACCCTGAAGGCACATGGTTTCTCATCATAGTAACTCAGCATTGTCAGGGCACCCCATAGCTTCACCATGTTACTGTGTATAATGAATAAGATTCAATATCAATGTACATTTTTGTATATGTTTAACTGTTGAACGTGTAATTCAAACAAAGGGCTGCCATTGTTTGGACGCAAGTTGTATCATTCATAATCCTTTTTACTGCTCTTAATACAGTAACATTATATGGATATTATTGTTCTTAATAGCACACTGGTTTTATGATCCAAAATGGACATACCTGCCTGCTACCCTTAAGATGGCTGACATGGTCTCATCCTCATATTTCAGGATATCAATTTGGATAGCAGCGCCCACCTGTAACAAAAATAAACAAGCTAAACCTTGATCGGACTCTCAGAGTAACATCATGCATCTTATAATATATTTGTTTTGCAATTGTTCCAAAATACATGAAATGGTCCATTTCTCTGAATGCAAAGTTGACCAACTTAAGTGTTGTTCTGTCTTGAAATCAATATCATCTTCTTACCTCTCCATACATGGACATCATAGCCTTCATGATCACAGTTCTAAACGTCAAGACATCAACAGTCATTGTCTTGTCTTCAAACTCCCTGAAGAGGTAAACAAACAACAAGATCAGAATCTAAGTGATGCAATTGATTTCACAACATCAATGATCAAATGTGAAGAATCTTAACCTTGTTATTAGCCATCTAACTACTAATAACTTTATTATAACCTTACTGTCACTGATTAATACCGTAACACCGTTACAAAATTGTACGTAATTCTGCTAACATAACACAGGCCAATAATGTCCTTGCACAGGCCATGTTATGTGTATTAGCTTTGGTTATATTTCTATCTATGGCTTTCTGATTAAGAACAAGGATATTTAACATAATTTTAAGTAAAAGTAGCCCAGAATAATTTTTTCAGTAAAAAAAATCAGCAGTTTGTTCATGTTGCTGAACTACAAAGTCAGAGAACACGTGCTTACAATAACACTTTCAAATAGTAGAAAGGTGCGTCTCCTTTGCTGACGATCCTCTTCATTGTTAAACCTCGCAACTTCTTGTCAGAAACTACTAGAAGACAGAAGTTTTTAAGTATTTGCCTGCACTGAGACCCGCAACAGAACAAATCCGCCCTCCCCACTTTTCGTCTGTGAAATGGGGGCCTCGCTATTCCCATAATGCCTCACCAACATTTTACTCGTGTCTTTTATTGCAATAAAGATGCCTGCAAAAAGGTAGGTAACTCTACTCTTTAAATCAACTATTGTCATAACACTGTGTAACGAAAACTAATTTATGAGATATCATAATGATAATATATATATGTTACGTTGGTTATAAGGTAATTCATATCGTATACATGTCGATATTTATATCAGGCAGAAAGATAATAACGGTGGTAATCCCAGAGTGGATAAGAGGTCCTGACTGTCTCCATGCATTTTCAGTCGAAAAAGACAAATTTTACACATATCAAAAGCCAAGACTGAAGGTAAGAGACTATATACTAGTACGCAGACACTTAAGATTATTTTGCGCCAGTGATGGCATACGTTTGACGTATACCATCTATTTTGTTGACTGGTAGATGGCGACGAAAATCGGCGTGTAAGATTAGACCCTTCTACACCATGTAAACGTTCTGTAGTACTTGTACGTACTAGTAGACTCCTGGTATGGTACTGTGATAGTGACTTGTACCGTACAAGTCACTATCACAGTACCATACCAGGAGTCTACTAGTACAAGTACTACAGAACGTTTACATGGTGTAGAAGGGTCTAATCTTACACGCCGATTTTCGTCGCTTATGCCTTCTCTTCAGTCACTATACGTACAAGTTATACGTATAGTGACTGAAGAGAAGGCATAAGCCTGTTTTCATCTTTGCAGAACATAATGCAGATGTATGCAAATATGGTTTGACTAAAAAATACACTCTCAGCCAGGCACAAATTATGTAACACTAACAGCGTTATGTGCTCAGGAAATAGGTTTCGGCCCTCTTGCAGCTTCCCTCGGAACTGCAGGGGTACTTTATTCACAGACTTTGAAACAGGCGAGGTACCAGTGTTTAATACATGTACATCACCGTGTAACATAATCAGTAGTACCTTCATTGATATTTTTGTTGCATTCATTGATAAACTTAATATCATTACTTCAATCTATAGCTAGGCTAACGCCCAGTGAAGAGCCCCTTCAGCCCTGCACAACACTCCACCATGTCCCTGTATGACGGGCTGGGTCTGGACTCAGGAGCCAAAGATGACGCCAAGAAAGCAAGTGCAGATGTCTGTAAGTGCTAGAGATACAAGAAACTTGTTGTATCCCAAATGTTGTGTATAAACTAAAGAAAATAATAACTTTTTTGACAGTAGGTTCGTACCACAGTACTTTGTCTTATTCAATTTCAAAGTAAATCTAGATATCTTCATAACTTTATGATCCATTGCAAGAGCAGGAAGTCCATAGAAAATTTGTTTAAAAAAAGAGGCTAATACATGCAGTTGACAAGGCAATTGATAATAAAGATGCAACAACAATGTCAATTTTTCAGCTGGCTGGTCATCATCAATCAAGTTACTTCAGTCCCAGCTGGCCTTGAAGAAAGCTGCCCTCACACAGGCCCAGAGGGTAGGCAAGACTCATCATTTTTAGTATGCATATTATAAGTAATGTTAAAAACAAGTTTGTAGCCAGAAAACTGACATAGAAACTCAATGGTACACACATCTTTGTTTCTAAAGTGACGTCAGCATGGCGTAACGGTCGGAGCATTGGACTCAGAACCAATAGGTCTGGGGTTCGATACTCACCATTCCCCGACATTGTGCCCTTGGGAAATGCATTTTACATGACATTTCCTGTCGGTGGGTTGACGTCCACCAAATCACTTTGTATTTGGCTAATATTTCAAAATGTGTGCCGAAAACACACTACGGATTTGGTGCACCAATGTGCCAACATCTGCACGTTGACATCCACCAAGAGCTCTTAAATTTTTGTTTGTTTGTTTGTTTGTTTGTTTCTAAAGACATCTACATGTGTTATAGCTGATGGTAGAATTTGAACAGAGACATGATAGACTGATAAGATATGTATGTATTTGAAGCAGAATACAGAAATTTATGCAGAAGCAGCTTTGCCTTGTACATGTATCTACAATAGTCTGTATAACTGTTTGTGAGAAGTTTCTAAGTACACCTTATATCCATCAGTAATCTGTAATCTTCATTTATGTAGCAAAAAGCCAGAACGGCTACAGTAGCCCCTGTGGTGGCCTTGGGCAGTGCCAAAGTGAAGGAGGAGCTAGTAGAGGCTACCATCAGCAGCAGTGGGAAACAGTCCATAGTACGAGACATGCCGCCCCCACCCACCCTGTCCTTCAACAGACCTGCACAGCATCCCAGAGTGGTAAGTATAAAGTATAATACAACCTTCACTTCAATATATCTAGTATTACTTCAAAAGCAATAAATGTGTTACCGATGAAATAGAATAGAATCTCTTATGCTGCATTCCATGCATAATTGTATCGTATATTATACTTAATACATGTACACATGTATGTGTTTAAATGATATCAATATCAAAATAAGAATAATATATGAAGGGTCGAGGTAAAGTGATCACAGATTTCATCTTTGACTTTGATCAAAATGTACATTCAACATGTGTACATATAATTTGCTGTGATTTTTGTGACAAAGAGGGAGTACTTGACCCCTTTCAGAACCCCTTGTCTCATTTTGAATGGGAGCTTGGCTCACTTGAACACTCTTCCTTGTCTTCTCACATATTAACTTCCTGCTCTTTTGTTCTGTTTCTCCCAAAGAGCAAAAACCTGTTTCTGCCTATCATTCAGGACCCCAGTCAGATGCCGGCGTCCATTCCCGGGGAGGAGGCGCTGATCAACGTGATCGATGAGTACGACCCGCTCTTCCCCAACGACTACGAAAAGGTCGCCAAGGAGTTCCGGGAGAAACAGGCGCGAGAGAGAGACCAGGAGCGAGAAAGGGACGTAGACGAGAGAGATAGGTGAGGCTTAGGTCGAGTATAACTAAGGCTGGTGTGTTATGCCAAAGGGCAGTCATAGCAGCTATACAGATACAGATAAGATTTGCATGGTTTGGATTATCATACAAAATGTGAATGCAAATGCAAGAAATTTCCACCAAAGATTTAAAGAAATGGAAGTAAGTACAGCTCTGAAGGCAGCTTAACAATACTGGAAAATCTATTGTACTTTGACTCAAAGCTTCTTAATAATGTTTGCTGTAGATCAACAGGGCAGATACCTACCTATCTACCTAGTCCCTAAAGAGCATATAACTTATTATAAGAGGAGATAAAAGAGCTTGCCAATGAAGATATGATAAAGAAAAACTAAACATGACACAGAAAAAGAAAAGGAACATTCTGGTATGTTTTCTGTGTAGGAGACGGAGAGACAGAGACAGGGATAGAGACAGGGATCGTGACCATGAAAGAGACAGGGAAAGGGACAGAGATCGTGACAGAAGAGACAGGTTTGGCGATGACGACTTTGACCGTGACCGTGGCCGTCGGAGTGGATTCCCAGGCTACCGCGACCGTGATGAGGATGATGAACGCGACAGACGAAGATCCGGTAAGCATGTTTTTATGGATTTCTTGAAAATGGTTTTACATGTGGAAATTCTAGAAATTGGATTTCTTTGAAACACTCTTATGTGTGGATAATTGTAGAAATTGGACTTCTAAATGGCAAATTTGTATGTGGAAAATTCTTAAAAAGGATTGGGACATCAACTTTGCTTGTCTCATTTTGAAATATAGATGATGATGCAGAATTGGCCACATTCATACAGCCTGCATGCATGGTTTTGTTCTGTTTGAGATATACCTTGCATTATTGATCATTACCATCTCCTTAAGATAGGTTGTTTTTGTTTTGATTTTTTTCTTCTTTTTTTTCAATTTAAAAGTCCTGACGTTTCTATTATGTTTTTGTGCAAAAAACAAACAAGTTTGACAATTATCATTTGAGATAGCTGCTTGTTGAAAGGGTTAAACATGTGTTCTGCACTGCCGTTGTTTAAGGTGGCATGGTTCCACCACCAGGGTTTGCGCCACCACCAAACGATGATGATGAGCCAAAGACCTTCAACAGAAAATCCAGAGGAAGTAAGTTGGCTCATGTATAGGGTATAGTAAGGACCACACTGCCTTTTAGTTTGAGTACCATTGCCTGCTAGAATATCCGACCACTGTGATTGTGTGAATGAGAAGCTTTCGAAACATCCGTCAAAGAATTGGTGTCAAAGAATTGGCGCTAGCCTTATCACAAAACTGAAAAGGGTGCAATCTCAGTTTTATGCATATTTGTTTGTTTGCTCAAGACCGCCTGTATTTTGGCTACTCTTCAGGGGCGGAGTGGACTGTGTTAATAAGTGGATTCATGGTTCTAAGTGCACATGTGCAGCAGGCAAAGACGAAACCCCCTAACTTGTAAACAGTCTCGACCATGCTTTACCCACGATGCATCTACCCGATGTGCACTTGGAACCATGACCAGGTTTATTTACTGTTCTGTGTAACCCCCCACAGCTGGATACGGAGGTGCAGCCATTGCCCCCCCTCCCAGTCTGGCTGATGACGATGTTTACAGCAGGAAGCCCAGTCGAGGAGGTGAGTGTTTTTTCTTTCATGATTTCCATTCTACATATACATCGAGAATACATATTTATCAATATCAGTTCAGCATGTGCTGGGATCTATTTCCACATGTTCAAGTTGCATCTGGTATATGGAAAGTCACATCAAAGGATGACAAATTAAGTTTATAATCATAATGTGATTGCAATATTCACATGTGCTGAAAATAGTGTTGTTTTTCATCCTTTAACAAATATTTGTCATTTTATACCATGCAGGAGATACCCAAAGAAATGTGCAACCTCAGTTATCTGTTTTCTTTCTCTTGCTCAATTGTTTAAACATGTAGTTATTTCAGTGCTCAGTTTTCAGCCTGCAACTTTGCCTTCTTCAATTTCAAAGCTGAGTTAAAAAGCTTGTTCACTTGCAATAGACTGAGTCAATCCTTCCAAACATGCCTAAGCGCCTTATACAGCATATTGAGTTCAAAATCCTTTCCAACCTGCATTTTCCACTCTGCAAAAATGGGATTAACGGTACAATCAATGTGTAGGGCTTTATTTTATTCTGGATCACATGACCTGTTGTCTGACCAATGACCAGGCGGCTTTGTAGCGGCCTCTGGATCCAGCGATGACCCTCCTGAAGAGAGGAAACCCAGATCACGTTAGTGAACCTTCTGAAACGATCATTACTGTACTGATATTTCAGTCTCATCATGCAACATCTCTCAAAAAATCCAAATATGGACATGGCAAGAGAATGTTTCCCATCATGCACCAGCTCCTGGCATTGCCCTTCATTGATGTGTGGCATGATAATGGCATTTGCAGAATGTTTATTCTTGTTGCTAGGATAAAATTCTATGACATAATCTGTTCGGAGTTCCTCCCATTGAATGAAAATATTCCCCCAGCTTGACTTAAGCTATTTAGTCATGACATTGGATTTTTCCTTTCCTCCAAAGGTCGATCAGGATCAGGCTTCCCCCCTCCCCCCAACCTGGATGAAGACAGTGACTACAGAAAACCTAGATCAAGTGAGTCTCGATATTTGTCTTTTTCTGAAGAGATGATTGTTAGAAATATGTGCAACAGCTCTGTACAGATGAATATGGTGTGATTTAAGGTGAAGTAAGTGCTGTTATACGAATGTGTACCTCATGTTGATATTGTATATGTATGTTGTCAATTAGGTCACATTTTTAGTAAATTCTACCCCATTATTCTTTCCTTAGATATTACCTATGCACTTCCTGGTTCATGCGTGAAAATTGACTGAAGATGATCCAAAATTCACAGAACCTTTTCTTTTCCAGCTCCCTTCGGTGGTGCAGCTATCGCCCCTCCCCCCAGCCTTCAGGATGACGAGCCACCGTTTGAGAGAAAACCACGATCAAGTAAGCACCGGGATGTTCACGTTTTCTGGGAATATACTTTATTAGACTGAAGTATTGTAATTCACTTTGTCTTCACGGTAGGAGGTGTAAGGAAAATGGACTTTAACTTCACGGTGGCAGCAAGTGATTTACAGAACGGATGTACAAAGGAATCATTATAATAAGAACAACATTTTTTTTTCACGGTGATGATAAGTTCACGGTACAGAGGTGACTGAAAACAGTGAACATAAAGTTACGGTGAAAGAAACATTACAAGAATAACAGTATGCAAGGCACATCATTGTTGCAAGGCACATCATGGTAGCATTATGGAAAGTAAAAATTTCAAATATTGCTTGTATAATTGAATGTCCCTTTTTTATATAGGTAACTATGGAGGAGCTGCCATTGCCCCACCTTCAAACCTGGACACAGCTGAAAGTAAGTCGCTGAATGCCTTTATGTTTATTCAAATACCCTTTAGCCCTCAAGGAGCTAATCTTCCAGGATCGATAACATACAAATCAGATTCAGATTGAAAGTAAGATGCAATGTCCTTTCAGTCTATTTCCCTGATAGAATTTTTATAAAACTGAAATAAATGTACAATATAGCCACCTGAAAACTGTAGGTTATGCATCATTTCTGAAAAACCAATTCTGTTGAAAACCAGTATTTCAGGGACGTGTAGAATTGATGTGAAAATGTCTTTCCTAAAGTGAAACACATGCCTTTGAAACATGCTTGATGAGTATTTGTCCAATGAGTAGCCTCGGAAGAGGACCTGCGAATCTCCGGCGAGGAAGCCTTCGCCAGACGGGCCAGGCTCTCGGCCAAGCGACGGGACGAGGAGGAACGGGATCCCGAGAGATCCACCACGCCGCCGCCGGGCAGCAGCTTTGCAGCGACCATCGGGTATGGCGTGGCCTTACCTGGTCATCACTGAAAATCAGTGCTTAGACATCGAGAGTATTATCATGATGAAAAAAACATGAAATAGATAAACCTTTGAAAAATGTATGTATTGTAACCATTCCAAGCTTACCTCTCAAGCTAGAGCAAGAAATTATCTCGTACATATAAATGTAAAGGCCCTGTCACACAGTCACACTACAGCCATATTTGTTGATCGCCAGTAGGTCACCAAATTTATAGATCGCCAGAGACTCAAGCATATTTTTCACCTGAAAATCGACCCCCATCACTTTAAATGGGGCTCGGGGACCTGCAAAGATCGGCTGAAATTGTGCGATGATTGAGAGAACACTAGGTATATTAGTGCCAATAATGTCATTTAGATTTTGGGGCAGTTTTGACTGTATCTAAAGCATCTTTGTTATGTTTTTGTGCTGTAGTGGCTCAGGCGGGTTGGCAGCGAGTCGGATCATGGCGAAGTACGGGTACCGCGAGGGCCAGGGTCTGGGCAAGTCTGAACAGGGTATCAGTACTGCCTTACAGGTGGAGAAAACTAGCAAGAGGGGAGGAAAGATCATCCAAGGGACACTGGAGCCAAAAGGTACAATAAGAAATTCTCCTCATAAGTTTTGAGTCTCCTTCATCATACGAAAAAGTATCATCTTCAGTCTTTACCAATGGCTAACATTTTACAATGTCTTCAGATATCTTGCTCCCACTCCCTAGAATGTAGCAAATTATCAAACACTGTTATTGATTTGTTTCAGTGGTCAAACCTGAGCTGGACTCCATCACAGAAATTATGAAGAACCCAACAAAAGTGGTCGTGTTACGGGTAAGGCTAATGTCGGATTCACCTAAAAGAATGTAGGTTTAGAAGGTTGATTTCATAACCTAGGGACATTGAATCAACTCGCAAATGACCTGTCAAGTAAAATTATTAACAATGAAGCACACAAAATATTGTTAACACACACACACAAATCAAAATTAATTGTATAATGAAAATAATACAGCACTAAAAACAGACCTTTGGAAAGTTGTGTATATCTAGTACAGGTAACACAGTCAAGAAGGTGTACCTGTTGACCTTGACCTTTTGACCCTCACAGAACATGGTGGGCCCCGGGGAGGTTGATGAGGACCTTGAACCTGAGACAGCTGAGGAGTGTGCCAAATATGGTAAAGTCAACAAGGTCGTCATCTTTGAGGTAGGTGACCTTGCCAAAAGTATTGTGGTAGTCAATTTTTTAACAAAATTTTCCAGTCTGGCTGACAAGACTATGAAGTACTGTAAATGCATATAAGTCTGCAGTGGTTTTATGTTTGCAGTTTTTCCGTTGACCTCTTCACCCCAAACTCAAAAGGACCGGGAAAAATGCTTTTTCTGTCATCTGCCTGCCTACCCTTTCAACCTTAAATTTAATACCACTGCGAGCACTCTCCCTACTTTCTCCCTACCACGAAAGTAAATCATTGCATTTACAGTACTTGCCCAGTTGTGTGCATGTAGGTTTTCCTGACACAGTGTCCACAAATATTGTCACATACAAAAGACGATGGGCACATTATCCTTTGTAAAATATTGCACATGTAAGAACCCAACACACTTATCGAGAAGAGTAGGGGTGACCCGGTGTGCTTGGCAGAAAAATGCAAGCCGTGGCGAGGCCACATTGCACTACCACTAGCTACTTTAAAACGCATCATGCTTCACCTCACTTGAGGATGGCTGCTGTACCTTTTATCAAGTCGCTGTTGTATCTGATGACTTTTTTAATGTTGTGTTTTTGTAGATGCCAGGAAGACCAGAGGACGAGGCAGTCCGAATATTTGTCGAGTTTGACAGATTAGAAGCGGCCATTAAAGCTGTGGTAGATCTTAACGGCCGTTACTTTGGGGGACGGCTGGTGAAGGGAGCCTTCTACGGGCTGGACAAGTTCCGAACATTGCAGCTAGCAGATGAAATATAACTGACAAAAATTCAAACATTTGTACTGTTCCTTGTGAGGTGTAGTATTATGTGACATGGCAGTCTGTACAAACTGACTTTGGGAAACTTCATGTCTATGTTGTATGGTTGTTGTACTGTAAATCTTGAAATGTTCACGGTAGTTGTACTTGCATGGTTTTTGCGGGGATTGTTCCACCTCAAAATCATGACACCATGCATATGCATTTCCGCTGTATTTCTACTGTACTGCAAAATATTTGCAACGGCAAATCTAAAACAGTAAAAACCTCCTTTCCCCTGCTACCGCAAAATTTAGTCCCTTTTGTACTTTGGACAGAGAAGTTTCTTACTTACATGTTTGTTGATGACATATGATTGTGCCCGATCTGTAGTAGTCTTCATATTGGCAGTCATGTTATCCCCCAATCCCTTCTCTACAGATTTCCTCCTTAACAGTGTTTAACCTTTATATTCAACATAAGTACCCTTGGAAAATCCAAAACCTGTTTCCCAGCATTGGTGGTCAATGTACTGAAGCACAAGCTTTACATCATTTCTTGAAAGAAACTTCCAAACATGGACAGTATGCCCAAATATAGATAAGGGTACATGCTCTGTCATATTTTGTCCTCCAATGGAATGAGAGTACATGTACACTGTTCAAAACTACAGTTGCTATCTTGTCAGATATCTAATGTCTCTGTGATGTCCCTTGCTGCTCTAATGCTTGTACATAAACCAGTTTATAAGGAGACCAGTGACCACTCAACTGAAGTGTAGGGTAGACTTGTACAGAGATTTTGTGTAATCGTCTGTGAAATATACTCTTGAAATGAACGATGACAGAATCTATCTCTGCTTGTTGCTTTTGGACTGAAATCTAAAAAATGTGTGAAAGTTTTCAACTCTTAAACTACATTAACTGAGGTGTGCCCTGCAGGGAAAATCATTTAGTTGATGTATCATTTAACTGAATGCAAAGAAAACAATCCACAACAATATGATTGACAGGTATATTTCTTCACCATGACATTTAAGGCCAGACTGTATGATGTCAGATATATACAAACACATCCCACCAATACTTCTAAAATTTCCAATAAATTGGGTTATTTAACCCATAATTCATACTATATGGAATAAATTAAGACATACCATTTCTTCATCAGCAACAAACATTAGTTCCACATTTCTTTGGAATATTCTTAAAACAACACACTGAACTATTGCTAAAGCATTGTTTGCATTGCAAGGAGTCTGTTTAACATGAGCTTTATCAAGCTATGTAAGAAACAGGGCAAAATCACGCAAAATAATACAAACATATCATTGCCACCAGCAGCAAATTCACAATAACACCAAAACCAAGAAAAACTCAACTGAATCTAATAAACTAAATTGTCAGACTGACCACAATTCAAAAAACGATATATCCTTATGGAATTTAAAATTCAATCATGGCACATTCGGAGAAGCCTTTCACTTGCGACAAAATACACGGAAATGTTCTTCTCGAGAAATATACATGTGTAGTTCATAGAAACTGGCACTTGTTTAGACATTTGACCAATCACATGCTAACGTTATTACACAACCAACATGTTCGGCATCACTTTTAATTAGTTTACACTGGTGGAAACTTTTAGTCTTCAACCATCAAACCAACATATAGTCAACGTGTATGAAAACAGTTGAAGTCTTTCATAAATGTTATAAAACAGCAGAGATGGCCTTCCATGCTAACAAATTACCTCTGATGTTTAAATGAAATTAGGAAAGCAAGAAAGGAACCTCTTTATGAAGATGTCGCTTCACCATCTACATGTATAATTGACAGGGCTGCTGTCAAAACATTCTAGGGAGAAGTGACCTTATAGGAGTTAAATTTTCTACTAGAGAGCCTTAGAACCAGCCCTTATGTGACAACCACAGGATCATTTCAACATTAGTATCTTTAACAATGTTTTCAACTCCTTGTGAATCAATGACACTGAAAAAGCAAGACTTCACACCTAACATGGAGAATTTCCATGCAGCAGCAATACCAATATTTGGCACATATTGGATGGCAAACATTTATGTGGGAGACTGAAAGATAACGGGGAACTTACAGACTTAACAAGCATTCTAGACTTTCAGAAACTAGTGCTAAAATTTACCATCTGCCCTGTCCCTAAAAACATTTTCCTTTGTTCAAACTTGCTATTCAAACATTGAGCTATGTAAACCAAAGGCATGTAATATAATTTGAAGTCTGTCTTTTCTTCCTCATACCTCTTTTCCACAATATAATGTAACATTTTGTTTCCTAACTACATTACCATGTTCACCTGACTTTATCCACAGCACCCCCACCCTCCCCCATCCACCCTCCTGGACTCTCCCATCACAATTTTCCCATCATCCTTGTCTCCCTGGAGCGCTGTGCCGCCATGTTGTTTCTTTAGTTCCTTTGCTATCCTGATGAAGCATTCCTCAACATTAGTGTCCTCCTTGGCTGATGTTTCCAAGGCGTCGAACATGCTGTTCTGAACTGCAAAGGACTTGGCTTCTGTTACGTTCACCTCCCGCATTTCTTCCAAGTCTCTTTTGCAACCTACATGTAGAACACGGAATGAATGGTTACCTGTATTGCAGATTGAACTGTATGCAACTACACATAACACACAATAAGAGTATTAAGATTCCCCTTACAAGTTCTCATAAAATCCATAGATTTTTAATTCATACTTTTGCCCCAATATTTTTGAAAACTTATAATACACAGAATTTTTTATCCCAATCCCTTTAGAAAAAAAAACTTATTGGTAAGTTACCTCTGTGCTTAGAGTTACAAAGTATTTAACTGTATCTTTCTGGACATCAGACAACTGTTATATTATATTCTTCATAATCAGCCAGATCGATCATCTAAATTTGGCATGGCCAACAAAATGTCACAGATGGTATACTTCATTTGTTTCCTAACTTATGCACATAGCAAAAGTGACTTGTACACAACATGTACTTTGTGACCTTTCACTGATATTTTCTACCACTTCAGTGCAGGCAGGTTGTTTTGATTGTGACACATCAGGAAAGAAAATTGCTTTGTTAGATTTTGACATATTTTCATGTCCTTGGTAAAGGTTTAAGTTTCATAGCCTTTTTGAGGCAGAAGGGGTAGTGGATTGTTAGTCCACTGTGTCTTGGGCATGGTATTGGAAGGCAAAGCCCATCCTTCTCCTTTTATTTGTTTGTATTCTTTGTTTCCACTGCCTTTTGCTTCCACAACCAAAGTTGAATACCCATTTTACACCTGGGTAGAGAGAGGAAACTTTTGTAAAGTACCTTTCCCAAGGATACAACGGCTAACCAGGAATGCCAGGAATCAAAACTGTGAGCTTTCGATCTGATGTCTGCCAGCCCGGCCACTCAGCCATTTGACCTATGACCTTGACAAGTGTCAGACACATGTAGAGTACAGTAGGGTAGAATTTTCGGTCAGGTAGGACTGTTCCAGTTTAGACCGCTCTTCATTGTTGAATTCCTTTTCACTCAACTGTCATGGTGGGTTTGTGTGGGTGTTCCAAAGCTCTGTGGTTGTACTTAACAGGGTGACATTCCATGTACCTGTCGAATCTGGCTTTGAAGGCATTCACTGAGGGAGCATTGTACTTCAATCTTAGCTGAACATTGACGTAGCTTTCACCTACCCACAAGCTGCTTGACGACATGAGGCCCCACGTATTTCTTGACATCTTCCAACCATCGTATTGCGTTGTCGAACGTTTCCTTCTTGGTGATGTCATACGCGATGATGACACCGTTGGCGCTCCGGTAGTAGCTCTGTGTGATGGTGCGAAACCTCTCTTGACCGGCCGTGTCCCATACTTGAAGCTAGAATTAACAAGATAGCCAACATAAGGCCATATAGGTGCTGTGTTTGATGTTCTGGGTTGAAGGAAAACGACACTTTGAACTAATTGTCTCGACTTGTTTGAACTTGAAACAGCCCACGAATAGGAATAGAAACAGGCAATGAAAGCCTTAATCCCCAAGGGCAAATTGTACTCCAAAACTGGGGTAAAGTACCCCAAAGCTGGGGTAAAGTACTACTAGTGTTAGCTTCAATTCAATATTAATGTTAATCTTCAAAACTACCCAGGCTACAGTACTCAAACAGTCTACAATATGTTGAGGTTATTAAATGTGCAAAGCTTTACACTACCCACTGCAAACTTTAAGTCAATATCATTGCCCAGACAACAGCTGACCCTGAGTTCACTATACCAGTGATCGCGATGATGTCACAGCGACGCAACAAAAACAGCGATTGCTCTTGTTCTAAGTACAGATGTGGAAACAATAAGAATTATGACTCATGTCTTTTATGACCTACTTTAGCTGGTGCAAAGGACGTCTTACATAAATGTTTATGTTGAAAGTCTAAATAGTGGTAGGGGCAGGTGTGTTGTAACGATAATCTAGGTTAATCCCATGGGAAAATCTTAATCAAACCATCAGCAACTGTATTAGTCTTAACTAGGTTAGCGTTCTTCATGGACGGTTGGCCAAGCTACACAAAGAACTTTAATAATTTGATTAACACTTCAACTCGCCAGTGTTAATGGCATTTAAAATCGGACCCAACCAAGTCGTCAGCACGTTCTATTGTATCTACGCCCACAATCAGGGCACGGACGAAAACTCAGAAACGTGTCAACGAGTCGAAAAATCAATGCTGTGACGCAGTCTACATCCTGAACAACTGTGGTTCACGCGCCCTTTGTGTTCATTGTAGTACACTACAGGTCGACTTTGCCCCCCTCCCCTTACCCTCACTTCCGGGTTAGTGATTCCGGGTGATTCCATCAAAAATGTTGAGGGTGTCAGTGCGCTATTTCTGTTCACATTGATACAGCAGCTCGCTACTGGGTTTCTCCCCCACTCACCTTTACCCGCTTGTCGTCGATGGTGACTGTTTTCATGGTGAAGTCAACGCCGATGGTGCTGCCACATCTCTCCATGTACGTCCCCGACTTGAACCGCTGCACCACGCACGTCTTCCCCACTCCCGCGTCCCCGATCAGCACGATTTTAAACAGAAAGTCAAAACTGTCGTCGTTCTCTAGGAGCGTAGACATTTCTCCAACATTTGAGATTGAAGTGACAGGCTGGCAAAACTTGGAGAGGCCGGAATACTTGCCGTTACAACGTGCGGTATGGATGATGTTTGGTCAGTCCGCCATGATGGTTTTCGCCGCGTCAGGAATACTATTACGTCATGCTAGCAGAGTCATGTTTTGATCTGCGCATGTTCGGAGCGAGTTTCAAACTTTGTGAAACGACGAGCAACTTGACCAAATAAAGACCAAGAAAAAAAGGGGTGTTTCCGCTATCGGTTGTTTCTTTTCTTTTCAGACATCGGCCGAAGTGATAAAAAAATACAGTTTTATCATAATAAATAAACATCACTTTTAAAGTTACTTGATCCGTACGTACCCACAGCGTGGCAGGGGAGTTTTCACTCGCATGCGGCCTATAAACCTTCCTTTTCCGAAGAATTTAGCCAATCATTGGTGGAGCAGGGAAAGCATAATAAAGCAGATATGTTCATCGATAACTGCCGTCTGAAATCGTGGCATATGGGGCCTTCGAAAGCGTTATAAGCTACACTTTAGAACTCTAAACTTTATGGAACAGTTGAATCATTATCATGGACGCATGAAACACGACGCCTAGGGCGGAGCTTGGTGTCAATGTATACTTTTTAGAATCACAGTCTTGCGCTTTAGCCTCAAGACACAATCATTTGACCAACTTTAAGAATACTACTCTCGCCCAAGCATTGATGGATTGATGTTATTAAAGTGGAAAAGAACTCAGTTTCTCACACACGCGGTAAGAATATCTCAAGCTCTCTACAAATCTGTCTTTTTTCGAGGAATTTAGCCCAATTTGGGGAGAGTAGGGAAAGCATGATATGGCAGACATGTACATCGGTAACTGATGTCTGAAATCTTGCCATTTGAGACCTGTGTTGGCGTTACAAGCCACATTTCAGAGCAGTCCTGAAGTTAATGACACATTTGAAGCATTTTTGTGGACGCCTGAAACATGATGCATAGGACGAAGCTTGGGTCAATCACAATCTCAGTTTTGTCCTTTAGCCCAAAACACGATTCTTTCAGAAATTCAGATGATAATTCCTCCCAAACATTGATGGATTGATCAATTCAAGCGGAAAATAAGTTTAGTTTCTTACACACACGGTAAGAACATCTTTAAACAGAATGCCACTTGATACCGGCCTGAAAACCCTTCCTTCAATATTCTCCCTGATTTTCCACAAAGATGCACAATGGCAAAGATCAGAGACGTTTACGAAGTAACATCTAAACATTCCACCACCATTTTATCCATTCCAATAACTTCCCGGTGCATTTTGTAGATTTCAGACATATAAGGCTTCAAGTAAAGTTACGACGTGAAAGGATTTTCATGCTTAAAATGTGAGAATGTTTGAAAACAAAATTGTAGTTATTGATCTGTTAACAATCGCGAGACAAGATAAATGCACCATGATTGATTACCCACGCCGAGCTACGGCATACGAGAAATATGTAACGTTATATGTGGGCGGACCCAAGGCCGCTGTCACAGTCTTCGCGGCGAGTCGACTGCGGCTTCACACCAGGTCTCCTCTGTCCTCGACTTTCTTCGACAGATTTGGTGAGTCTTAACCTACTTAGAGCGCTAGCTTGTGTCAATATTTCTTCTACATTAGATACTTCACATAAGGTGACTGTGGACTAAAACCTCTATAATTTACTGAATTCCGCCTCAACCTTTGGTTCACGTGCCGGCCTAGTCTTGTAACTAAATTCACGGTTAATTTCTTATCGTTTCTTGCAAAGCGGCGGTGTACAAGACAGCACAAGTGTCATTGCAATCATTTGCGAGTTATCAACTAGGGCATGATAGACCGCACTTTTGGGTTTTTGCGGACAAAGCGTGTCGACCGATATTATCGTCCGGCGTTCGTTAAGGGGGAAGCCCACGGTCCAGGCGACCTTCGCGAACCAGACTTACAAGGTTAAACTATATCAGTGCTCGATTCTCGGTAGTGCAGACGTAGTTGTCCTGATTCTAGGACTAGACAAGACTCGACTCGAAGATTTCAACTTGGTTGGTCGGTTGGTTGGTTGGTTGGTTGGTTGGTTGGTTGGTTGGTTGGTTGGTTGGTTGGTTGGTAGATAGGTTGGTTGGTTGGTTGGTTGGTTGGCTGGCTGGCTGGTAGGTTGGTTGGTTGGTTGGTTGGTTGGTTGGTTGGTTGGTTGGCTGGCTGGCTGGCTGGCTGGCTGGCTGGTTGGTTGGTTGGTTGGTTGGTTGGTTGGTTGGCTGGCTGGTTGGTTGGTTGGTTGGTTGGTTTATTGGTTGGCTGGTTGGTTCCCCCGCCTATCACGTACACAGAAAGACTTGTTGATAACACATCTATCAAAACAATTGGTGTATGAGGTACTTTGCTAGCACGCTACACTACATTTCACTTTGTAACAACGTTAACAGTTGAGATAAAAGATACATGTGACAGTATCAGCCCGCATGTATTTTTGGACAAAGAGACAAAGAGAAAGGTTAGTACAGGTTAATGCAAGTGATTCACCCAAGTTCCAAGGTAACCGCATAATCAATTTGTGTACGGCCAGTTTTTTTTTTGTTTTGTTCTGAGGCCACACCAACTTAATTTTATGGATGACATCCGCGCGCGCATTGATTTTCGTCCGTTCTCCAAAAAAAAAATCACCTCCGAAGAGGCTCCGAAATTTTGTTCCTGATATGACAATACTATCATTGTACATGTCTGTATTAAACTGGATGATATTATCTCTGGCTGGGTTGCCTACAGAGCTTGATGTTTTGCTCTAACAGAAGGCATGATGTTGTGTACACAGCCGAACACATTTTGTTTTTTTCTTTGAACGGCCAAATGTTACATATGGGTCTTTAAACCAGGCATCATCCATGTTAAAAGCACTTTGATATGAGCTGATTCAAACAAATAAAGACTTGTTTGTTTGTTACACTGTGTTCTGTGGTTTAATTTGTAATACCAGCTATGTAGTCCTCCGGTTTATCATCTTTTTTTTTTGCTAGTTTTTTTATTTTTTCGCCCTCTCGCATTAGTTTTGTGGACTCCAGAGGATGTCATCCATAAAATTAAGGTGGTATGGCCTGATGTATTTTGAAACCACCGTTCATAATTCATAGTGTGAAAAATGACAGCTAAGGGCACGGGGTCGTGGGATTTAATACTCACTGTTACAAGCAGCTGATGGTATTTTGTCCTTTTTGATGTGTATTCTGCAACGAAGATCGCTTTTATAACGACAGATGGTAAATATGAAATGGTGCTAACTTTTTGTCCCGTATTAAAGAGTGAAATTTTCTTCGGAGCAAGTCACAACACATGATATGCCCGTCACAACTCCCGTAGGCGATGGTTAGGTGTGGCGCTCGCGAATTTAACGACCCAGAACGGACAGTCGGGTAAAACGAGGGAGTCTGACATAGGGGTATTGCGCAGGACATACGTCTTCATTATCAATACTAGTGCGCAATAACTAAAAACCCTATCACATACCTTGCTTTTGTTGCTGGGCAGACCTTCTAAGTTAAGCTTGTCCCACCCAGTACAGTCTGAGCTGGAAGACACCCGGAAACAACGGAGCTCAAGTCCGAAGGTGCCTGCTAACAGCGGAGTGTGGATTCAGACTACCCCTGTTGATTACGGTCAGACGCCTTTAGATATCATCTCCCATGTTGATTTGGGAGCTAGCTGCTTAATTATGACAAACGCTGTCATCCGTCAGGCTGCCGTTGTGTGTGTGTAAACCGCATTGGTGTGTGTGTGTGTCACAGTGCACGTGTGTGTGTGTGTGTTTGTGTGTGTGTGTATCTGACTTCTAAAATTATGTATTTTTTTTCATTTTAGAGCTGATTGGAGAAGTGAACAGAGGCATGGCTGAGGAACTTGGTTAGTTTATTATTATTTGTCATCATTCCATTAACTGTTTAACCTAAAGGAAGTTTGAATGACGACGAGCTTGAATGAACGTGTTTTCTCTAGTTTCAAACCCGCACTATATTGTTTCTTGGTTTGAAACTAGGGGAAACTTGTGAATCTAGCTTATCACAGCTTTCACATGAAATTTGGACACGTTAATATTAAGAACATATTTAAGTAAGACATGCATTCATACTGTTCATGAACCTTTTGCACGTTAAACCGGTACAACACATACTGAGACCCAACAACATTTGGGAAAGTAGCGAAATGAGTGTTTGTGTTCATGCAGTTTGTGAGTATTACGAGACGGACACCCAGTACCGGTACCGCTGGAATCTGCCGGCACTGCCTGGATCTCGCTTCACATTTGAGGTACAGGCCAACAACGACGCCCATGTGGCTCTGTCATCCCAGAACCAGGACCTGGACGCCATGTACGAAATTGTCCTCGGTGGCTGGGGTAACACACAGTCTGTCATACGCCGCGGCAAGCAACGCACCAACCTTGCGAAGGTCTCGACACCTGGTAAGCCTGTAAACCTCGTTCATACTGTTATGGAGAACTTTGAGCTTCTGATTCTTGGTAGTGCATCGTTCTGATGATCCTATCTCTTTCTTTGCTCTCAGGAATCAACTCCCCGACAGAGCACCGAGCCTTCTGGATAACGTGGTCTTCAGACGGAACCATCGCTGTTGGGAAGGGTGATGAAACTGAGCCGTTCATGCAGTGGACGGACCCAGACCCGCTTCCCATCGCCTATGCTGGATACTCTACTGGCTGGGGAAGTACTGGACGGTGGAAGTTCTGCCCATCCGCTCGGCCTGATGGTAACTTTGAACTCTAATCAAAGACAATATGCTTTTCTATACGTGGTCAAAAAACAGATGAGAAGCTGTGGATGAATCTGTTATGTATTTGGTATGTGCTTAGGTGTAGACTTTTAAGTGACAAATATTTCTTGGGCTCTCTTGAGAAAAGGCGGGTTGTATAATTGCCATATCATTATATCAATCAGAATCAAAGATATCAACATTCCAAAAATGATTATACTTTTCCAACGTTTCAATCAAAAATCCAATTGTATTAACAAAAGCTGCTAGAGGGTCTACACATATATCATGCCCTCGAGAGCTACTACTAGTATCTGCAAAAAGCCCCCTAACCTAGCCTGGAGTCCAGCCTTGTTAGCTTTTGGCCCGCTCCCAAACATCGCTAGTTGCATTGGGGGGTAATTTGCACAATTAACGCGACAATGTCCTAACTTGACACACTCCTTTCAAGTGCTAACTCACGGTGCGCCGTCGCTAGTTGCCAGAAAATGGTGAGGTTTTGATCGATGAAATTCGGACACGTAAATATTAAGAACATATTCAAGTAAGAAATGCATTCATACTGTTCATGAACGTTTTGCACTCTTCGTTACCACCGGTAAACACATACAGACCTGAAAACATTTGGGAAAGTAGCGAAATGAGTGTTTGTGTTCATACAGTTTGTGAGTATGACGACACGGACAACCAATACCGGTACCGCTGGAATCTGCCGCCACTGACTGGATCTCGCTTCACGTTTGAGGTACAGGCCAACAACGACGCCCATGTGGCTCTGTCATCCCAGAACCGGGACCAGGACGCCATGTACGAAATTGTCCTCGGTGGCTGGGGTAACACGCAGTCTGTCATACGCCGCGGCAAGCAAGGCCACAACCATGCGAAGGCCTCGACACCTGGTAAGTCTTTAAACCTCGTTCATACTGTTAAGGAGAAATTTGATCTTCTGATACTTGGTAGTACAACGTTCTGATGATCCTATTTCTTTCTTTGCTCTCAGGAATCAACTCCCCGACAGAGTACCGAGCCTTCTGGATAACGTGGTCTTCAGACGGAACCATCGCTGTTGGGAAGGGTGATGAAACTGAGCCGTTCATGCAGTGGACGGACCCAGACCCGCTTCCCATCGCCTATGCTGGATACTCTACTGGCTGGGGAAGTACTGGACGGTGGAAGTTCTGCCCATCCGCTCGGCCTGATGGTAACTTTGAACTCTAATCAAAGACAATATATTTTTCTATAGGTGGTAGAAAAATCAGATGAGAAGCTGAGGATGAATCTGTGGCGTATTTGGTATGTGCTTAGGCGTCGACTTTTCAGTGACAGATATTTCTTGGGCTCCCTTGAGAAAAGGTGGGTTCTATAATTGCCATATCATTGTATCAATCATAATCTAAGATATCAACGTGCCCGAAATGATTATACCTTTCCAACGTTTCAATCAAAAATCTCATTGTACTGAAAAAAAGCTGCCAGAGGGTCTAGACCTGTATTATGTCCTCCAGAGCTACTTGTATCTGCAAAAAAAGCCCCAAACCTAACCTGGAGTCCAGCCTTGTTAGCTTTTGGCCCGCTCCCAAACATCGCTAGTTGCCTTGATGGGTAATTTGCACAATTGATGCGACAATGTCCTAACTTGACACGCTCGTATCAAGTGCTCGAACTCACGGTGCTCCATCGCTAGTTGACAGAAAATGGTGAGGTTTTGATTCATGAAATTTGGACACGTAAATGTTTATAACATATTTAAGTAAGAAATGCATTCATACTGTTTTGAACCTTTTCCGCTCTTCGTTACAACCGGTACACACTGACATGAAGACCTGAAAACATTTGGGGAAGTAGTCAAATGAGTGTTTGTGTTCATACAGTTTGTGAGTATTACGAGACGGACACCCAGTACCGGTACCGCTGGAATCTGCCGCCACTGACTGTATCTCGCTTCACGTTTGAGGTACAGGCCAACAACGACGCCCATGTGGCTCTGTCATCCCAGAACCAGGACCTGGACGCCATGTATGAAATTGTCCTCGGTGGCTGGCGTAACACCCAGTCTGTCATACGCCGCAGCAAGCAAGGCAACAACCATGCGACTGTCTCAACACCTGGTAAGTCTGTAAACCTCCTTCATACTGTTATGGAGAACTTTGAGCTTCTGGTCCTTGGTAGTACCAAGGAGGTCAAATTTGTATGTGACCACCTTGGTAGTACATCGTTCTTATGAGCTTATTTCTTTCTTTGCTCTCAGGAATCAACTCTCCGACAGAGTACCGAGCCTTCTGGATAACATGGTCTTCAGACGGAACCATCGCTGTTGGGAAGGGTGATGAAACTGAGCCGTTCATGCAGTGGACGGACCCAGACCCGCTTCCCATCGCCTATGCTGGATACTCTACTGGCTGGGGAAGTACTGGACGGTGGAAGTTCTGCCCATCCGCTCGGCCTGATGGTAACTTTGAACTCTAATCAAAGACAATATGTTTTTCTATAGGTGGTAGAAAAATCAGATGAGAAGCTGTGGATGAATCTGTTATGTATTTGGTATGTGCTTAGGTGTAGACTTTTCAGTGACAGATATTTCTTGGGCTCTCTTGAGAAAAGGTGGGTTCTATAATTGCCATATCATTATATCAATCATAATTTAAGATATCAACATGCCCCGAATGATTATACCTTTCCAACGTTTCAATCAAAAATCTCATTGTACTAAAAAAAGCTGCTAGAGGGTCTCGACCTATATCATGTCCTCCAGAGCTACTTGTATCTGCAAAAAAGCCCCAAACCTAACCTGGAGTACAGCCTTGTTAGCTTTTGGCCCGCTCCCAAACATCGCTAGTTGCCTTGATGGGTAATTTCACAATTGATGCGACAATGTCCTAATTTGACACGCTCGTATCAAGTGCTCGAACTCACGGTGCTCCATCGCTAGTTGCCAGAACAAAGTGAGGTTTTGATTCATGAAATTTGGACACGTTGATGTCAAGAACATATTTAAGTAAAAAATGCATTCATACTGTTCATGAACCTTTTGCGCTCTTCGTTACAACCGGTAAACACTGACATGAAGACCTGAAAACATTTGGGGAAGTAGTAAAATGAGTGTTTGTGTTCATACAGTTTGTGAGTATGACGAAACGGACACCCAGTACCGGTACCGCTGGAATCTGCCGCCACTGACTGGATCTCGCTGCACGTTTGAGGTACAGGCCAACAACGACGCCCATGTGGCTCTGTCATCCCAGAACCAGGACCAGGACGCCATGTACGAAATTGTCCTCGGTGGTTGGGGTAACACACAGTCTGTCATACGCCGCGGCAAGCAAGGCCACAACCATGCGAAGGCCTCGACACCTGGTAAGTCTGTAAACCTCGTTCATACTGTTAAGGAGAACTTTGAGCTTCTGATACTTGGTAGTACATCGTTCTGATGATCCTATTTCTTTCTTTGCTCTCAGGAATCAACTCTCCGACAGAGCACCGAGCCTTCTGGATAACATGGTCTTCAGACGGAACCATCGCTGTTGGGAAGGGTGATGAAACTGAGCCGTTCATGCAGTGGACGGACCCAGACCCGCTTCCCATCGCCTATGCTGGATACTCTACTGGCTGGGGAAGTACTGGACGGTGGAAGTTCTGCCCATCCGCTCGGCCTGATGGTAACTTTGAACTCTAATCAAAGACAATATATTTTTCTATAGGTGGTAGAAAAATCAGATGAGAAGCTGAGGATGAATCTGTGGCGTATTTGGTATGTGCTTAGGCGTCGACTTTTCAGTGACAGATATTTCTTGGGCTCCCTTGAGAAAAGGTGGGTTCTATAATTGCCATATCATTGTATCAATCATAATCTAAGATATCAACGTGCCCGAAATGATTATACCTTTTCAACGTTTCAATCAAAAATCTCATTGTACTGAAAAAAAGCTGCTAGAGGGTCTAGACCTGTATTATGTCCTCCAGAGCTACTTGTATCTGCAAAAAAGCCCCAAACCTAACCTGGAGTCCAGCCTTGTTAGCTTTTGGCCCGCTCCCAAACATCGCTAGTTGCCTTGATGGGTAATTTGCACAATTGATGCGACAATGTCCTAACTTGACACGCTCGTATCAAGTGCTCGAACTCACGGTGCTCCATCGCTAGTTGACAGAAAATGGTGAGGTTTTGATTCATGAAATTTGGACACGTAAATGTTTATAACATATTTAAGTAAGAAATGCATTCATACTGTTTTGAACCTTTTCCGCTCTTCGTTACAACCGGTACACACTGACATGAAGACCTGAAAACATTTGGGGAAGTAGTCAAATGAGTGTTTGTGTTCATACAGTTTGTGAGTATTACGAGACGGACACCCAGTACCGGTACCGCTGGAATCTGCCGCCACTGACTGTATCTCGCTTCACGTTTGAGGTACAGGCCAACAACGACGCCCATGTGGCTCTGTCATCCCAGAACCAGGACCTGGACGCCATGTATGAAATTGTCCTCGGTGGCTGGCGTAACACCCAGTCTGTCATACGCCGCAGCAAGCAAGGCAACAACCATGCGACTGTCTCAACACCTGGTAAGTCTGTAAACCTCCTTCATACTGTTATGGAGAACTTTGAGCTTCTGGTCCTTGGTAGTACCAAGGAGGTCAAATTTGTATGTGACCACCTTGGTAGTACATCGTTCTTATGAGCTTATTTCTTTCTTTGCTCTCAGGAATCAACTCTCCGACAGAGTACCGAGCCTTCTGGATAACATGGTCTTCAGACGGAACCATCGCTGTTGGGAAGGGTGATGAAACTGAGCCGTTCATGCAGTGGACGGACCCAGACCCGCTTCCCATCGCCTATGCTGGATACTCTACTGGCTGGGGAAGTACTGGACGGTGGAAGTTCTGCCAATCCGTTCTGTCTGAGGGTAAATTTGAACTCTAATCAAAGACAATATGTTTTTCTATACGTGGTAAAAAAACAGATGAGAAGCTGTGGATGAATCTCTGATGTATTCGGTATGTGCTTAGGTGTCGACTTTTCAGTTACAAATATTTCTTGGGCTCTCTTGAGAAAAGGTGGGTTGTATAATTACCATATCATTATATCAATCATAATCTAAGATAGCAACATGACCAAAATGTTTTCCAATGTTTGAATCAAAAATCCCATCGTATTAAAAAAAAGCTGCTAGAGGGTCTAGACCTATAACATGTCCTCGAGAGCTACTTGTATATGAAAAAAAGCCCCCAAACCTAGCCTGGAGTCCAGCCTTGTTAGCTTTTGGCCCGCTCCCAAACATTGATAGTTGCCTGGGGGGGGGGGGGGGGGTATTTGCACAATCAATGCAACACAGGCCTAACTTGACACGCTTGTATCACGTTCTCGAACTCACGGTGCTCCATCGCAAGTTGTCAGAAAATGTGGACGTTTTGATTCATGAAATTTGGACACGTTAATATAATGACAATAATGTTTCTATCTAATGGTATGACGGTAGACCACGGTATGATTGAAATCCATTTCTTCTACATATTCAGGGATGGATGTTCAAACTAGATCAAACTATAATATTTGATACTCATGTAGTTGACTTAGGATTTTCATAACATAACCATCAACTAGGGGTATAGCAAGCACATTAACTTTATAGCATAGGTGCCGTCCTGTGAATATGAGGTGATAACCAGTTACTGGCAAACCCTAACATATCATCAACATATAACAAGATCGAGTGGGCTTAAAAGTAGAGATACTTTAAAATTGGTTGGTGTTATGCAGACATTAAGCACTCTTGATATCTTACGGTTGATTCAACTGTTTTAGTCTATGATACTCTTTGGTTCAGGTTATTGGTGTAATGAATGTTAAGTGATGGATCTGATTGCCTTTCCTCGGACACAGATAACATCTTAGGTCATGCGGATTTCATGTTAGGAACTTTGAAAAGGTAAAATTGTTCATACACAGGATAGACGATTTGTTAGTGGGTGTATACAACAGTTTGAAAACAGTCCATTTTTGTCAATCCGATTAGATGTAGCTAGCTAGCTTTGTTGACGAGTATATTTCGTGTCTGCTTCTTAAATCGGATGTAACGTTACTATTGATTTTTTTTGCTTGGTGGCTTCAAATAAAATATATTGGGGTAGAGATGCAAAAATAAAGGTTATGGTTTAAAAACTGCAGTGTCGTTGTGTTTTCATTTCTATATCATTTCATTGGCTTTCCCTTCTTATTGCTATCATAATAGGTCACATTGGCTGTACAACTGTCACAGGCGAAGGAATTGAGTCATGAACATAGCATTACTCCATACGAGTAAGTTGTTTTCCACATGCTGAAGTACACAAGTCTTTCTATAGATCATTGAAATGTAACAATGGGTTGTGTTACCTCAATGACAAGTTGTGCTGAAAAGTGGTGCTACCTCAAGGAACCATCCCTCGGATATAAAAGCTTTCTTGTCACAACAAACAATACAGTGACTTTCGCACGCGGCCAACAGTACAAACTCACTCACTCACTCACTCATCCCCTTTGCACGTGGTGCATAGAGCCGACTAGTTTCACAAGACCTCACCATCTACCTCTGTCTTCAGCCAACTGTGGTGCCTGTGAGAGCGAGATGTTGAGATTCCACAACTGACTCCGAAATACACAATACATCTTCAAATTCTATCTACTAAGCAATAAAGGCTAACATGAGTAAATCCGTATCATGTTGCAATTAGATTGGGCGTGTGTTTCAGTATCTTTCCAAAGGACAAAGCAATATTTCATGTACTTGCCTATCTTTGCATTGTCAGAGTTGTCTCATCTAAAGATAAGTTAAAATCTGCTTTTGACATTGAGTCTCTCAGATAAATCTGGATAAGATACGCCACGTGATAGAGATACACCGGGAGACATACAAACGAAACCCTGCATTATTAGTCCACAGTTGCATGTGCACTAGTATATAACTGACTCTTTTGAGTGTCGAAAGATTGGGGAAATTGGCCAATAGGGTGAGCGATTCCCAGAGTAGTTAGTCAGCTGATACAGAGGTGTAGGGTCCAAGTGAGGGCACTCCTCCGTCTAGCTAACTTTCTGCCAAATCATTCGGCATCCTATAGCTAAATTTGACAGATATTTGCTATGTTTGTACCACCCAACAGGAGTCTGCTGAAGTCTACCTGTATACACATACCTAAGCCTTAATAAGCTAGTCACAGCACACACCTGGTTTCTTACATGTCTATCATTGCGCCCGGGGGCGTTTCCTGTGGTGCTCATGACCTAGGCTCGTGATGGGTCACAGGCAGCTCTTGTTGGGCAAATCGGGACAAGTGCGCAGTAACCAAACACCCCTATGACAGATATTGTTTGCATGATTTTGGACTGAGTCGGTCTCTTAAAGTTGAGTCAGTCTCCCCGCCCAATACAGTCTGAGCTGGGAGACAAGAAACGACGGAGCTCAAGACCGAGGGAGCCTGCTATCAGAGAAGTGTGGTCTCAGAACTACCACAGGCCTGTTAATTCCCGGTTAGGCTTTTTAACAGTCTTATCAGAACAGTTTTATTCTGTTG
Organism: Branchiostoma lanceolatum; assembly: GCF_035083965.1. NCBI lineage: Eukaryota > Metazoa > Chordata > Leptocardii > Amphioxiformes > Branchiostomatidae > Branchiostoma > Branchiostoma lanceolatum. The sequence goes on along the minus strand of NC_089726.1, from coordinate 14,965,739 downwards.
GTGTACACCGTTGTTTCCCGCGCTTGACCTGTGCTTGTGCAACCTTTCACAGACAGATATTTGGTATTTTTACCTTCGCCCAGAAGGTTATGTTTGGGGTAGCGTTAGTATGTATGTATGTGTGTATATATGTATGTGAATGTGTATGTGTGTGTTTGGATGAACAGCATAACTCAAGAAGACCTAAATGGATTGTATTGGCTTTGATATGTGGGTAGGTCTTAAAGAGACCTGGAAATAATTAGATTTTGGGCCCCCTAGCGGCTTGTTACGGTACTGCAGCGAAACTTCCTGTTTTTATATCCCGTGTTCTGGACATGCCATGGTCTTGATTTTTCAGTAGTAGATAGCTCTTTGGGAATAAGTGGCATAGGTTTGGGCGTCTTTATGGGAACTGCAGGACCAGGGCTTGTTTCAGACTGTGACAGAGAATAACTCAAGAAGGTGGTGACGGATGGTAATGATTTTTGGTACGTAGATAGCTTGTTTCCTCATGTAAAGTAACTAATAACACCGGTGTAGGGTAGGCGGTACCGACGCTTTCCTGGCCGAGGTCAAATTGACAGACGCTATCATCGGTTGTTTTTTTCTCTTCTAAAGTCAAGTTTAACGGTCGAAGGGTGCTTAGGCTGACCGTTCTGTGTGAGAGTGTCTGTGCGTGCACATATGGACAAATCGATTCAAAGCTCATATTGAATCGATTTATCAATTCAGTTGCGGGCACACCTAGCGTTGGAATGTATGCCGCTCGCATGGCTCTCATATCAACACTCAATTCGACTTCCTTGTAGAAGGTCTAAGTTGTGTACTGTAAATCTTGAAATGTTCTTGGTGGTTTTATTTTCGCGGTTTTCGCGCTGATTTTGCCGTCGCGATATCATGACACCGCTAATAGGTGTTTTGTCTTACCTCCTCTCCCTCTGCCCAAGAACCAAGCACTGATACGGTTTACATTCCGTTTTTACCTTAGACTATGTTTTCGGCTCTGTATGTCTGCCTGCTTGAACAGATTTACTTGTTTAAAGTTGTACAGTATTGCAGCCCAAGAAGCATGTTGTAACATCACTTGGTAAACCCCTGAAAGGCTGGGGTCCGTGACAGTTACGCTCAATGCACGCATATGCCATAGCATGGGCAGTGTGTTTGGCCTGAAAAGTCACGCTCAAGTGTATCTGTTGGATCTGAACGCTTAAAACATGGCTAGGAGCCAAGTTCATTTAGTATTACACATTGTATGTTATCCCATTTATGAGAAATAAAGGCAACAGTATCCTTTTACACAACTGCTATTTCGTAATCAATATCATAAACGAAACTAAGTATGATGAATAAAGTGTTAGAATTGAATGGGAAGGAGATCTTATGGAACTGTGTTGGCATCACGTAGTGAATATATATCCCCTAAAAAAGATCAGCCAAGAGGTGCATAGTGCATGGACGTGCTTTTAACTGGCTGGACAGAAATATGCTAGGAGAAAGAAGGATCACATTTCAAACATAGGAGCACCTGGCTCAAAAACAAATAGTACGAGTCGTTGATTCTTTTATGCAAAGCGAAGTTCCCACGAATGACGCTACCTTCAAAAGTAACGCCATCAGTGGTGCGTCGTAAAAAAACAGCGTCTATCCGATAGTGCGCCTCAAGCAGCTGCAGGTCGAGCCCAGAGGTGGCGCATACAGAACAAGAGTTCTACGACCTCATACCTTCGTCAAATGATTTTGACCTTTATGACTGACGTATTAGGAGTGTTTTTCATCAATCATCAATCATACCAGTTGACCCTCTTCACCCAAATAACATAAGTTGTCCAAACCTCCTTGTTATGACTATGAGCTTAACAAAGAAGGTTATGCTAACATTTATCATCAATTATGCAAATAAGCTCCCTCCTTATTAGCATAATTTGATTCAATGGTGTTCACATTCACACAACTTCCTAATGCCACAAGTATGAAATTGCCGTCATTTACTAGTATGGAATTATAGTAGTTTCTCATTAGTTATGCTAATTTGGCCCACATTTGCATATTTCCTATCTATCAACATTCCTCTCTTCCTTAGTTACAAATGTCACATATTTGAATAGTCATATCATGGAACACAGCAGATTTTTAAAATTGCCTCATTAATTATGCAAGTTAGAATTTGATTTGCATAATTATCATCCAATCATACAAAGCATCACGTAAGCTATCTACATACCAAAAATCATGACCATCCATCAAGACCATCTCGAGTTATAGTTTTTCTCATTAATCATGTCAATGAGATTCTCATTTGCAAAGCTGATATCTATTAATATTTCTCTCTTCCTCAGTTACATATGTCACATGTTTAAGAGTCCTATCATGGAAATTGATGGATGTATAAACTTTCCTCATTAATTATGCAAATTAGATACTGATTTGCATAATAAGTATCTAATCATGTACATCAGCACTCAAGCTATGTACTTACAGGAATTTATGACCATCCACCAAGCCCTTCTTGAGTAATTCCCTTTCAAAGTCTGAAGCAAAACCTGCCCCTGCTATAGCCAACCCATAGGTCTGCTTGGAGACTACCTTACCATTATGCCTACAGCTGGCTCACAGCCAATTTGTGTAACTGACGTTTCCTGCCTTCAACATGACCCCTCATGACCTTCTTGCCCTATCCATGACGCCTTGGAAAAACACAGCCGACACGTACACATACTTCAGCATACAATGTAACACATTTTTACACTTTTCTCGTTAATTATGCAAAACACTTCGCCCAAAATCTAATCATCTTGAGATTTCCCACATACACACCGACACACCAACTACGACAACAAACCATCCAGGCGTTCAGGCTCGACTTATTCTGTTCACTAACAGACACACAGACAAGCATCATCGAATAACCTTCTCGACGAAACCATTCGTCGACGAAGGTAATAAGGCTTCAAAGTTCTATATTGTCTCATTGCCAGATGTTTAGAAGATGATGTACAAATGAAATAAAATTTGGTGTCATAATGTCGTACTAAGGACGTCATTTGCGTAATCTTATTGGTTGATGAGATGTTGCTGTGCAAAGTCTAACCCCGCCAGCCTGGGACTACAGTTGATGATGATTGGCTTAAACCGTCTAAATATGATGATTTTCCCGTAAAAGTTAAATGATGCAATATAATCATGCAACCAAATTTTATGGAAAACTGTGCTTGATATTAAAGTCTGCTTGTATCTGGTAAGAAGGTTGGCTATATTCTGCACACTGTGACAAAAACTGCATCTAAATTACGTTAGAAATCTAAATTTTATAGTCTATTTTGCTTTTCGATCACTTCTTGGCAGTCTGCTCTGTAACTTAAAATAAAGATAACGTTATCATCTAAACGTGCTTCTCAGAGAGAGAGTTTCATTTGGCAGGTTTTTGGCACATGCTGCAACTGGTATGTGTTGATTGAAAAGACCGGATTCACGGTGATGCTGTTCCATTGTTGTGTAGTAGACGGTGAAGTCTACCTGTTTACACATACCTACCCCTAGACGGTGTAGTAGACGGTGAACTTTACGGTACACTTGAGATCGTGTCTGACGGTTGATTGCTTTTTAACTTGAAAACGTGTTCGCGCTATCTACTGATAATGATGCAATCTTTCCTGAGCTCCTCCCCGATATTCTACCCCAGGTTTCTTTCGCCAATCATAGAAGTGCGTTCTCCCCATCACCAAAGTGTGGAGAAACCATTTTCCTTAAAAGGCATATTGTGGATGGTTGGCAGAAAATTTGTATATGTACTGCTATAAATTGTTAGATTGGCCCCTGAGCGCACCAGTCTGGGAAAAGAAAGCAACACTTCAGACACTTCTTTCACCGCGCGCAGCCAGCAGAAAAAGTAAGTTCTGGCCGTTTCTTTTATCTCATGATTTACACAAAGTCTGGAATAATATAATCCCCAAACGAAGACTTTGGCCCCCGTTATTCCCTTGCCTTATGAATTTGAGAATCTGTACTTTTAGAATGAAAATGCTGCAAATCATAGACAGAGGTTATTATCTATATGGAGATTAGTTGGGGACCTTGAAGGAAGGAACGTTACTGTTTTAAGCAGTCTTTTCGCCGAAGGGAACGATAGCGGACTGGCGTACAACTTCCAATGGTCGGGTGAAATCTCGGATTGACCATTTGCCTCAAAGTATAACTTTTTTATATAGCAAACGGGCGTTTTTTTTCCATAAAAGTTACCAGTAATGATTGTACATGTTAAATACACGGTAGACATTGGCGGTGTGCTTCTGTCGGCTTCAAAGAACATGGGAGGGGTGCACGTCCGCGTTCGAAAATTCTTAACAGTAGCCACCAAAGTTCTGTCGCCAAAATCATCCGGGCACTTATGAACAAAAGCTACACAAATATCATACTTTCTAACAGAACGCTTTAAACAAAGCGCAGTGAGTCTCGGGGAGGTAAAACGAGTAACGGGTAGTAGATCTGTTCTTCCTTGATCCTGCGTTTATTTGGCATGCCCATGTAGTTTTCCAGTTTTCAGGTTTCTGGTATGTTTTAAATGAAGGAGGCCCACTGCCGTAGAATACGCCGATCGTCAGATCACGACGGCAATGTATTACGTAATAACAGCTTTTTAAAAAAGGCAATATCATCAATGCGCACGGACGGCTCTCGCGGCTCTAATGCCGGGGTGGTAGAGTTGCCTGTCTCATATTAGTCACCCCATCCATGTATTTATAGAATAGACCTACTACAAAGCAAAGTGGCGTCGCGGTGTCGCAGTGGCAGGGTGTTTGGATAGGACGTTAAATGGAGGTCCCGCGTTTGAAGAGAGCCGCATAAAAGCACAGGTTGATTGGGAAGATTGTGACCATCTTCTTATATGCCGTCATCAGCGCACTTACTTCCAAGTTGTAGTTGCTATGGACTGGGTGGCGTTGCTATGTGGTGATTGACTGCGGCGCGCGTCTGATCTATCTCTTGAGTCGATTGGTGTGGTCACTGAACCACGAATGCGTAATCTACAAGTAAAACTATGTTGCATTTCTGACGATTCACACGATCATCCGTGAGAAAATGGCAGCAATTACGCCATGAAAGAAATGTGGTGAAATTCAATCTTCATGTACTTTTGGAAAGAAAATCTGTGTCAAGTTTAATCTTGAGCAGATACGATCCTGATTGTTTACAGTCTCGCCAAAGAGAAAAGGTTGCCCGAGGCCAAGTGAGTCACTCATACCCGAAATTCCAAAGGGACCATATCAGACAGTGCTTTATTGTTTCGTCTACCAAGGTTCGGTTCTTCTTTTGTTCTGGTGTATTTCTAAAAATCCGGCTATAATCCATTGTGTTAATTAAATTTGACAGCTACGGTCAAAGGGGTCGTGGGATCCAATGCTCTTTGTATCAAACAGCTGAATACATTTTGTCCTTTTTGAGATGAAATCTGAGGCCGAGCTCGCTCCAAGTTTTCAACGGTGATTGACACAAGATAAAGCTAGTCCTGCATCACTTCTTTAAAGAGTGGTATTTTCTTCGGAGCTAGTCACAACACACACCTGGTTTCTTTCATATCTATGCACGTCGTGGAGCCCGGAGGCGCTAATGGTTCGCCTGGTTAAACAGAGAATCAAGAAAGCACACTCAGAATACCTAAACAACATCATGAGCGAAGCTCTCGAAGACCAAAGAAATTTTGAACTATGTGAAATGTAAGAAACAGACAGCAACAGGGGTATCGCCCCTTAAACACCAAAACAAGCTTAGCCAATCCAAAGCTGAAGCCCTCAAACAGCAATACAAATCAGTATTCACAGATGAAGATCTCTCCAATATACCAGAATTAGAGGAAAGCCCCTGTCAGGACATGAAATAAGTGTCACTCTTGAAGGGGTCCAAAGACTACTAGAAGGTATTGACCCACGTAAAGCTGCAGGGCCAGACCACATTCCTTGCAGAATTCTCAGAGAACAAAGTATGCCACAGAAGTAGTACTAGTGCTAACCACTCATGCCAATCCCAACTTATATACGTACCCTGCATGATCTGACATAGTTCGACAAGGGCAGTCAGATAGATTTGGCAATTCTAGACTTCTACAAAGCCTTTGATAGTGTCCCACATACCCGGCTGATTAATAAGTTAGAATTCTATGGTATAAGAGTGGGAACCTGAGATGGATAAAGAATTGGCTACTTCACAGACACCAGCAGGTACCCACCAAGGTTAAGTCAGGAGTGCCCCAGGGAACAATCCTAGGCCCCCTCCTTTTCCTTTGATGTATAAACGATATTGATAGAGGTATATCTTCCCAACTGCGACTCTTTGCGGACGACTGTCCCATATACCGTCCCATACACTTAGTACAGGACCAGCAAATACTTCAGAATGATTTGAACACACTCAGTCACTTGGCAACTTAGATTTAACGTAAAGAAATGTTGTATCCGACATATTCACAAATCACGAAATCACGAAAGTCACCTCATTACATGTACACAATGTTCACAGATCCGCTTGAGGTCAACGATCAACACCCATACCTGGGGATCATATTATCACAGCTAGGACCTCAAGTGGTCCCACTGCATCAACTCCATTACTGCAAAGGCAAACAGTACTCTGGGTTTCCTGAAGCGAAACATAAGGGGGGCTTCCAAAGAGGTGAGGGCTAAGGCATATACAGCACTTGTCAGACCCAAGCTGGAGTATGCGGCTTCAGCTTCGGACCCACTGAAACGTGGAAACACACAATCCAACACAGGATAAGTTAGAATCAGTTCAGAGAAGAGCGGCCAGGTTTGTATTCAACGACTATAGACAGTCGACCAGTGTCTCTCAGCTGTTGAGCAAGCTAGTGTGGCCGCCTTTGCAAGACCGCAGGAAATTCACACGCCTAGTCCTACTTTTCAAATCAATCAATAACCTAGTTGCCATACCTTACCAAGACTACACTGCCAAACGCTCGAACAGAACAGAACACGAGGACACTCACGCCGCTTCCAAACCCTTCACTGTAGTACGGAAGTATACAGGGCGAGCTACTTCCTAGAACTGCCTACCTGCCAGAGTGGAACTGCCTACCTGCCAGCTTAGTGACATCAAGCTCAGTCAACCAGCTTAAGGTGGGGTTGGCCCAGCAGATGGGCCTCCCCACCCCCAGTAGTTGCATATAATAGCTAAGGCGGCTATCACAGCACCTTTTATTTCTATTTTGTTCATGTTGTTGTTTCTTTTATTACCGTTAGTTTAGCTTTGATTTTGCACTTTTTGTGGAGCACCACCACCACCACCACCGGCCGCCTTAAGTGTGCACCCTGGGCGTGATACCCATACTCACCCATACCGGGTCTTGCCCAGTAATCTAGATAAGATAACATAAGATAAGACCCACCACGATAAGAACTAGCTCGTGATAGGTCACAGGTAGCTCTTGTTAGGTAAAACGAACTATTGTTATTTTGCTCTATTTATTGACAAATAACGTTTTAAAATGCCAATGGGAGCATACGATTTCTATGGGCCAACTTATGTGCAATCTCCAAAAATACAGGCGAGCGTCATGCAGGTGTCGGTGGGAGCTTGGGCGACAGTTTGTTTGGTGCAAAACATAAGCTTTGAACATAAACAAAGAACAATGTATTAACTCGTCTAAGAATTCTGCATAACGTTTATAATGAAAGACAATTCAATTGCAAGTTAAAGCTTCATTGAAAATAATTTATTGTATATGAAATGCGGACACCACGGACAATACTTGTTTCTTTCTTCTCTTGTTTTGGATGTCTTAACCGACATATTCATGAGCTGAGACAGGAATAAAACATGACTTTCTGAAGTATCAATGACATTATATAGTGTCCTTGGTAGCATGTATTTTTCAACAAAATGAATACCAAGTTCAAAGTAGACATTCATTACAAACGTAAAAGGACAAAGTAAAGTAACACTGGCGCAGACATATGCATCAGACGTTGTCGTGCAGAGAACCTGCCGAAGCACGCCCAGGTGTCGGCCGGTCGTTCATAGCGGGTTTTTCAGGCACATTGCAGGCCGACAGGCCATTTGTGTCCTATGACAGGAACTTCAAACACATGCAACATGTTCCCTAAACATCTTTAGACAGATATTATGCAAGTAAGGGCACAATTTGCATGATCAATGGACACATGCTATAACGACTGTTACGTGATAGTACTTCTAACGCATGCAGATTGGGTAAAAGATCATCAACAGGTATAAATGATGCAAATGAATTTGCATCATTAATAAGAAAATCCCATAGTACATCTATGGTAGATGATTTGAATCTAATAATTGCAAATTAGGGACAGATGAACATCAGGCATGGATCAAACTGATGGAATTCACCAAAATTCTACAACAGAATTTTCTCCATCAAGCTCCATTAACCATTTCACGGAGGTTTGGGTTGTTTGAAAAATTGTTTTTGGTTGTGTTTGTGTGATTAAATTGGCGTACCGATGAAACATGGCGATTATGGTCCCCTAGCAGCTTTTTCAGGCACTGCATAATGGCCGACACCCCCTTGGTGGAACTTCAAACACAAAGAGACGATTATTACTAGATATCAATTATGCAAGTGAGGACCTACTTTGTATGATTTATGATAAAAAACTATAATACTATAGCGGTATATGATGAAAGTTTCATACCTGTGATTGTGATATGCTGGCAATGGTTGGATAAAAGATCATCAATAAGTTATGCAAATGAAGGCCTCATTTGCATCATTGATTGAAAATACCATTTGACATTCATGATGGAAGATTTTAATTTGATAATCATGACGTTTGTGAGTTAGGAAGAGATGAACATCAGGTAGAGATCAAACTTGAAATTCAACAAAATTCCACAAAAATGCGAAATATCATTTTTCAAACTTCGGGCTTTGTTCTACGGGGTTTGTTGTTCTTGCCCTGACGACTATATAAAGCTTCATAACTAGCCGCCTTATTAGAATAGTTCAATGCAAAGGTCTGGCTTTTAAGTTGTAATTATTTAAAGTTTTCTCATGTCTTTTGTCATCAGGTGCGCCTGAGATGGCCATCAAACTGCTCCTGACCCTGGGACTTGTGTTCCTGGTCGGACAGACGGCGGCAACTGAAGTATATCCAGGTGCGTGAAGTTGACAACTGGGGTTGTATCCTTTGTGTCTGCTCAGCAACATTGAGGAATTCTAACAGAAGAAAGAGAGATTTTCAGAATACATGTGAACATTTGAATATTCATTGATTTACTTTCTCGAAGCTTGGTGAGTATTCAAAAGGCCGAGGCCCTCGGTCTTTTGAATACTCACCAAGCTTCGAGAAAGTAAATCAGTCCGAGGCTATTGACAGAATGTTCCTGTCAATGAAAATTTTTGCACTACACGTATTTACAGGATGTTCTTGTCAGTAAGAATGTATTGGCACTATCGACACGGTGTTCCATTGATGATCTTGTGAATAACAATTCATGATTCTGACATCCCTAGCCTTGAGGATGATCCTGTAAAATAGTGCAAAAGTAAGACTTATTTACATTCCTGTGGAAGAATGATTAATTAACTATGAAAATGAAAGAACAAAAAAAAATGTCGTGGCCGAATATTGAACCACCGACCTTCCACATAGTAGGCTTGCAAGTCAGCCACTCTACCCCTGAGCCATTGCACCAATGCTTTGATTGGTTGCCTATTGATTAAAAGGCATTCTTGTGCTTCCTGTCAATTACTTTGTTTCACTATTGACAGGGTATCAATAGCCACGCCGTAATGTCCCAATGTTGCCAGTAACAGACTACCATTGGAGACTATTTGCTTATTGTCTCATTAACCATGTTTCAGATAAGATCGCGTCGCCTGCAGAAGTGCCCCGAGAGGTAGACGACAGTATCGCGGATGAAATCTACAAAACGGAAAACCTGTTGAAGACGCTCCAAGGTACTATCAATCAAATGTATTATCAAAGAATGTGCATGGCATTCTATATAATTCTGCTTCATTCAATATTATATGTAGCCCACTTCTCCTCTTGGGATTTGAGGTGTAGCTACAATATCTTTCTTACTGGCCTCTTTGACTCATCGAATGATGTACACTTTGTTTTCTTTTCATTTTAGAGCTGACTGGAGAAGAGGAAAAAGGCATAACTGAGGATGATGAACGGGAACTGTCGACGGATGGACTTGGTTAGTTTACCAGTAGACGATTCAATTAGCTTAACTAAAGAAAGTTACACACGAGCTTAGATTAACAAGTTTTCCCTAGCCCTGGTTTCAAACCGGCACCGTATCGATTCCTTGAAATCTCAACTCAATAATTAGAAGCATTTTTCATCCTATAAGCTTAAAAAGAAGAGAAGGTGCATGGACTATTTTCGCCATTCAATAGTCAATCATGTTTGATGGATATCATGTTGGAGAACGTAAATAGAGGTTTCGTAAAGAATAGGAGTAAAAAGTATGTTTATGAACTAGAAATATTCATTTACTCCAAAGGTGCTGAAGATAATGGAGTGTCAATGGGTGGATGGTATGGCAACCCTGACGACTAAAATGCTAGTGATCATAACACCCTTTGTGACCACAGATTTCTCCCCTTTTAAATTATTCGCGACTTCTGCTATCCTTAATTCTACTGGGGTTGTCGCCACGTCGAAAGCCTACTGAATATGAATGTATTGCAGCCCACCTACTTTAATTGAATTGTAAAAAATCCGGCTTACAATAATCAAACTCACATTTCAGCAGAGAAACTTTTGCAGGAAGCAAGAAGTGTTGGTAAGTATGTCTGCACTCAGCAATTCAGCTTGTCAGCTTTTATTATATGTTTGCACCATAATTCCAAATCATTGCGCAGAGAAAAACTTATTGCCTGAAGAATCGTAAAAAGATCCCACGCAGCAGATGACCTTGGTTTAGTTTGTTTTTAGGAATATGCAGGTGTATTCTGGGGACCAAGAATACAATTTCTGACACAGTGTTTATCAATGACTGCCCTATAGATGATTATCAATGAGAATCTATCATAACTAATAACCCCCTGTACAATGATAGTACTTTTATACCAGTGACACATATGATTTGGCGACGATTATCCATAGATTTGATGTCTAATGAATTTTTTAAGGTTCATTAAAGGCTGATTGTGGCCTGTGTATTCAATCCTGTTTTGTACATGTGTCTATTCAACAACCCGTAAGTCATGCATGGAAATATACATGAATAATATTTCTATCTAATGACTTGACGGTAGGCCAGGACATAATTTGGTGTATCCACTTCTTCCGCTACAGGTGCAGGAACCAGATGGCAACATATTGATGGAGGGCTAAAGTTCGTGTCAGTTGGGCCATCGGGAGTATGGGGAGTGAACAGTGGCGACCAGATCTACTACAGAACTGGAACTTACAAGAACGAAGCCTCTCCGGGCACGGGCTGGGTACGCATTGATGGCGCCCTAAAACAGATTTCATCCGGCAACGACATTGTGTGGGGAGTCAACAGCAACGACGATATTTATCTCCGATTAGGTCTGTCAATCGTCAACTTGTCTTGTTTCCCTCATCTAGTGCATTATGCTCGTGAAATTCAGAAACTGAGGAAATACATTTGAAGTCTAGAAAACAATAGAATCCTCACCATTTCTGAAGATTTTCTGTCTCAGAAGCGCTGACGCATAAATGTTTATCCCATGTTCTAATACTATAGGTATAGGTTCAAGGTCTCCTCAAGGATCAGGCTGGCGCCAGATTGCAGGGAAACTGAAGCAGGTGCATGTCAGTCCCACCAGCAATCAGGTGTGGGGCGTAAACTCTGCGGATAACATTTATCGTCGAACTGGAATCACTGCAAGCAATCCAGCAGGTGAGATACCGCTTCGATCAGTCGTGACATTCATTCATACAAACTTGTTGGAAAGCCACTGAAATTTGTGCTCTGTCTTGACACTTGTGCTCTCTGGTCTTTATACCAACAGGAACAGGCTGGCAGCAAATCGATGGGTTGCTGAAATTCGTGTCGGTTGGACGAGCCGGCGTTTGGGGAGTGAACACACACGACCAGATCTACTACCGCACGGGAACGGCTGGTAATGAAGCTTCACCTGGATCTGGATGGGTACAGGTCAGCGGCGGCTTGAAACAAATCTCGTCAGGAAATGGCGAGGTCTGGGGTGTCAACAGCAACAACCAGATCTACGTACGACGCGGTATGCTCCTCTATGTTTATACTATATGCAACGTTAGCATTGAAGAGTAAGATAGCATACAAGGAAGATCACTATGGAAAGTACATGATTGTCTGAAACAACTGAAAGTCGGTACATCTTCTAGCTAGAATCTCAGTCTTTTTGTCTGTTCTGAACAGTTGTAGCTTGATAACACACATTCACAGCTTACTCGCTTCTCCTGGTGTCCCCTTGACGATGGTCAATGATTGAATAGTACATTTTTTACTTTCTCATTACAGGTTTAAATGCTGGAACACCACAAGGCAGTAGCTGGCAGCTGATCCAAGGAGCTCTGAAAGAAGTTTACATCAGCTCTAGCAGCAACCAAGTATGGGGTGTGAACGCAGCCGACAACATCTTCCGACGAGTCGGACAAAGCATAGGTTAGATTACGGCCCGGTACCCTAGTTGTTTCCTATGATATTGCAGCAGAACGTCAGGTTTTGATAGCTCATGTTCTGAGGCAAACGGATAATTACCAATAAGGAAATATCTTAACTAAGAACCTTCGTCAATGATAGGACTTCTACACACAGGATACATATGATTTAGGAGGAGAATATCGTCGATGAATTATTCACTGTCTCCTGCCTTTTTTAGGCACTTTCAATGCTGATCGCGGTCTACGTATTCAGTCCTGGTTTCTGTCTATTCTTGACGGTAGATCACGACATAATTTGGTGTATCCATCTCTTCCGCTACAGGTGCAGGAACCGGATGGAAACAAATTGACGGAGGGCTAAAATTCGTGTCGGTTGGGCCATCGGGGGTATGGGGAGTGAACAGTGGCGACCAGATCTACTACAGAACTGGAACTTACAAGAACGAAGCCTCTCCCGGCACGGGCTGGGTACGCATCGGTGGCGCCCTAAAACAGATTTCATCCGGCAACGACATTGTGTGGGGAGTCAACAGCAATGATGATATCTATCTCCGATTAGGTCAGTCAATCGTCAACTTGTCTTGTTCCCCTGATCTAGCGCATTGTGCTCGTGAAATTCAGAAACTGAGGAAATACATTTGAAGTCTAGAAAACAATAGCATCCTCACCATTTCTGAATATTTTCTGTTTCAGAAGCGCTGACGCATAAGTGTTTATCCCATGTTCTAATACTATAGGTATAGGTTCAAGGTCTCATCAAGGTTCAGGCTGGCACCAGATTGCAGGGAAACTGAAGCAGGTGCATGTCAGTCCCACCAGCAATCAGGTGTGGGGCGTAAACTCCGCGGATAACATTTATCGTCGAACTGGAATCACCGCAAGCAATCCAGCAGGTGAGATACCGCTTCGATTAGGCGAGACATTCATTCATACAAACTTGTTGGAAAGCCACTGAAATTTGTGCTTTGTCTTGACACTTGTGCTCTCTGGTCTCTATACCTACAGGAACAGGCTGGCAGCAAATCGATGGGTTGCTGAAATTCGTGTCGGTTGGACGAGCCGGCGTTTGGGGAGTGAACACACACGACCAGATCTACTACCGCACGGGAACGGCTGGTAATGAGGCTTCACCTGGATCTGGATGGGTACAGGTCAGCGGCGGCTTGAAACAAATCTCGTCAGGAAATGGCGAGGTATGGGGTGTCAACAGCAACAACCAGATCTACATACGACGCGGTATGCTCCTCTATGTTTATACTATATGTAACGTTAGCATTGAAGAGTAAGATAGCATACAAGAAAGAGCACTATGGAAAGTATATGATTGTCTGAAACAACTGAAAGTCAGTACATCTTCTAGTTTGAATCTCAGTCTTTTTGTCTGTTCTGAACAGTTGTAACTTGATAACGCACAGTAATCACAGCTTACTCGCTTCTCTGGGTGTCCCCTTGACGATGGTCTATGATTGAATAGTACATTTTTTTTACTTTCTCATTACAGGTTTAAATGCTGGGACACCACAAGGCAGTAGCTGGCAGCTGATCCAAGGAGCTCTGAAAGAAGTTTACATCAGCTCTAGCAGCAACCAAGTATGGGGTGTGAACGCAGCCGACAACATCTTCCGACGAGTCGGACAAAGCTTAGGTTAGATTACGGCCCGGTACCCTAGTTGTTCTCTATGATATTGCAGCAGAACGTCAGGTTTTGATAGCTCATGTTCTGAGGCAAACGGATAATTACCAATAAGGAAATATCTTAGCTAAGAACCCTCTTCAATGATAGGACTTCTATACACAGGATACATATGATTTAGGAGGAGAATATCATCGATGGATTATTCACTGTCTCCTGCCTTTTTTAGGCACTTTCAATGCTGATCGCGGTCTACGTATTCAGTCCTGGTTTCTGTCTATTCTTGACGGTAGATCACGACATAATTTGGTGTATCCATCTCTTCCGCCACAGGTGCAGGAACCGGATGGAAACAAATTGATGGAGGGCTGAAGTTCGTGTCGGTTGGGCCATCGGGGGTATGGGGAGTGAACAGTGGCGACCAGATCTACTACAGAACTGGAACTTACAAGAACGAAGCCTCTCTGGGCACGGGCTGGGTACGCATCGATGGCGCCCTAAAACAGATTTCATCCGGAAACGACATTGTGTGGGGAGTCAACAGCAATGATGATATCTATCTCCGATTAGGTCTGTCAATCGTCAACTTGTCTTGTTCCCCTGATCTAGTGCATTATGCTCGTGAAATTCAGCAACTGAGGAAATGCATTTGAAGTCTAGAAAACAATAGCATCCTCACCATTTCTGAAGATTTTCTGTCTCAGAAGCGCTGACGCATAAGTGTTTATCCCATGTTCTAATACCATAGGTATAGGTTCAAGGTCTCCTCAAGGATCAGGCTGGCGCCAGATTGCAGGAAAGCTGAAGCAGGTGCATGTCAGTCCCACCAGCAATCAGGTGTGGGGCGTAAACTCCGCGGATAACATTTATCGCCGAACTGGAATCACCGCAAGCAATCCAGCAGGTGAGATACCGCTTCGATCAGTTGTGCCATTAATTCATACACACTTGTTGGAAATCCAATGAAACTTGTGCTCTGTTTTGATACCTGTGCTCTCTGGTATATATACCTACAGGAACAGATTGGCAGCGAATCGATGGGGGGCTGAAATTCGTGTCGGTTGGACGAGCCGGCGTTTGGGGAGTGAACACACACGACCAGATCTACTACCGCACGGGAACGGCTGGTAATGAGGCTTCACCTGGATCTGGATGGGTACAGGTCAGCGGCGGCTTGAAACAAATCTCGTCAGGAAATGGCGAGGTCTGGGGTGTCAACAGCAACAACCAGATCTACATACGACGCGGTATGCTCCTCTATGTTTATACTATATGTAACGTTAGCATTGAAGAGTAAGATATCATACAAGAAAGAGCACTATGGAAAGTACATGATTGTCTGAAACAACTGAAAGTCAGTCAATCTTCTAGTTTGAATCTCAGTCTTTTTGTCTGTTCTGAACAGTTGTAACTTGATAACGCACATCCACAGCTTACTCGCTTCTCTGGGTGTCCCCTTGACGATGGTCTATGATTGATTAGTACATTTTTTACTTTGTCATTACAGGTTTAAATGCTGGGACACCACAAGGCAGTAGCTGGCAGCTGATCCAAGGAGCTCTGAAAGAAGTTTACATCAGCTCTAGCAGCAACCAAGTATGGGGTGTGAACGCAGCCGACAACATCTTCCGACGAGTCGGACAAAGCTTAGGTTAGATTACGGCCCGGTCTCCTAGCTGTTTTCGTTGGTATTGCTGCAGAACCTGCGGTTTTGATAGCTCATGTTCTGAACATGCAATGATTATGATTTTTCAGAGGCATACACTAGTAGTAGCACTGAAAAAAACTCCAGCTGATAACTTTTCTTAGTTCAATGGTATAGCACTAGCAGCAATGCAGCCTGAGCTTCTATGTGTAGTTTTATACCTTCTTTTTTTGTGCAAGTGATTGTCTCTTCGTTTTTAAAATTTACTTTCGAACTACTAGGTTACAACATATTAGAACTGTTGTTGTTTTGCTCTTTTGATAAATTACATATAAAAAAATGCCAATAGTAGCATGTGATAATGCAGTATCTATAGTCCAAAGTATATGCAATAGGCAGAAATATTCAACCATTTACTTTTTACTATAAGATGGGTGAAGAATCCAAAAGGTGGAAAACATCACACGGTGTTCAATCCTCCTGTACTTGACTACGGTTTATCAAAACATTACCATCAAGTAGGATATAGCATAGCGCATGCAAAATTGACTATATAATATAGGTGGCGTTCTACGACTTTGGTAATCAGATATAATCAAACCCTCACATATTAACAAAATGTAGCAAGACCAAATGGACGTCTAAAAAGTCAAGGAACCTTGAAATAGGTAGTTGTTACGCAGACAGTACACTTGATAACTTACAGTTGATCCGACAGTTTTAGTCCACTATACTCTTTGTCAGATTATAACTCAGATTAAAATATTTCATTGCCATTCCCCAGACACAGATAAAACTTAGGTCATGTGAACTTCTTGAATGGAATTTTGAAGAGGTACATTTTTTTATACGCAGGATAGCCGATTAGTTACTTGGCTTGTAATAGTTTGAACCTGCACAGGCCAAAAGTCCGCGAATAAATCATTTTGAAGAAGTGTATGCCAACAATGGGAATAAAGTCCTGTGGGCATGCATATGTTCTAGACACCCCCATAACTAAATTTCCAGTCATTTGGTTTGAATACCAGAGCACAGGAGCCTGAAATATACATTTTAGGTCTGAAAATAGCCAAAAAATGTGGATGTTGGAAAAAATGAGTCCCGTTAAAATATACTCAAGGCACCCTCATGCCAAATGTCAGGTCATTTTGATATAGTGCCAGGACACATGAGGCCAAAATATACATTTTTGATCTGAAAATGACAAAAAAAACTAAAAAGTATTTTGAATACTTGTAAATGCCTATATCAAATGAACAAAAAATCATTATCATAAGGTTATTCATGACCAAGTGGTAGGAGAAGAAGATGAAACATGACATAAAGCAGTAATATTTCACATCTATGTCTGTGGGATGGAGTGGAATATGAATAGTCCATTTAATTCATTGTTTTTACGGTTAGATGCCGCTAGCCAGCTTTGTGGACTTGTGAATTTCATGGCTGCTTATAAATGTGATATTGATTTGGTGGCTTCATATGCAAAACAGTTGGGGGTAGACTGCATGTCTTGTGAAGACATTTGGGGACAGAAATGCAAAAATAAAGGTTATGGTTTAAAAGCTGCTGTGTCACTGTGTTTTCCTTTTGATGTTATTTTGTTCAATAGCGGTCTAATTGGTAGAATCATCTGTCACATTGGCTGCATAATGTACACAAATGATGGAATTGAACCATAGACAATAGCAGCATTGCATACGAGTACCCGTAGTGAGCAAATAGCATGTAGATTTGTGCTACTTTTAAGTATAGCTCGACAAGAACAACAACAGCAACAATGGTATAACATTAGCAGTAGTGCAGACTGAGCCTATATGTGTAATTGGTGTGTGTGTACTGCGTGACAACAATAGTAGCATATGATAATGCAGTAATTATGGAGCAAATTATACGCAACCTTTATAGATAGAAGTATCCAAGCATCTACAGGTACTTTTGATAATGAAATCGAGAACGAAGCTAGAATTTAGAAGGTAGCCCAGATCAAGACATTTGATGCTCCTGAGGCTTGACTAAGGTTTATCAAGACATCGCCATAAAGTGGAGGTATAGCTTAGGTGGCGTCCTGTGAATATGCTCATGAGCGTTGATACTCAGATGCTACATATCATCAAAATGTAACAATACCAAGTGGACTTAAAACTATAAAAGTTAAGATATACCGAACAAGGTAGTTGAAATATACTGAAAAAGGTAGTTGTTATGCAGACATTACACTTGCTATTTTACAGTTGATGCAACCGTTTTAGTCTAAGATACTCTTTGAGTTAGATTATTGAAGCAATAACTATAACTCTCTTGGATTTCATTGCTTTTCATTAGACACAGATAAATCTGAAGTCATGCGAATTTCATGTAAGGAACTTTGAAAAGGTAAAATTGTCCATGCACAGTATAGACGATTTGTTAGTAGGTGTATAGAACAGTTTGAAAACAGTCAATTTTTGTCACTCCGATGAGATGTAGCTAGCTAGCTTTGTTGACGAGTGTATTTCATATCTGATTAGTAAATAGAATGTTACTATTTATTTTGCTTAGTGGCTTCATGCAAAAGATTTGGGGGTAGAGATGAAAAACAGGTTATGGTTTAAAAACTACAGTGTCGCTGTGTTTTCATTTTTATGGCATTTCATTTGCCTTTCCTTCTTATCCGTGACATAATCGGTCACATTGGCTGTACAATTGTCACAGGCGAAAGAATTGAGCCATAAACATAATAGCATTCCATACGAGTAAGTCCCTTTCCACATGCTGAAGTACACATGTCTTTCTATAAATCATTGAAATGTAACGACGGGTTGTGGTACCTCATGATCAATGATAAGTTTTGCTGAAAAGTGGTGCTACCTCAAGGAACAATCCCTCGGATATAGAAGCTTTCTTGACAGTGATAGTGAGGTGTTGGGTCAAAGTGTGGGCACTCCTCCGTCTGCCTAGCTCTCGGCCAAATCATTCAGCATCCTATAGCTAAATTTGACTGATATTTGTTATGTTTGTACCACCCAACAGGAGTCTTCTGAAGTCTACCTGTATACACATACCTACCCCTTAATAAGCTAGTCACAGCAAACACCTGGTCTCTTACATATGTATCATGGCGCCCGGAGGCGTTTCCTGTGGCGCTCATGACCTAGGCTCGTGATGGGTCACAGCCCACATGTAGCTCTTGTTGGGCAAATCGGGAATAGTGCGCAGTAACTAAACACCCCTATGACAGATTTTTTTTTTTTTTTTTTTTTTTTTTTCTTTATTCAACCTTTATTAACATTTGCATAACATTACATTCACATAACAATCACATAACATTATAATACATAAGAGTAATTGCGATCAGGCAGTATCGCCTTACGGGGCTATCTCTGTACTATTATTTACCCTGTTCTTAAAAAGTGCAAAATTTGGTTTCATGTTTTTTACATAACATAGGTATATACAGTATTTTGCCAAGAGAATATAATATAAAAGTGTGGCATTGGCCGTACGACGGTAGCATACACCATATACAATCAAATTCTCGTCTAGCTCTACATCTTTCTTTTCATAGTTCCTCCACCAAAGACAGAATTGCTTCCAGAACATTTTAACCTCTTTACAATACACAAACATATGTACTATGGTATGTTTTTCCTTACAGCTATTGCATCGGTGGGTTTTTACTACATTTGTTTTTTTTAACCAGCTGTTTGTAGGTAGGAAATGGTGGATTATCTTGTACTGAAAATATTGTAAATTGGTTTCTTTAGTGACAATAAAGGCGGTAGTATAAACTTTCTCGATGTTGTCTTTGCCAATTTTACGTATGATTTCGTTTTCTCTAGTGGGTGGTATAACTTGTTTTTCTATAAGGGTATCGTATATCTGTTTACATGTTGTTGTGAGGGGATGGATTCTCTCCGTGTATTCAATGATATTTTTAGAGGCGCACTTTTTCCCATTGTTTTTAATATTATCTTTCCAATTTTTTGGTATTGCCGCTTTTATAGAATTGAAGTTCATTATTTGTCTTGAATCCATGGTCAAACCATATAAATTGTGTAGGTCTTTGTTTGTAAGAAAAGATCCATCCTCGTACAACAAATCGTTCAGATAGATAATTCCGGCATCTATCCAGATTTTGTAATATATTGGTGCATTTTTTACTAAAATAAATCTATTATTCCACAAAACTTGCGAACATATTTGTCTGTGTGTTTTGGGTTCGTATTCCATCACTTCTTCCCATGCAACTAAAACATCTTTGTAAAATGGGGGCATGTCGTTAAGATTTAACTGAGAGGTAGCGTAATTGCATCGGAACAACAGGAAGCCTCCCCATCTTGCAAACAAGTGCTCTTTTTCTTTTGATGGGTCCATTAGAAATCTTTTAATCCATATGGCTTTTAAGGCCTTGTTCATTATATTAAAATCGATCATTTTGAGTCCACCTTGACAGATATTGTTTGCATGATTTTGGACTGAGTCGGTCTCTTAAAGTCAAGTCAGTCTCCCCGCCCAATACAGTCTGAGCTGGGAGACAAGAAACGACGGAGCTCAAGACCGAGGGAGCCTGCTATCAGAGAAGTGTGGTCTCAGAATTACCACAGGCCTGTTCATTCCCGGTTAGGCTTTTTTACAGTCTTATTAGAACAGTTTAATTCTGTTGGTGTACACCGTTGTTTCCCGCGCTTGACCTGTGCTTGTGCAACCTTTCACAGACAGATATTTGGTATTTTTACCTTCGCCCAGAAGGTTATGTTTGGAGTAGCATTAGTATGTATGTGTATATATATATATATATATATATATATATATATATATATATATATATATATATATATATATATATATATATATATATATATATATATATATATATATGTGTGTGTGTGTGTGTATGTGTATGTTTGGATGAACAGCATAACTCAAAAAGGCCTGAATGGATTGTCTTGATCCTTGATATGTGGGTAGGTCTTGAAGAGACCTGGAAATGATTAGATTTTGGGCCCCCTAGCGGCTTGTTACCGTACTGCAGCGAAACTTCCTGTTTTCATATCCAGTGTTCTGGACATGCCATGGTCTTGATTTTTCAGTGGTAGATAGCTCTTGGGGCAGTGAATAAGTGGCATGGTTTTGGGCGTCTTTATGGGAACTGCAGGACCAGGGTTTTTTTCAGACTGTGACAGAGAATAACTCAAGAAGGTGGTGACGGGTGGTAATGATTTTTGGTACGTAGATAGCTTGTTTCTTGATGCAAAGATCCGAGCTTTGTACATGACGAAGCTTCGGGGCTTTTAACGACAGACACCGGTGTAGGGTAAGGGGCCCCGAAGCTTTAATTTGTTGGCCGAGGTCAAATTGACAGACGCTATCATCGGTTGTTCTTTTCTCTGCTAAAGTCAAGTTTAACGGACGAAGGGTGCTTAGGCTAACCATTCTGTGTGAGAGTGTGTGTGCGTGCACACGTGGACAAATCGATTCTAGGCTCTTATTGAATCGATTTATCAATTCAGTTGCGGGCACACGGTTGGAATTTATGCTGCCGGCATGGCTCTCATATCAACACTCAATTCGACTTCCTTGTAGAAAGGTCTAAGTTGTGTACTGTAAATCTTGAAATGTTCTTGGTGGTTTTATTTTCGCGGTTTTCGCGCTGAATTTTCCGTCGCGAGATCATGACACCGCTATCACGTGTTTTGTCCCCCTCTGCCCAAGAACCAAGCACTGATACGGTTTACATTCCATTTTTACCTTAGACTATGTTTTCGGCTCCGTGCAAAGTCTTAACCCGCCAGCCTGGGACTACAGTTCATGATGATTGGCTCAAACCGACTAAATATGATGATATTCCCGTACAATTTAAGTGATGCAAAATAATCATGCAACCAACTTTTTATGAAAAGCTCATCCTCGTCCACCAGGACCTTTCCGCTCTACGTTACATCGCTCGCGGAAAAGGCCCTGGTAACACGGGGTGGCATCCATGGTTATTGCAGGTCGACGAGGCTTGCTCATGAATAATTAATGAGCTAACCCTTATTTGGCACAAACGGCAGTTGTACCTCATGAATAGTTAATGAGCTAGCCCTTTTTTGGCACAAACGGCAGTTGTAGCTCATGAATAATTAATGCTAGCCGTAACACGTAACCTGATTGGTTGATAGCTTCCCAGCGTTCTTTGCGCGTTTGCTTCCGATGAGTGGAAGCAAATGGGTTTTAACCCCTCTGATTGGCTGAAGCTGTTTTGGAGGCTCGACCTGCAATAACCATGGATTCCACCCCGTGTTACCAGGGCCTTTTCCGCGAGCGATGTAACGTAGAGCGGAAAGGTCCTGGTGGACGAGGATGGAAAAGCTGTGCTGAATATCAAAGTCTGCTTGCATTTTATAGATAAGAAGGTTGGCTATATTCTGCAAAAAAAACTGCATGTAAACAGGATTTACGGTATTGCTGTTCCATTGTTGTGTAGTAGACGGTAAACCTTGTTCTTCTGCTCCACTCAGACCTGTATTCCAGAGAGAGAGAGAGATTATGGACGATTGGCAGAAAACTTACATATGTACTGCTATAATTTTTTTAGATTGGCCCCTGAACACCAGAGCGCACCAGTCTGGGAGAAGAAAGCGACACTTCAGGCATTTCTTTCACCGCCCGCAGCCAGCAGAAAAAGTAAGTTCTGGCCGTTACTTCTATCTCATGATTTACACAAAGTCTGGAATAATATAATCCCGGAACGAAGACTTTGGCCCTCGTGACGTCTTTAACCGTTATTCCTTTGCCTTATTAATTTGAGAATCGGTACTTTTATAATGAAAATGCTGCAAATCATAGACAGAGGTTATAATTTATATGGAGATTAGTTGGGGACCTTGAAGGAAGGAACGTTACTGTTTTAAGCAGTCTTTTCGCCGAAGGGAACGATAGCGGACTGGCGTACAACTTCCAATGGTCGGGTGAAATCTCGGATTGACCATTTGCCTCCGAAAGTATAACTTGTTTATATAGAAAGCGGGCAGGTTTTTTTCATAAAAGTTTACAGTAATGAATGTACATGTACAATGGTAGACATCGGCGGTGTGCTGCATGTCCACGTTCGAAAATTCTTAACAGTAGCCACCAAAGTTCTAACGCCCAAATCATCAGGATCCGGGAACTTATGAACAAAAGCTACATAAATGTCATACTTTCTAACAGAACGCTTTAAACAAAGCGCAGTGAGCTTGAGTCTCGGGGAGGTAAAACGGGTAACGGGTAGTAGATCTGTTCTTCCTTGATCCTGCGTTTATTTGGCATGCCCATGTAGTTTTCGGGTTTCTGGTATGATGTGTAAATACACTGTATTTGGGAAATACACTGTATTTGGGAAATACACTGTATTTGGGAAATACACCGTATTTGGGAAATACGGTATATTTCGCCCAAATACAATGTGACAGTTACGCTCAATGCACGCAGAATAAAGTGTTGGAATTGAATGGGAAGGAGATCTAATGGAACTGTGTT
Organism: Branchiostoma lanceolatum; assembly: GCF_035083965.1. NCBI lineage: Eukaryota > Metazoa > Chordata > Leptocardii > Amphioxiformes > Branchiostomatidae > Branchiostoma > Branchiostoma lanceolatum. Next base: position 14,942,386 of record NC_089726.1, on the reverse strand, counting down.
GGCATCACATTTCAAACATAGGAGCACCTGGCTCAAAAACAAATAGTACGAGGCATTGATTCTTTTATGCACAGCGAAGCTCGCACGAATGGCGCTACCTTCAAACGTAACGCCTTCAGTGGTGCGTCGTAAAAAACAGCGTCTATCCCTGCACCTCAAGCAGGTCGAGACCAGGGGTGGCGCATACAGAATAAGACTTCAAAGTTCTATCTTGTCTCATTGCCAGATGTTTAGAAGATGATGTACAAATGAAATAAAATTTGGTGTCATAATGTCGTAATTAGGACGTCATTTGCGTAATTTTATTGGCTGATGAGATGTTGCTGAGCAAAGTCTTACCCCGCCAGCCTGGGACTACAGTTGATGATGATTGGCTCAAACCGTCTAAATATGATGATATTCCCGTAAAATTTAAGTGCTGCAATATAATCCTGCCTGCCTACTGCCTACGTGCTCAGGCCAGAAACTGGCCCCTTGCTTTCCAGGAGGATCCTCCAAGCAGTCCTGTCCCTTGCCCTAGCCTCTGCTTCCCGACTGTTTAAGACCGTGTCCTTCACAATTTCGTCTTTCCATCTCTTCGGTCGTCTTCCCCGGGGTCTGGGGGTAGCCAACTCCTGGCTGTAGGCTTTGCAGACTAGTGTTTGTGGGGGTCGTCTTATGACGTGTCCAAACCACCTCAGCTTTCTTGTCTGTACCATTTCCACGATGGTCTTTTTTGTCCCGAGTTTGGATCTGATTTTAACATTTGGCATGCGATCACGGAGCGTGATGCAGAGAATTGCCCGTACGCATCCCATTTCGAAGGCTAAAAGGAGAAGTTCATCTGTCTTTTTAAGGTACAAGTTTCACAAGCATATGCAGCTATGGGGAGTATAAGTGCCCAAAAGAGGCGCACTTTCAGGCATCTACTGATGTCCTTGCGGTTCCAAACTGTTTTTCGTACTCGACCAAATGCTGAGGCAGCAAGTGATAACCTTCTCTTGATGCAATATAATCATGCAACCAAATTTTATGGAAAAATGTGCTTGATATTAAAGTCTGCTTGTGTCTGATAAGAAGGTTGGCTATATTCTGCACACTGTGACAAAAAACTGCATCTAAATTACGTTAGAAATCTAAATTTTATCGTCCATTTTGCTTTTCGATCACTTCTTGGCAGTCTGCTCTGTACTTTAAAATAAAGATATCATCTAAACGTGCTTCTCAGAGAGAGAGTTTCATTTGGCATATTTTGGGCACATCCTGCAACTGGTATGTGTTGGTTGAAAAGACAGGGTTCACGGTGATGCTGTTCCATTGTTGTGTAGTAAACTGGGAACTTAACGGTACACTTGAGATCGTGTCTGACGGTTGATTGCGTTTTTAACTTGAAAACGTGTTAGCACTATCTACTGATAATGATGTAATCTTTCCTGAGCTCCTCCCCGAAATTCTACCCAGGTTTCTTTCGCCAATCATAGAAGTGCGTTCTCCCCATCACCAAAGTGTAGAGAAACCATTTCCCTTAAAAGGCATATTGTGGATGGTTGTCAGAAAATTTGTATATGTACTGCTATAAATTGTTAGATTGGCCCCTGAGCGCACCAGTCTGGGAGAAGAAAGCGACACTTCAGGCACTTCTTTCACCGCCCGCAGCCAGCAGAAAAAGTAAGTTCTGGCCGTTTCTTTTATCTTATGATTTACACAAAGTCTGGAATAATTCCGAAACGAATACTTTGGCCCTCGTGACGTCTTTAACCGTTATTCCTTTGCCTTATTAATTTGAGAATCGGTACTTTTAAACAGAAAATGCTGCAAATCATAGACAGAGGTTATAATTTGTATGGAGATTAGTTAGGGACTTAGAAGGAAGGTACGTTACTGTTTTAAGCAGTCTTTTCGCTGAAGGGAACGATAGCGGACTGGCGTACAACTGCCAATGGTCGGGTGAAATCTCGGATTGACCATTTGCCTCCGAAAGTATAAGTTGTATAGAAAGCGGGTTTTTTTTCATAAAAGTTTCCAGTAATGATTGTACATGTACAATGGTAGACATCGGCGGTGTGCTTCTGTCGGCTTCAAAGAACATGGGAGGGGTGCATGTCCATGTTCGAAAATTCTTAACAGTAGCCACCAAAGTTCTGTCGCCCAAATCATCCGGGCACTTATGAACAAAAGCTACACAAATGTCATACTTTCTGACAGAACGCTTTAAACAAAGCGCAGTGAGTCTCGGGGAGGTAAAGCGGGTAACGGGTAGTAGATCTGTTCTTCCTTGATCCTGCGTTTATTTGGCTGTTTATTTTTTATGTTTTAAATGAAGGAGGCCCACTGCCGTAGAATACGCCGATCGTCAGATCACGACGGCAATGTATTACGTAATAACAGCTTTTTAAAAAAGGCAATATCATCAATGCGCACCGACGGCTCTCGCGGCTCTAATGCCGGGGCGGTAGAGTTGCCTGTCTCATATTAGTCGCCCCATCCATGTATTCACAGAATAGACCACAGTAGCCTGGAATCCAAACCTATTATAGCTCCCGCGGAGCTCTTGCGGAGAGAGACTCGGAAGCTATAATAGGTTTGGATTCCAGGCTAAGACCACAGGCGGTAGGCAAAGGTATTGTCGTTGAATAGCTGCTGAAGTTCCGATCGTGACGTAGTACTCGGCGCGGGGATCACCCGTGTCGAGCTTCCGAGTTCCGAGCGAAACCCCAAGTGATGCCGAAGGCACGAGCGGGGAGTTCGGCGGAGCCGAAAAGGTTTCGGGGTTCGGCGGAGCAGGAAACGACCTTTCAAATATCGCAAATTTCTGCTTAATTTCGCAATCCAGCTCACAACATTAAAACGATTTATCATCGACGAGACATTTACTACCAATCTAGAGTAGATTGCGGGCCTAAAAGTTGTTAACAACGAAAATATACGGCATTTTGTATTGTCGGAATTTGTGTTAATTACTCCGATTTGCATACATCCCACGCCGAGCGCTTGGCAAAGTTGATTTTCATGGGTGCGACCCGGCGATAATGACTTCGTGTGGAGCGACTTCGATTTCAGTGACTTTGAGGAGGACTTTGTAACATTAGAGTAACAAGAATACAACGTGGAAGATAATCTCTTTAACGGCGAGAACCAAAGCACTGCGGCAACCGACGCTGCAAGCGGCAGCTGCGGTACATGTACATATTTCCAACACAAGAATTTGCCCTCCTTGGTTTCACGAGAACTATCGTACATTTCCGTCTACGAAAATCAGACAGAAACAGTGAAAAACCTACTGTTCTTCATATCCAAACGTACTGCTGTGTAGTCCGGAGTGAGCGACCGGAGAAACCGTCGTCGGGAGCATTTTAGCGAAAACATGTACCGCGGCGGTTACCCAACATAAATACTGTAGCCTAAAGTCCGTGAATAGACCTACTACACAACAAAGTGGCGTCGCGGTGGCGCAGTGGCAGGGTGTTTGGATAGGACGTTAAATGGAGGTCCCGCGTTTGAGGATAGCCGCACCTCGAGGACGTATTAAAAAGCACAGGTTGATTGGGAAGATTGTGACCATCTTCTTATATGCCGTCATCAGCGCTAGCGCACCTACTTCCAAGTTTTAGTTGCTACGGACTGGGTGGCGTTGCTATGTGGTGATTGACTGCGGCGCGCGTCTGATCTGTCTCTGGAGGCGATTGGTGTGGTCACTGAACCACGAATGCGTAATCTAAAAGTAAAACTATATTGCATTTCTGACGAATCACACGATCATCCGTGAGAAGATGGCAGTAATTACGCTGTATGCCACAGAAGTAGTACTAGAGCTAACCACTCATGCGAATCCCAACTAATATTTACCCTGCATAATCTGACTTCATAGTTCGACAAGGGCAGTCACATAGACATGGCAATTCTAGACTTCTCCAAAGCCTTTAAAAGTATCCCACATACCCGGCTGTTTTGAAGTATCATTGAAACATTATAAGATATTGTTTTTACTATCTGATCAGGTACGTAAACGTCTGAGATGACCATCAAACTGCTCCTGACCGCGGGACTGGTGTTCCTGGTCGGACGCACGGCGGCAACTGAAGTATTTACAGGTGCTTCAAGTGGTTATTTTATACACAAGCGGAATCATAAACGCAAGGAGGGATGGTCATAAATAGGATAATTTCTGGATAGGTGTGGAAATGCCTAGAAATTGATTCACCATGAAGAAATTTTGGCTTTATCTTGCTTCATTGGTAATACAAATAAAGTTCTAATTAGCATAATCCATTCCAATTGATGGTATCCTCTGTCCAAAAGACATACATCATCTGTGTGAAAGTCCAATTTTTTGACAGAATTCCATTTTAACATTCCATCATTCATTATGCAAATGCCTTCTACGTATACGTGAAAGATACATGGTGATGTACACTTTAATTAAATCACGCATGTCAGAAGTATATCATTTACCACAATTAATGGAATTAAGACATTTTCACAACTCCTCTCTCAAAGACCTAACTACATACCGATTACCATCACAATCCATCCAGACCTTCTTAAGTTGCTTACCACAATTATGCAGAAACACAACAAACACACAGACACAGTACAGGCACACAAAGAACAATACCTCCTTTTTCAGGAAGGTAAATATTGAAATGTTGCTACTTTCCCCATGTTTCAGATGACACCCTGTCGCCAGCACTGGTACCCCAGCAAACCCGGAACAGCATCGGGGATGAGGCGAATGAAGTGGAGCACCTGGTGGAGACACTCAAAAGTACTGTCAATCAATTGCATTTGCATAATATATGCTTGGTCATAAACACCTTTATCTAACTTACACATGTTGCAATATGGACAGTCCTATAATTTTCCAATTAGATGAGATATGGTGTTTGCGTTAATTATGCAAATTAGGAATTTATTTGCATAATTGGTATCTGTTGATGCTCCACTTTCCATAAACTACATACGTTACATGTATTTGAGTCTGATAATGGAAAACACTGCAAATATAGATTTACCTCATTAGCTATGAAAATTAAGTCCCAATTAGCATAATTTGCCCTTCATTGTGTATGTCTCTATCGAAGCTAATTTTGTTAATTTTGTTAACATCTGATCAGATCTGATCGAGGAAGAGGACAGAGCTGCAGAACCTGAAGGGGGTGCTTCAGAGGATGGACTTGGTTAGTCTGGAGGTGTTAAGTGATAAGAAGTTTGAACGAGAGGTTAGATTAGTACGTTGCCAACAGTTTTACCGTCTTTGCTGGTTTGGGCATTGAGAGTAAATTTCATGCTGTTTGAATGTAACCGTTACCTATAATCTTGCTTTTATTCACACGATATTATATCATGTGAATTAAAGCAAGAAATGGCTTTTCCTCTTTGGGAGAGGATTTGTCGTTATTATTTATGGAAAATCTATACATGGACAAAAGTGCTTGACAGTTCAGCTACTGTTGGATCAAATTCATGAACACCTTTGGTTTGACAATTTACTACTAAGAGTAATGATTTGATCATGTGACATGCAGTCATTTTTCATAGATGACCTACTACACTGCTCATCATCATCATATCTGCACAGCTATGAAATAACCATTGCAAATTAAAGAAGTATTTGCCATAACCCTGAGGTAAAGAAGGTTGCTTTCCCCCCACAGATGCCGACCCTCCTGTAGACGTGATGGAGGAACTCGAGAAGGAAAAGGAGCGGGAGATAGATGATCCAATAAATGGTACGGAATATAACTCCTAGTGTAAACGGAAAGCCTGAAAAGTGTATGAACATACTAGAGATACGTGTTGTGTTTGTGTTGTGTGCTGTGTAATGTGTTGTGTTGTGTTGTTGTTCTGAGTGTAGCTTTGACCAACAATGGCCACTAACCAACAAGGGGCAACATTTGCAAGGGTCGCTAGGCATCTCCTCTGATGTGTGAAACAGATCTAACGTTATCATTTCAAAATAAGATCATATAACTGTTACTGTATGTGGCATCTCATGTCTTATTTCTACTGGCTTGTACAACAGACCTTATACTTATTTTCTTTTCCTCTTAAGATCTGAATGAAGAGGAAGAAAGAGAAATGCCTGAGGAACTTCGAGGGGAGACTTCGATGGGTGGAGTCAGTAAGTTTGAAAGTACCTAGTTCTCTACAGCGTGGCATGCTGGGATACTGTACTTGTTTCTGAACTGTGGAAAAATCAGCAAAAAAGGTCAAAATCCTTTTTACTTCCTTTATGGTTGTCAATTATCCCTTAATGGTTAATCAGTGGCGTAAATCATCAGCCCTTTTCGTTAGAGATCCTGTATGAACAGCACCACCTATCAGTGTCCTAAGAAGGGTGAAAGTTAAAATAACAACCACCGTCGCCATGGCAATGTCTTTTTATCATTACCAATCTTGATATAGCAGTTCTTACTCTATATGTCAATGGTAAAGAAAGAAATGATCTTTGCTTCATAAATTGAATGTATATGCAATATATATGACCCTTGCCGGTCAATATATCCAGAGTAGAGTACTAGTATAATGCATGCATCCATGCAGTGTTGAAATAACTAGCTGTCTGGTTAGACCTTTAGGAGATGAATGATTAAGGGGAATGAAATGCAGTTGTGCCTTTTTTGTACTGACCACAACGTAATACAAGGACATAGTCACAATAGGTTTGAATTTTTTAAGAATTTAACTTGACTATCTTAATACTGTATGGCAGGAAACGGAGTTAGAAACATGATAATAACTAAGGAGGGTACACGAAAAGTTCTGACTGACTTGTGAAACGATCTTGTCACCACTGTGCTCTATCTGATATTGACGTTGTAAAACTAGTAAACTGCAAAACTGTGATGCCCTGATTTTTCGACCTAAATACAGGTATCGGACTGAGTTAAGCAAGATCAAATAAATGTAAAACCTTACACGACCTTTGAATCTGTGTTCTGCGACTGAATGACTGAATACAAAGGAGTCCTCTTGGTGCAAACGACCGCAGCAAATGTCTGCACAGAATGGAGGGAAACGTTTTATATTGTTAGAAAATAGAGATGATGTGTTTTTGCTAAGTTCTTTATTCTAGATTAACGTGTTTCAAGTCCAAAACTTTGCCCAGCCCTCGATAGCAAGTAGAATGCTCTAAAATTAACAAGTTGATCGGAATATTTCCATATTAGACACATCATAGGCATTGTGAAGGCCCTGAAATTCCTTCTTTTCTGACAAAGAGTTTATTCTTCTCTTAAACAATGTGAATCTGAGGGTAGAGAGTGTATTTCTTTTCATTATACTTTTGTTAAAGTCAGAAGGCATATAAAGGAAACATTTGTTACAGCATAATGGCTGGTGTTTTTACAAATCAATGCTAAGATTAACTTTTGTCTGTTTCTGCACAGCATGTGACTGGAAACTGGTGTTCAAGGTCCAGGCCAAAGCAGGTGCGGACAGCTATCCTGTCTGGAGTTCCGGCTTCACCTCCTCCAACCTGCCCGAAGATCCGAGGTTGGCTCCGATTGGTCACTACAAAAGCAGGGACGTCGGAATCTGGGAATCACTGAACATTAAGAAGGTAATACCAGATATTTAGAAAACGCTATGGCACTGATGTTTCAAACAAAATACCTTGGGTTAACTTGCACCCTTTGTTTTAACGTGACGGATTGTGTGTTCACGTTCTGAATTGAGTCTTTGTTTATATCGCCGAAAATGCATTCCCCAAACCCTCTCCTATTCTGTGCCCATTTTGGAGGCTACTCGGATGCAGTGAAGGAGATGTGAGATTTGATTTGCTTATTAAATAAAACACCTACACACTGAGATTGTAAACAAGGTTTTAGATCTAGTGTTTGCGTTGCGTACCCACATGTCTGAATACAAAGCAGACCCGACAAATCACTATACCCAACGCAGCAACGCTTCAGGCATATTCCAAGTAGATAAAACAGTGCACAATTTTGAGAAATTATTAAGTCGACTATCGGCCATTTTCTCGGTAAAGGAAAGGTTGAACAGTACCAATTTACTGACAACGCCAACGCTCTGGTATGAAATAATGACTATTAGCTTAACTTTCAACATAAAAGATATATTCGATTTGCAAATATCTTTACTCGGAGATAGATTCCCCTAATGTCTAGCATCATTGTAAGTTGAGATTTAAGATAGGAATGGCCGCTAAGAGTTCGTTGAGAGACCGTTGAGAGACTGCTGAATACCATTGAGAGACCGTAGAGTGCCACAAATTTGACAATTATCTCTTTGGTCATTGAGTCTTAAGGGGTTCGTTGACCACTGATTTTGAGACGATCATTTGTAGGAAATAGGGCCTCACAACTTTAAGCGTTTTGCAGGACCTATCCTTAGCCCCCCCCCCTTACAGACACGTTTATGCGTTTATGTTGGTATTAACAGGTGAAGCTGTCCCTGTACACGTTCAGCCCAAACATGGAAATCCGTGACCTCGTCTTTAACGGGATGGGGAGTAACAAGGACAACTGGTTCACCAAGAGCCGCCTTATTTCTTCACCTTGGGCAGACCTGAAGACCGCACCGACCAACTACTTTTCCATCGCAGGTCACGCAGGGCAAGCCTCAAGCTCGAAGCGTCACTACAGGTGAGCACACCAGACAAAGCATATCAAAGGAATGGCAACAAAACTTTGCCTTAGAAGTTTGAGGCAGTGTACCGTCACACACCATGCCTGTCACGTTCTATGCTTTCCCAGGCACAGAACGTGACACAGCCCGACCGTCACAGACTGTGCCCGGAAGTGCTGTCAATCACTGTGACTGACGGGGCAGTGATGCCCGCGTTTCCATATAAGGCAGCGTGTTTTTGTTTACCGCAGTCCCCCCACCCCCCGTCATCTTTGTTTTTTTGGGCGCTGAGATAAGGAGGAACAGCGTAATTCTCGCTCTGTAAGATAATTGAATAACTTAGACCTAGAATTGAAGTGGCACAAAAAGACAGTGTCTATAACAGATGCTAAAAAAAAAAACAATTTGTAAGACTAAATATATTTTATCCAGGGAAACCAGATCTAGACTAGGATCGGGCCACTTGCCGATTACTTCGACGTCCCGAGGCAGTCAGCTCGCCCGATCTAAATCAATGCTACGGGAAGTTGTAGCCCCGGGCACTGTCCAGGCACGGTTCGTGACAGTGCCGGAGTGTCACAAACTGTGCTTTTGCCCCAGGCACGGTTTGTGACACTCAGGCACTGTCACAATCCGTGCCTGGGCACAGTTGTGCCCCTGTGAAATATTTGCTTCCAAACAGCTTGGTTGTATGTTGCATAGCTGAAATGAGAGAAGTGCGTCACAATCGAAGGACATGGTGGTTTTCAAGCAGAAGTTTGAGTGGATTTTGTGATTAATGGTCGTGCTGGGGACCCTAACCTCCATGGCCTTAACCCTAACACCAAACATAGCCCATACTCAGACCCTAACTCCACGCACGTGCACTACCCCACTTAGTTAGCAAATATGGCGAGGCAGAAATTTGGCGCGACACCGGGGCAAGTTAGGCGATAGGGATATGAACTGCATCTCAGCTGCAGACAGATGTGGCTCCTTGACGTGGTATATCTCAAGTCGGCAACCTAAATATTGTCATCCTATCGATAGACAAGCAATACAATTAGTCTGTACGAAGATGGCCTTACATAGAGATGAACTAAGTGTTTCCATTTAGACACAATTGAACGTAATTGCTTGTCACATACTTTCATATTCATTTTAGGAAATAAATATGAGTATTTATCTGTCAAATCAGGCGGTTCTTCATCAACCGTAACTACGGAGGCTGTTCAGCTGACCGCGGTTGGCTGGTCGTTCTTGATGGAAACTCGAACCATTGTTTGTGGGAGAGGAGGAACTCCGGCAATCCGCGTATCCTGTTTTCCAAGCTGCCCACTGACGTCAATTTCGAGCAAGGTGAATGTACCCAGTAGTGCGTGGCACATTGAACCGTATTAACATTGTTGGGGGTTCTTAACTGTGCTCGAAACTTTTCCTTCCATCTTCGGGAAAGCTTTCAGATCAGCAGAGAATTAAGTCGGGGAAATTAGAGTCACATTCAAAAAACTTAATGTCTTTTCATTGTTGTCCCATTCAGATCAGGCAAATGTGGGTACAGCTGACGTCATGGCCATCTTCATCAAGACCTGTGACGACTAGACGTTGGTGGCGTCACGATGCTCAGCTTTGATCTGTAGTCGCATCGGCAGTATCTGTAATCTGCAGCATCAGTAATCTGAGAAATATAGCAAACTGTAGAATTCAAACATTTGCAACTCCACTGCTTAATACTTCTGTGATAAGAATGATCATCTGTGATGGCAGCGAAGGTCAGGGGTGTATTGAAATGAATAGAATAATGAAGTAACTTGTTTCGAATCAATAGAAGGGGGGTTTTATCAAATATTTTTTACGAAATGCTGCAACTTAATCAGTCTGGAAAGCTACTCTCAACTTGCTCTTTTTTTATAGCAGTGCTTAATCTTTACGGCAATAGTAAAGAAAGATCGATGTGATTTTTGGCTTCATAAATTGAATACATCTGCAATAAATATGGCTTCCGTCGGCCATCCACAGTAAAGTACTAGCATGATTCCAATGTTGACATAGCTAGCTGTCTGGTTAGACCTTTAGAAGGCGAAGGCTTAAAAGAGAAATAAAATGCAGATGTACCTGTTTTGTGCCGACCACAACTTGATTAAAGAATATGGTTACAATAGATTTGGCTACTGTGACAATATAAGTTGAACATGTCAATACTGTACGGCGCGAAACGGAGTTCTAAACATGATAATAACTAAGGAGGGCAAACGACAAGTTCTGACTAACTTGTGAAACAATCTTGTCATCACTGTGCTCCATCTGATATTGACGTTGTGTTAATAAAACAAGTTAAACTGCAAAACCGTAATACCACTGTTTTATTTGGATAACAATATGTTTTATGCAGCATCAGAATACATGTTAAGGGCTAGGCGAGGGTGAGATTACGTGTAGATTCTTCACTGCTTTAACGTGACATGATAAAATGTTTCAATAGAATGTATACGTAAAGGAGTTGAATCAATAAGAGAACAATATGCATTGCACAGGTTGATTTCATAGATTGCATCTTTGTTGCAATTCCATTCTTGAAACATTATTATTCCTAAAATATAGTTTCAGGGTAAAAGAAAAAGGAACGTTATATAATGTATATAAAGGAAATTAAGCACCATCAAGATTCTATTTGGACATTATTACGTTCAAAGGGAACGGTTTAATCAAAAATACTTTACCCAAATAGGGGATGAGTAATGATATGAAAAGCCAAGAACGGATACTTGGTGTGATAGGCACGTTTTTACTTTTCTTGCACCCTTCTGCAATCTAAGAGCAGTTAGACGTTAGCCACAATTGCCCTATATAGCTAGTGACTTATGATCCCCCGCCTGACAATGGATCTCTTGTAACACAGTAACGTCATACCATTACGCCTCCAGCCGGAAACAATGGGCTCCCATTTTGGCGAATAACTACGATATGTTACAAATACTACTGTATACAAGACTTGTATCATCACACTGTCCACAAACAAGACTCAAATGTTCAATGATTGTTGTTCTTTACCTCTTACCATAGTGCTGGCTTCCTCCTTGCTCATGTTTTTCACTGACTGACTGACATTTGAAATGGGCGTCACCTGCAATGAAACGAATATTTTAGACTGTATACGTATGGATATGAGGCTTTATGTTGTTCGTCTGTCGGACCGCTTGGTCATCCAGCATTGGGTGGGTTGAGTCACACGATGCTTTATAGCGTGCTCTTAAACCCCAAATTGTGAGCTACGCCCTTTATTTCCGGGCTGGGCCAATAACTGTTAGATTTACAAGTGCATAAACTTGTTACTCGACTATAAATACCACAAGTCTCCCACCTGGAGTACAGTCTGCACTGGGAGGTAAGGAAGACGGGACCTCCTGATTGACGTATGAAGACACTTCTCTCCTGCTGATACCGGTTAGTAAGACCTTTCATGTTACATTTTGACTGCAACAGTTTCGTGGTCATTTTGTGCAGCAACGAGAACATCACGCGTCCGACGCTACCAACATAGGTTTACGACTTGAACTGAAGTTTTAGGGTGGAGGGGGAAGATTGGGGTTGACCACCGATTTTTATCCGCTGCAATCTGATCAGCACACACTCGTGATTCTGTACGCTCCATTGCGCCTGTACGGGAATGGTGCTCAATGCTTCCACAGTTACACCATACAAAAGATACAAGCTACTAAATGGATTTCTATAGACTGTCCAAATGGGTCAGACGTTTCTAATCGACGAATAAAAATTAGTGGATGCTATTTGAAACTGACGAAACATATGACTGACAAAAGATGGTGGATGCTATCTCTATCCACCACCGACTTGCTTCAGTTATTGATTATTATAAGACACAACTCGAAACGAATGCTTCTGTGTGCACACGGGTGGGAGTTCCAAGGCGTTCGAGTTTGAGTTCCAATGGTTGAGATTCCCTCTTGTTTGGCTTTCCACTCTGACTCATTCGAAAACTGTGTGCATTTCTCGTAATGTAAAACAGGCACTAGGGCTTACTTTAAGGTTTTTTTTAATTTATTGCGGGGTGGTTACGTGTGATGGATGCAGATACTTTTGTCAGCTTCACAGAAGATTACGGAAAGGGTCCAGTGTCGTTCATGTAATATTCTATTGTCCACCACAGTCATGATCTACAGCACGGTCATGTAAACAACTTGTTTGGTCAAGGTAGGGCAAAAGTTGGGTCTTTGCCATATTAGTCAGAAACAAACCATCTCAAGACGTCAAAAGTGTATGCCCTGGGTCCGACAAAACAAACTTTGCTGTCTGTGAAAATACAGGTATATTGTTCTCGATAAGAATTATAGTACGTATAAAAAATACACACCTCTTTGATCTGTCAGCTGATTATGCTGTAAACGTTGTTCATTTATCGATTCATAGTGCCTGTAAAATATGTTCGTGCTCTTCAATAATTGTATAACCTGAAGTCAAACAGTTAAGGTCACGGAGTCACGAAGGCGCTTTGATTTAGAGTTAGAAAAATGACTCAAATGTAGCCTATAATACATGCATACCAGACAATACAACGTTATAATTGCACTAGAACTTGGATTCAACTTGTACCCGGTTTTGAAGTATCATTGAAACATTATAAGATATTGTTTTTACCCCCTGATCAGGTCCGTAAACGTCTGAGATGGCCGTCAAACTGCTCCTGACGGTGGGGCTGGTGTTCCTGGTCGGACGCACGGCGGCAACTGAAGTATTTGCAGGTGTTTCAAATGGTCATTTCATACATAAGTGGAATCATAAAAGTAAGGATGAATACTCCTAAATAGGATTTTTGGATAATTTCGGGAGACATGTGGAAATATCTAGAAAATAGAAGACATTTTCACATTATCACATCAAGAAAATTAGACCCTTATTTGCATAATTGGAACCTGGCATAAATTATACATGTAACATGTGTTGGCATCCTATCATGGCAAAGCTAGAATTATAAAATCTCCACAATCACAATCCACCCAGACCTTCTTAACTGGCTGACCACAAATATACAGAAACACAAACACACAGACACACAGGCACACACAGAACAATACCTCCATTTTCGGGAAGGTAAAAATGGAAATGTTGCTACTTTCCCCATGTTTCAGATGACACCCTCTCGCCAGCAGAGGTACCCCAGCAAACCCGGAACAGCATCGGGGATGAGGCAAATGAAGTGGAGCACCTGGTGGAGACACTCAAAAGTACTGTCAAGTCAAGTTGAACTGGCATGCCAAGTACACGGGATTCCATACTGGAAGTTAAATCAAAATGATGCTAAAATAACTAATGCATTACATGCAGAGATGCAGTAACAATCGCCAAAACCTTTTAGCTGATTTAATGTTAACCCATGTGAGAAAAGGCTTACTTTATTGACTGCTAAGTCGCTCCTCTAGTGAAAACATGCCTCAGCTTTACACAAAATGCCGCCAGACAATAATTTGTGTGCCCCATGGGACCCTACGAAGGGCCCAAGGGTTTTGCTGCCTGCGTCTATTCAGAGACTGACCATGTTCGTGTCTTTTTAATTTTGTTAACGTTGGGTAACCTAAATTCGTGGGGTACTTAAAGTCGGGATTTTTCGAAAACGGGGTATTTAGGGATATGTGCTAGATGCAAAATCAGTTATAACGCCAGCAATGCAAAGCAGATAGACTAACGTATTCAGAACACTGGCTGAAAAGCTTCGATAACCATGCATTAGAAGTTGGCGACGTCAAAAACTCTCCGTCCCTTATTGACAGAGTCTGGGGGCTTCGTGGGAGAATCACCCAGCACGGTTGTTCGCTGGTTTATAAGACAAATGTCACATCTCCTGCCTGCTAAACACAATTATTTATAAGACAACTTATTACAATCTCTTTTGCTAACCTGCAACTGGATAGCAAGTGTGATCAATCATCAAAACTCCTCTCTGTTGCTACAACCTACGGCACGTGTATTTTCCCGCCGCCATATTGTTAACCAGAATCCTGTTGTCAAGCAGACGACAAAGGTTTGTGAGGAACACTTTTTTGTCTAAATGTTGCGTGTGATAGTGGACTGAGGAAGATATTTTCCTCAAAGTTTGCTCCTAACACAACAAGGAACACATGGACATGGTAGTATTACCATTGCTACGGCATCCAGCTAACTTCCCATGAATAATGTAACGACTTACACGTTGCCCGATGATGACGATGGGCCGACTTTGAGTGAAGTTCTACCGACTCAACACACGGGTTGTTCCCGAACTGGCCTGATGTGTGCGGTACGGCCGTTTTTTCGTGTATTTTTTTTACTTGGACACGTCTATATCCATAGCACTCTCCTCAAGCCAAGGATAGAACGAATAGCTGCTGTATAAAATGTGATTAGCGGTAAGATATTCAAGACGAATCTTCTCTCCCGAATTAATGTGCCCCCCTGTCCGACAGCACCATAATTGTGCGTGCGGCGGACGGTAGTTTCAAGTTGAAATATTATGGTGTCAGCACGACTAGAGACAAAATCTACCATATATATGATTAGTGCAAAGATAATACATGATACTGACAGAATAATAGAAAAAAAGGATGGTTTATTGTTCTGCTAGATTGATTTCAGTCAACCATTATCGGAAAAATCCCGAATTTAGGTTACCCAACGTTAACATCTGATCAGATCTGATCGAGGAAGAGGACAGAGCTGCAGAATCTGAAGGGGGTGCTTCAGACGATGGACTTGGTTAGTCTGCAAGTGTTAAATGACAATAAGTTTGAACGAGAGGTCAGATTAGCATATTGCCAACAGAAACACGTCTTTGCTGGTCTTGGCATTGAGCATTGAGAGTACATTGCATGGACTGTTTGGATGTACCTATTACCTTGCTTTAATTCACATGATATCGTATGTGAATCAAAGAAAGAAATGGCTTTTCCTTTTTGGGAGAGGATTTTTCGTTTTTGCTTATTGAAAATCTATACATGGACATAAAGTACTTGACAGTTCAGCTACATACGTATACAGTTTGATCAAATTTAGGAACACTTTTGGTTTAACAAATTATTACTAATAGTGATGATTTGATAACGTGGTATGCATTCATTTTTCATAGGTGGCCTACTGCACAGCCCATCATCATCATATATGCACAGCTATGAAAGAACAATTGCAAATTAAAGACGTATTTGCCATGACCTTGAGGTAAAGAAGGTTGTTTTCCCTCCACAGATGCCGACCCTCCTGTAGAAGTGATGGAGGAACTCGAGAAGGAGGAGGAGCGGGAGATAGATGATCCCATAGATGGTACAGAATAACTCCTAGTGTGAACGGAAAGCCTTAAAAGTGAATGAACATAGAGACACGTGTTGTGTTGCGTTTGTGTTGTGTTGTTATGTTGTGTTGTGTTTGTTGTACTGTGCTGTTGTACTGAGAGAAACATTGGCCAACAATGGCTAACAAGCAACAAAAAGCAACATCTCCTCTGACTTGTGAAACAGACCCTTACATTACCATTTAAAAATAAGATCCTATACTGTATGCAGCATCTCATGTCTTATTTCTGCTGGCTTGTACAACTGATCTTATAGTATTTTCTTTTCCTCTTAAGACCTGAATGAAGAAGAAGAAGAAAGAGAAATGCCTGAGGAATTTGGAGGGGAGACTTCGATGGGTGGAGTCAGTAAGTTTGAAAGTACCCAGTTCTTTACGGCATGGCATGTTGGGATACTGTACTTGTTTCTGAACTGTTGAAAAATCAGCAAGAAAAGTTAAAATTCTTTTCGCTTCCTTTATGGTTGTCAATTATCCCTTTATGGTTTGTCAGTGGCAGAGACAAAACATAACTTGATCCTCTTATCCAATTTGAGATATGTGATCTGAATCAATGGATCTTTGATATCTTCAGTCTTAAAGCCACGTTGCATGTTTCTGTTAAATATTCAAATAGGTTGGGTTCGATATTGATATCACTAAGCTAGCTGCCGTTCATGTGAAACCCATTTACCTATTTTCATTTTGGTGCTCTTCCACTTTTGCAAGAGGACAAAAAAAGACTCGCTTTCCTCTATGTAAGCAGATATCAACGCTACGTTAGGTCTAGCATTAGCTTTGCTTCTAGTACATTCACTACTGCTGTAATTGTTGACCTCTCAAAGTAAGTATCCTGGCTATGGGTACAGTATGAATAGAGAATTGTGGTGTAAATGCCAAAGATGTGAAAACAAATATGCTGATAATTCAACTCTTATTGCTTCTATACCATCCAGCTGAAGAACTGGAGGAAGTGCGGCATGTTGTTAGTGGTCAGTGGAACATTTACATTTACATTTTCATCATCATATATTGAGTGCATGGTGATGCTGATGTGCATACACATTATAGCTTTGCATGTGTATGTATGTTATATACATTCACATTCTGCTATGATATATCTACCTTTATCAAATTCAACTGAGATGTCGACTGAAGAGCAGTTGGTATGGAAACGGAGGGTGTCTGTCTTTTATCAGGGAGTTGACTTCCTTCCTTGATGACAATGATGTATATGGGTTTATTGATTAAAGAGAGGAGGGACTGCTCATATCATAGCATGCTCTAAATCCATTGATGCCATTCCAGGTCACATGTGACCATAATACCTTATCCACTATTGCCACAGCGCGTTGTTAATGGAGTATTTTACATCATTTGAACACGGCTACTGACTGAAAACAAATTCACCCAATTCAGAACCGTTCAGGTCGTGTTCAGTAAGCCTTGGGCTATTCTTCCTTCCAGGACTCCGGAGGCTGGTCCGAGTCTGCGAACACCAAACATTGACCATTCGCTGCCCTGCTGGACGACAGATAAACATAGTGTCTGCCCTGTACGGCCGGACCTCCCGTGGGTACTGCTCCAACGGTCCCATCCGCACGACGAGCTGCCGGAGCTCCAACAGCCTGGCTCGGGTCAGGACCAGCTGCCAGGGGAAGTCCAGCTGCTCGGTGAGGGCCTCCAACAGCGTGTTCGGGGATCCTTGTGTCGGCACCTTCAAGTATCTGGAAGTTAGGTACGCCTGCACTGGTAAGTACAATTCTTTTAACCTTTAGCACTCCGAAGTAGCCATTTGGCACTCAATTCCCTATTGGTTACAGAGTTAGGCAGCGGGGAGAGGGTTAATTTGTGCGATAACAAACAATGCTGTGCTACGGGAGACATAATTACATATTTTGTTATAAGTTAAATTTTGTTGTAAGTTAAATATCTGCATCATTTAAGGAATTGTAATTCCCTCTAATAGTCAATTGTCCCATGAGGCTGTGTTAAACCCATGCATGGAAGTCCTACTTGTAGTTTAGCTATGACGTTTGTCTTCAATGACATCTTCAAGTCAAAAGTACTGATGAGGGAGGGGCAGTTGGAGGGGGTAGCCCCTGTTTAAGAATGTGCTTAAGGCCACGCTGGCTTCATTTAATGGATGACATCTACATGGAAACAAAACAACCTACTCCCTAAAAGAACAAGTGTAGAAGACTACAGTTATGCCTCTTTCCTCACACAGGAAGGGGAAGCCCAGGGTACACCAGTCTGGGCTGTTGGAGGGACACTGGTAACCGCGCCATTCCGACACTCGAGGGGACAGATCCACGCCTAGATGGCAGCTATGGTGCCCGCCAAAACCCCATAGAGAAGTGTTACCAGGTAGCACTTTCTCGTGGCTTCGCCGTGTTTGCTGTACAACACGGCGGCTGGTGTGCAGGGTCTACTGATGGCCACAACACCTACAACAAGTACGGACCTTCCACGGCCTGTAGAGCGGACGGCGAAGGCGGACCTTGGGCAAATGCGGTCTACCAGATTACAGGTCAGATTCCAGCAATTGGTGAATTTCTTTATATTTCAAAAAAGTGTAAATGCCATACCATTTTGCTCAATTCAAGCCATGTCCTGCATATTCAATTTTTTTACACTTCCTAATGACTTAAATATTTAGGTATGTGTTTTGTTCAGTCTTCGTCCATCCACACTTGCACCAGTTTTAGGGTGCTAAAAGGATGTCATCCTTAAAATCATGAGTGTGGCCAAATTAGAACTGGGAATTATTCTTTATTCCCATGGGTCTTCAGGGTTTCTAAACTTGTTGCTAAAATGTTTTTAATAGATACATGACATTGAATGATGCCCATTACAGGACGACCAACAGGCTGTCGTGGCTGGACCCGCTGGTACGACCGTGACAACCCGTCTGCCACCGGAGACTGGGAGAACCTCTCCAACCTCCGCCAGGAGAACCCCGGGCAGATCTGCGCCGCGCCCTCCGGCATCCAGGCCCGCGTCAAAGGCGCCAACACCCCCGCCTCACAGACTGGGCGGCAGTTCTCCCACTTCAACCCACAAGCTGGGTTTGTGTGCCAGAACAACGACCAGAGTGGAAGCGACCGCTGCCTGGATTACGAAGTGCGCTTCTGGTGCCCGTAACGAGCAAATGCAACAGTTATGCTATCAGTAACAATAACATCATCTCTATTGTTTGTTCAATAGCACAACATTAGCAGTGGTGCAGACCAAGCTTAGAAGTGTGTGGCCTTATCCTCTGGCCGAGTACAAGGCCTTTCCTGTGATGTTTCCATCATCATTCTTTCACTTTTGCATAGTGACACACTAGTATTGGTCTTTTGGCCAATGCAAATTGATCTTTTGCTGCTACAAATGCTAATTTTAGTACACAACACAACAGTCCTCTTAAAGGCAATCACTCTACAATAAACTGACAGGGTGTAAAACAAATTGTGCCTTCCCCGATCAATTGATGTTTCCACTGATATCAATTCCACAGCAGTTCAATAACAGGCCACTCTCATATCTGAGTGAATATCTCAACATTGATGCAATACGTCCTCACAAACACACAGCAAACTCATGTTAATAATTTGAAAATTCAACACCACCAACTAAATTTCAACAACATGCGAAATCTCAATGCCAAGACCACACAGCTAAGTCGAACCTTCATTTCATAGAGATCAATCTTTCTTTAGACTTGTACTTTCAAAAAAATACATTTTATGCAGACAATACATTTGATGCACTGATGCAATTTTTTCTTACTCCCTTCCTAAGATAAGGTATGTGGTAAGAAGTAAGGACGCTGGAGACATACACACAAGAGCCTGTATTATTAGTCAAAAGCTATCATAGTGCATGTACATGTACCAAACCAGTATACACACATCCCCACATTAATTGAACTGTTCCTTAGGCTTATTCCACTTACAGGGAGGGTTGAACCATTGGCTGCTCTCTTGGCAAATTGTCAGGAGAAAGAAAAACAAAATCTGTGAAACATAGGTATGGAGAGAAGGGTTTATTTATCATAGGACTGGGTTGCAATAAACAATGATAGGGTTTGGGATATGGAACAAACCGAAAGGACTAAGGGATACAGGATTTCTAACACCACCCCCAAAACTTTATTTCATCGTGGCCCTCAGGGCCACTTAACTTCCTTACAATATGCCACTCCAACATACAGAGCACAGAGGCACTTCTGAACAGTCGGCAGGGGCCGTTCAGAAAGGTTCATTTTTAAAGCAGAACTTTGACAACCATCTGTACAACATCCAAGTAATTGTACATTGAAATATTATATATTTGTCCACTACACAGAGGCCTTGGTAAGCTTGGTAAGCTACAATCGGTGTTTCCCCTACCATCATCACTTTGGTATAGTGGCACCAGCTAATCTCCAAGCAGATCTATAGGTTGCATAAAGACCGTATCAAACTGGCAGAGGAAGTACGTTTTGCAACCCAAGATTGCATTACAAGCTCCTTCTTCCAGTTGGATACGGTCTTTGCAATCCATTGGGTCTGGTTGGAGACTAGCACCAGCATGGCAAGAAAGCTCATCACTATGCCAGAGACGGGTCACAAACTTGGGATATTTACATAGAAACTTACTATCTATCCCAGACTAGCAGAACAGTTATCAATGTAGGGTACCTTAAATTCAACTGATGCCATCATACCACCAAAAACTGTAGGGGAAAGCAGTGACAGGTCAACATACTACAACAGACTGAAACAAACCATGGAGCACTTCCAAATATTCTGCAAAAACATGCGCAGCCATAGTATAGTAAACACAGACTGCTGTAAGTAAAACCTACCTTTGACAATTGTAGTTAGTTTGTAGTTTATTTTAGCATGATCTCCACACATTGATTATACACAAAGGCCTGAGACAAGTAACATACAAAACTTGTCATTTGTTGTTGTCAATGTTCTTATAACTGGAGCCAGTAGCATGGTATAAACACTATTTTTATATACCTATTCTTCACATATACTATGATATAGCAAAAATTAGGAGAAAAAATATCAACTTTGCCCCTAGCCACGACAATGCTTTTGGTATTGTATAATACTATGTGTGGTTAAGGTAGTACACACAAACCTCCCTGTTCCCCATGCACACATCAAATATGTACATTAAATATCACATGATGAAGCAATGAAGCAAAATTGGGCAAAAAATATGTGTTTGCTGACACAGTATGTCAAATAAAGCGTGCTATTATTGTTTGGATCCATTTCCTTTGCTACAAGTTCTGGGATCGGTTGAACTACAATGCCAAGTGTAGGCTTCTCCAATCTAACTGCAGATTGTACAATCAACAACTGGCTTCAGTCATATCAGTTCTAACATACCTAAGAATTGTCAATTTCTTCTTGTCATCTTCCCACAAATATTGTCAAAATACAAAAGTTTGGTCTACTATTGAGATCATCACAAAAATGTAGTTTTGCCTAGTATAAGCATTGAATGCCTTTATATTTGTTTTGTTTATTTAGTTCTTGAGTTTTTTATCTGCATTGTGGCTGTTTTAAATACAGGAATGAATTTTGATCCAGACACCATTTTTCCAAAGTAAATCCATCCTTATGAAAGCTACAATTCACTGTCTACATGTCTCTTCCTGAAGCCATGACTGTTGGCATCTATCGGCCGCCACTCTTCGAATGTTGAATTAGCCACTGCAATGTGATGTCTGAAAGGTAAGATTGAAAAGTCAGCACCAGGAGATACAAATGTATGGGTGTGTGTAAACACTGGTTTAGTCTTCCCAGTGGAAGGGCTACTTAGAACTAGACTTTGTCATGGGCCATGATACTGGAAGGTTCATTGCATAAAAGGAGTCAAAGAACTCTCTCACCTTCAATACATCTATACACACCCCTTTCTGAAAGGTTAGTCACATCAGCAATATGGCTGTTGTTTTTGCATTTAAATGTAGTACATGTGCAATAATCTACAGTCAAACAATAACTTTCCTATTGATTCTACCTTTCATATATCAATCAATGTTACATCAATATTACTCATCATTATGCAGGGTCTACCTTTTGAGATAACAGTGTGGGGCAGTAGAAATTGAATCACGTAAAATCATCTCATGACCATGATCAGAATCATGTCACAATGACACAGATCCATAGGTATGAGACAATTTGCCAGCAACGCTATGGATGATCCCTATGTATGTATCTAATGACAGATGCTGTTTGGCTGCACATGATATCAATCCAACTCATGCCTGACCATTTTCATTAAGTCCACCATTTAGTTGCATGCTACAATGCATACCAGGGCTCGAAATTCATTGTTGGGAATAGGTGCACAGAAAGAATTGGGTGGGTGCACCACATAGAATAAAAGTCGAATGTCAGCGAAACATAATTACAACGTTAAACACTCTTTTGTGCAACCATCCAATTCAATCTGTAATTTTATAGCTACAGTATTCTATAGTAATTCTATAGTAATTCTATAGCTATTCTATAGCTAACTTCAAAATTTCAAACAAGTAATACATCAAATAAAAAATTGTCTTTTCTGATACTTAAATTTCAGTATGTTCTGTATACTAGTGTACAATTATAGTACCCTATAGCATACAAAAATATCTAAGTGCACCCACAGTCACAAATTAGGTGCACAGCTCCAATTTTGTGTGCACAGGTGCACATGCACCCACTATTTCGAGCCCTGCATACCCTATGCATTTTGTTACTGCCCTGATTAACAGTAGCACAGCCAACATCATCAAAACTAGAAACAAGAAAGCATCCTCCACACATCTAAAGACAGTCTGTTGTAGCATTCAGAACAGTACTGAAGTGTACATCCTGTCCCTGGACGGAAATGTGCTTGTTGGGACGGAAAAAAATTCAACAACTTCCGTCCCAATAATATCAATTTCATGAGATAAAACTGATGAAAATGTATTTTTTAAGCTTAAAATGACAAATTCAACAATGAAAATTAAAAAATCGGCTACCAAGCAATGAGTCGGACAGAAAAAAATTTAAAGCTGGAGACAGCCCTGATCTGATCTAATATTCTACCATGTGGGGGCATACTCACCTATGTTGTCTTTCTCCTTACAGGAGATGGAGTAACAACAGATTTCTCTATCCTGGATGGCAGACAGGTTCCTGGAACACAGGGTACATGTCTTTTAAGACACACAAAATTCCACAGGACAGGCCATTTGGTACAAATGTCCTATGTTATTTCTATATTGAACACAAACTGTAGTCACCACTAACAACTATAAGTGCACACCATATACAAAACCTGAGCCCAATATCTTTCAATGGTCAAGACTGTGTGAGGTCCTTTGTGGAGTTTTTTTTTTCTCCAATGTTTATCATTATAATGTAAATGCAATTACTTTTGCAGTGGTTTCATCTCAAAGTAGGAGGGAAAAGGAAGTGTACATGGCGTTTGAAGTGCACAATTGAAACAATCCTGTAGTACAATAAAATTACAAATCAGATATTCCTGGTATTTTGCAGTACGAGGTCGTCACAAAAACCACGAAAATATAACTACTGCAAACATATCAAGATTTACAGTATCCCTCTCTTACAAGTTGTGCATCCTGCTCAACCTTCCAAACATCAGAAGTTCTCATGCAATTTTCCACACTGCTGATTAGGTGTCTGTTGGATACAGTATTGATTCGGAAAAGAGTAGTTCTTCTTGATAGGCAGCAGGTAGCAAAGTGATGTGCTTTCTATCATATCTTTTCACCCACTCAGCTCTTCAGTACGATGTAGGACTTGTTAATGCAAAAACCTGTATTCTGTTAACCTATCCTGGAATGCAATTTAGTACAAACACAGTGGCACAACAAACAAAATGTAAAGCCATTGTTGAATCTTCACTTCATAAAGTTTCTATCAATATTGACTGAATGATGGTGCAGCTAGATACCTGGACAGCGATTTCTATCACAGGCTTCTTTTATGTAGATGCTAAATGTAAGCCTGTATACAATGTAAAACTGTGCTTACACATATATATAAATTGATAATACATTGATAAGACTTACAATCTTTCAATCAGCTCCTTCTCATCAAGGGCATTAGGCAGATCCTTCTTGTTCCCCAAAACTAGAACCTGACGATGAATAAATACACAAAGAGCATTAAAAAAAACAAAAAACTCAGCAGAGAGCCAAACGAAGAACTAAATGGCTGACATCACATATCATGAAAAAAATAAGACTATTGTTACTATATTGTCACTGTTTCTCAGCATTATCAGTCAAAAGATAAAAATGCTAAAGAACTACATTGTAGTCAAGAGCTACAACAGAGCTTCGATAGAATGCACAAGCGTGGGAACATTGCGTACCGGGATACCGTGCAGCTGTGGCTTGTCCAGGAGGTTGTGTAGCTCGTTCCGTGCCGCCTCAAGTTTCTCGTGATCTGCGGCGTCGACCATGTATCTAAAGGGGGAGATCAAAGAAGCTGGTCTTACGACTCTTAGAGAAGGTCAATCTATCACTTTGAACCCTGGCTTTCGTAATACACACGAAGACACAAAAACCTATTTTCAAGGACTATTTCTGTAACATCTTTATGTACACTACATGTACATGCCCCAGACCCCCATGCTACAAATCTTGTCAGTTTAGCATCATTAAAATGGTTTATATGTATGGCTATGAAAAGTGCAATTTGCACTCGTGAACAAGTCAAATACAAAACAGAGCATATTTCTTGGCAAAAAATGTTGAAGACAGTAGCAAAAGCACAGCATTTATGTCACTGCTGAGACATAACTTTTATTTGATAAAAAGACTATATACATATACAGTGTATATCATGATCTTGGAGAAGGCCTCATATTGTTGGGTACCAAAATTCTTTCTCCCATATCTACCTACCTACGGCCTAGTCCCTTGACCTCCGGGTCGTCATATCACCTGTGTTTTAAAAAAAATGTCTCTACTTACACAATGCAGTTGACACCCCTGCAGTAGCGCTCCCACATGCTTCTGAACCTGGGCTGCCCTCCAATGTCCCACAGCTAGTGAAAAAAAAAAAAAAAACATGTTAACAAAAAAAAAAACACGTTAACAAAAAACAACATGTTAACAAAAAAACAACATGTTCACAAAAGAGAAACATTATCTTACATTCCCCTAACTTCACATTTTCTTCCTTGTATATAAGGTAGGTGAATCTTTGAAATACAATGGTACTTGACAACAATTTTTACCATATCATCCTAACAAAATATGGTCCTTTCACCATAAAGTAGCCATCACACTTATCCTAGCAATAGCAATTCAATCTGTCACTGTGTGTTATGTACAGTTTATGCATATCATTATCATACTGTGTATTGATTTTAGCTGCATGGTTCTCTTTGATGAAACAGATTCTATTCTATCATGGGCCCTTAAGATGCCTGTTCAGCTTCCCTCATCAGCAATGCAAACACAAACTTGATTAAACTCCACAGCACAAAGATGAAACATCAATATGTGTACAGCGAATATCACCATGAATCTGAAGTGATTGAGTAAATGACAATTGAATACATTTGCATTGGAGACAGCTAAAATGATTGCCCAGGCATAAAGATAATAGGATAGTACATAGTAAGTCTTGAAATTATTATTAGAAAATGTAATATGTTCTAAGAGATACACTGAAGGCCAGGGCCATAATATCTTTACAATGGCTCTGAAGGGAACTCCGGCCATTCTTACCAATTGACCCGAGCTACCTAATCAATAGTCTACAAAGGGAGACTGTTACGAGGGATACATCTGAGGCTCATTGTTATGCCTTTTCTGCATACTGTTGTTGGCAGTGAAGGCTTCTACATACACCTGAACTGAATACTGAGAGACAATAAACACATTACAGCTATTGAAAAAATATCTAATTTTTGACGATATTCCAATTGAAAATTGGGTTACTGGTGCAACTAAAGGTTTTTAGTTACCGGTATTACATTTTGTAAGAAATCTGAAGGCAACGCAATCAAGAGGAGACGTGATCAAAATAGATAAACCATTTGAAAGATCAAAATATCTTAATATCATTACAAAAAAACATATTTCAATTCAGAAATCTTTAAGGTTTGGGTTACATTTCAATAAATATCCAAACTGATAACAAAAATCCAATAGACTTGTCTTGAATACAACTTCAATGCACGTCATGTGTATATTGTGCAAGAAAATATTGTCAGTGTCGAGTTAAAACTATTGTTCATCCTTGCTTGTCCCCATCCATAATCTATCTCAGGAGAGTTCCCAGCACCAGCCTACACCAATGACATTTCATCTCCACAACTACTTCACTCATAAACAGAGTCCCTGTGGAGTCAAGTCACACAACAGGCGGATATTTTATAGCCCCAGAAGAGCAGGTGTTGCTGCACTGCTTTTAGCAATCCTCCATAGAGCGGGATGAAGTACAGAAACAAGAACCCGTCATACATACAAATGTACATGTACCGGATACACAATGGCTGTACAACCTATTTGTGCTGCAAGAAACCATTTTGGTACTAGTGTTGGGAACATCAAGTCGTTAGTTTGAACAGAACCAGCAGTTGACAGTCAACTGCGGGTTCTGTTCAAAGACATATCAAATGGCTGATCCCATACTTAGTATGGGCTCTCCCATTCAAAACAAAATGAATATGTTCACATGAGGGCAGGATGTACATCTGCGTCGTCTCTTCATTTATCACACTAGTTTGTATTGAATTTTTTTATCCACAAGTCAACAGAAGCTTGATAATGGTGATCCTTGATGTCTATGTTTTTTATCATTACCCATCTGATACAGTACTGTGTAACACTAGTAGTACTGCCACAAAGCCAGCTGTGGCATTTCACTCTTCAAAAGATCAATTTGTCACCATGGTGGCCACAATAGGCATTAACACACTGTTTTATGTGGACCTGTAGGGGTGCAAGCATTTGTCATCATCACGGACAGCCTAGCATACCAACTATTTCATTAGTTTTAGTCCTATGATTCATTTTCTGTCATACGTTGACAGAATAAATAATATTGGTTCTTGTGCGGATCAAAACCTATTGAACAGTCCATGAGATGTAATACAGAATAAATCAAATATCTGACTAAATTATCTACAGAGGCAGGCATTTCAGATACTAGTATCCACTATCTTTCATCAATGACTGACTGAGAATGAGATGCTTTATGAAACACCAGACTTTTCGCAGTATTTATCAAACTCGAAACTGTATGATTTATTTGTATTACGTAATGCTCTACAACCCATGGGATGATTATTTAGAGACATACAAGAAAGCCTTCAGGCTTGTAACCAATGAGTGGGTCTGAGAGTCATGAAGGTTGGAGGGATGTGGGGGGGGGGGCAGCTGATGACACATGCTAGGTCATATGACACACATCCTGGATATGGTCACCATATCAGACACAGGACGGGAGGGGGGCATACTACATGCAGTAAGGGACTATACTGATATAATAATCTTAACATTTAAGATTATTAGATTTCGTTTGTTATTATTATGTTGGGAAGAGGGGTTAGACCTTCTTCCCATGGCCTCAGAAAGGTGAGAAATTACTTGTATTACTATAGAAAAATACCAGATGCATGTAGTAAGTCACATAGTGGAGAGAGAAAACATTAAACTAAAGCTACAAAGGTTACTTTGATGGGTTTTATCTCTATACGTTACTGACCCTATAAATATCATTCGCCAGTAATTTATTTTCACACACACGCACAACACGGCTACCAATAATAACCAAACATCATTTGCATAAGATCACAGATCACATCAGTGCGCTGAAACCCCGCCTCACCTTGATTGTAACATTCCCCTTTGACACTTTCCTCATGTTGAATCCGACTGTTGGAATCATGTCTTCGCTGAACTGGCCCGACTGAAAGGTGGGGAAAACACAGTCAGTTTAGAGACATCAAAATCTTATATCATAACGCAGCATCACGCAAACAACGTAAGAGATCAGATGCAACAAGCATGTAGAGGAAGAAGGGTGTTCGGTGGCGCCGCGCCTTCTTACCGCTATAACATTCACAAACGTCGTCTTTCCCGAGTACTGTAGACCCACGAGCGTCAGTTCCATCTCCTCCTTCCAGAATAAGGACTTGAACCACTCCAGTATCCTCCCTATGAAGGCCAACATCTTGGAGATTTTTTAGGAAATACGCTGCGGAAGAATCACCACTTTCTCCGGGCGACACACAGACATGGGGATCATGTGACAGCCATGACGTCATCCTCACGGCATCATGGGATACATGACCAGCTCTTGCCTGGTAGACCCCAGTAACTCTCCACCGTGAGACTGATTTCGGGGGTGATAAAATGGCAAAAATTGGCAAAAATAAAACAACAAAAATGGGACAAAGGACGGCTAACTCTAAAGGTAACTTGAGACCCCTCTATTGGGCAATTGCTTCATTCATTCGGCCCCAAATACGGTCTGCTTGGGACTAAACAAATTGTTATTAGTAACGTTACAGGTACCATAAAGAATGCTATAAACGATAAATATATATATTATATACGATAAAGTATAGTATACTTTATGGTTACTTTGTTAGCAAACAAATGCATGTATTTAGCAGAAGAGAGCGTTTTGATCATTAAAAACAATGCCAATGAAAGCAATGCCAATTCAAGTTCTCCACTCGGGTACTGGCTTTAAACGTCAATTGGTGTTTGATCTTTTGTAGTTTTGAAACCAGAAGGAATCCGTGTGTGCACCAAAAACCCGTTTAGTAAAAAAAGATGTCGTCTATATTATACGTTGTCCTCTTTCGCAATCATGCGTGACAGAAAATCACTTCATCGTGATACATATCATATATCCATGGCAACGTAGCAGGATCTGGAACGGCCTTGTCGACTGTGTGCGAACATTTTCGATGTCTTTCTTCAGCATGATAGACCGCTTATGAAGGCGAAGGAACTCCTAGAAACTCTATGATCAATCTGCATGAAGGATCTGCTCGTCTAAAAAAATATATTCATCAGAGTATTCATTCCATGTACCCTTCCTTTTCTTCATGCATTGTTTACATAAAAGCGCTTTCCTTGTTCGGAGACTGAGTCCTTGTTTCGAAAAGCCTTTTCGTCATTCCACTGTGGACCATAACAGCATCAATCAATATTGCTTCGCCAAGAACTTGAACGTTTGCCATTACGAGAAAGGGCGCCGCTAAACGACTGACATTATCATTGCAGGTAAATCTGCTTCAAAGAGGTGCAAAGTTAACCTGGACTGCTAGAGGTCCCCACTGGTACATCACACTGCAGATGTACGGCAAGACCACCAACATTGTGGTACGGCCGGAGGGCGATCCGACCCGCGGGAGGGCTGGGACCGAGGGTGATGCGGAATGCCCCGTGTTGTATTCTATATGTACACATCACTTCTTGTACGTGATGAGTAGGTTCATCTGCAAATATGGAACTGTCAGAGAAACCCTGTCGTCATTTAGAAAACTTTACCTTTGTTAAAAAGACAAGAGAGGAGTGTGCGGTGCCCGTCGTGTGCCGGTCCAAACGCCGCTACTTCCGAGAAAGTCGTCAACAATAAGATGTCAACATCGGTTAAAGTCCGCGAACGTAAGATATACTTTGGAAATATACATGTATGTTGAAACCATTTTCCATTTATTTGAGAATTGTACTTGAATAAACGTATCCTTTCCAAGGCAGTAGATAGGCATCGTAAGGAAATGCATTGCGACCTGATTTGTGATGACAAAACGATGAAAACCATTACCTCTGCCAGCATATGTCAGCTCCAATTTGGACTGATGACGTCACACGGGACAAACTCTCAAATGGTGTGTATGTACCATTACCACAGAATTTGTTGAAACTATCGATGTGATGTCACAGCACAAGGCTGTTACACTGTATGCTATTAAAATCCACCCGCCGTAACCCCAACACTTGGCAACCGTATCGGCACAGGAGGGACAATACCGTTCCCTCCCGCATAACAAATAGTTCATGAAGAGTTGCAACGTTCATCGTTCGTAGCCCATTAGATCCTTGAGTATCCTAGCAATTACGGATTGTAATTGATTTATAACCGTCTTTCGGAAGATAACATTTATAGTTGCCTAGCGACATAAGCCAGGCGCTCACCTGTCCTTGGGACGGGATAGATAGAGGCAAACCTCCTTGATAGAGGTGACACGCCCGTCCCTGTGTTTTAATGACTAGGGGCAAAGTCATAACTTTAGATAGCACAAACCACATCATTACACGGAAAATACATTAGCGGTATCAATGAACTCGCTGTTCAGCAGTGAGATAAGTAATCTGTGTGCGACCAGACGTCACCGAGCACAAATCCCCAGTACAAGTGTATCTTGTTTTCTCAGCACATACATAATGTGGACGTTTTGTCAACAAGTGTTAAAACACCATTCCCGCTGACCTTTTCCTTCTCGAGGTCAACCAGTTATAAATGGTCATATGTTAACAATGTACATACCCACAATCAGCCGGGGGATCATCAAGTGATCATAAACTATATGTAGCATGCCTACGCCTAAACAGACCCGTCCATTCTTGGAGAGGGTAGGTGTTTTATCATGGACGTTTTATTTCTATGCCAAACTTGATAATAAAAGCTAATATTTGTGTTCATTCTTATGCAATATTCTTTAGTATGTAAGTGTATACGTGGTTATAAAAGATGATTCCCAACCTTTATTTCAGTATCCATTCTTCGAAATCTATACCCCCCCCCCATTTAAAGGCGAAGTGGCACAACTCACCGTTTTACAACGTGGTACGTGTGCATTCCATCGTTTGCTGTCTGATTTCACCAAGGGGCCCCGTTCCAAGCTGCAGTACGCTGGGGGACATTGCGGACTGTAACGGGACAATTGGTGCACTTGCTTTCCTCTGACTTCTGTTTTCTTAGGTCTATGTTTGGTGTTGACCCTGGTCAGAACTTATTTTGGACACTCCAGACGTGCATATCTAAACATTTCTTTGATTCACAAGTATCTGAGGTTCAAGAGGGGACAAGAGTGGACATAACGTGACCAATAAGGGACTCGAGATAACCACAAGTAAGTGATAACAATGCTTGTCAAAAGAACAGTGGGCCATTGTCGGCGTAACATTTCTTACGGGCTTTACTAGCGCTAAGACATAGCGGATGTGAATAATCCCCGCGCAAAGATTAGTAATAGTGGAAAAACATCACTTGACCTTGTCATGTTAGAATCGCATAAAGAAATTTTCGAACAGTTTATTTGCAATGAGTTGCCAAGAGAGGCTTTTACTAAGAATGACTTTTTGGGCATATTTACTTGTCTTGGGAGTTATAAGTTTTCATTGATAAACATACAGACTAAAAAGAAATAGACAACAGCAACAACATAGTCAAAAGAGATCTCCGTCGATGCACCTTTGAATAATAGTGCAAGTCGCGTTCAGACTATATTAAGAACAACTGTTGTGGTACATAATGTATAATTTCTATAATAAAGGCAGTTGTTTCGGCACTACAGCTGTGTATATTGTACTGTACCTGTACTGTTGTTTTTGTGCAGCCTGTGCCAGATGTACTTAATCCTACCGCTGCAGGTGTTTAGAACATGACAGTGAAAATTACTTTTTTCCAGACGTGCCGTCTCATGGTCACTGTGGTGCATGTTTTTCTCTAAGGAATGATAGAACAAAAGTTCAGACATGTATAGTATTACCTCTAGATTTATGACAACTAGAAGCTTGCATTGCTTCGTGGATACTCGCGAGTGCCAAATAATAGAGTTTCAAAGCGCTTTAAACATTTCTGTAATAACTATTGTCAGGTTTTACGTGTAAGTCATTCCGTTTGACAGCTGATTAAAAGTCATTGTTCTTCTTTTAAATTGTTTATCGTTCGTATGACTGTGTGAGGAATATACAGCATTAAGCTCGTGGTCATGGCAAGATATTTATGAGTGTTTTTCAGTACTAGTCACAAAACAATACGTGGTAGACTGGCAATTAATTCCCGGTTCTCTACTCTGACTTGCTTCAGACATATTTTCCTACCATAAACATTACTGTGCGCAAATGTCGGTAGTGGTTGTGTGCTGTTTATACGTCGCTAAGGAGACAGGTAAGACATCCACCAATCGTGATGTCTTCACGAGTTGAATGTTTACCGACCTTGTTGAGTGTCTGGGTAAGGAGTCGTCATAAACACATAATTAGGGCCATACTGACGTATGGTAGAGTGTTGCTGTGGTTTAATAGGTTGGAAATGACCCACTTTGCAATGGACAAACTTGATTAGCCTTTTTTTAGTACCACTCCTTGCTTTTCCCCAACATAAACGTTCGAATCATAAAAATCACAGATATTAAGATAATCGACTCGACCACATCTTACTGTCTTTAGTCTCTGTCACAACATAATGTTTGATCCCCCTCCATTTTGTTTGTTTGTAGAAAGACGTTACAAGTGTATAGTTACCAAATACTGACACAATGATAGCACCCAATTACCAGGTTATTTCCTCTCGCCCAACTATTAGGAGCGAGCCAAAAGCCACAGAGGACCACAAAAAACGTTATGAGCTTTAGTAGGGGACAAGCACACTAGTGAAACCATGGCGACTAAAGAAGAGACTGGACTTGATCAAATGGCTACAGAGGAGGACCATGACTCGGAGACAATGGAAAAAGAAAAGACTGGCCTTGAGGAAGAACGAAATGATGACCAAAACAGTGGAGATGCGTTAAACACCACTGAAAAGGAAAGTGAAGAAAATGCCGCAGAACCCGAGGAAATACACTGTGAAGAAGATGATGATGATAACGCAGATGCACAAGAAGAGGACGTGGAACCAACAGAGCAAGAAGAGACGGACGACCTTGACAGGGAAGCCACAGACGAAAATACTGACGACAAAGACAATGAAGCGCCTGAGGCAGACGAAAATAATTCCTCTGGCGAAGAAAGGAACGAACCCCAACAAAGTACAGACGCGTTGGAGGACGAAAGGGAACACGGTGAAACAAAACTAGAGGAAAGACAAAGTGAGGCCGGTCCTGACGATGAAAAAGACGTACAGGATGTTGAAAAGAGCGAAGTGGACTCGAGCAATGACGACAAGACGGCTGACTCCGACGTCAATGACTCCGACCAGAAGAGCAACAACAAAGACAGAGAAGCACCCATAGCTGAGGAATCAGACATATTGGATAGTGAGGATGAAGAGGGTGGAGAACAGGATTATCCTGAGGAAGTAGACTGCGAGGAAGATGACAGGGACCAAGAGGATAAGGGGGCATCTACACCTGATGTACTTACAAATGGAGACGTCGATGACAACACTTTGACTCCATTACCGTAAGTTCTAACGGTTTTATACTAATTGCAAGATCTCTACAAAAACAACTCCTACGCTTCGATAGATAATCACAGCAGAAAATGATATGCCTAGTGACTAATATTATTCACATCTATGAAATAAGGTTTTACCATTCATCATTTCCGCACAGAACACAGCCTTATACAATTAGGCCACAGCAAGTAATTTTTATGGATGACATCAGCGCGCTCATTAATTTTCGCCTGATTTTGAAATAAAAAACAAGAAATTTCATTGCCTTCCAACGGTGGTCAACGTGCCAAAAAATGGCAAATATGTCGTAAACGTTGACAGTCTAAGGTGTTTCATTGCATATGAATACCCAGTGTAGTTCCTGCCCATGATGGTATAATAAGAAGCTGTTTTCTGCAGTTGTTCTAGCAAGGACATTATATAAATAATGGGGGGGGGTCTAGTTAATTGAGCTGTATACACAAGGTGTTTCATCGCATATGAATACCCAGTGTAGTTGCTTCAGATGATGGTACAACAAGCTCTTTTCTGCATTTGTTGTAGTTAGTCTATTGAGATGTATACACACCTACAAGGATATGTTTACTGTTGAATCAAGGGGGGTTTATATTATATATGAATGAAGACAGGGCTAATACATTGGTTGAATACAAGACTAAAAGACCTGTAGGTCATGATATCATATTTCGTCGCCTCAATTCTTGTTTAACAAGAACTATGATCTCAAAATTTGAAAATATAGGAATCTTGTTTTTTTTGGCCTGCCTTGGTTTTTTTTCGCCCTATCTCATTAATTTTGGAGTCTGCGGAGGATGTCATCCATAAAATTTACTTGCTGTGGCCTTATGAAAAATAAATTGAAAGTCTAATGACATTTGATTTATTTGTTTTTGCTCCTTCTCTCCATCCAGCTTATTCTCTTCTGTGGAGGACACGCATCCGGCCTGTGTTATCCGGGCCTCCACGTCCGTCCTCGAACATCTCAACGTTTCTGCTTCAGTAGAACGATCAGGCGTGAGTCAGTTCTTCTTTATCAACACACAATCTGTACCCCGACTTGTAGCGTATGTACCCCAACTTGTAGCGTATGTACCCTGACTTGTATCATCTGTACCCCGACCTTTAGTGTATATATCCCGACTTGTAGCGTATGTACCCCGACTTGTAGCGTATGTATCCCGACTTGTAGCGTATGTACACCGACTTGTAGCGTATGTACCCCGACTTGTAGCGTATGTACCCCGACTTGTAGCGTATGTACCCCGACTTGTAGCGTATGCACACCGACTTGTAGTGTATGTACCCCGACTTGTAGCGTATGTATCCCGACTTGTAGCGTCTGTACACCGACTTGTAGCGTCTGTACACCGACTTGTAGCGTATGTTCACCGACCTGTTATTTATAACGCTTTTGTTCAGCTGTCAAGCAACTGTTAGAGGATGAAATTTGAATTCGTTTGTTTTTCTAACATAGTTATACTAGTTAGGGAGCATTCTGAAACGTTAACACTATACTAGGACAAGTACGTGGGCCTTCATGATTATAGCTCATAAATTATTGAAAACAATGTTGACTGTTGTTGTGAAATGTTTCCCCGAACCAGGAGGGTGTCCGGGTTTGTACCGCCAGTCATCTCAGTCACCTCACGGTGGGGAGCAACGAGGAACTCATCAGTGACGTTATTAGGCCTGAACCGTTTGGAAAGGAGCTGCCATCTTCGGTGATCGTCGGTGAGTGAGTGTTTGGGTGAGTGTGTGTGTGTGTGTGTGTGTGTGTGTGTGTGTGTGTGTGTGTGTGTGTGTGTGTGTGTGTGTGTGCGTGTGTGTATGTGTGTGTGTGTGTGTGTGTGTGTGTATGTGTGTGTGTATGTGTGTGTGTGTGTGTGTGTGTGTGTGTGTGTGCGTACGTGCCTGCGTGCGTTCGTGAGAGAGAGAGAGAGAGAGAGAGAGAGAGAGGGAGAGAGAGAGAGAGAGAGAGAGAGAGAGAGAGAGAGAGAGAGAGAGAGAGAGAGAGAGAGAGAGAGAGAGAGAGAGAGAGAGAGAGAGAGAGAGAGAGAGAGAGAGAGACCCTAACAAGTATTTGTACTCAAGAACCAGTATCTGTACCACCAGTGCCCTTGGAATCTCTTGTTGTCATGTTTCCTTAAAGGAAACAAGACTAAGAGCCTATGGTTGATTTGTACTGTACTGTACTGTAAGACATTTGTGACCTTTAATACATGTTTCAATTCTGTCCTGTTCTACAGATGTCCCTTACACTGGGAGCCCGTTACCTCGCAATGACCACCGGGAGATCGCGATCAAAGTTTCCTCTGACGGTGAGACATGGCGGCTGGTGCGTGCTCGACACTCGGATATTCAGTTTGAGGACTACAAGGTAATACTGACATATGCATTTCCTTGTTGTTCCAAGTTGCCTTACATCTGTATATTCGCATTGATGCACTTATCAAAAAGATGTAGCTAATTCCACAAAAATGTCTTTTTCTTTTGTAGGGCTTTTTCGCCCAGTTGAAACTGCACAGGCTGTGTCTCCTCGCCGTGGTACTGCGCCTGAAGAGAGAGCACTTCATCCTGGAGCCGACAGGGGGCAGCGTGAAATCATCCGTGGACCACAGGGTCGCCTTGGAGTGGTCGTCACATCCCGAAAGGAAGAAGAAAGGCAGACTAACTCTTGAAGTAAATATATTTTTAGGAAACAGAGACGAACATTCACAGACGACAACACACATGCACACATATACGGATCGCATTTTTTTAATCAAAGATCAATACACTGATAAACCAACGTACTTAAAATGAAGTGTTAAAAGACAGTACAACGTTAATTTTTTCCCGTTAGGTCCGCCCGACGACCACGTTCGTGCATGACCTGAAGGACCGGGACCCGCTGGGGTACGAGTGGCTGCTGACCATGGGCCCGGTGGTGTACCTGCCCGTCCACACCTTCCGCAGGGCCGTGACCGTCACCCTGCCCTGTCCGCACCACGAGGCCGGTAAGTGGTAGCCTCCGTTGAAGACTTCTCCCGGCTGTTTTTTCCGGTTACCGTTTTCTGATTATATTTTTCTTATCATTCCCGGCCAGCAATACGAAAAAAAATAAGAAGAAAACGGTAACTTGAAAAAGAAAACTGAAGCCAGGAGGAGTCTGCAACGGAGGCTAGATACGTAGGGTCTATAGTAGTAGTAGGTTCTATAATCACTTCATGATCACATAAACCCTAAAGTGCGGTTGGCGTAGTGTCAACACACTTCTGACTGGTTGATTACCTACAGTACCGTTTCATCCTGGTCTGTGTAACGCAAACTCTGCTGCCCGGGTCTAAAATGGCCCCTCCCCAGACGCCGGATGCTGGGCCCGGCCACTAAAGCACGATTCAATCAGGCTACGTTTCATTCCTGTACAAGGCATTTTGTGTTTTTACTGTTTGATTGCCAATGACCGTTAATGCCTGCTTGTTTTGATATACCCATCACAGCTGTATCTAATGCTCTGCCCCCATGGAGAGATCCAGCCATCCCCACCCCAGTCCAGAGAGTTTCACAGGCGCCGTATAGTCAGATGTTACTTGACAAGGTAAGGTGGGAGGTGTACGAGTCTTGTCTCGAAGATTCTAACATTAAAAGCCCGTGTCTTTGGCCATAAAATAGTGTTCCAATGAACAAATCATTAAATGTACCGCCCTTTTCATTGATTAATCGCGCTGCAGGTTAAGAAGCGGGAAGACAGGAAAGACGCTCTCCACGTCATGATGTACGACAGAGCCACCCAGCGGTGGTCACTCCAGGTCAATAACCTGTCACGTCACGAGGCCGACACAGAGGTCACGTTCCAGCCTACCAAACTGGCGGACGGGTAACGTGGACATTGTCACAAAAACACTAGAAAACTGTGTAACGTTACATCACCATACAACATACCACTGGATGTCTTAACCCTCTGACACTACAGCAACATTCACGCACCACAAGACACAGAATGGTTAATCAGTTAACGTTTACCCAATGGTAATGTAATACAATGCTGAACGTTCTTCCAATACTAAGGTATACACGGGATCAAATTTTCGACAACCACTGTCGCCTTCTTTAGTATCAATAATTGATCAAATATTGATCCTGA
Source organism: Branchiostoma lanceolatum (assembly GCF_035083965.1). Classification (NCBI taxonomy): domain Eukaryota; kingdom Metazoa; phylum Chordata; class Leptocardii; order Amphioxiformes; family Branchiostomatidae; genus Branchiostoma; species Branchiostoma lanceolatum. The sequence continues at coordinate 14,905,024 of NC_089726.1, read as the reverse complement.
AGAAGGCGACAGTGGTCGTCGAAAATTTGATCATGTATGTACCTTAGTGTTGGAAGAAAGTTCAGCATTGTATTATGATCACTACCAACAATGATGAGCTTCGATGACAATGGTAATGTATTGCCATGCTCCCATTGTCAGTTACATGGTGATGAGGACACTCCGGGAGGTCCCCGGGCCGCTGGAGGACCTGACCCAGCGGGTAGACAGGGTACTGAGGGAGACACAGGTGTGCTGGACCTTATACAGGCACGGGCACGACCCCGACAGGATTGTGGTCAGGTGTGCCACACTCAACACCATGGAACAGGTGGAAGACGAGCTCAAAAACGCAGGTAAGGATTACCATAAAATATTTAGTGACTACTGGCTATATTATTAAACAAAAAAAAGTCTACTTATTTCATTGTATGCGTTGCCTTGACACAATGCTGTTTGCTCAGATTATAATATGTTTGTGTTTTACATAAGGATTCTGTGACATCTCCCCCGTGAGTGAAGAAGTCGGCCTGCTGGAGGGACAGTCCGTTATCATCAGTCTTGGCGGGAACCTGGTTATCGATGACGAGGACGGTCGGGTAGAAGTCGCTATGCGTTTCCATGCCAACCAGCAGGTCGTGTGCGAGTTCTGGATAAAGGCGCGGGATAGATACGCGGATCGCGCCTACCCGACCTACCGGGGCACCCTGGTGATCCACGCCGAGGAGCCGGGAGGACAGCGGAGACTCCTGTGCGCCATGGCGGTCACACTACCCAAGGTATGCGGCGGTGCTATAAAACGAATCCTTTTCTGATTGGGCCGGGACAGTTGCATTTCATTGGTCTAGGCATTTTACAGGTACCCTTCCGTAAGTTTGGTTTGGGCGTCTGCAATTTCTAGCTTTCCACGTCTTCTACATAATGAAACTAGGCGTTCCAAGTGTTCATTTTTTCAACCTACATCATACTTTCACAGATGGAGAAGCGGTTTGAAAGAGCGACCAGAGCAAAGCATGTGGACATCACAAATGGTGAGCAATGATCGTTGTTTAACCTAATGTAAGTGATGCCCAAACTTATGTGGGGAAATTTTCTACTTTCCTTCATGCATGGGCAAATGCTATCAATAAGATGCATGGCCCATCTTTAGATCAGGGCTACGTCATATGTTTATAGCAGGAAAAGTGACGTCACAGCACTGTTTATTTCTCCCTTTTCAGACCCACTGAACAACCAGTTGTTAGACTGGCTGTCGTTCGAGTTGGGAAAACACTGGGAAACTGTCGGCAAGGCGCTGAAGCAAAGTAACGCCACTCTGCAGCGTATCAAGCGTAACTACCCGTACGATAACAAGACCCAGGGCTTCAACATGCTGTACCAGTGGCGCCAGTCACAGTCCAAGTCTACAGACAAGGTCAGGAACTCCAAATGCTATTTCGTCAAAGTTGTCTGATCTATATACCATTAAACAGAACCATAACATTTCCTCAGAATCCGCCAATAGTTAATCAGGTTGGTAAATCACTGGATAACAAAGTTTGTACGCAACTAGAGTTAATACCAAGGCAACGTTTCGGTGACTGTCACCTTCCTCTGGGCAACCGTCAGTCACATTTGGGCCCGCATTCATCACACTGCAGCAGCGACACCTAGCTGCAGTGCGAAGCGGAACCAGTATGTATTACCCTGAGAAAGGTAACAGACGGTCACAAACGTCGGCTAGGTATTAAGTCTTTGTGTACAAAGAACTTTGTTATCAATTTCCTGCAGAATGACGTCGCTTTCTGATGAAAACTGCTCATCGAAGAAACGCACTGCTGATTGGCTGATGTTTAAAATTCAATTACATGTATGTTCATACCAACAATAACATTATGTCTTTATACTAACGGCTGGTCTGTTCAACTGTTAAGGTTCGTGAGTTGGCACATGCTCTGAAGAAGTCACACAATCGTGTCCTTGCTGACGACCTGATAAAAAGGTAAGATGTTGAAGATGTTATTTGTCCTTTCAAGTTCTCAAAACAGATATTGCACAGCATATATGTGGGGCAATTCCATTTCCGACATCCATAGGCTGATCATTCCTCCCCCCACTCTGTAAAATTTCCCTAAACATCTAATTGCTTTAGACCTCCACTCTTCCGTACCCCTTCACCTGTTTTGAATATACATGTACTCTGATACCTTCTTGTTGATAGGTAAGCCAGCTTACCCAGTACTCTTCTGACACTTAGCCCTTCCAAATCTCTCAGACAATGTAACTACATTTTAGTCAGTAACTTCCCACTACTGTCTACACCGTTCCACTATCATGATTCCTGCTGACAGGTGTACTGTGTTGTCTACTACTAGATGCACTGACAGAGATGGGACTGAAGAACCCTTGCAGACAGGACAGGAAGTCATCCAAGAGAGTGTCGGACAGGCGAAAGAGCTGGCTGCTGGGATGGTATGCCCGAAGGAAACTTCGTCGTTGCCACCCCCCACCCCCCTCCCATCCTTCTGAAGAGGGCTACGGGGCCTGAGACTTCTGAAGGGATGAGGGCTGAGTGAGGAATGCAGATCTCAAGATAAAACGTGTTGAGTGGACCTTAAGACCTAGAAGCTGAAGACGGAGCTAAAATATGACTGACTCAGCAGCTGGCGTTGAAATAAAATACACAAATTGAAATGATACCTGAAATGATGCTGAACATTAAATTAAAGACCCAAGCACAAACACGTGCATGTAGCACACACAACAGAATTTAAGGGACATTAATTGAGCTTGAATAAAGTTTAAAGATAGATCTTTACAACAGCTTTACGGCGACCAAAAATTTGGTTTTAAGCTTATTTTACCGTGCTGAAACGTCGCTTAAATGAGTGCCACGACGTACGATTTACGGAGGCTTAAATGCGGCGTATGTCTATTGATTTAAAGATTACGATGCTAAAAGTTAACGTAGCGTAAAAGTTAAGATTTAAGCTAAGTTCACATTGTTTAAACGGTTGCTTAAATGGTGCCACAAAGCACGTTTAAGTGCATACCTAAAGATAGCGTAAATATAACATTTAAGCCCGCGTAAGTATTAAGTAAAGTGACGTAAAGAGTCCCAAAACGGAATCTTTAAGCATGCTTTAAGAGTGCTCAAAGAGCTGCTTTCGTCCTGTGTTAGAATCATTTTCATACATACGTTGCCCTAAATGCTGGTCTGTATTGTACGGTAGCGTAAATGCTGCTTCCTATAGCTAGTACAGGAATGACGCCAGCAAATTTTAAAAGAAAGGACTTATACAATGCATGTCTACAACACTGTCCTAAATTAAGTATGAAGAATTATCTCCAATCTTATTGTAAAAAAAGGCTTCCAACACTATCTCCTTCCATACCTTCAGAAATGAAACTGGTTTTATCAGCATGGTTTTTCTGTTCTCCTTATGTTATGTCATTGTTATCTTTGTGATATTTGTTATTCAATGTCAAAACATGACTTTGTGCGGAGGGAGCACATGCTATAATCAAGTGTTAATTTGGTGAACAAAAAAACAAACTTTTTCCACAAATAACACTCAAGTAAGAAACAAAAGACATTTCCCTTCTACATGTGTACCTCCTTTTGTCTGTGCAGGTTTGTAATGGAAGTGAAACAAGCACACTGTGACACTTGTATATAGTTACAGGCATGATGACTGGATGTAGGGAATATAACAAAAACAAACAAATGGACATGCATATATTTGTTGTTTTCATGTACTTCACCTGTCATGACATTACAACGTCTCAAAGACTGAAACTTGTAATACATGTATCCGACACAGTAACTGTGAATTAGAAATATCTTTTTTTGGTCTTCATTAACAATTTTGCCAACTAATCTAATAATCTAACAATTCATATGAAAATCTAACAGTGAAATTAAGAGTGTATATGGCATATTGCAGCATTACATTCTATCTACAACACACTAGAAATAAGCAAAAAGCAACAAAAAAAGATCTAAACAAAAAAAGTGATAAATAACAACTTAATATTAGCTATCAATATCTGACTGTAGATACTGTAGGCTGTAGTGGATTTCAATAACATCACATATACTGGATACACTGTGTTTGATCTTGAGTTATTCTAATACACTTCCAACATTTGATTTTAAATAGCGAAAGTATTCTATCTTCAGATTTATATAGCTAAGCGTCTACAAAGCAAATGTAATGTTAATTTCGTCTTCTCATAGAAACTAGTAATGAATTCACTGTAACATATGGGTAAAGCCCCTGTCACACAGCACGAAAATCGATCGGCCGATGAGTCTGCTAATTGTAAATGGCATTTTTCGCATTAATACGCCCAGTATTCTTTCAATCTTTGTGCAATTTTCTGATATTGGCCGATGTTCACGTCCCCAAGTCCCGTCCATTGGAATAGATTCTTGTGTGAAAAACATGCTTAAGTCTCTGACGATCTTTAAATTCTGCAACCCTCTGTCGATCAACAAAAACGGCGGAAGCTAGTCGACTGTGTGGCAGGGCATGAAAAGCAATTCTTTTACGTAATGGCTGTAACACATTCTAACTATTTCAACACTGTGGCTTTCGCATTGGATCTGGAATTACGCAACAGCTGAGCAGCAGATTTTGTTACAATTGCAAAATCATTGTATAAACAAATGGGTAGAATATACATGTATATACGTACTATGAAATTATCTCAATACCTTCAGAAGCTTGGAATATTTACAAGTACTAGTACTCTGTCGCTCTCTGTCTCATACATAATAGGCGTTATTGTTACATGTCTTGATAAAGATTCTGCATGAAGAATAAAGCTGCTGTTTCATACAACAACTTTCTGTACAGTATCTGAATCTGCATTCTAGACTAGAAATCAATTTTTTCCTCTTTCTTAAAGGACAGCATTTCTTGTTTCCATATACTTTAGTTACATGTAGGTATCACAGCAATACTTCCACACCTACATGAACAGATATCTGAACAGCAACACTTAGGTCACACTGACTTCTTGGTTATCCAATTTTTGCACAAAATTGATGGAGCGAGAAATAAACATTTTGTGATGGACCCATATATGCCTGAATAAATCCATGGAACAAAATTTTAACATAATAGATTATAACATGGTTATAGATATTTCACCAAGAACTTGAATAACTACAGACTTCTTTGGGGGGGTGATATGTCCCCAGAATGGTATATGTACCTGTTTTTTCAAATCAGAAATAAGATCATGAATTGGTGCAGCCTTAACAGAACAAAGATGTTCAACAAACACTTTTGACACTTTTTGTGCAAGCAAAGCAAAGTTGAGGTGGACAAGCCACTCAAAAAAAAGGTTAACAACAAGTACTAGTATTGTTTTCTTGTCAACAAATCATATGGTGGCTATCTCTTCAGCCTGGAATAGTTGTGTAGATTCTTCAATGATGATAATCATCTTCTCCTCCGGGTAACCACTGATGGTAAAAGTTGGATTCTCTTGAGTTCAACTGTTGAAACAAAACTTGCCTGGTGTTAATCAGATGGTGCAACTTCTTGTCCGTTAAAATATGTAGTGCATAATGTACATACTTCTTCATAACACAGCATTACAATCTACAAGTACATTAGTGTACTCTAAAATCACTTCTGCAATCCGACTGCTAATATAGAATTTGGAGTATTCTGGCAACACAACTTTTTCAAATATTGAATAAAAGGTATTTCATACCATGTACATTAAGAGAACAGATGTATCAATAGTATTGATTCAGACCCCTTGGAGTAGTTGACTTTACTATAGTTAAAATATAAGAAACATAAAGAAATCTGCCCACCTTAAGTTATCTCTCCTGCTTGATGCCAGATGACTGGATGGGCAGGCAGACAGACAGATCTATCTCTGGTGGGGATGAAGGATGTTCTGAAGAGTGATCTGTAGTCAGGACTCTCTGTGGGGTCAGCAGGGGAGGGCTGGGTTTGGGGGATGGCACCTGTGTTAGGACACCTCTCTGTGGACTCAGCAATGGAGGGCCAGAGGTCGTCACATCGTCACAACAATCTGGAGCAGACTTAAAGTCATCAGTCATGTCTGTGTCTGACTGGAGGATGTCTTGGCTTTCCTTGCTAGACGGATGGTCTTCAGACTTGAAGTCATCCTTAGCATCTGTGTCTGACTGGAAGATGTCTTTGCTTTCCTTGCTTGATGGAGGGTCTTCAGACTTGAAGTTATCGGTGACATCTTGGTCTGACTGGAGGACATCTTCACTGTCCTTGCTAGACGGAGGGTCTTCAGTGATGTCTGTGTCTGACTGTAGGATGTCTTTGCTGTCCTTGCTGGATGGATGATTTTCAGACTTGAAGTCATCAGTGACATCTTGGTCTGACTGGAGGATGTCTTGGTTTTCCTTGCTAGACAGAGGGTCTTCAGGCTTGGAATCATAATTGATGTCTGTGTCTGACTGTAGGATGTCTTGGCTTTCCTTGTTAGACGGAAAGTCTTCAGACTTGGAGTCTTCAGTGACGTCTTGGTCTGACTGAAGGATGTCTTGGCTTTCCTTGCTAGACGGACGGTCTTCAGACTTAAAGTCGTCAGTGATGTCTGTGTCTGACTGGAGGACATCTTTACTGTCCTTACTAGACGGAGGGTCTTCAGACTTGGAGTCTTCAGTGACATCTTGGTCTGACTGAAGGATGTCTTCCTTGTTAGACAGAGGGTCTTCACTGCTGTCCTTGCCAGTATGCAGACTGTTCTTGCTAAGCCATAGGTCCTCTATTGTTTTGTTGATACTCCTCTGGGTGCCGTTTGGATTTGTAGTTGACTTGGAGTCATCTTTGTACCATGTACCCGACTGGCTTGTATCTGTGCTGTCTGTACAAGGAGGCAGGTCTGTTTTGTTGTCAAGTTCATTGTCCATGCTGACCTGAAGATCATGGCTTTCTTTGTTACTTTTGCTGTCCTTACTTGGCACACGATTGACTGTGTTGTTGGCAACTTGATTAGACTCTGGGTCTTCCTTATTGTTTGCGGTTTCTTGGGCGTTATCAATGCTCTTCTTGTTAGCCTGAGGGTCAGTACTGTTGTTTGCCTCGGGCTGTGGACCGGTTGTGCCATGTTCGTGAGGCTGGTCATCACAAGGACTACTTTTCTTGGTCTGCGATGTTACTGTGTTGCCAGTCAGGTTTGGTAAAACGTCGTCGGTGAGATCGATGATAGGTGAGGCGTCGTCTGTGATATCTATGACAGGCGAGGATTTGGCAGCACTGGGCATGCTTGGATTGACTCCCATACCCATCATGTTTGTCGAAATGTTATCTGAGCTGCCTGCACCATGCAGATCATCATTTCTAGCTAAGGTTGGCATAACTATACGTGTGGTGGCTGCATTCAGCTCACAGTTGTCTGCTATATCCATCTCTGCCTGGCGGACATCTGAGGAGTCCACTTCCTGTTGAGGATCATCTCTACTGTCCATAGTAGCCTGAGCATCATCTGTGCTGCTTGCATCTTGCTGGAGACTCTGGTGACAAACCAGCATAACTGGATAGGGCTCTGTTGCTTTGGGCTGAAACACAACCACATCAAACAGTTGGCTTAGTCTCTTGAATTGCTTTGCACATCTTAAGTTCTCCTCCTTTCAGTAAATCATGAAAACCTTTGTCAAATATAACTTATAGAATATAAATCATGCATGCATTTCATAGGTACTTTTGATAATCTTCAATGACTGAACATTTCTTTAGATTTTATTGAAAAGCACCTGCCATTTTCTGTTTAACATGTAAAAATCATGCGCCATGATATATCATAATCTAGTACATGTACCAGCAACAGGCCTTGGAAAAATTACACTTTTGTTCCACCCAAACTAAGTCAACTCCAGCCTTGCTCAATAGTGAAAAATTTACAATCCAATGAGACTTACTGCCAAAAATGCCATACTATATTACCTATAATATTTACTGCTTAGGATAGTTGGATTTGCCATTGCCAAAAGTTTCCTTATAGTTAGAGTTCAGAATTATAAGCAAAATAGTATCTTACATCCACAAATGCTGCTTGTCTGGAAGAATCCACATCCACATGGCCCTGTACAGTTGAACTGTTTAAAGCCGTTGCAGGTAGCGTACCCTCCCTGTAGCACTGTGTGTAGGCCTCCTGTATCTTGGCCCTCAGGTCCACGCCAGCTGCTACATCCATGCTGAAGTTCTCCTGTATCCACCCCTCCACATCCCTGACCGTGAAGTGTCTGTCCTGCATCTGTTGTGCTGCGTGCACCACCAGCTCACTAACACTGGAGTCAGGATCCACGTGCACTATTGGTCGCGGGGGCTCCTCATACGCCTCTTCCTCCATCTCCGCAATGCTGCCTTCCTTAATGCACAGCTGTAGTTCCATCTCTATCTCGTCTACATCCTTCCCCAGCAGCTGAGCCACCTCCTCACAGATGTCCTCCGTGTATGGTCGATTTCGTGGGTCCTGCGACCGGATCACGTCCAGTATGGTAGCCTTGACCAGGGGGTCTGGATTGCTCTGCTCACACTCTGCAATGCTTCCCTCCTTCATACACAGTCGCAACTGTTCATAGATGTGCTGCTCCCTCTGACCCAGCATGTTGGCCACCTTCTTGCAGATCTCGTCAGTGTAGGGGGTGGCAGCTGTATTTTCATTGGTCTGGATGGCTTCCAGTAAGGCTGCCTTCACTAATGGGTCTGGTGAAGGGCCTGTGGACGATGTCTTGTTTCTGACGTCCTTGTTTAGTCGGTATGACTCTCTTCCGTCCCGCAGGAACTTCTTGTCGACAGAACCTTCCCGCAGACATCGAGCTAGATTGTCACTTATCATAGCAGCATCAACGTGGCTCCCGTGCTGCTTTTGTACTCTTTTGATGATTTGACTCTCAGATGTCCAGACTCTGAGTTCTCTACATTTCTGTATTGCCTCCAATATCCAGTTCTTGACTAAGGCATCAGGTTTCCCTGTTCCCTCTAATGTCAGAACAGGTTTCCGTCCTCCTTTCTGCTTCAGAGGCTTTGATACTGTTGACAGTTTGCTTACTTTCCCCTTGGGAAGTTTTTTGCTGGCTGGCAGACCCAATGCCTTTGTAGAGGTTGTGTCAGTGGCACTGCACTCATAATGGGATCCCCCATCTTCCCCCATTATATGTGTAACAATGCCTTCTTTCACACAGAACTGAAGCTGTCCAGGGATGACTATAGCGTCTACATCATGGTTCAGGTAGACTTGTCTGCAGATGTGCTCTGCCGTGTGTGTGATTTTGAGGCGCTTGAGGATGGGAATAGCCTGAAGGATGTAGTTTGCGATAATGGGGTCAGCTTTCTGACTTGACTTCTGACATCTTGAACTACCCTTTTGCTTTACACTCTTCCTTGCTGTCTGCTTCTTAGTTGATGTTGTACCCTTACCTATTTTGTATATTGCTACACCATCTGGCATGATTACTCTGTTAATTGTCGATCTGCTGTCCTGTGCTAACAACGCTAACTGATGTTGCACTACGGTGGGGTCAACCTTGTGCAGACGTAAAACTCTCTTGCAGATGCGCTCGGCAGTGGCTCTTTGTCTCATGCCCTTCACGTCATGTATGGCACGGATCAGCCATTTCCTGTACTTTTTACTCCCCTGCTCGGGGACTGGTTCATCTCTTGGAAGTGGGTTAGAATCTGTAGCTACTGAACCCTCATTATGTAGTAGTGCTTCGACATTCAAAGGAATTTCAGTTGACGTGTTGTTTGCACTGCTTTGCTGCTGCACTGCAGCCTGTTTCCCAGTCACAGAGAAATACAAAGTCTTGCCACCATATCCCATTTTAGTCATGCTTCCTTTCTCAACGCAGAGTGCCAGCTGGCTTCTCACCTGGCCGAGTGTGAGCACCTTCTTGGTCATTCGCAGTAAAGTGCTGAAGATCCCAACAGCAGTGGTCTGTTGCCCTAACATGTGCTTTCTCTTGATCGCCTTGTGCAACATTTCCTCTAGAGATGGGCTGTCAGAATCTGATCTGGGCTTCTTGTATGTTCCAGACGAACATGGCTCTTTCTCTTCACCAGGAATGCTTTTCCTCTTGACCGGTTTGATGACATCAGTCTCAGGTAACTTGTAAATCACTGTTCCATCTGCTTTGTAGATCTGTAAAATGCTGCCTTCATCGACACACAAATCCAAGCACTCCAACAGATCTTTCTCAGCAATGCTACAGTCCCGTGTTATAGGCTTACAAATTCCCTCCTCAGAGGGTTTTTGCTTGTTTGCCTTCATCTTTCTCAGTATGTCTCTGATCAACTGTTTGACAGTCATATCAGGCTTGCCTGACATCTGACAAACAAGCTGGCACTTACTGACGTTGTTCTTCTCAGCAGCACCAAGCTTGTACAAGATGCCATCTTTCTGCAGTTTTCCATGGGCCATGCCACGTTTTGCTGCCTGCTGTAGCCTAGCCTTCAAGTTGAAGTCATTCTGCACTTGCAGGTCGTGCACTAGATACCTACTAATGGCGAGTAAAGATGACCCACCCTCCTCGTCCATGTCCATGATAGCCTTACAGATGAGATGAAAGTAATCTGAATGTGTTTGTGGTGTAGTTGTGAAGAGAGGGTTTGTCTGAGGCTTTGCCTGACAGTCTGCAGGGTTACAATAGTATGACGCCCCAGAGTTTTTGGAGCTTAGAACTCCACGTGCCAATGCTGCTTCAAACCCCTTCTCAATAACTTCCTTCTGTAGACCAGACACCTTAGCAGCAATATCTACTATAGCTTCACGACTCGGCGCTTTCTTTCTTCCAAATTTGATCTTGTCCACCGCATCCAGAATTAAACTGGTAATGAAGTCTTCACTAGGATCACTTTCAGTCTTGACTTCCTGATTGACCAAAGTAGTCATTGTGTCTGCTCTCTTGCCGGCGGACTCACTATCAGTTGATGTTGGTGCTACGTATGCTTCAGGACTGTTGGAGGAAGCTGTCACATGGTAGTTGTCTACTTTAGTTGGAGAATCCCAAACCTCCATGTCCAGAGAGATGTCCTCCTCTTTTACTGTACCGACATCCCTAGATCTGAGAGACACATGGGAAAGGTCCTTGGATTTCAAACGTTTCAACTCCACTTTGGCTCTGGACCACGTGGCATCAGTAGGGTTGATGTAGATGCAGGCCCCCCTGGCCTGACGAACCCTGAAGATCTGGCCTTGGTTAGTAGCAGATTCCACCTGTTGCTGAACAGTGTCCCGTGGGACACCATGATGCCTGCACACATGGTTGATGATCCTGTCTTTAGTGGCCAGGCCCTTCTTCTGCACTGCCTTGATGGCCTGAAGCAGCCAAGTCGGTGGCTTTGAAACTGTAGGATCCATGGTTTTCTGGGACTCTTGTCTGGAGCTGAAAATGACAAACAACATTCATTCAAACACCCAACATAAGAAAATTGATAATGTGATAACACTGATATCATGCAGAAGTGACACAGTGTGAATACTACATTGTGAGTTGTGACCCATGCCACAGGTAAAGCAACCATCACACACTACTGACTGTAAGTACGAGGAATAAAATCACTGTCAAACAGAAGTATCTGTTAATATCATACCACCTACAACTTCTAAAATCATGGAATCCTACGTCTATCAATCTAAATGTTGGCACTTTTTGTTATTAATGCACAATTGTTGGTTCTTAGGCCAAAGGGTTTATGTATCAGTAGACATTATTCAGTGTGTCTAACACTCGAACATAATCCATACTGCTTTGTGGTACTAATCACAGTCAAATATGGAGGCTGTCGAGTATGATAATCCTATACCCTTTATTTGGCAGTGCAACACAATACACTGGAGATGCATGTGAGAATCGCCTAAAGAATTCCAGTCACTGTGTTTTACATGCATGATAAACATCAGCATCTGATCATATTGCATACTTATTCCTCAGTGGGCACGTAAGGCATTGATTAACGTTACATGCAGTGTAGCAGATCTGTACAGTGTGCTAAGAATAAAGTATGATGTCCAAAATAATTCCTTTCATATGTTACTGTCAGTACTGTATTGTGATCAGTGTGACACACTCTGGGTACCATATATGGAAAGAGCAAACAGAAAACCACTCAACCCATTTTAGCTCTATGTGAAATAGAGCAGAATGTTGAAATCTACTAAACCATGACAAAACTACTTTAAAGTTTAAGTACTTCTTTTCCCCATCAGTCTGCTAGATTATTCATGAACCTGTATCACTTTAGAGGTATGGTGTCGTGCATTCAGGGAATCTTTTTGACAGGAACATGCATTTGTGACATTCTTGAAGTTAACAAACACATAGCTTGTAGACAAGTACAAAGTGAGATATCAGTTTACCTTCAACATCCACTATAAGTATAAACCAAATGCACACTCTTACCCGTCTACTCATTCTCTTGCAGTAATCTTCAAGCCGATGCACAATATATAACGGTAGACACTATATATGGTGACTTAATAATGCAGTAAAGCTTCATACACTTTTGATTAAACTGCATGAGTAAGGTCTTTTCATATCATGTCAGCTTTAACTTATCTAAGGTCTGGTATAGCATCTGCTTGTTAGGTACACCTTTTTCCAGTGTTACATGTAGTCACCACATGTCACAAAATAAGATAGTACTGTGTGTAATCAATAGTGGAAATGATAGAATCCCAATGTCTGGCAAATCTTAAAAGAGATGAAACAAAATATTTGGACACTTGAGAAAACATTGAATCAATTATGATACACAATACACGATACAAGTAATACTTGTTGAAACAAGACAAAAATATGGCATACTATCATAGACAAAGAACAAACACACAACAAAAGGACATTGTAGAAACAATGACTAGGATGACAAGACAGCTTAGTGCTATTATACATATAACTTGGTATTTGTTCCACGGGGAATTAGGAAGTTACCTTGACCTAAATACATATATTATATGTACAAATGTACCATGGAGGCTGAGTGTACATACTGAATGTTAGATCTAAGCTTGTGATGGAATGCAAACATTCCACATGTGTTGTCCATGTAATCAAACCTACCTTTATTCACTGAACTCAAGTCAAGGACAGTGGCAAGTACAATTGCTGGGATTTTTGCAGGATCAAGCCGGATATTTTCTTTGTGTGTGTGAATACATTTCAATGGTTCCTAACCTGTCATGAATGCTGTTTACGAACCACCTCTACCAGTACCATATGTCACACCCATGTAGCCGGTGACATGCTGTGCATAAGGAGACTCCCTGGTTAGCCCAGGGAAAGGTGGCCTGAGGCAGTGAGCGTAGGTGTCATTTACCAACCAACAATATTGACCTCAGTTGACTGGTACTGAGGAAAGTTTTACTAGTTCTGTTATAGTCTCTGTATGAATTTCAGTTGACATGGTAATTTTCAAACCTCAACTTAAGCTGTGAGGTTTAACCTATTCCTGATCATGAATCATAAAGTTTATCAATCTTTACAGGGCTGGCTGAAATATTTCAACTTAAAAAGCAGTTCAGGCCTTCAGGAGGTATCTGATATCTGTAGCTGCCATGTGCCTTGTTCCTCAACCTGAAATCTGACCGACTGTTAACCTTTGTCACTCTGTGGGCACCATACAGCACATGAATAGAATATATTTCATTAGAAGCTAAGAGTGCTGAATGTTAATGTGGGGGTATAAAGAAAACTGTGACCCATGTAATAACTAAATTAAATTTCCTTCCACTACTGTATAGTTATCATAGCATTAAGACTTTTTAACTATTAACTTTTATAGAGCTGGTTGTGATATTTAAACTTGCAACAACTACAATAACCTGAGAAGTTCCTGGCCTTCAAGTAGTACCTCAAATATGGTAGAAGATCAAGTGTACTTCATTGTAGATTGCACTACTGTATGTATGTTAATGATAGAAAAATCCTATTCAGTTATATAGAAATTAAATTCCCTCACTTTAGACATGTAAGTAGAACTGAAAAATTTACATTCCAGAATCATGCATTTTCACAAACCGACTACCAGTAATATATGCTAGACTACGATACTTATACCAATTGCAACAGGTGTATATGTTTTGTATTTGTTGTGACCTGTACTTAGCTCGGGTGGGCAAAATGTACAATAAATAAAGGTCTTCATTTGTTATCTGCCATCATTTCGGTAACCCTTCTGATACGTTCCTTGGATAATATATATGTTACATGATGAATACCAAACATTGGCGGGTAAGGAGACAAACTGGTTCTGTACTAGTAATCCCTATGTGTCAAATGAAGGTTAGACATCATATGTACTCCAAATGCGTTGGCATGTTGTACACCATGATAGCAGTACACTACCAACTAACATGTCTGTGTCTAGAAAAATCACTCTAACCACTATTCAATGCTACAACAGCACCACAATTATGGACAACGCGTTCAGTGGGCAAAGAGGGATTATCAACAAATCAAACACCACGTGAGCAAACAAAACTTTTCAGATCATTTAGCTTCTCTTCTATCCTGAATTATTCATGCGCGCATGGTCATGTGATGAAATCTTATTGTCTCGATTCCAATATCTAAAACATCTTATAAATACGGAGACTTCCGCCAACTTTTCTTCTGTAAGAGTTGGGCTAACCAAGGTCGATGTCGTAACTTATTTTGCAAGGAGACATAATTTTGTCTGTACCCGCCCACGTTCAACACAGGTATTCGGTGATGACCAGTCCATGCGCCCACGCGGTATAGCTCGCACTTAGCTTATCGTACCAAAAAATGGAGCTTCTGAACGTTCGCATTCCCACATCATTTTCTTCACAGCGCTGTAACCAGCTCTTTACAAAGGGTTACTTATCAAGAAGACGAGGAAATAGCGCGAAAAGGCCAACAGCTTTTCTGAAAAATATGTGCAATGCTACGGCATCAAAACAGCAACTATGGTCCCTCACAATTCCTTCCACACGTTCTAAGACGTGTCTTAAGAATCACTGTATACATACCTGGTCTACATTTAACCTCTGCGACAGCGCAAAGGGAGGAGAAAATGTCTCTAACTCAAGTCAACAGCTACACAACAAATTCTCCATCATGGCGGAAGTTGGTCAACGAGAGCTGACCTTTCAACTCGTGACCCGGATATGGTTACGGCGTTACGTTCTTGTGCGTCATCGTTGCTTCCGTGTGAGTCATATGTTTCGATTTACGTTGACGTGTTTTGCTTGTTCCTTTGTCTGCTTCTCGGGTTAATGTCAGGGCGGTTGTTTGATGTCGCGGACTTTTCAGGGCACGGTTAGTGGGTTAGATTTTTACACCTGATTACCTTCTTGTACATAAGAGTTTCGGTGTTGATTGGGAGAAGTTAAAGAACACGCGGAGCTGACGCTCTTTTGATCGGGAGACGAAGGGAGGGGGGAGGTAATTTTCTCTTAGATGATCCGGGTATGACGTCGTTGCTACCGGCAGGATGTAATGGTTAAGACTGCCTCTTGCCCAGACTCTATTTCTGCCGGTCCTTGTTGTTGTTTCTCTAGCCAAGGAGGTAAAGTTCTCTATGGTCAACATTGTGCCAAGGAGTTTTTTTGTGCAGAAAAGGAGGTAGTGATCTGTGCTTCCGTTTGTTTTACATGTGTAACGGTTAAATGTACAATATTAACATGTAACGTTATGT
Source organism: Branchiostoma lanceolatum (assembly GCF_035083965.1). Lineage (NCBI taxonomy): Eukaryota > Metazoa > Chordata > Leptocardii > Amphioxiformes > Branchiostomatidae > Branchiostoma > Branchiostoma lanceolatum. The sequence goes on along the minus strand of NC_089726.1, from coordinate 14,889,401 downwards.
ATGGCTTGCATGTTTGCCTCTCAGATACCAGAATGTATTAAGATTTGGCAACCAGCCTTCCATTATTCAATGCATTTTATCTTTCCTATACCTGATTATAGCGTCTATGGACAAGTTGACAAAGCCTGGACACCTAACCTTAATGATACAAATTGAATGTAAATAGATGTGTAAATGTTTACATGATTCTGAAATGCTGAATGTAGAATAACAAATTATGGAGATCCAATGCACAAAAGCACCCATAGAATAAACCTAAGGTTAATCTCCTTGGGTTAATAGATTAGCCATTCTTTCCCTTTTAAGTCTTTTTTGTTTAACCTGTACTTTTTTGTAAAAACCCAAAGGGGCGAGTATGCCATTCCCGGGATTCGAACTCAAATATTCAGTTGCAGGGTATAGATCCCGAGACATCTGCATTCATGCTTTTGCAGCATCCTCATTTTGGTCAAGTTCAAGTCAAAACTCAGAGATCATTTAAATGGTGACGAGTGGTACAATGAACATAACCATACGTAGGGGGAGTTTAGGGGGTTTGGAAGAGTTACCTGAATAGAATGATCAATGAATGCATCCTATGTTGACAGGGCTGTTATCGACGGTCCGTGAGTTCTTTTCTTACTTTGAAATCCTCTCAAAAACGCATGAATTGCCATTTCAGCTATTTCAGAGAGTGAAATTTCTATAATTTTCCCTGGACCTTCTAGAAAGCTTGTGCCTACAGCGCTCATCTCGTCCATGTGTTGCTCGCTTGACAGAAATTCTACAATTGAATCCCCCCAAACAAAATGCTGGCAATGGACATGCACATACATGTAGCATATCTACTACATATATACATGTGCATGGTGTCTGCACCACTTACATTGCTCTAAATCTTTTCTCTTTACTGTTCCACAGTGAGAACTCAACATGGATATAGCTGCTGATACTGATGGTGCTGTCAGTATGGACCAGGGGACTGCGTTGGAAAATTCACACAGACAGGCCACCTCTTCCCTCAACATTCCCAGATGGAACATGGAAGTTTCTGGCAGTCAAGTACCAGCCCAGGTAGGCCATAGCTTCAATAGTTACAATGTATTTTTCATAAAACTTGGTCCCATTGTAGATCTATGTAGTGTGTGCAATTACTATCAAACAATAAAGCATACATTTGGTAGAGTGCTGAAAAAATTGGTGCAAAGGCTACCATTCATCTTAAGCCTATTATACAATACAGGGTATATTATACAATAGTATACATAGTATGTTATACAATACAAAGTGTGGTAATTGTTATACAATCCAGAGTGTGTTATGTAAGTTTTACGTACACATCTGCAGCATGGTACAGAAAGGTGATATGCCCAGATGTACAACGGGTCAAACCAATCAAACAACATGTATACCCACCAACGCAAAGTACATATTACATGTGTATACATTACATGTGTATATACTAATGTTGTACCTTTTATGGCAATAAAGAGGCTGAAATAGATAAGATGTGTAATTAAACCTTTCAATCAAAGCTGGGAATCTTGAATGTTTCTGATAAAAATAGTAAATGTCATGTAATATCTTAGACAGTTTGTGGCCAATGAGCTAGAGTTCTTGTCTGATGTAGGGACAGCCAGGAAGTGATCCAGACACAAGTGGTAGGCCATTCACCAAAATGTAGTTTTTGTTGCACCCTTGAAATTGTTGAAATCTACTGAAAATGAGATTGAACAAAAGGTGGTCATACAGTTAGTTGATTAGACAAGGAGGTTGTATAAAGTTATATTGATCGATTAAACCATGTTACATCATATTTTTTGTAGCATACAGAGTCATGTTCTTGTGTTTGCTGACACAGGGCCAAAGTGAATCAGCACAGACAGATGCTGTGTACAATGTCGAGTGGTTACAGAAACAAATGGCAGGAAGAAACAGTGGGGAGACAGTTGTTCCCAACTCCAGGTTGGTATGCTGTTTTAAAAGTCCTTTACTTTTGCAATACATTCATATTGATTGATTTAGCAGTTTTTTTAGTAAAACATATTCTTTAAAGTCCCTGTCACACAGTTGATGAGCTTCGATCTTAATATCTGTCGAGGGTCGCACATATCTTTCACCTGAAAATTTACCTATTCTGTACCTTATCGTATTTAATGGTGCTTGGTAACCTGCCAACATAGGATGATTCGTGAAGATTGCACCATGGTCAAGAGAATGCCGGGTGTATCACTTCTGAACATGTCATTCAGAGATTGCAGACTCGTCGGTTTAATAATTGAATTTCATGCTGCCTGTGACAGAGGCTTAATGGTCAGATGGCAAAGTTCATAGCATTCTTCAAATCACTTATTGTTAAAAGCTTTGTTTTTAGTACATCTTTTCCTTTCCAAGCCCATGTTCCCTTACCATGTGTTTCAACAGTATGATGCAAACATCTCATTCCCACTGCCCTACAGGATTCTGCGCAGGTTGTTTTCCTCAGCCATGGCACATCGGCTGAGAGCACAGTCCCCCCACAAGTACAGGAATGCGCTCCTTCTGAAGGACCACCTGGACATCCTGTACACCATCTTCCAGGGCAAGGCCCCGAAGGAGACAGCCAACCCCTTCCTTCTCAGTCTCATCGAAGAGTACAAGAAGATGAAGCCTGTAGAAACAACAAGTAAGTTTTATATTGATTCTATACGTTATATCCATACACAATGGTAAGTGCTTACCATGGCCAGGAAGCTTTTGATCAGTCCTCAAATCCTTCTCAAGTTGAAATGACTCAAAAGCCTTTGTCAGGGAAGTGTGACATCAGCAACAGGTCAAAGGTGCCTGGGGGTTGCATTGGTGCCAAGTCGGTATCCTGACACCTTTGGCCAGTTACTGATGTCACACCTACGTTCAGGTCATGTGACATGGGTTTCGGGTCATTTCAACTTGAGAAGAATCAAAGGACTGAGCAAAAGCTTGTTGGTAAGCACTTTACTTTCTGAAATAGAGTATAAAATCTTATGATATCAATCACCATCACAACTTTCATTCCAACAAGTAAGTTTGTCTCCCAAATATCTTCTTATGTCACAGTGACAAAGACACCATAGACTAGAAAACTTAGAGAACTCCTTTTCATCAAAATGGATTGCAGATATTGCGAAGAGTGCTTAGGTTTAAATGTTTGTTAAATGTTAAGGCAACCTACCTGAAATCATCATTATCTCTCTTTGCATAATTTGTATGACATCACAATGGAGTAAAATTTTGCATTTTGCTCCTTTAGGAACATCAGATTCTTGTATGACCAGCACAACTGCTGCAACTGCAAGTACTGTGACAACACCATTGTCATCTACATCAACAACTGTGCAGGGTAGGAGCAGTATATAGATCAAAACATTGTTTCTCACTGGTCATGATTGTAAACATATTCCCACATCAACACTTTTTTACTAATAGAGTATGAGGACAACTGTCAGTTCTATGGCCGCACATGGGGCAATGGTCGTGTTGAGGTCACCTGAGTTAGGGCTGAATGGCTGCCGCTCCAGACCCTTGCAATTTAGCCTTGCCAATTGTAAGCTCCTTGCAATTCAGCCCCTGGCTGCAAAGAGAGTAGTCAGCCCACCCCAGTAATAATGTAGCTGTCCAGTTCCTGTTTTTCCATGTAGCCCAATCCGATAACCTTTACTGCTGAGTTGTCTTTGTATGTAAAACTATGTCAATGGAGAAACATATGTATAATTTCCTTTCTTATAGCTCCGGTAGACAACTTCTCAGCTGACAAGGAAGGGAGCTGTACAATACAGACTCAGCAGAAGGACAGTTCTATCGATGCTGAAACACAGGCAGGGAACCCAAAAGCTGTCCAAACCAGTAGAGATGAAGAAAACAGAGGTGACAGACAAGCAGTAGAAGCAGGTGACGACAGCACAAAGACTGCAGCTTGTGATCCTGCAAACAAAGTGCCACCCAAGAAAGGGATGATTAGGATGGGTAATCGCTGCTACTCTTGCTTTGAGTGTTATGATGTCTTTAAGAATTCCATTGAGTTGAGGATGCACTTCCTTCTCCATCACCCATCGCGCCTTCCTTACATTGACGGGGAGGATGACAACTTGGAGGCCCGGCAAGTCATCCAGGCTACAGTAGAGAGAGGGGAACACGTCGACTTCCACTCCATCTCCCTACAGTTCCCCGGCATCACCAAGGAGGAGTTCCTGAGGACCAAAAATAGCTGCATGTCTCTGAAGGATAAGATACAAACAACTGTTCAGGGCCTTCTTCCTTTAACACACAGTATCAAGTTTGTACAGAACCCTGTGTCAGTTACAACAGTTGATAGTGCTGGGGTAACAAAGTCAATGTTAAATGGTGGGGGGGAATTGTCTAATGGAAACAGAGAGACTGCTCTAGATTTGTCAGCTAAAGGTAACAGTGATGTAAACATTGTAGGTGTAGAAAGAAAACCATGTGTGCCATTTCACAACTGTGAGAGCTTGGAGGCTAAAAACAGTACCTCTTCTGTATCAAAAGTCCAAAATGCTAAAGGCCCAACACAGTTAACTATTAAAGTGAAACGAGAACCTAATGATCTACACGAGTATGGACATGACCTCCAGGACGAGGAAGGTTCAAGAGCTCCTCCTAAACTACTTCAGGAAAAGGTGAAGAAGGAGACAGTAGACAAAGGTGTGGATCCCATGCCGTTAAGCATCTATTTGAAACAGGCCAATGCTGCAAACACAGATACAGAAAAAACTATGGAGTTACTAAAAGGTCCAAGTGGTAATTTACAGATCCCTGATACGAAGATGGGAATAAAAAGAAGATTGGAAGACCACGATGAAGGATACCTTGTGGAGAAAACATCATCTACCAGGAGGAAGAATACTCGACCTAAGAGGATGAGAGTTGACAGTAGCTCATGGGAAGAGGCAAGTACTGGCACTGGGACAGAGAAGGCAATGGAGGGCATACAACAATGGGCTGATCAAGCAGGGAAAGGCGTTAGAAAAACCCTGACAGCTTCAGAAAATTCCTCATCAAATTTTGTCAACATTGTGGGTGAAGAAGTCGGAAGTCTCGACAAAAGTGCGAAGGGGAAAACAGCAGCTTTATTTAAGGTGAAGGTGTGTGTTGATTGCAACAAGACCTTCAGAAGTCATGTGGACCTCAAAATGCACGTGTTGCGTTACCACCCAGAGAAGCTTCCTCTGCTGAACTGGCCAGCTGACGACTTTCTCAGCACCAACCCTCCTCATGAGTCAGAACCAGCTGGAGAGGAGGGCAGACCTGGGCTGATCTACTGCACAGAATGTGAGTCTACGTTCAAGATGTTCATGGATCTGAAGATGCACGTGATGCAGGTCCACCCAGAAAAGCTACCTGACTTCGAGTGGCCAAACAGGGACCAGATGAGGAAGAGGGGGAACCCTTACAGGAGAAGCAAGAGAGCTAAGCAACCAAACCGCAAGATGAAGAGAGGGAGGAGTAGATCTCCAAAGGGAAGAAGTAATGAAAGAGAAATGACTGGACCAGGGTCTGAAAAACCAGAGGAGGAACAGTTTGCACAGGATGGGTCTTTGGACTTGAGGGTAAAGAAGTCTGTAAAGAAAGAAGTGGGCAGTGAAATCTTAGACCTGAGTGTACGCAAAGTTCCAAGAAGCATTACAGGAGTAAATAACTTCAGCAATCCCTCAGCAGATGGCCCTTTGCCATCAACATTATACGAACAGTTCACACAACTCGTGCCAGGCAGAAAGCGTGGACACAGATGTTCTCTATGCCACGAGACCTTCGCGTTGCTTGTAGAGCGCAAAATGCACGATCTGCAGTGCCACCCCGAGAAGTTGTCAGACTTCGACCTGAGGGATGTACAACAGCCCAGTACTACAACAGAGCATGAACTGGTGGATCTGTGGGCAAAAGAAGTGCCTAGAGGAAGAGGGAAGAACAAGTACACAAGAAAATGCCCCATGTGTACCAAAGAGTTCAGGTCCCTTACCATGTTGAAAAAGCATGTATTGGCAAAGCATCCTGGGGGGCTTGCTGAAGTGTGCAGAGATAGTGCCCCTGCCAGTGATGACAATGGGTTATCATTTGTACCTCCAAGCAGAGTAAAAAGTACTTACAAGGGAGCAAGCGGTTGTAACCTTAATGAGATCATAGCAGCCAACACCAAAGTCCACCGAGCAAGAGCAATGAAGCGTAAATGTCCTGCCTGCGGTGCTTATTTCAAAGCCTTGTCTCGTCTGAAACAGCACGTCTTGTTGGAACATCCGTCAAAGCTAGGGGAGGTCTGCGAACCAGACGACGAACCTCCGTACAGACCTCTTTCATCGAGTGCACACAAGGTTGTATCTTGCTCAGAATGTGGTGCAGGGTTTGGCACTCCTATTGAGCTGAAGAGTCACTTCCTCAAACAGCATCCTTCCAAATTCACAGATGTGTTGAAGCCTTTAGCAACTGATCTTCCTATTGTGAAAAGATTTGGTGACCAGTTTGTTGTCCTGAAAGACAGTCTACTGTACAGACACATGTGTGAAGAGTGCGGCATGGGCTTCAGCACACAGGAGGCAAAGATGACACATCTACAGGTGGAGCACCACAGCCAGGGAAACAGCTACAGCGCTGCCCTGCAGGTGCTAGTCAATACAAGAGCCAGCATGTTTCGAGGAAAGATGCATCTTTGCCCCCAGTGTGGCACAGGTTTCAGCACAGAGATTGAACGGAAGCGACATGTCCTTGAACACCATCCTGGCCAGTTTGCAAAGTTTGCAGACGTGATAGATCCCCTGAGTCTTAAAATGACAGAGCCTGTGTCTGGGGAAGGTGACAAGACGAAACTCATGCAGCTTAGTAAGCTTACCGGGTACTCCAAGAAGACTATGTGGGGTATCCCCTGTCCTGCCAACTGTGAGATGCGCTGTAAGACATGGTTAGATCTGAAAAAGCACGTCTTGATGCACCACCCCTCGTGGTTCGGAGAAGTCTGCAGATACAGTCAAGAGGACATAACAAAACTAGTGCTGGAGAAAACATCAGCAGTTAAGGTGGAGAAGAGCAGTATACCCTCTGAAGACTTGGAAAATGGAAATATTGAGAAAACTCTGTCGACTGGACACAGGCTGATACAGGCTGCACTGCTGGGGTCTTCTGTACAACCCAGTGAAGTCAAAAATGATAAAGTTGTTAACCAGGAATACGGTGTCAAAAAGGAAAGGGTAGACCACAGCACCAGCTCATCCAATGGTATGACTCAAACAAACGGAAAAGGAGAGTCTATGGAGAAAACCAACACTCGGCACGTACGGCGACACTGGTGTCCGGAATGCCACATGCCGTTTTCCAACTTTTTGGACCTAAAGTTTCATGTCATGATGAAACACCCCAGCAAACTTCTCACGCTGAACGTACCGGAGAAGAAGACGCAGGAGCAGCCAGCGTTCTCACCGGGGGCGGACCCAGTGGAAAACAAAGAGTCTCGGGACACTCTACCCAGTACCACACCACACAGTGTGCTGCATAAAGATTGCAATAAGAGGATGACAGAGGAGACAGATCTAACACATGAGGAGCTCACAGAACAGGTGCAGGTACACGGAACCACGAAACGGCTTCTCCTCCCCAAACCAGGTAAAGCGTGGACCAAAAGCCAGCTGATGCGGCAAAAACAGAAAAGTCTCTCAGAAGAGGCGACGAAAACCAAGTATTCCAGAAAAGTGAGATGGCAGTGCCCTGAATGTAAAAGCCTGTTTGACCATTTTCTCGGCCTGAAAGCACATGCAGTGGAAAGTCATTCCTTCATGTTGCCCTTGCTCGATCCAGAAACCACCAAGATCAGACTTGACAGAAAGGCATCTAAAGACTTCATGGGAGAAACAGAAACCGTGCAGAGTACATGTTAGGATCATGATTTAGTACAAAACACAGTATCAGGCTGCTCTTAAATCATGTAGACTTCCATTTCTGTTCATATGAAACCTCAGGAAACAGAGTCTATTCATACATCAAGATGATAATGAGTGAACAGACACTTTGCATTGTATGTATTTTGTTGTTATTGGTTAATATATAGTAATGTTGTGAAAGAACAACTTAAAAGATGAGTGTTTAAATCACAATATCCAAGATTATTCACATGTAACATTTAAACAATATTTTTTGTTTAACAGATATGAAGTGACAATATACGTTCCACCTCAGCGTGCTGTTGAGTTATGATGTCAAACTATGTGCAGCGAAGTCCAGAATAAAATCATGAGAATGTATCAGGAGGTTGATGTGCCTTTTATTCAGTGAGCATGTGTAGACTACCGATACAAAGCACCTCTGAAAGCTTCCAGACGGTGTTATTGAGGACTCCAAAGGTGGCAACCCGGTCCGTAAATTCAGAACTACTGCAATTTGTGGTGCTTTCAGTAGAACATCTATCCGATAAGAGGCTGGGTGAAGTGGTCATTTGTTTTACTCCAGTTGGTGCTCGACAAGTTATAACTCGTCTTATGGATTATTTACAACGGCTTTCTGCATCAAGAATATGGGATGCTTCTTCGCCGACCGTGACCGTCCCTTTCCAGTTCATCTTGGCGCTTATCAAATCTGGTTATCGTCTGGTTTGGTTGGTGCGTTCGCGATCAAAGTCAACTCCGAGTACTCCACCCTCTCTGTATCTCTGAAGGTCAACTGTGTCGCTGCCGATCGAATAAAGGGAGTGCGATTTAATCAGGCTATCAGTTAACTTATTGATCCGAGCCCAGGTACGTATCAAAGGTCCGGCAACACAATTTTTAATTCGGCCTCGGTAGAATTCTATCACACTTTGATTAGCGCTCGTGACACTTTGTGATATTCAGATACGACTGCCTATATATTGGGCAAGGATGGTAAGATTAGCTCGAATGTGCTTTTCGGTTTGTTACAACTGTACGTGGCATTCAGTCATAACTTCTGATAGGAACTATGGAGACAGATAAAGCTTTCTCAAACCTAGATGTGGTAAAAGTAGCGTAGTTTTCTTTCTTTGTTGTAGCGATGAAAAGAGCACTTAAACTTTAAGGACCTCAAATGCCTACAAAATGAAATGTTCGACAGAAGACGCCCGGAAACACATTCGCACAACCCTAATCTGAAAACAAGTACTGCTCCGACCTTTTTAACAATTCAGCGAAATGTATGTCTTAGATTATACTTTTGGTAACTTCTCGTTCGTTGTACATCACGTACAAGTATGTCTAGATCTCATGCAATGATTGAGACTTAAAATTAGCAAGAACAGACTGGCTATTGTAAAGAAATCATTAATACACCTGTATACAGTAATTCGGCAGCACGAATATCTGAATAGATGATGTGTCAGATGTGATCTTACTTTGTAAATAATTCATAGGGAATATGTGCTGGATTATGGAAGCTGGTAGGCAATTCCTTGGTGGTCCCAAGAGTGAACGACGAAATGTACTGAAAATGTCGCAAGGCTTTACTGAAAATGCCTCAGACTGTACCATCTTTCGGAATCGCCGTAGCGTTTTATCCGGATGGGCACCATCCGTGTTACCTCAGCACTGTTGTCCGCTGTCATAAGACAGGGCCCAAAACACTACGGATACACTCGAAACTACTTAAAGGAGTTCTAAACTCCAGAGGGGGGAGTTATTTTCTAATAGAAAATGATTTTAGGAAGTAAAAATGAATACTTATTGCAGTATACGATAAAATGCACGCTAGTTCCGTGCACATCAAAAACATCCAGTATTTTACTAAATTCCCCAGGTGACCCTCTATTTCATTAATCAAATAAAACAACCTCGGTCTAAGGCTGAATACAATGTACCTGAGAAGGTCTGACAAAAGTTTAATATGTAGGTTACAAAAAGAATTTCAGGGTTGATAAGAAAAACTTGTTATGCGTTCTTTTATATCTTATTAACAAATGGCCTTCTTATTGTGCTTATCGATATCATCCCTCATTTATGCCAAAAATATTCACGATATGAAGGAAGTGTGCATACATGGGTAGGGGCTGCACGGGTTTAGTGAGTGTCATATTGTTTTACACAACACACTCTGTGTAATTCACCACAACAAGAATTCTGTAAAAAGTCGGCTGATTATGTATTTTTCGATACATAATCTAGTGGAAAGTAACACTCCCTTCTGGACTTTAGGACTCCTTTAATCTACGGAATTGTACGAAGGCCAACTCATGATAAGGAACACGGCTCCTCGACTCTGTGCCAGGAACGTAATAGACACTTTCCGTTGTCTCTGGTTAAGACGTCTTGAATTATTTCTTCACGGTTACACCTGGCGCCAGCTGCCAAGATGACAAACATCCTGGGCACCTCCCGCAACAGGAGCACGGCAGCGAAATAACCAACTGCCTCTCTATTGTCACAAAATCGACATTATGTCTAATGTATACAACGACATATCAGCATAATAAAGCTGTTCTCTATTTCCATTATTTCGATCGTTTACTATACATCGAACAAAATGGCTACTGATGTATCAAGCAACCATCATATCTGGGTCAAAGAGAAACATGGACAGAAACGACATGATTTGAGTTAAATTTCTATGTAATAAGTTTCTGTTAATACCATCAGAAAAGAATGATTACATCATAACTTCGTATGTAATGACTATTCATGGCTGTTGATGGCCCCTGTCACACACAATTGGCAATGAATAATGTCCTAACCCGTTACATTACAGATGTCGTGTACGTTTAGATATATGACAGAATCAATAGCACGCCGCTTATGATAACTGCTGAGGTGATTATGTCTCGTTTTAGTGACATGAGTAATAGAGACGCTGGGATGTTCTCCCGAGCGCACAGCATCGCGAGCTCCGCCCCGGCCACGATTAGGTAGAAGAAGTCGGAGGAGAAGAAGGCTATGTCCCGGGAAATCTGGTGGAACATCCCGCGTCCCATCACAACATTGGTCACGAACTGGTCCATGCCTCCGGCGAGGATGTGCAGAAGGGAGATAGAAGCGACGGTGAACAGCTTCCTGGGGGTGGGCTTCACTCCTCTGTCCAGCATACTCAGCACCAGGGCTGTGGAGAACAGCTCGGTAAGGGTGAAGAGCAGCTGGTGGTACCACTGGACGTAAAAGTCGTCGTTGTAATACCCGAAGAACATCCACCACGAGTAGTAGTGAGGGTGAATGACGGCGACTAACAGAGCAAGCATGGAATATCTGATTCTCCCACAGAGGGCGATGCGGACGACATAACTAATGCACTCGTACGTCATTATTATCGCGACAACTGTCAGGCCGCACATTTTGAATGTCTGAGCCGTCACGTTGAAGTAGACGTGCTTGTACCGGCCGACTCCCATCTCGTACGTACCCTTAAACACTGTATCCCAGCACGTACACGTACAAGAGTCCCTGTCCACAGCCGTCTTCTCTGGCCCCCATATCTTCAATATCACTCCAAAGTACAAGAATTGAATGAGGGTCAAAAACACAATTGAAAACAGGAACCCAGCCAGCTTGGCGGTCTGGTAAAGTCTGCTTGTCCGCTGTTTCCGCTCGGCCCAGAACGTCTGCATCGTTTCGATGTCGTCCTGTAGAACCTGCGGAGGAATATCCGAAGCCATGCCGCCGTAGCGTCCGTGATTGAAAACAGGTCGGAGAGATCTGTAATGGAATAAAGAGATAGAAAAGCCTCGCACAATCGCATTACCGTCGGACTTCCTGAGCCTGTATTTATGGACCAGGGCCAAAGAAGTTACGTCCAGTTTATTAAATCAGGGAGGTTTAAAGCTCCTAGATGAAATTAAGCCCGAACTGCGTCCTGAGTTAGGCAAATTTCTCTGCATACGATAGTTCCGCCAGAAGCATTGTCTGCCAATTATATTCTATTGCCGACACCAGAATCATATTTGAACTTACTGTTTAAAAATCATAAAACACTTTCAATGTAAACATTCAATTTTAAGTACGCCCTTTAAATTGTGACATAATGGTATTCGAGGAAAGAAATACATGCGGTCATTACTAAGATTTCATAACAAGAAAAATATGTCTAAACACAGTCAAGGTAGAAATTCATCACGTACCTATGTCCCTGATCAGAGGCGAAACCTAGTACTGTGTACTTATGCCGCAACGGACGATCGATCTAAACCAGAGATGACGTCACTTGGAGACGCGGGGACAAAAAATGCTGTTCGCTCACGGACAGCACCAGATACAGGGTTATCTGGCAAATTCCAAGAACGCCAGGTGCAATTACCATACTCTGTTTTGCTTGAATAGTAACAAACCGTGTAATCCGATAAGACGTACGCATATAGTGGGATCTCAGAAGCGGATGTCCACAGAGCTGCTCATCTTCGGTGCTCCAGAACATTCACTGCGAAGCTCTTTAGCTAGAGCACGTACGATTCTGCAAAATCATCCGTGCGGTGACAGTTATTTGGTCGTCGAAATGTCGTGCAGTGATTTGGGTCAAACTTTTTGTCAACCTACACAAGTGCATGCCGTCGTGGCGTGAACACTGAAGTGCGGTGATTCACTGCGGCTGAACTGAACTGAAAGCCAGGTATGGCAAACGTAGTTCATCTAGAAAATGTACATCGTCAATTCTAAAACCCAACGAACGGTCTCATTAGACTGTGATTGTCTCCAATTGTCTGCTTACCTCCGGAGCTCCATCAAAACGTAGAATGCAAAGCAAAAACATAAAAATGCAAATATTTGACGGACATGTAGCCACTCTCTCGTTGGTCGAACCAGTAATTGCCAAGCTACCATTGGTTCAACTGATGGTCAGTCAGGATCGGTCTATTGGCTGAGGCCTGTATTGGCTGACGTCTTATCATCCAATGAATACTGTGAGCCAGGCTTCGATACATCAAAGGTTAGTCTTAATGATTGGAGAAGGCGAAGATCCAGATCAGTTCCCAACAACGCTACCGGCATGCGTTCGACGAGGAAGGAGGACAAAACACGGTCACTTGTACCATGGTGTTCAAAACCATGCTTGTACATGTATCAATAGTCCCTGATGAATCGACAAGCATCACATAATATACATGTTGTAGGTTCTGATGAAGATGAATAGTACTCGTTTGTGCCATTCTGACTCATCATCATCATCATCATGTCGGGCGGGTTGCCCGGACTAAGTCAACCCTCTTCCTCCAGTCGCTACGGTCCGCCATTAAGTGCTGTAAATCTTCGGCCCTCACCCCTACGTCCCCAGCAAGTTGGTCAATGCAGGTCCGTCGGGGTCACCCGACACTGGAGTGTCCATGTCTATTCTGACTAGATGACCTCATCTGAATGATAGGGTGTAGCCTGAACTCAATCAAGCTCCTGTAACGGCTTGCCGCCCTGTAACCGCATATCCCCGGACAGCTGGAGTTTGCGTTATACAGACTAGATAGGGTGCAGTTCATGATTTTTGATCAAGAAGATTTTGGCCGGAAGACATCAAATGGGTCAAATAGCACGGTGGTACAATTGGCTATCACAAATAACTTCTTTTATTGGCGTTTTATCGATACATGGGATCTTAGGGGAAACATTGGCCCCAATTTAAGATGGACAAAGGCAAAAAGTGGGACAAATGATACATTCCCAAATGGCGCATCTCGCTCATTAATGATTGATGAATATCCGCCCCGCTTTGTCCAGGTTTAAACAACGACGTTCTAGCTCATCCATCTCGTGCCAATGCCCAGTAATGATAAATCTTTTAAAATTGCTTTCCATCCCAGTATCGATCGGAAAGATGGCATGGCCGTGCCGTTTAATTTCCAAAATCCAGACTGACGAAACTATTCCTCCTAAAATTCCCGCGCACCACGTTGTGATATCATGTGAAGTAAAGCTTAAGCGTCTTTCAAACACATTTCATGCACGATGCAATAATACTACTCATTATGTATCTTTATCGCCTGTTCAGCCCAAATCGCTATGGGCATCGTTGAGTATCATGTACGCTACCGTCCAATACCTCCGCTTTATTCTAATAACGATAGAAAAGCAAGGCAAACGTTACTGCATCCGTACGTGGTGTCGGTTCTTCAATCCACCGTGACTTCTAGAAGCAACTCGCCCATGAGAGAAGTACATGATTGCTGTGCACATGATACACCACCTCGGATTCTTTTCTTGCTGTACTACACATTTTGTATAATGTTCTTGGGTACGTACATGAGCAATGCCTTAACATGTTCGATGTCTGTAATATTTCCGACCTTACTTACGGGGCTGACTCTTTGACACCAGCCAAAACGATTGAAGTCCCTTTGCGAACCTTCTACAACTTTCCCTTTCCCGAAAAGACATTTTAATTTGACGTGTACAGGCGCTTCTTAAAATTCTCCCCACATGCAGGACTGGTGCTACAGATGAGGCTCTGATAGCCATCAGCCTATCAATACTAATTATTCACTAATGAACCTCTGAATCATGTAGTTGTGCCAGAGCGAGTTAATCATCTATATTTCCTACATGGCAATTTGATTGGAGGGAGGGGGTAGGATAGATCATTTCCTATGTGGGGAAATATAAAGGAACGTCAAATGTTGCTTTTAATTACTCTTCGAGATTTTAATGGAATAGTACGACACTTTCACCAGGTTCTCTAATTTTTGTGAAAATATACTGATCATTGTCTACTTCACCATGATGACCTCTCAGATATCAAAGCAGGAGATATATCGATGTTTACTGCACATTTTCTATTCCCAATGTCCATGTAATTCACAGTAAAATAGACTATAATCTAACGAAAGCCTTTATGAATTATGTTACTATCAAGGCCATTAGAATGTCATATATTGGTTCATCTCGGAAACAAATCATGTCAGAAAAAAATGAAATTACCAACTTGCGTTTTGCTGCAGTGCACTTGTCAATCTGAACCACCTTCATTTTTCTTCTTAATTAAGAAAGATATTCTGACTAATAGTTCTTTCTGTCTACAAAATAGTTCACACTATCTCGGTAGCCCTTGTCATGATGAAACACAGTGGTGAATGGCTTGTCAATACAGCACGAGTCTAACCAATCTATGTACACATGTACCACCAAAATAGCTCTTGTCTTGATGCCCTTATCAACATGTAATTGTAAGTTCTACATGTATCAGTATCATGACACTGCCTTACCCAAACTTTCTATCTTCTACTGGTTACCTCAAAGGACATTTGAATTGGACGTTCCTGTAGAATTATTTCTTTACTGGAATACATATCTTATGACATATTGGAATAGAATAATTATAATGTATTCACAATTATGTGAAATCACAATTATCAACATGACACAAATAAGAATTCATGTAAACTGCATTAGTTAAACGGCTGGGGATACTTGTATGTCTTTTATGTAAAATTCACTGTACTTGTGTCATACCAAGGAGGTTATATACAGAATCTCACATTGAATAATCTTCAAGTGCAACATTCAAAGTTGTTGGCATCATGTTTAAAGTAGAAATCCTAGTAATCATTTGGAATGATTCATTGTTACATGGCTTCATTATGGAA
Source organism: Branchiostoma lanceolatum (assembly GCF_035083965.1). Lineage (NCBI taxonomy): Eukaryota > Metazoa > Chordata > Leptocardii > Amphioxiformes > Branchiostomatidae > Branchiostoma > Branchiostoma lanceolatum. Next base: position 14,873,914 of record NC_089726.1, on the reverse strand, counting down.
GACTATATAGTAGGGAGTTGTCATTTCAACAGCATAAATAAACAGTCCTTGTTTATCATTAACCCTTTTTTTTCTATTACAAACCATGTCAAATAGTTTCATGATATATTTCATGCTACATTCACTCTGTATCATAGTAGGTGTTGATCTGAATAAAATGATGAGAAATTAACTGAAAGATAAGTCTATATTTGGAGACCAATAACTGTTGCCTTTCCAAACTGGATGACAACTCCCTCTAGCACTTAGTTATCAAAGTACAAGACAATAGTCTAGAAAATGTTCATATCATGACCAATGTTGGCACTTCTGGTCTAAATGCCAGATGAGGAATATCAAAATGTGTATATATATGTCCCTGTTCCTTCCATGACAACTACATGTTAAGGACACTGGAATGATGAATTCTGTGTGAGGCACTAATGACCTTATACATTTGACATACAATAGGCACAGTTGACTCTTGATCTACCAGTACACCCCAATGTTCTGCAACCTCAAATGATAAACTAAGAGGTCTTATCTCTCCTTTCTAATACATGTATAAAAAGCAATCATGTCTGAAAATAGAATATCAATAAGTGAGAAGTAGAGGCAAATATTTTCAGTTCTCTGCTAGCATGAGACAGTGCCTAAAATCCTAATACGAAGCAGCACAGCAACATGTTATACAACCAACATAGACCAAAACTGAACCTTTAAACAAATACTTCTATAAACTGTGCCATAAACCTTGCTTTGGTCTAATAGTCAGAGGTAACTATGGCAACGCCCTCAAAGATTTATTATAGAAAAAAAATATTACTGTGTCATTCTATCATAGTACCTGAACAAAAGTTCAGCCCCAAAGGTACATGTATGTAAGACTGGTCCTTCATCTAGCCCTCTTTTCAAACGTTTACACTGTTTAACTTGCTTCCACATGCAACTCAATAAATATGTCAATCAGCTATATGTCACTTGTCACAGATTGAAGGATGGCAAATGACAGACAGCTACATCCCCCACCACCACTCTGTGAGGCGGTGGAGTATGTCCTGTAACTGCTATGTGTTCAGCCCCATAAAACTGTCCAGTTGATGTTGGTACCGACTCTGGAGTGGCAGTAAGTATCGCCTCTCTGTTGGGATCTTGTGACACTGTAGAAGAAAAAGATAAACTACATGAAAATGGCATTTGTTTGAGTCATATAAATAAACCTGGTCTAATGGTATATAATATAATATAATATAATACAATATAATAATATTCATGTCCTGTTTAGCTTTAGTCCACTTCCATCGGTCACTACCCTATGTTTGAACCTATTTGTGACATTAGTACATGTACTAAATCTTTAATGTGTATTCAGTTTACACTCATATTACAGCTTTTTGAAAAGGGTTCTTTCAGCCCCCAAAAAAAACATTCTACAAAATTTCTTTTCTACTTTCCAGTACTTGTAACTGCCAATTTAGACATCCCCACATTTCAACAATACGTATATCCTTACATTTGTCCCATTCATGCCCCGGGCATCCACTACTGACAGCTGCTCTTCCACCTTTGACCTCTTGGGTTGGGACAGCCCCTCCCACTCCCAGGGCGACCTGCGAAACGTCTTGTCGACCCTGAACAGGTGCCCCTCGGTGGTGAACAGGTAACGTCGAGCGTGCTGGTTCACGTGGTTGTCCTTGTCAAACAACTGTCAACATTGCATGAAATATTATTGGTATGCAGTAAACTACAGAAATTGTACCATGTACTTGTGAATGAAGAAACAAGTGTACTCTTCACAATGCACATGTTAAAATTTAAAAGCTGTCCAACTTGCCATGTTGAAGAATGAAGTGTACTCTTAACAATGTACACGTTGAAATTTAAAAGCTGCCAACTTTTTATGTTTAGACATATAAGGTTCATGTAACACAATTTGCTTTCACAATGACTGCATTTCCATCAATGTCTGACAGGTGGTGCTATCAGTTACAATCCCTTCTTTTTAACTTGAAAGCACTAACCTTATACCAAGCTGCTTGCATTTGGCACGATACAGATAGAAAGCCTACTTCTTTCAATACCCTGAACTGGGCTTCATGACGTTTAAGACTTACATTTGATGTGATACTGGGATAACTACATGTACTAGTAATAGCAGAATAAGGACAAGGCCTTACCAAGTACAGATATTTGCAGGTCTCACTGAGAAAGAAGCTTTCCATACGATCTTCCTGAGTCTTGTTGATCACACAGTGTAGAGTTGCATAGCCACATCTGCAAAAACAAAAGCTGACCATCAATATCTGTAAAACACAAGGCAGCGACTATTCAAGAAAGTACATTCTGATGGTCTGATGATCAAAACATGGCAGAAGAGACTCTCTCACAAAGAATTATTTTGCAGATACAGTATTTTACACGGAATGGTAACAAAAAATAGTAATAAACTCAATGTGGAAATTCAACAACACCTCAGATTGTCTACAACATAATTGTGTTACTTACTTGGCCTTGGCATGTTGCTCTAAGCTTTTCAAGATGTCTGTCCCTACATGTAGGTAGAAGGGGTTTTTGGTGGCCTGGGGGGAAAATGTGGTTGTTATTCAGGACAGGGAATTGAAGCAGCTGTCACATACCATACAAACATATCAACCATTTTCCTTTTAGAGTGCAATACAACATGTCACAGACTTCCAATCTGGGCTTAACCTACTTTCTAAGAATCAGCAGACCATCAAATGGTATATGTCTTCTGGAACTGGATCTACTCATGGCTTCAATACTCCAAGACGTGTAGAATGTTCTAGATGCATCTCTGAGATAGTTGATGTTAAACTGTGCTTGACCCTCACCTGGTACAGTAAGTATGTAGACTCCACCAGTTCAGGTCGCAGTGGATAAAAACGGACGTCAGGGGCCTTCAGGTGCCAGTTGAACCTCTCCGGCAGTGCCCCGTAGCGGCGCCAGATGGCGTAGTACACGGCATGGTGGCAGATAGCCTCCTCGATATCCCCGTTCAGAACCTGCAAGCACCAAAAAAAAGACACAGTTAGTGATGTCCGCAGCCTGTAATGTCACAGGACAGTCCATGTCTGGAAACTGTTACATCCAAGAAGTTTCTACATTCTGATGTACAGCCCAATTAAGAACACATTACCCTCCAACTAGCATCAACAGTAGGGAAGCAAGAATACCCTTAGGGCAGATTTAGCAAGACAGAATGAGATTGCAAAATGGCTAGAATAAAAAGAAAAATATGTATGGGAAATCTCAAACAAACAGGTGTAGTTCTGAATCGAAGTTGAACAGCAAATTACCAACACAAAACAGGCGTAGTTGTAAAACTGTCATCTTCCCCCCTTTCTTTGTTTCTTCAGTCACAGCCCATACATTCTCAGTACTAGAATGCTGACTTGTTCCAAGTTCCTCACAGCCTGGGTGCCATCGAATTACTACAGGGGCTCCTACACTTGGTACCCTGATTACACTTGTTACCCTTTTTTGGGACAGCCAGTATAGGAGGCCCAGTAGTAATTGGAAGGCAGCCAGGCTAAGTCCCTCCTTCCAATGAAAAATTTGGGCAAGAACATTTTACAGAGGAGCTCTGGTATTCAGCAACACAGATAGCCTAAGTGAGACCACAGGTTTGTACCTGCCTACACATCGCATCCCAGACTTGAAGGCATTACTCTTCATCACATCTGCAGATTAGCTATGATACAAACCACCTGTCCAGCAAGCTTCCCATTCCCTGTTCTATACTGCACTCTTCTTACTTGTCTAGTACTTCATCCTGTATTACTCCAAGTGTATTCTCTAAAAGAGTCCAGTCTAAAAAGTAATTGGGCCCCACAGCGTGTATTTATGACGATCGAATCCCTCTTGTCCATCCCACCTGATATAAAAGTTTCTGAGATGAAAGCTTGTTTATTACTGACAGGATTAGGTAGGAAAGTTTCGGCATCGGAGCGATTGTTGGCTGTGTGCGCTTTTCTGTCCTGGGTGCAGTGGTCAGGTGCTGGTGGCCGAAGAGGGCCCTTTGCAGATAGTGGCTAATTGCAGTTCTAAATGCCATAAATATATGGTTTCATTGGTCAGATTTGTAGGACATTTTTTTCAATTCCAAAGTGTGTTTACAATAGACAGCAAAACATTCTGTATTTTGGATATGCGCCATAAAAGGTGCACATTTTCATATCAAACCCAATGTTAAAGCCTGATTGTTGTATAACGGCTATATATGTACAACCGAGTACACCCCATTCATTTCAAAACATTTCAAGATAGAGACTTTGGAGAGATTTCAAATTGGTTCATAATGAAAATTTCACAACTTTCAGGACAATCAGCCGGTGGCTCACGTGACATTGTCTAAATCTGCATGATGGTATGATACATGAGAGTAGTAGCTCTAATAAAGCTTATCACTTGGCTTGATATGTGAAATTAGGTGATAAGGCTCATTAGTAGAGACCTGGTTTTGGATGACAGTGAGGCTAATTGAGCTAATTGTAAATATATCTTACTTATCAGCAAAACTTACACATTAATTTGAATTACATGGGATGCTTAGAAGGACAGAGCATCTGACCCTTTGCTGATAATCATTTCATTTCAAAACTGTAAGGTGAAATAAAAGAGTACCATAGTTGAAGAATTTAAATATTTGAGACTCAAGATTTATCATAATTGTACACCAGATATTAGGACTTCATGCCAAGTGCACTACTAGTACTTTGATACTGGGAAACTGGCTATAATCTTTGACCCATAAAAATGTTGAAGGTATCCTGACAAAAATACCTCATGGAATGTTCTGTGCATTTTTACTACAACTCCCACTGTAAAAAGAGTCATGATTCTCCACAATGTTTGTTTAACACTGCAGCTATTACCACCAGTAAGATTAGAGGGCAGTCCTGTCGCCAACAATAGTAACAACCTCATTAGTATAAATAGAGCCTGCAGAATGCAACCCACACCAAACAACCACTAGCTACAAAGATAACGGGTAAGCCCTTCTTAACCAGTGTGCCATATTACCTGTCCACGTGTACAACTTTAGAAGTGTGAGGATCTCAACGTATACTTAACATTACATGCAAGTCGACTACAGAAAAATCTAATTGAAATTTGAAATCCGAATTGATATCACATAGTCTTCTTTGACGTGCATAGCAGGAAGCTAAGCTCTCTTGTATCCCAAGATCAATAGTAGCTTATCCAAAACAGGACCAGGAATCAGAGGTTACGTCCCAGTCCCTAAATCTGGCCCAGGAATTTGCGTTGATCTGACACTTACCACGTACTTGGTGCCAATGTTCTTTGTTTACGTATCCCCAGAAGGCATTCAAAATATTTGATTTGGGGTTAACCCGACAAAATCGCTGAGCTTCTCCCGGAGATCAGGAATGGGGCGACCCTGTACCAGTTCCAAACCCGGCAGAATGGGAACACAAACAAGCTGCTATGTTCTATATCAGAAACGCTTCAGCTGTCAGGAAGATACAAATATCATGTCAAGGGTAAAAGGTCATCTGGGCACTACAAAGACCCTCAGCAATTCAGTTCAAGTTAAATACAGTCCAGTCATCAGGATGTGCAGGGGTTCTATATCTGTTCTGTTCTAAACTGGGGGTACACAGCCCTCCTGTAGTACCCTTTGGCCCACATGGTAGCTTTGAAGCCTGTCAACATATCTTTTGCAAGTAGGAAGGATTGTTCAAGCCTGGGGACACACACCCTTACCATATTTCTCTACAGCCCTCATACAAACAAGACAAATCTTTATGGGTTAGGAATAAAGTTAAATATAATTTCGTAATGTTAAACTAGCTGTTTCTTTTCCTTGTGACATCTACATAGAGCTTCCTAATTCTACACGTACAGTAAATGGTGAGAAGAGATGTACTTTTCCATATTGGCTTTAACTGCCTTGACCACCAGCATGTTTTGCACAATTACACATCTCTGCTGCAGTAATGATGTATGGGTAATTCAGCATGCTAAAGTTGAAGACTTTCCAGATGATTAGTGAATTCCCTGATTGTCTTTAACTTCTCCATCCTTTGTTACATCAACCTTGAGTGACGTCTGCAGATGGTTGAGTTTCCACAAGAAAGCTATTACTTTTCACTGACGTACTACAGCATTCAATACTTCCTGTACACACTGACACAGACAGGGGCTGCTGAAGGGAAGTCAGCCAGAAGAGGTTGCTACACTTTGCACATTCACAAGTAGCAGACAATTTAATGAGCAAGAGGCCAAGAACCCGCTATTCACATTACTCCTAGAATATTTTTTTCTATGGTTTGTTTCCCTCATTATCCCAACAAGAAATAATAGCTGCACCCCTTTTCCAGTCGTGAATTCGTGCAATCATATATATACATGTTCAACATTAAAAACAGTACACTCTTTTGGCCTTAAAGAGTTCATGATTATCTTCTAGTGCACTGCCTCCCTGGAATTGATGCCTCCAGGTTTCAGGTGTTGACCAGTGAAATTTTCCAGTGTAATCACATGTTAAACGGCCAATTTCGCTTTGCATTAACTGTTGAGGTCATCTTTCATTATCTAGTCACCACGCCTTGAACAGAACTTAGACTACATGCAAATCAGCGCCAAAGTCTCCATTGCAAACGTCAGGTGGAGACCTTGGACAGAGTGATTACCTGAAGCCCCGCCCAGAAGGCCTGCAGGGAGTCCACCCAGGTGGAGGCCAGCGAGCCGTCTCCGATGTTCACGTTAACGTACATGGGAGGATTCCCCTGGCCGCTATTACACCTGTCTCGGCTGGGGGGGACAAGAAACATGTTTTATCTTCAAAGTAGAAATCATTCTGAATTAAAGTCGCTACTTCAAACTGTAATTTCCAACACAAAAATTGGACTTACCCAAATTTTTCAAGCAATCCTTGCTATAATCAGGTAATACTGTTCGACATTACAAAATTGTGTGTGCCTGAAATGACCAAATGTAAAACCAAAGACAATTCCCACCCTTTCCTGAGGTTCTGTCTGACGCTGGTGTAGATCTCGCGGAACATTTTGAGGTCCTCAGGATCCCCATACATGATGTAGCCCTGGTGGTACAACACAGGATTTTACATTTTACATGCCACACAGTTTCAGTTGTGGCATCGTGTGGCGCAATCGGTAGGGTGTTTTGGCCAACAATAACCGAGAGGTCCTATGTTCGAAACCACTGATATGCCCCGATGCTGTGCCCTTGGGAAAGGCACTTGACACGACTTTCTTAACTTCACTCAGGTATAAATGAGTACCTAGCTTCGGTTAGGGACGTCCCTCGGACAGGACGTTAAATGGAGGTCCCATGTTTGACAGCCACACCTAAAACACGTTAAAGAATCCAACGCACTTATCGAGAAAAGTAGGGATCCTTCCTTGTGTGAGTGGTTCAAAACCTACTGTTGTATGGCCACACATGGGGCAATTGTCGTATTGAGGTCACCTACGCACCGAATGGTAGTCACTCTAGACCCTTGCGATCTACCCCCTCCAATTGAAAGCTCCTTGCAATTCAGCCAGACTGCGAAGAGAGAGCAGTCGGCCTATCCAATGACAATAAGGAAGAAGACCCTTTCGAGGGAAGAGTCAAGAGGTGATAGAAACAGTTACTGCAATGTATAAACCAGCACTGACTTATCTGATACAAGAGTTTCACATCCCACATTCTACCAAATTCAACATTTTTTGCAACACAGAAGTACCAAGCCCAGAATGGTCTCACCTTGAACAGGTACTCATAGAAAGAGTCAGACCCCGCCCCAAGCCCCGCCCATGGCCCCATCCACTCTCCAGTCTGGATGTTTATAGTGTTTCCTAAAACAACAAGAAACCTCTGTGTAATCCAATGTGATAACATGGGAATGCCAGGCGTCTTATAGGATCATTTCAATCAAAAACAAGTGTTGTTGGTTATGACAGAATGACACTTTATATGGTGAGAACAAGCAATCAGGTCTGTAGGAATGAGTTATGTTCTATCAATGATGAGATTAATGTCTTCCAACTGCATGACACAACATTTGCTAATGTACAGACGAAGGAAGTTGTTGTAGATGACAAAGAAAGATGCCCACCTACGAGGCCTGTGGAGGCATGTCTGTACCTCCACAGTGCCTTGACCGCCCTCCTGGCGATACTCTCGTACACGGGATCGCCGACTAGCCGGCTGAGCATGCCGAACTCCAGCAGCAGGGAGCCAGCCCCTGCCGTACACGTGTCGTTACGGGGGTTCGATGGAAGTCCATGTTTCAAATTTACCTGCAAGGTACGGCAGAAAAAATGATCATAACTTTAAGTGAAGACTAGGAATATCCCTACGCCTTATCCATGCATCGATTTTGTACTTTGTTGTTTTCCAGAAAATCTCAGGGACAATACCATGGCCACGTTTTACAATAGAAATTAGAAGCACTACTGCAATAAAAGCCAAAAATAATAAAATTTGTGTAACTGACATTCAAGTAGCAGTAGTAAGTTGCATTCAACATAGCATGGATGAATCTAGCGCCCCATGGAAACTGGTACGTGTAGTACCGGTATCACATGACATTGGCAGCTGATTTTTATATCGTGCACGTTCAACCTGTTGGCAGTGCTTACAGTTCAGTCTGTCCTCACATGTCACCCGTGAAATTTGATTACTTTAACCTTTCCATATAGATAGGGATCTGTGTTATTCCATTTCATGTAGAGTGCCCTCGTGATCTCTTGGTGATACATTGGAGTGTACATTGTATGCCTGTCACAATAACGTGGAGGGGGCTGAAAACACAAATATAATTGTACCAGCTTTTAGTGGAAACCATGCATGACCTGTTGGCATGAAAAAAGGATTTCAGCACACATTTCAACCCCTATTTAAGACTATTCTCAACATGTTAGAAAGGTAAGAAGAAATCTGTCTCTCACTGATAAATTTACAACATGCTTGTAATGAAGAAATGCTACAGCATAGCAAATCCCCTTCCTTCACTGGCTGTTACCATTATACTGATATATCTATGGCCAGGATTCTATCACCGATGCTGTTTTCCACTAACACAGGATGTAAGAAGAATACAGATGTTGTCATGTTGTCATAATTGCAGGCATGAATCACATTCCAAATTCGAATGAACAATAAAGGATGAGGCCTGGCTTTAAACACAGGGTGCATCAAGGTGAACACAAGGTCACACACTCAGTTGCATCCACACCATATAGCCGTGAAGGCAATCTCCAAGCAGATGTAACAGACATCTTTCTATTTCCTGTTTTTTACAGCCCCAGTTGGGGGTCTGGATCAGTCAAGGGAAACAAAACAAGTCCGGCAGTCATAAGCTAACATGCAACCTCTCTTATCAGTATGTTTTTCCATATCTTTAGGGCATACCCTTATAACATCACCATGATGACACAATGCACCAGGTACATATGACAGTCCCACATTTTTGCCTCACAGACTTGTATTGTCCTGCCAGTTTTCGTGGCGCCAATGGTGACATGAACAGTTCAGAGTGACAGACCGAAAGATTTATCACTCCGTCCTCGGCCATAGGTTACCTATCATTATACACACCTGTGATAATTACAAAGAACACCGGTATGGCGACTTCAAAACCCCAACGGGCATGCGCAGCTTCCTTTGTCTTCAGGAAATGACAGGACAATATGGTGTATTTTAAACCATTTACATTGTGGGTAAGAACTAACAATATTTGTATCAAATTTCATGCATGCCTTTTCCTTCGTTTTGAACTTAGCTCACAAATTTAAGTAACTAGGAGTTGTACATGCGTATACATAACTGCTGATAAAAACCTTTTTATATGGGTAAATGATTGCATCTTATAAGGGGTATCTTGGAATGTTTAATCAGGAAGATCTGTATGTAACTTTGCCCATCCAAGATGTGCTTCACTGATCACACTGATTTGAATATGTTAATTGAGGGACTTCACATAACTTGCTGCCATTCCTGTTCTGGACATGGTGTTTCCGTAATTCAATTTAGGATTTAACATACTAGTATAGCGTTTGTCATTCCTAGTGCAATGCTTTATCGCACAGGACTCAAATTCAAAACTTAAAATCAGTTTTCAGATGCATACACATTTCTCTTGAGCTGAGCTGCTTTCATTATAGACGGTAGTAGTTTATAGTAGGTTCATCTTATTAAAGGATAGTTTATTTTTTGGATATTTGGTAAATGACAGAGCACTTACATGTACAAATTTTCTGTGATAGATCTACTAACTTCTACATTTCATACATACTGTATGTGCACACAAATGTCACCTCCATATCAAGTATTTTTTGTAGTAATCAATCTTTTAATCAAAATGTATTTTTGTGCACAGTATATAATGTCCTATTCTGTACAACCTTAAACGTTTTATCTAGATTTGCTACATTTCGGGACTCTAGAGACTGGAGACTTTACCTGATTAACTGTGTGGCATGGCCAGATCTTAATACCACATCGCAGTGCTCACATTGACTCTCCTATGTGGTCACTGTGATGTTGCAGCAAGACAAGGCCCTCTTCTAGGCAAGACATTACTATCAAATATTTGTGCCCTCAAAAGACCTCCAAGGTATCACTGGAAAGTCTGTACAAGTTCCAAACTTTACGTTTAGTTTTCCCCTCCCCCTTTTTGTGTCTTCCCTGTTATTTTGCTAGTTTACCAACTTAAGCTAAATCTTATCTTATCTACAGTCGTACTATAATAAATGCAGCATCACTGAGACCACACATTGGAGTTCCAACACCCCAGAGTCTGCTGGCAGAGAGTTGCACTGGTCTTGGCAGAGGATCCTTGAAGTGAAGTGCACTGGTCCTGCTGACAACACAAAATGGCCCTACTACCTAACAAACCCGTAGGGACATTCTGATGTTGTCTGCATGGCCAGGCAAGGTGTCATCACATCTCACCATCCTTAAAGGTCAACCTGTTTCCTACATGTTACATCATTCATAAATGTTCAAATTCAATGTACACTAAACAACTGATCTGAACTCTACTTCACTAATTGTGATAATTGCTAATAAGCTTGCTCTTGAGATCTGGAAGGTACAGATCTCGCCAGCTCGCCTAATCATGAAGGGAAAATGGCATGTTCTTTGAACTTGTTTCTGCCTCTTTTTGGAACTCTACCAGTAATAAATCACTGTCAAAAAGCAAACCATAATTGTAATGCCTTGTGGCATTGTTGGACTCCATGCTGTGAAGAACAAAACGCTACTGTTACGTTACAAGCGAAAGCTTGAGTTCTGTCACCTCCGTTTATTCATGCAGTAATAATTATCTTTCCTAAGGACCTTCTTTTTGGTGAGTTCAAACCCTTCTGAAATATTTCTTACCAACTTACATATGTTATATACATCCAGAGTTTAGATAATTCATACTGGTAAACTCATAGGTAACATGAAAAAATGTCTACATACAACTCGGTCTTTTCTTCCTCTGTTCCAACAGTTGTCTGTAAGTGACCCTTTTTGGCCTGCTTTATCCCAAACAATGACATGCAGGAGAAGTGTACACACACGGAGGGACACTTATGTGGGTCATCGAGCAGATAATTTGCTTCATATCTATTCTGCTCCCTATTTTCTTGTGTGTATCATGAGACAAATTGTTTGCTGGAGATAACACCAAAGTGTTCTAAAGATGTAATTTATGGGTAAATAATATTTGTTGCTTTGGTATTTCTTAATATCTAGTCAAAAGCTAGAAATTAGTCATACAAAACACATAAGATAGATCATACTACAGAGTATTTACTTGCAAAGTTGACCTACCTTTTTGAAATGTGAATTTCCGTTGCGAGGATACTAGCGGCCACAGAGGTGGTACAATAAGCTTGTTACTCTACACTATGTAAGTAAAGCCCTGCATGCTCCATACTGACTTACACAGAGATATGCTGGCTTATGTGTTTAAGGGGCGTGGTGCCTCATTATGCTGCTGACCGGTGGCATCAAGTGACACTTCGACCCCAGAATAAAACATTAACTGTCGTCACCACGCCACAAAGTAAAAGGAAGTCAGTATGACAAATGTTTCTCTTAAAACAACTTTTGTTAGAGTCCCTTGACACGAATGTGACACTAGCACAATGTAGTCATCTTGGGTATGACAAAACTTCTTTCCAAGGGCAGTGGCTCGAATACTGGGGCAAGGTTCTGAATGTGACAGGTGATAGCCAGTTTCAGGTATCTGCTTTGGGCAAACACCACGTTGTGTATCTAAGGTGTGAGTCTTTTGGAATGAAAGAGCCTTTCTTCTGGGGTGTACACATATATGTACCATATTCCTGTTCTCAGGATACACAATAGACTGTAACGCATTCCATCCTCTTGAGAAGTTGGAGATAACAGTTTACGGCGCACTGTTTCATCACCACGAAAGTAGTTTTTATCAAAGTAACCAATGTTTGAAAAAGTAAATCGAACATGCTATTTTTGATGCATCATCTTTTAACAGTGAAACTTTCAGATGGTTTAACTTTAAGGGAGAAAGACCTCTAACGTGGAATGTTGTAATTCAGTTCTTTTGGTAGCATTCATACCCATCCTCCAATTTCTGGATAATAGCAGATTCTCCAATAGATTCTCAGATACTGTCAATTAACCAAACCAGTTTAACAGGTCCAATTTCACAAACTGCACAGGTCACAGAATATCAATAATCATGATAATATCACCATCTCTTAATCCTGCACATGCTCTAGTAATCATCTTAATATGTGAAAAATTACTGTCTATCATCTTTTAAAAAAATCTAGGAAGGCTGAAAGAAAAGCACTGTAAAGAAGTTACTATGGCAGTCATACAGTGATTCAACTTAAACCACAACATTCCAACTGAGTGCTTACATACAATACATACCCGAGGATAGGGAAGACCGGTGGGCGTGTTCTCGAACGCGGGGAGTAACCTTGTCCCGAGGTCGTGTGCGAGCTCCAGGAGATCGTTCTCGTACCCATCGGGCTGCACGTCGCCGAAGGGCTGCAGGGGGTCGGTGATAATGAGGTGGGCCGACAGGAGTGCGCCCAACACCCTGGGGAGATGATTCACAACAGCGCAACAATGAGGCAGTGTTTTGAACAAGTCAGACAACCTACCAACTATGTTTTTTTCTACTTGCATAGATTTCTTACAAGGGAAGATTTGTCTTCTTGACCAGCTGTACCCAAATTCTACCAGTTACCCATCAATTCAAGCAATTAGAATAGAGAATAACAAATCACAGGTGACTGGCGAAACTGAAGATTCCTATCTCCTCATTAGCAGAAAAAATATTCATGAAGATGGGCGACGTTTCGACCAGTGCAAACTCATCATCTGTCCATTGATTATTTACCCAGTCTAAAAACCATTACCGCATTTTGTAAGCGATAACAGATACGGCCACCTTTAGGCATGGGCACAGGAATGGTTTTCATAGGTAAACATCAGATTACAGTCAGACAAAACTTCCACCACCTGAAGCACTGGGATGTGTAAATGAACACCACAAATCTCTCTCCTCCATTATCACAAATCCATCCAATTTCCCCATTATCTCCTCTCCACACAGCAAACTTTGGAACCCAGTCAGAAAAGTTAACAAGCTACCTGAATCCTGTTTAGAACAAGATAGTGTAGACAAACGTAACTTGACAGGGCATCGCCACAACCGAGGCATCTGCCCTCCCTCAGAACGATGCCACTTTTACAACTTCCGCTCAACCTGGGCAGGTAAGGCAGTTAATGTAGGGGTTCAAATGAGGGCAGCACAAACAATGGTAAGAACGCTAATTTATAGCCCATAATATACTACTGGTGCAGCACAAACATACACTATGTACAACTGCACACACAACACCATGTACAATGTACAACTGCACACACAACATCATGTACAACTGCTGAGAGAAGATAAGTAACTCTTTCCAGTCAAACAGTTGGCAAATTTCATACCAGCGTACCAAGCAACCATAAATCACAACACAACCCTGCCATGAATCAGGACTTACAAATACCTCAAACCAAGGAGGTTATATCAAATTGCTCAAACAGAAAAAACACCCTCCCTGAGAACTATCAACAAGACCATGACAGTAAAGCTATGCTATAAAAGCCTGACTTGGTGTGTGTACCTGCTCCAAGGTAAGGTTTACATGTGAGGTCCACCCACCTGTGATCCTGCCCTGTGTGGCACCCCGCTGAAGTGAGACACCCAGCCTACCTGTCCCAGCACTAATCCCTGGCACATTTGCATATAATTGTGGCTGGGGGGCCACACGTGGGACAACGTGGTGCACTCACATGGAATACCTGCACAGTCGGGTCTGTGTTACTGAACCTTGGAACTATACTTGTGACCAAAAAATCATCAGCTAGACAGCTGGGACAACTTCCTCCTCTTAAAATATATCCCCTTCTCATAGTTTTAACCCCTGGACAAAAGGAGACTTTGCATTCCTATTGGGACCACTTGGGGGAGATTACTTGTAAATCACCTGCATTCTTATCAGAGTTATCTGGGACCTTAAACAAAGGTGCTGCCCTGTGGCCCCAGGTGAGGGGAGAACATTAACAAAAGTGGATAAATTATCCCAATCACGGGGCCACTCCCCTCCCCAGATCAACCAATCACACAGATAACTTACTATAACAACAAACTTCAAACTGACGCTGCTATATCTTACTATGCCACAATCTATACTTCTAAGCAAGTAAATATTCAAATTGGGGATCATAGGCAGGTTAGCAAGAAAACAAATAGTTTTTGCAGACAACCTAGAATTTTGCAGTTCACCTTCAAGGTAGGGATCCGGAGTTCTTCAGGAGACACAGTCTGACGACTCTGGCCTTCATTGTTTAAGCAACCTGTTTTACTCCATAAATCTTTATAAGCAGCCAGGTAGAAACATGACGTTTGAGACTGAAATGTTACGACAGGAACGTCTACTCAAGAAAGAATCTGAGGAAATTGAGTTCTCCATCATTCTCTCAAAGACGCCACGATTTAGAAATCATTATTAGCTTACGAATATTTGAGTCATTCCTCTATATTTTAAGAATTAATTCCATTTCGTTTGCAGTGACCGCTGAATTACAGCAAGCTGCCTCCTCTGTGCTTGTTTAATCAACCAGTATAATTATAGCCACAAAATGTGCATTCCCCAACAGCACAATGTTTCATGTTGAGGCGTTGTTAAAAGGTCGATGAACTGCGAGAGTGCATATGCACACTCTGCCACTATGTCTGATAAAAAATCAATTGAAAAGAAGTGTGCTATCTTAGAATACTAAATGTACAATCATCTATTCTACCTTTCATTGGGCAGGAAATCTTTGAATTGAAAAAAAAAACATATACACAGCTTACCAAAACGCTAAGGAGACATAGAATCAACCATTTGTTAATACCAACCATCAAAACAGATGATTTGAAATGTCAAACTCTATGCCTGTATCATACTACTAGTTTACCTTGAATGTTCAAATAGTTTATCATTTGCATACCAAGACTCTATTTGACAAGGTCAATGGAGACATGCCTGCATCCTGTCATACACGTGAGGTCCGCTTCAAGTCAACCATATATAACTAACCATTCAAGCATGTAAAGAGCAAGGTCACAACTAAACCATTGCAAACAACTGATTTGATACATCATTTATCACTGTTGTCATTGAGATTCAAGAAATGTTAATTGTGGATAGGAAGAAAATTTTGCAACGATGAAGTAACTTCTTTTCGGTTTGGTTTCGATTTGGACCGTTCATACCAGGAATCCTAGTATCCTGGTGTGAACAGGGTCTTAGAAGGTGACAGTTCTGATAGACTAACTGAATGTAACAATGGAATTGTTGTGGAAAAGTGCATAACATTTCTGTCTGTATTTCTGTCCCTGGATAGCTCCCTAATTGTGGACAACACAACGTCCTTGAACACTTCATATCTTGTTCCAGATCCTGAGTGTCCATTTTGAGATTTCAGCTGGTATCAACTTTGCTGCACAATTTCTGGTATTTGGATCCAAAGGTAAACATATCCCTCAGGAATTTAGGTCCCTTCCTCTGCCAGAGACACATCTACGAAATAACCCATGCTACCGAATGATAACGACCTGTAATTGCAGTGTTTAGTACAGCACCATAAATATGATATCGACATATGCAACATGGATCAGCCATCTGGTTGCAAACCGCGGGGAATTTATGACAGTTTAAAATGGCATAGCGTGCCCTGGGTGTGTCCCTGGAGACAGTACACTGGGTCTGGCTGTCACTTTTGGTCCTTCCACTCAATATGATACAGAGTGTAGGTGGATGTAACAGCAGTTTTTACAGCATCTGTTTGATGTACAACTGAAAGTTTGACTATGTTTGATTACCATGCACGAAGATAAATAGGTTAATCACATTGACAAGGGCACAAAGTGCACTGGGAATGCTACCAAACTTCTATTCTTACCATCAGTCAACTTTTTGTGTACAGGTCTTTGTAAGGATTTTGAAGCACTGACACTTTTTATATGAAAAACAACATGAAATTTTTATATCAATATAGGACTTACTGAGGTCATTTTTTTCCAAAACAATATTCTTCATCATCATATCTAACAGCAAGAATATCCAAAATACCACAGGTAGATTAGCTCTTTGCTGATTCAATGAAAACAGTTTATCCCATGGCATTGACAGCTACTGTAGTACAAAATTACCCTGAAATTGTGTGACACATGTAAAAGGACATACCGGTACATGATTTATCATAATTCATCAGAACCACCCAAAATGGAACAAATTTGACTATTGCAGTATTGTAGATGACAGTTTATTTCAGTAAGTAATAACCTGTAAGGTCATTTTGATTTGATTATATGTATGGCATGATATGC
The DNA here is from genome assembly GCF_035083965.1 of Branchiostoma lanceolatum. Classification (NCBI taxonomy): domain Eukaryota; kingdom Metazoa; phylum Chordata; class Leptocardii; order Amphioxiformes; family Branchiostomatidae; genus Branchiostoma; species Branchiostoma lanceolatum. The sequence continues at coordinate 14,857,026 of NC_089726.1, read as the reverse complement.
GCATCAATTTTCCAAAACAAAAAAAAGTTTTGACCATACTGTATAATCGTACAAACCAGCTGAAAAATAGCTAAACAATATATGAAAACGAGTACTAATGTAGTAGAAAGCCAAAGTCAATTCCAAAGTAAAAGAAGAAGATGTGAGAGAACAAAAATGAAGAATCTATTTTTGATATATTATAATCGGTGTATTAAATCATTTGTTCAACCTTCCGGACCACTTAGATTTCATAATGAAGGCACTTTTTTTCTGTCAAGCTTTTTATTTCATTTGCATCAGTTTTGGGGTTCCCAGAGGATGTCATCCATATTATCAAATCAACATGGCCTAACAGGGGAAAAACCTACCAGGAAGACAGATTATAATAATGCCGAGTCATGTCATATAGCATGCAGATGGCATGACCTTTAGAACAGGTAGCATGTTGGCATACACCTGTCCACATGGCAGCATATCTATAGATTATTGTCAATACAGCTGACAGGTCTCATGTATTATTCACACGGACACGGCAACTAGTTAACTGTACCCAGCACGAAAGGAGGAAATTATGGTGTCAGCACTCACCGTGTTAGACACATTGTATGGCTGACTATAATCCATGATCACAGTCGTCACTTTCAACTGAAGAAATTTGCACTCTGTCAGCATGTATAGAGCTGCATAGTTCATGTGTATGCAGAAGGCATAATGAAATTCCAATACATGACGTCAAGTCAATCTTCCCAATTCAAACTCCAAGGCTTTTGCATTTTAAACCGTAGTAGTTTTATGATAGTTTTGAGTGCACAGTGTTGTGTAGTGAAGAGTTCATTACTATATACATCTGACCACTAACTTAGTGCTTAACTTTTAGCCACAGGCATAATTACAACTGCATATGTCATGCCACTATTCTGAAGATGACAGACACAAACTGACATTTTCTAGAGTTGCAGGAAATGGCTGAAATCTGTGTCAGCGGAAGCAGAGCTGTCAGCAGTTTCCAAAGGTAGCAGCAGGTGCAACGGTGTGGTGAAAGAAGCCTTCATAATCATGAATATGAAAAAGGATGGCAGCACTTCTGCTACAGGTCCTGCTTCTGTAGCATGCTGCCTTCTGTTGAGACTATATATGGCCTCCGTCGGTCAGTATTGACCATAGTAAAATCCTAATTCACAACAGCCCTACAGCATCGTCTATGGCTAAACAGCCCTATGCGAGAATGGCAGTCTCTGCCACAAAAATCACATCTGTAAGCTGACTCAGTTCTGTTGCAAAGCTCTTTTCTGCGGATCCGCTTTTGTTGAGACTACAAATTACAATTCAGGCCTGATAAATAACATCTTACATTGCATTGCAAAATAAATGCCTCTTTGATACTGAAGAAATAAAACAAGTCTACTTTCCATGCTGCAGCAAAGCATAAAGCATGCACTATCAAAGCAAGCTTCTTGCTATACTGAGATAAGCTCAACTTTGTGTAACGAGTTACCTCATGTATCACATAGACAAAATGCCAATGACAAACAGCTGCTGTAGGAGCAAAGCGGATGTTTCAGGCACGCCGTGGGGTGTGAAGTAGGGGTGGGTACCGGTACATAAAATTCAGGTCCGGTCCAGGTCCAGGTCCAGAAGGTCAGGTCCAGGTCCGGACCTGTACCTGTACCTGATTATAGTAGTGTCGCAGTACATCATATTTTGAATAGTGAGACACACGTAAAAGTCTCCAAACGTCATGTCTGGAACGATATAATTTCTTAGGTTCTCACTTTGTCTCAGAATCATAACTATACTCTCCTCGCCGTCTGCTTACTCATCCTTTAAGTGTTTCTAGATATGATTCACAGCTAACGTCTTCGAAAACGACTCGTTAAATCTGCTGTTTTGTATTTTCTTAGACCAGTTATGTGGCCGCCCGCTGGTAGCCTGGTACTATGAATTCTTAATCGGTCCATAGGCCGGTCCACTGATTTTTTACGGACCGTTTTTTTTGGACCGGTCCATTAAGAAATACCGGTTTCGTACCGGTACACGGTACCGGTACCCACCCCTAGTGTGAAGCATTGGGCTTTTGCAAGTTGACGTTTGACCCAGTGCATAACATGTGCCCGTAGGCAGCTTCAGGAGCGGGTAGGTTCATTTTCTACTCTGCTGGAACTTAATGCACAACTGAACAAAGTGGCTTGAGCAAGGAACTGGTGTGGAAGGGGGGTCACTTTTGGGATTAATGGGGACTAGTTTAAACTGGCCTTCCTTTGCACATATAACAAAAGTCAGCACATTTATCGAGAAGAGCAACAGTGACCCTGTGGGCTTGCCTATAAAAGAGAGCCGTGGCGAAGCCGCATTGCACTTCTAGTTGTCGAAATAGCGTTACACTTCGTCTCAAGCATTACGTCTCGAGTTTGACTGAGGCAAGAAAGAGAGAGGACATCAAACAGCTAACACCTAATGATCACAAATGTACTCTAGTGCTTCGGGCTGACATGTAATAGCCAGCTCTGCCACAAAACAAAACAGACGCATCATTTTCAGCTGCTAGAATGAAAGAGCCTTGATAATCATATCCCAACACTGGTAAAGTTACAGTCTCACAAATGTCAGTGCAATAAATAAGGCTACAAGTGGAAGGCCTGGAGAATGAAGCGTGATGGAGAACTGTTTTTTACCTTATCTTAGTGCCAACAAATTTGTGCCGAAACTAAGGCGATTTGATGTTGGCAAGTTGGTTAATGGATTAACTTGCAGCAAAGAAAGGTTAAGCATCTATAATATATACTTTGATATATGTAGTGCTTATACACTGTGTATGTGTGTGAAGGTGTGTGTTAATGCATGCCTGTTTTGATAGTGTAAACATAGAAAATGTTTATATATCCTGCCTGCGATGTAACAGCTCTCTCTCTCTATTTTACGACATACAGAAATACGGATTATCGAACTTGCTGAAGCTTTCTCAGGAGGTTTAGAACATTTCTCTTATCTCTACTTCTCAGGAAGGGACAGCCTTCGCTGCTACAGTAAATATCTGTTGCAATGAGTTGGGTTGTCAGGAGTATATCACCACATTTGTGGCCTTCCTCTGCACATCACTTGGACCGATGAGTTTGACATTTTCCTGCTTCATATATTTTCATAAAAAGACTGAATATGATTGTACCACTTACTATATAATGCTTAAACTCATCTCCCTTTCCCTTACCTCCTTTTGTGCAGAACATCTGCATATTGTAGCCACAGCTCAATAAAGATTACTATCTTACATAGTAGCTTGTGCACCATGCAAATGTTGTTTTGTATCCCAGCTGTTTAGATACATGCAAGGACTTTTCTCATGCTTATAATTATCTCTTGATCCATTTTTTTCCATTAACTCCGGATAAATTTTCCACCAGCATTTATCAATAATAATCAAACTTTGGATTTATCTGTAACACGAGGCCAACTAGCGGGAACAATATCTGCAAAGAGCAAACATGCGCTGTACAGTATATGGTACTTCAGTACAGCCACTATGCTGGTGTTCCAATGTGTAATGTAAACTAATAATACTGCCCAAACACAGGTTGGTTATTACCTTATGGTGGCCTCGAACACCTGCACTGTGGTGTTCCTCTCAAACGACACGTTGTCCAGAACCAGCTGAACAGCATGCTTGAACTCGCTCGCATTCCCCATGATCTGTGACAAACATTACAGGCACCAGTCAGACTTCTCATGACCACTGTACCATTGATAATATGTTACTGCAGTGTAACCCTTGACACAATTGAGGCTTGTGAGTCCTGTTATCTGAACTTGACTTCAACCTTCAACTTGTGTCCTCAGATCAATCAGAAGTGACAGTCACTCAGAGATAGTGGTGATTAAGGACAGGTGTATGTTCCTTTTCCCTAGCTGCTACTTTAAGGCATCGCATTATCACATACCAGAGCAGGTCTGGGAGTACTTACCCAGGACTCACAAGTCACAAAATAATACATGAAATGTGAATGTTATTAACTGAAACCTGGAGGCTATTCTGTTCTATTTTCTAATACCATGCCAATACCAACACTGTTCATGTCATCCATACAGCAGTTTTGTGATATTTTTTACATAGAGAAAATATCTCCAGCAAATTTAAAAAAAAATCCTGGATAGTGTTTTGATAACATACACATCCAGGGTGCAAAATGGAAACAAGAAATATTATGCATCCTGGTTGTCCCTACTTTAAACTTTTCGCCCAATGAATCATCAGCTCTGCTGCACAACATGAACAGTACAATAAGATTATGAGATACTGTATTCTCATTATTTCAATAGCCTTTTTGACATGCACAACAGTCGTATGTATCAACCATCCATTCATCTAGCTCTAGTACATCGGATTCTTTTGGTGCATACTGGTAATAGACGTTGCAAAGATGTTGTTTACGATGGCATATATATCTTTTTATTTTCAAAAATTTCAGATCTACAGAAATCTGTTATGTACGAATAATTTAAACCTCCTTTGTATGAATGCTTATGAGTGTGGGAAATCTGAGTACAGTTTATATAGAACACAACACGGTGTATTCCTTAACACCCGAGGTACGAGCCTGACCGCGGGTCGGATCGCCCGACAGTGGTTGAGCCGTAGGGTGATCCAACCCGCAGGAGGGCGGGGACCGAGGGTGATGCGGAATACACTGTGTTGTATTCTATTTATGTCATACCCACCCGAGAAAACACACATTTCAATAAAAATGCACCAGAAGTTGAGAAAAGTTGGTGTCCTCGAACAAAAAATTGTACCAGCCTCACATTCCAACGACTGAATGCAATATTCGAATTTTCGATAGCGGCGCCCGGCAATTGCTTTTCTAAATATTCTATAGAAGCCCATGTGATAACCTAAAGTTATCACCCGGTCCGGAACACCCGTATCGAAAGTTTTTGCTGCCCAGGTATGACATAAAATAGCATATAGAATGTCAAGCAAATATATACAAATATCTTGAACGCATGCTGATCAGGTTACTAGTACAATGTACTTTTGTTGGTCAAAGTTGACCTCTCATGCAGCATTCCTCTACACCTAACAAGACAGGAAGAAGTTGGATAGTCATACAGGATTGGAGTGGTCAGGTCACACTCACAGCTAGTGTGTCCAGTGTGTCCACCAGGGTCAGGGAGTAGTCACCCAGCACATCATTAATGTTGATATTCCCACTGCAACAGAATAAACAGACAAGAAAAACAATTACATAGCTTTTAACGTTACATCTTTAGTATATCTTTGGTCCAACACCACTCTACGTCATGTACATTTTATGATTAAGTGATCATAATTTTGATACTGGTATAAAAAGATCTAAAATACAATCCCGCTCCATATGGGACGGTTTGAAATCTGATAAAGTACTGGAAATCAATACAAGGAACCTCCCCGCACGCCATGCGCTGTACAGGAGCAGCTATAAATCATAACCAGATTTGTCTTCGATCATGTTTCGTTCCGGCTGTCTTTGTCTCGCCATGAATAATGGATGAGTCTTGGCAAGGATCCTACAAGTTTGGCTGAACAAGAAGATCGTGTGTGGGGAGGTGTGGCTGTACCGTTATGTAAATTATCTATGAAATCGTCTTTTGAAGCAGTTCTAGGTCTTAGCTCCATTGCAAAAACGTAGGGAATGGAACAGGATGCTGGAGTTCCTGCTGGAGTGACCTGGGTTCTGCTGGAGCCTGGAATGCGAGTCGGGACAGCTCCAGGCGGAGCCGCGTGGCATGTATGGCGGCACTGATAAATCACCCTCATCATTAGCATGCCATCGCAAGATCTTTCCGTACACATTCCCTTATAAAATTACCCCCCGCTTTGCAGCCACGTGCATACTGGTGTTAGGTGCATTCAAACTGTTTGTGTGCATTTCAAAAGTTGTGGAAAAAATTGCCGAAAAATTGCTGACTTTTTCTGCACCATGCAGGCCCGAGCTCCCGCTCCCCCTACCGAGTCCCGGCGACCACGATCTTCCCCGGGATGTATTTAATTGCCCCGGTCGATATACCTGCTGCCAGCTTGAAGGGCATGACCTGCCCTTGGCTGCAGGGATTGCGACAGGCGTTTAGAGAAAGCGGGGAAAACTCACGGGTTGTCCACGTCTGGGCCCCTCCCACTGCAGGCGTGCGGGTTCAGCTCGTCTTTAGGGAAGGCGTATCTCATGTAGTTGTCGTAGCCGAAGTAGAACATCTTGCGGGCCTCTTCGCGCATTTCCAGGCGCAGAGAGTCCGGGAAATGTCCGAATTTCTTCCCATTGTCCGCATCTTCGTCAGTTAGCAGATCTCTCCAATCCAAAGCACTGACAGCGAAGGAAATGAAGCAAAGAAACCAGAGATACCAGTCCATGATTTTGAAAAACCCCAGACCCTCCAACCCCAGCCATGATTCTGTCCCATACCAGCTGGGACGTACCACGCATGTACTCTGCTGCGGTCATCAAAATAGTCCGGAAGGTCAAATCCATCGACAGGTAAAAGCTCGTAACAGAGAGAATATCAATAAATCATGTACATAAAGATGGCTTTATAGAGAAGGAAAATCAAACATGTTGTAAATTATCAGTGGCAAGTTGAATATTGATGCGCAGTGATATTATGCGTGAGAAGTCATGCCGGTGAAAGGTCAGAAGGAATCTAGTGGCTGGCGCCAAAGTTTGGAAGGGAGGACATAGTTTATACAGGGCTAGATCACGTAAAAAAACACTTTGGCCAAGATTGTGTAGATCATCATAGCATACCATTATAGATTTATGTGCATAATTTAACGTTGCATACAATGTTCCCATATGCGACTTTGAGAGCCTCTGTGCAGCACGTGTTTAGGGCTACCTGGACCAATGGTATGCCACAACGTGTACCCCGGCAAAACTGAGCTGTACTGGTCAGGGGGCGTGGTTGGCAATGTGTGGACACCCAGTACTGCAGTATGACATGGACACTAGGATATCTGTAGTCCACACATGCTTGTACTTTCTTCTGAAGAATTCAAGAAACGATGACAATATTTTGGCGCCTCAGGAGCGAACCTAGCTAATGGTGTATGTTATATTGTGTGCAGTTTCAGTTCAAGAATTCTGGGAATTGTACAGGAATGTGAAAGTCCACGGGACGATAACTGTAGAATGCCTGGATGGATTGTCTTCATATTTGCCCCCCCCCCCCTAGCGACTTTCTATGGTACTGCAGGGGATTTTTGGTATGTAGATAGCTTAAGTGATGATTTACATAATCATATGCCAAGTATGCAAATCAATATCTATATATATTTGCATAATTAATGAGGAAAGTTTATCAGCTGCATTCCTTTATAGGACTCTCAAACACATGACATATGTAACCGAGTAAGAAATGAATATCGATAGATATCAATTACATGTATGTAAATTAATACCTAATTTGCATATTCAATGACAAAATACTATAAATGTATTCTTGCGAAGACAAGACTTTCATACATTGACAACTTGTGTTATTTGGGTAGAGAAGATGATCAACTGATATGATTTATGCAAGTAAGGTCCTTATTTGCATGTGGGCTGAAAATTGCACATGCAAAAAACAAACGAAAAACCATTATCATTATAACCCAGATGTACTTTGTCCTGATGACCCAAGAGTTTGCGAGGAAAATGGAAATTCTGACAATTCTCAATTCCATGACTCAGAAACCACCGACGTCGCGACGGATTGACATGGAATGAACAGGACAGGTCAATGCCTGTACTTTGAACGCAAGCTGCTAGGGGGCATTTCAGCGCAGGGTCGTTACCTTTCTCTGTGCTGTAACTAAAATATGTGCGAAGCAGTATAAGCGATGAGGTAATTCCTACTCTCAGCCGGCTGCAAGTTAGAAAATGGGGCATTTGACATTGCAAGACGGTCACAATCTCCCCAATCAACCTCTCCTTGGAGAGTGAGGCAGTTCCTAGCTACACAACACAATCTCTCGCTGCTTAAGGCTGGTTGATTGGTCCGTCGGCCGCTTGTAGCGCGATTTAGTCAGGCGAGGTAAGTATACTTTTAGAATCAATAACAACACAAGATTCGGCAAATGCCTATTTGCAAATTATGTCCGTGGCATAATATGGCCAATACGTATTTTGGCGAGCATCTTCTGACATAACGCTAGTTTACCTAAGTTTACCTAAATGGGCCTAAATCCGATGCGTTTTTCGGTAAGAGTTTAAATAATTGACACGACACCAATCTGGCGAAAGAATAAACCACAATTTCTTCAAGTCTGTCACATGCCGACGTTATTGATAACCTTGGTCACTGATGTTATACGTGTTATATCTTTTCTCTAGTCCTGTTGATACAAAAATATTACAAGTTCAAAGTTCCGCCCGTGGCGTTGAGAACGGCGGAGTTTTTGTGGCGACGTAACCGTGTAATGTTTCTGCGAGGAGAATATTGCTCAAAGATATCTTGCCGCTATTACCGTTATGAACCTGCTAACTAAGTTCCTTTTTTGGCTTGAAGAGAGTGCTTAAGATATAAACTTGACGAAACAACAACAAAGAATTACGGCAAAACCGCACAATCCCATAATTTTGGTCCAATCCAGAGAAACGATACTGTCACGCCCTCCAGACCTTGTCGCAACTGCATGATCCATTTCAACCGGTGACACCAAAACGTACTCTCCAAGCATGCGCAGAGGTGTGGTTCCGGCTGGTGTTTGACGTGTTTTTAGGCGTTTTTACTTTTTCATGTTTTATTTCTCTATAAAGTAGAAAGCCCAACAAAAAACGCCTAAAAACACGTCAAAAACCAGCCGGAACCACTCCTCTCCTTGGAGAGTAGCCAAAACGCTCCAGTCTAGATCAGAGGTCATTTTTCGGGTGCATTTGAGGTGAAGCACAATACATTCATTGGGTAGGGTACAGTCACCTGGTGTCTACAAGTACCAAATCAAGCATCAGGAACGCGGGACGGATCATTCGTAGTCTCTACCAGACAGACTCCTCACCTGGAATTGTTGGGAAATAGTAGCAAATGGCGGAGGGAGGAAAAGGGCGTCTCACAGGAAAACTTGCATTGGTGACAGGTGAGTTGCTCCGCCATTTTGGGCTTCAACTAAGATTTCTCTTTGTGTTTATCTTTATTTTGTTATGGTGACGTTGTGTGCAAAATACCAGTGACTTTGACCCGCTGGATACCAGCTATTACCAACTATATAACCTTTTTTTCATATACACAAATGTAGATGTGTTGCTATAGAATCATACGATAGACAAACAATTTTGAACGAGTTTGTATATGATTTATAGCCGGAGGGAGTGGCATCGGCCGTGCTGTGTGCCAGGCCTTCGCCAGGGAAGGTGCAAAGGTTGTTGTATCCGACATCAACGGAGCCACCGCCAACGACACTCTGAAGTCACTGGAGGGCGATCCCAGCAGCCACCGTGACTACGTAGCGAATGTGTCATTATCGGAAGACGTAAAAAAAAAAATCAACATTTATGATTTAAGACTTAGCTGTGATATGAGTCAAGTCATAATAAGCAGTCAATTGAAGACGCCACAGTTTTGTATACTTTGCTTGAATTTGGTGTGTGATAGATTTGCTTGGATGAGTCGCTAGCGTGCTACTCTTATAAACCGAAGATACCATACCGTAGGTCAAATGTAACTGAATGTACTACGTACGTGCCGTCATTACTCGTCATTATAGGTGCAGAAGATGTTTGATTTCGTGTGCAACGAGTACAAAGCGGCACCTGACGTCGTGGCACAGATTGCAGGTGGAAGCAACCTGGGGATCGGGCCGATACTGGAGCTGTCGGAGGAAGCGTTTGACGAAACAATAAGGGTCAATGTGAAGGTGACAATGTTATCAGTGCAAACATGATCAGAACCCAGATAGATTTTTAAAAACAAATCATCACTTAACGCTTGTTATACGGTATACTGGTACTAGGTCTTGCCTTGCATGTATCAGTTCTCATGATTGCAAGAGTTTGTGTTCACTTAAAAAGTAACTTCGAATGGTTTTCCCAAGAACCTATTCACTTAAAAAGTAACTTCGAATGGTTTCAGTTTGTTAGCTAAGTCTGTCAGTTTCTTTTTGTTCTATCATTTCGACAGAGAAAAGAAGGACCTGTTGGACATTACGATACCAATCTGTAATTTCATTTTGGTCTCCAGGGGACGTTTCTAGTGGTGCAGGCAGCAGCACGAGCTATGTTGAAACACAACGTGCAGAAAGGATCCATCATCACCATTGGCAGCCTGGTGGCAAACGTATGAGCAGAGTTTACTGACAGTTTCATGTATTTCACCTTTAGATATCGATTCTAATATAATAAGTACGCTATAAACAATCCTGAGTACTAGTGACAGATGCCCTCTCATAGGTGAGGTCATGTTTTTGTTTCAGCACAGAAAATATCACTGGTAGACCATGTACTTGATGAACTAACTAGATGCCCTACGAGTACATTTATCTAAAATGGCTTAGGGATATATATATATATAGGGATATATATACATATGTAGATTATGGATACAATAAGGAATGTTTTATTGTAAAAGACCCCAGAGGAAACACTGTCTCACTTCGGTGCAGCCAAGGCTGGAGTGGTGCAGCTAACACGCATCGCCGCCCTGGAGCTGGCACGGTGAGTCAGGGATACATACAAGTAAAGCCGGTTGCAGAGTTGAAAATGTCGCACTTTTCACGCATTCAGTGTCATTTTAGCAAATACATGGTACAAACCAGCCAACTGCATCCTTCTATCAGAAAGTTCAGTCCGTGTCTTAATAATCGATAGTCTTTTCCAAGCCTTCCCTAGCTAAACTGGATTAACAAAACACAAGTCGTTGCCAATGTTAACAACTTTACGTGTTCCAATTTTATATCAACATTCTCACAGACATGGCATCCGCTGTAACGCCGTCCTGCCAGGCCCCATCGCGACTCCAGCCTTGATGAAGAGCGCGGAGCACGTTTCTGAAGAAACATTCAAGGTACGTACGAGCACCACTCAATAGCCGCACATGAGCCATGCATACTGCTGTTTGGGTATGTATGTATGTGCAGCTGCCATCCTTTGGTGAACCAATCCACAGGGAATGTTTCATACGGAACTCATGTACCAATCATGTATTAAACACGTTTACCAATTACCATTTCAGCAATGGGTGAATTCTCCACTAGGGCGCCCTGGTGAGCCGACAGGTGAGTCACAGCTTCTCCTCACACATCTAACGGGGAGGGTCATATCTTAAGGTGAGTCACTGCTTCTCCTCACACATCTAACGGGGAGGGTCATATCTTAAGGTGAGTCACAGCTTCTCCTCACACAGCTAACGGGGAGGGCCCTATAACTGCTTCTCCTCACACATCTAACGGGGAGGGGCCTATCTTAGACCCTTTTCAAGCGCTCGAACTTACTGCGCTCTATCGCTAGTTGTCGGAAAGTGGTCAGGTTTTTATGAATGTAATTTGGATACATTAATCGTAAGAACATACTTGGGTATTAGCCTGGAGTCCAGCCTTCTTAGCTTTAGTCCATTTTCTTCCTGCACTCTGTAACCCAAATATGAATGAATATGATTTTATTCCTGCACAGAGGTGGCTAATCTTTTCACCTTCCTGGCTTCTGAGGAAAGCAGCTTTGTGAATGGAGCAGCCATTGAGATTTCTGGTCAGTATGTCATCTGCATGTAGTTAGTACATCGATCTAATCGTAAATGAGTTTATGGCACATGATATATCAATGATCTTGAAACAGCCCTTTAAGATTTTAGTCTTAAGACCTTCAGGAATATGTATCTAAAGAATATAATAAGTAACATCTAACTTCCAGGCGGGAGGCATTAGATGCTGGAGCACTGGATCTGCCAAACCTGACTTCCTAGAAGCAGCACCAGCTACAGCCAGCTCTTCGGTACTGAAAAAAAATTAAATGGTCTGAACCTGTCTAAAACTTTGATCTCAGTATACCCAAGTAGACAACTGCTCATGTTGTCATCAGAGATATCTTTACTGTATACATGACAATTGCTGGAAAAAAATTTCAAAACAATCCAATATATAATGAAAATCTCAAAACAGGATTGATTGTTTTTTTTTCTTTGGTTTTTTCTTGTTTTTTGTTTTCTTTATTGGTATTTCAAAATAAATTACAATCTCAAACACTAACAGAAAAAAGGACATACATGGGCACAACAAAAGCCAAATAAAAACCGGGACAGTGTGTACATGTGCAGCACATATACACTTACAGATGATCATAGCCTCCCTTATGAGTATCAATTGTAGTTAGCCTCCGCTCCAAACAATATTGTATATGATTACATGTCCTTAATTCGTTACTTCTATATTATAATCGTTTTGAATAGTAGCATACTATTAGTATCAATAATTACAAATAGTAATACAATTACTAATAGTACAGTAGAATCCGCTTAACTGCACCACCCATTTGTCAGCGTTTTTGGTGCAATTATCCGGCTGGTGCAATTATGCGAAATGCCCAGCTGGACCGCACCACCATGGGCGAGGGGTTATTTTGTTAGTCAGAAACACAAGCACAAAAAAACAGACGAAATTATTCAGTTATCAACTTTATTTATTGACCCTTTGCTGAAAATAAAGAAATGACTACGAACCTGTTTTGATTTTGCATTCTTTCATTTTTCCATGCAATCTACCGCATTACAACACACATAATGTTACAGGGGAGGCATTCTGAAACATCGTCATGCCACCCATGGGATAACAGTTTCTGTTACATTACGTCGAGTGCAGTTGTCGATTTACGTAAATCATGTACCGCCATGAAACTAGGAATTGAAACTAAAACTTGGTTACTGATTACGGGTGACCCGCCCGGGACCTCCCATACGATTCCTATCAACGTAACTGCCAATGGAGACCGCCTTGTTTTGTTACTCAAAACAGTTTTAAACTTATTGGCGGTATTGCGCCTTCACACCGGCAGGTATCGGCTCATTTGTACCGCGTTTGCCGATTTTAGCGCACCTTTTCAGTTAACTTGTCGAGGATTTTGGAAAAAAATTGGTGCAGTTATCCGGCATTGGTGACCATGCACGGTGCAGATATGCTGAGTCACTAACAATGCAGTGAATGGGAACCGGTTTTGGATATTGGGATTCGGTGCAATTAAACGGAAGGTGCGTTTATCCGAGGTGCAATTAAGTGGCTTCGTCTGTATCAATAATTACATATAATGTAATTCACATGAAATTAAATTAAACATAAGGTTCCCCACTTACCCCGATGCTTCTCCAGCTTACCCCTCCGAGATGCAATGAGACGTTCTGTCTTTTCAAAAGAAGATACCAATTTTCCAAAGGACTGGAAATTTATGATTTTTAAACTTCTACACCGGAAGATGAAAATTTTACCTAACAAAATTATCAGATTTTTAAGGGGAGATGCATTTGCAGATATATCTCCAAACATAATCATAAAGGAATCTAAGTCAAAATTCATAGAAATCTCTTTTTTCAACCAATTTTGTATATTATTCCAGAAAGGATTGTTGGAAAATGCTTATATCACATTGAATTATATGATTCTATGCAAAATATCTAATCAGACAGACTAAACAGTTTCTACTGCGTAGTATTTTGTGCATGTACTTTGAATAATAGTTGCTAGGAGGCAGTAACGTTAGATGTTACGTTTTTCCTTTCAGTGTTGACTTGAAAGATGATAGGTACACAACTAGCACGGGGAGCCATAGAGTCCATTACAACTTTACAGGTCTACAAATATATTCTACATGTAATACATGTTCATGAATAAAAAAAGTAGCTATCATCTTACCTCATGACCTACATGATATGAAAAGTGGTCAGCGGGTCTACTTGAGCTTGTCGTGAATAAATAAAGTTTCAAACAATGTTCTTGTATCATATTTTGATTCTTTGTCATCTATTGCTAAAAGCAAGGAAGTTAGACCTCCTTGCTAGTAGCTATGAAATCAAACAAATTAGTTTTCATAATCCACTATATCATATGTATGTCTTCAACGATGCAGTCTACTCTCAACAGCTCAGTCAACTTTTACTTTCCAGTATACAGTACCTACATCTCCTTTCAATAATCAGTCAATCCATCCATTGCTTCTTGTCATCTTGAAGATCAATTTTCATCTTGAATATCTATTTTCTTATGCAATTATCAACAAAGCACTATCTTTGCTTTCTACTTCTAATACATAGGTTACTTTCTGTTTACTATACATGTACATGTACATGTATTTGCCCAAAATAACCAAATCATTGAAATCCACCTAATCGTGAACATTTGACCTCTTTCTGTTTACTTTAAAGAGTCGTCACTTTACTCTTCAGCAAAACAATTTTCCCCTTCTTTGTACAGGACTGCACATATCTGCTGTATCCTCTAATGACCTCTAATGAGAGAGACTCTATGATTTCATCCTCTATGCACTATAAGTGCTTTTCACCCACCACTGTTTGTTTTTTGTTGGACCTTCTATATCCCACACCTACATCAACACCAGCAGCATATTCCCCACTCTTTCTGCTTATGAGCCTGTAACTTTTGGCTGAGACGTCTTTCTTTGGTGAAGGTGATTCACTGTGTACACTTCAGTTAGAATCAGACGGACAGATCACATCTTGATCATTTCTTGCTGATGAGCTGGAGTCAGAATCAGAAATATAGATCACATCTTCATCATTGCTGGCTGATGAGCCAGAGTCAAAAGTATAGATCACATCTTGATCATTGCTTCCTGATGAGCCATCCCTGACCAATGCCATGATTTTGAATGGGATTCTATGTCAGTTCTACTTCTCTCGATGCAAGACTTGTTGAGGCCTTGTTTGTTTCTATATGTTCACCTGCCTTTCTACTGTTGGCTTACTGATACTGAAGGGAACTTACCTAGCATTTTCTGTCCTTTTCATTTATGTCCCTGCATGGCTCTTTTGACAGAAGCTCTATGCTTTCCCTGTCATGTTCTTCTGACTGCATCTGGTTTATAGAATTATCCTTGGTAGTACTGTTGCTTTTCTGCTCAAACTGGCTGTGGGTATGTTTCGGGCTACTTCCTACAATGTTATTGTCACAATATCTCTTTTGTCCAGTGTGATAAGCAAATGCTTGCTTTGGGCAGGGATGGCTATACTTGGAGGGAGTTTTCTCTTCCTGCTCGTCACTTTACTTCCAGCTATCAGTCTCCAAGAAGAGGTTCCGATCGGGGGGCTAGTAGTTGCCGGAGGGAGGACAGCGTTAAAAATCGCCCTCCGATCGAAACCTCTGCTTGGAGAGTAACTTCTAGCATCATAAGTTTTTTTCCGTATAATTTTCAGATTGCTCGGAACTGCGGAGTGATTCGCAACTTGTTGCTACGGTCTTGCCATTTGTCTCACCACAGACTCTCCTACTTTCCTTTTCTGGGCCTACTGTTTGTTGACACCTGGTCTTCTCTGGTGTGCTCTCAGGTGGGGAGTCTATGAACACTACACCCATACTAGGTCTCAGGAACCTTGTTAAAGAAAAAAAAGGTCTGGAACTTTTCCTTTTTCTCTTACAAGAGGAATAGGACCCATAGAACATAAACTTCCTGACAGACTCAGGAATCTGGAATATTCTCTTAGCACTTGACTCCAGGTAGTTGTCGAAGCAGTGCATGTCTGCCCTTTCACTGGTCCCTTTCACCACAGGGATGATGGACTTGGGCTTGAGCCTGGACACAAACTCGTGCAACTCTCGGTATGAGGAGTGGTCGGAGTACGGGACGATGTGAACATCCGGCTGGTTGGTGTACGGATTCCCATCCAACCCAGTATACAAGGCTGAAGATATGATGGCTGTTGTAGGTCTTTCTTGGTTCCACCTCTCCAAGTTTTTCCTGGTAATTTGGTACTTCAGAGCGACCCTTATTCTGCCAGCCTCTGGGTCTGTGGTGAACACGTTTGGTAGCTCCAACAGCTTCAAGGTTTCCATCCTCTGTGGTGTAACCACCACCCAGGTCTGAAATGTCTTGGCCAGTTCCACGAGCATGTCCTCCTTTCCTATATACATACTAGACATGCCAACAACAATGTCATGCTCAGGGTGACGAGATATGATGTCCTTTATCATCTGTGTGGCTTGTGTCCTGGAGGGAAACTTGCACTCTGGGCTGCAGTAGGTGTTGTCCAAGTACAGCACATCGATAGAAAATCTGTTTGCCAGGACTTCATGTTCAAACATTTCGGGACTGTATCTGGAGGGACAGAAAACACAACCAATTGCAAGAGTTACAATTTTTTAGGGAGTTTACATTATGATATACTGTAAATTGTGAAATATTTGAGGTGATAAAACGAAGAAAACCGTGAAAATAGAATTTGATTCTATTTTCACGGGTTTCTTTGCCGCGAATTTATGGCATCAGAATACGTCTCCCCCTGTATGACTACTGTACTACAGAATTGTTACAACTGCGAATTCATAGCACAGCAAAAGCCTCCGTTTCCCTCCTACCTTAAAATAAAACCACCACAAAAGTAAATGAAGTTAGCGTAAATAGGTCTGTAAAATATCTATTGTATGTATTGAATAAAGATGTAACCAAGGCCACACCTGAAATCCCCAGTGTAGAAGATTGATCCGAAGTACCCCTGGAACAGGAACATGACGGCACCCGGACAGTGGTTAGCATCGAACACGGTCACCGTCATGGTCTCCTGTCCCGTCTCGTCCAGGGCCAGGATGTGGCTCTCCCCCACCTCCAGGGTGTGCACCAGGACTGGGGCGATGTTGAACTTGTGGATCAGCAGTTTGGCTGTGATGTCGGAGCAGTAGATGGGATGCTTCCATGATGGTGATAGTCCTGAAATGGGGGTCAGCATGGTACTACATGTAGTTTTAATTTGTTCAAACTAATTGTTCAGAAAGTACAATCTTTTCTAATACAGTAATAGTAACAATTTCATTCTCTATAGATCAATAGAATATGCTACATGTATTACAATTGATATTAATAATGCTGGGCCGGGCAGAATTATAAATCAAAGTTGTCAAACTGTAAATCATAACACAGTTTGAGATTTGATAAATCTTAGATTCTACTAACGTTATCTTATCTGTAGCATAACACACAGCCAGTGTTGACCTCACAGCCAAGCGGCTAGCGTCTGGTCTGTTTTCTTATGATGACAAGCGTGTTGCAGGTATGAGAAATAACTTATACCTGAGGTATGATCAGCGTGCATGTGTGTCAGGAAGAACAGTCTGGTGTGGACACTCTGACGGGATTTCCAGAAGTCCACAGCGAACGGCGTGTGGGGGATGAGGCACCCATTCATCTTGACCAGCTCCAAACCTGTTGTATATGCTAGTAGTTAACTGAAAAGATAGAGGATTCCGTGCTTACCACGGCCACGTAGCGAAGCGTTTTCTTCCGTTTCGGAGCTTACCACGCCTTTGCGTAACTGTCTACTTTCAGTTTCGATTCACATGCGCACTGCATCAAAATGCTGATTTCACTTAAGTAGGAGGCTGTGACAAGGGGTTTCTCAATACCTGAAAGTTCAGATTGACAAACCCAAAACGCAAGAAAGTTAACTACGTATACGTAGACCAAGGAGGTTATATATAACCTCCTTGCGTAGACCGACCTTATTACTGCTTTGGTTCTAAGTCAAGGTCTAACCCTTAATACTCACCTTCTAATGTACTGGAGAGGAAGACTATATACTTCACAGCAAAACTGCCAGCTACGGTTGACTGGTTCTCCACTGACACAGCCACGATACGGACAGGCACGCCATCCACTCAGGTGTATGAAAAGGTGCCCGCAGACAGGTAAACAATGCTGTTGGTGACCTTACACCAGGTGAGGGAGGGGGTAAACTAGTAGACAACTGCTCATATTCTGTAATCAGTGATATCTTCACTGAATACATGAAAGCTCATGGGAAAACTTTTTAAAACAATTCAATGTATGAAAATCTCTAAACAGAATTGTTTCAAAATGCTCACATCACATTGAATTATGATTCTTTGAGATGCATTCTATGCAAAATATATAATCAGACAGACAAAACAGTTTCTACTGCGTAGCCATTTTGTGCATGTATTTTGAATAATAGTTGCTAGGATAACATATGGATTTTCCTGCATATACGACTTGATATTTTCTGGGGACCAACACAAATGTGTGCCTAACGAGCAGTAAACGGCAATGATATGTATTTATTCCAGAGTGTAAACTTGTAATACTAAATAAAGTGTGCATCTTCATCTTACTTTGATAGGTACACAACATAAACACTCAGTACTTAACCAGTACCAGGGAGACATGGAGTCCATTACAACTACACAGATCTACAAATGTATTTTACATGGAATACATTTTCATGAATCAAAAAGTAGCTATTAAAACAATACATCTCTAACATCTCCACCCTCATGACCTACATGAAAAGTTGTCAGCATGTGGATTTGAGCTTGTCATGATTAAATAAAGGTTTAATGTTATTCAGTTATTGCATCATATCCTGATTCTTTGTAACCAATTACCGATAGCTATGCAACCAGTTGGACTTAATCTAATAAATGTAAATTAGTTTTCATAATCCACTATATGTATGTCTTCAAATAATGCAGTCTTCTTTCAACAGCTCAGTCAACTTTTACTTTCCTGTATACAGCACCTACATCTCCTTTCAATGATCAGTCAATCCACATCCATCGCTTCTTGTCATCTTGAAGATCTATTTTCATCTTGAAGATCTAATTTTATATGCAATGATTAACAAAGCACTATCTTTGCTTTCTAGTACAAGGGTTAATTTCTGTCTGTTTACTATACATGCACATGTAAATGCATTAAAATTTGTCAAAAAAATAATCTAATCATTCAAATCCACCTAATCGTGAACATTTGATCTCCTTTTGCGTACTTGTTTACATTTCAAAGAGACAACACTTTTCAGCAAGACAATTTCCCCCTTCTTTTGTACAGGACTGCACATATCTGATTTATCGTCTAACAGGAGAGACTCAATGATCTCATCCTCTATACACTCTAAGTGCTCTTCATCTACCAATGAGATTGCTTCTTTGTTGGACTTCTTAGGTCCCACACCTACATCAACACCAGCAGCACACTCCCCACTCTTTCTGCTTCTAGTCTGTGACTTTTGGCTAAGGCATTCTTTCTTAGGAGAAGGTGATTCACTTGAGTCAGAATCAGACAGACTGATCACATCTTCATCATTGCTTGCTGTTGCGCCATTCCTGACCAATGATTTTGAATGGGATGCTGCATCAGCTTTACTTCTCCCAATGCAAGACTTCTCGAGGAAGGACTCTCTATGTTCACCTGACTTTCTACTGTTGGCCTGCTGATACTGAGGTGACTTTCCTTGGCATTTTCTGTCTTTTTCATTTCGCTTTTTTTTCAGTGGCTTTTTTGACAGAAGCTCTGTACTTTCCATACCCTGTTCTTCTAACTGCATCTGGTAAGGAGAATTATCCTTGGAGGAATGACCCGTCATCTTGTCGACAGTCCTTGGGAAGAATGCATCAAGTGTCAGTTGACCTTTTCTTACTGATTGAGTGGAATCCATGGCAGATGTCATGCTACAATCGATGGCCCTTGGTGGTGTGATGAATGTTCTCAACATTTTGGGAGCCTCACCATTTTCTGATTCTGAAGGCACTTTGTCAGACAGGCTTGTACTCTTGTCTACAGTGTTGTGAGTAGAAAAATCATAAACATATAATGCAGGAGGGATGTTCTTATGCTGTCCTTCTGGTAACTCCTTTCCCTGTTGTTGTGTGAATGGTATCAGACCTGTTGGTCCATTGCGCATTCTTCCCTCTCCTGTGGCAAAACCATTGCTCTTCTTCTCAGGCTGACAGTGGATACGTTTTGGGCTGCCTCCTACAAGGTCATTGTCACAATCCCTCTTTCGTCCATTATGATAAACAAAAGCTTGGGCAGCGATTGCTATACTTGCAGGGAGCTTTCTCTTCCTGCTCTTAACTTTACTTTCAACATTATTAGACAGAATAGTCTCTTCTGTGCAATTGTCAGACTCCTTCATACACTTTGAACTGAGGGATGATTCACTGCTTGTTGCTACAGTCTTGCCATTTGTCTCACCACAGACTCTCCTACTTTCATTTTCTGGGCCTACTGTTTGCTGACACTTGGTCTTCTCTGGTGTGCTCTGTGGGGAGTCTATGAACACTACACCCATAGGTCTCCCCCTTGTTGCAGAAACACAACTCCTGGAACTTTTCCCTTTGCTCTCACAAGCTTTGTCCGCAAACACGTCAACCACAGAGTTATGGGACCCACGGAACATAAACTTCCTGACAGATTCAGGAATCTGGAATGTTCTCTTTGCACTTGACTCCAGGTATTTGTCAAAGCAGTGCATGTCAGCCCTCCCATGCAGCGATGTCCCAAACACACCTCTGCTGGTCCCTTTCACCACAGGGATGATGGACCTGGGCTTGAGCCTGGACACAAACCCGTGCAACTCTTGGTACGAGGAGTGGTCGGAGTACGGGACGATGTGAACGCCCGGCTGGTTGGCGTACGGTTTTCCATTCAACCCAGTAAACAAGGCTGAAGGTAGGATGGCTATTGTGGGCCTTTCTTGGTTCCACTTCTCCAAGTTTTTCCTGGTAACTTGGTACTTCAGAGCTACCCTAATTCTGCCAGCCTCTGGGTCTGTGGTGAACACGTTTGGTAGTTCCAACTGCTTTAAGGTTTCCATCCTCTGTGGTGTAACCACCACCCAGGTCTGAAATGTCTTGGCCAGTTCCACGAGCATGTCCTCCTTTCCTAACATAGTCATGCCTAGTATGATGTCGTACTCAGGGTGGCGAGATATGATGTCCTTTATCATCTGTGTGGCTTGTGTCCTGGAGGGAAACTTGCACTCTGGGCTACAGTAGGTGTTATCCAAGTACAGCACATCGATAGAAGGTTTGTTTGCCAGGGCTTCATGGTCAAACATTTCGGGACTGTATCTGGAGTGAAAGACAACACAACCAATTGGAAGAGTCATGAGATTTACCCTATTGTGAAGGAGTTCACAACATCATATACAGTACTGTAAATCGTGAAACTTTCGAGGTGATTCTCTTTTGGCAGTTTTTTCCCTCCATCACTCGACGCAAAATCTATAGCACAGCAAATATGTCTCCTTGTATTGTACTACAGAATTGCTTCAATCACAAATTTATAGCACAGCAAAACCTCTCATTTTCCTTCCTACCACGTAAGTAAATGAACTTATAGCAGGTCTGTAAAATATTCATTGCATGTAATGGATAAAGATGTAACCAAGGCCACACCTGAAATCCCCAGTGTAGAAGATTGATCCGAAGTACCCCTGGAACAGGAACATGACGGCACCCGGACAGTGGTTAGCATCGAACACGGTCACCGTCATGGTCTCCTGTCCCGTCTCGTCCAGGGCCAGGATGTGGCTCTCCCCCACCTCCAGGGTGTGCACCAGGGCAGGGGCGATGTTGAACTTGTGGATCAGCAGTTTGGCTGTGATGTCGGAGCAGTAGATGGGATGTTTCCATGATGGTGATAGTCCTGAGATGGGGGTCAGTGTGCGACAAGGAATTTGTACAAGGAATTTCCAACGACCACACTATAAATTGACTATATTACCAGACTTTTAAGCGAATCATTTCTTCAGAAGCTACAACTTTTCCAAATTCAAAGTCTACATGACGTTAGAATCTACTACAAAAATTGATATCCATTTCTACACAAAACTGCAAATCAAAAATCATAAATCTGTAAATCACAACACAGTTTGAGTTTTGCTATACAGCATAACACACTCGCAGACTCTGGGTTATGCTGCTGACAAACTGTCCCAGACCCAGTATTGCCCCCATACTAGAAGTAAAATATAGCCAAAATACTAGCCTATAATCTATACTAAATGATGACAAGTTATCTTGTTATTATATTTTGTGAGACATGCATCTTTACCTGAGGTATGATCAGCGTGCATGTGTGTCAGGAAGAACAGTCTGGTGTGTTCACTCTGCCGGGATTTCCAGAAGTCCACAGCGAACGGCGTGTGGGGGATGAGGCACCCATTCATCTTGACCAGCTCCAAACCTGTTGTACCTGACCAGAAAAATATATTTCATCACAACAGACCAAAATTAATTAAATCCATGACGGTTTAACACATTTTACTGCTTAGCCCTTGCTCCGGCACTTGCCTCAGAAAGTAACAAAACATTCTACATACAGCGGAGTATTTATTCTCACCAATCTATCTGGAATTAACGTGCTTCAAACATTGTAAAACCGTTAAATTCAAGCGACTTCTTCATCCACTTTTGTAATAAACCGCCATTTTTACTCTCTGGACAAAGTACAGGAAGTCACGACATTTCATATCCGGTAAGATGGATTATCTCACTTTCAAATTGTTGGGGTGTTTGCTTTCTATTGTAATATATCTGGATCATGAAACAATAGAATTGAAATGATAAAACAAAGGATGATGTGTTTTGACATGTTTTGTATGCATAGACTATATTATTCGAGTGCTTTGTATGATATCAAATGTTATTGTACACCCCTATTTGAGTGAATGGAGTTGCCCACATCTGTAAACATTCTGGTCTTGTCACAGCTGAGGGGCGGAGCTGCTATCTTGACAAAGGGAGGTGCATCTTCAGGTAGGTTCTTAGATTTACACTATTTGGACGTTCATACTCCCTGATGGTATCGTTTAAACCTTAATATTCTGTTGTTTTGTTGTTGCTATCACTCTGTACATTGCATCCCGAACTCGATATGCTTTTTAAACGCTGACGTTTAGAATCACAAGGCGTTTAAAAAGTCCTTGTTTCCTCCTCCCAGTGCAAACAAACTGTTGAAGCAGTGAGATTAGCAAGGAATGGACGGGTGTCATCGTAAGGTCACATGTCATGTATATCGTGACCAGTAACACCATCTGGTTATGACATAAATTTATGTAAACACTAACAACAATCCAACGTGGTAATTCGACCAGTTGCGTCAGAGTTCAGTGTGGTCAAATTTTGCGTTGTCATTCTGACACTTGCGCTGGACAAACATTAACCCCCCAAGCAGTATTGATTAACTTTGCATTACTGAACCATGGTAACAAACATTAGCAACCTTGACAACACATTTACTTATTGATTGCATTTAAGAACTTAAATCGTTTCCTGGTCACGCCATTTCCGTGTTGGTGTTGCACTCGCTGTGAGAACTTGAGAAGGGCTTGACGTTTCCTGTATGCTAGATCTGTTTCGTCTGGTGCAACAAATCGAGGATTCTACAAAGTCCTACTCCATGTCAACATATGGGTTGCCTGAGTGTTTTCTGTTCACATACTCCGCCTGACTGCACGTTTTGGTCAATGATTACTGAGAAGGCCCACGTGAGGATTTGCTGATTCACGCCTCCCCTAGCGTGTGTGGTTATGGGTACAGGAAGCAGCAAGGATCGCTCCAGACAATCTACATCGCCTGAGGATACATCAAGAGTCAACCCTCCGCCTTCAAGCAGTGATTCTCATTCATATTCCTCACAGTTGGTGGGTGGAGCTAATCCAGAGACAGGAGAGCCCTGCAGATCTAGACAGGTACACAGTCTTACAGCACAGACAGGACACGGAAACAACACCATGTCTAATTATAACGTCCAGACCAACGCCGTCTCTAGTGTCCAGAAGACTAAAGACCAACTCCTTAAAGGTGTCAGCATCCTGAAGGAGACCCTGGACAGTCAGGACGATGTTCCTCATGTCTTCGTTGTCTTTGGTGCCTCGGTGAGTGTTGTTGTTCTGCAGTTGCATTTAAAAATAGAATTGCCAAATGTTATTAAATGGTATGGTAACGTTATGTGTAAAAGTGCAATGCAATTCTAGCAATATGTCTGAGAAACTTGTATCAACAAATTATCACTGAATGCACGCCTGTAAGTTTTCAATGAAAACTTACAGGCGTGCATTCAGTGATAATTTGTTGATACAAGTTTCTCAGACATATTGCTAGAATTGCATTGCACTTTTACACATAACGTTACCATACCATGCCATTGTGTACACATACCTGTCAGCACTGAAATACCCTTCCAAGCATTCCTTGTGATAATGTTTTAAGCTAGGTCAAAGATTGGGTTCTTCTCATTAACCCTAAAACCTCCTCAAGGAAGTTAACATCTATGGAAAATACATTAACCTGCAAGAAAGAGTTTGTATTGAACAATAAGACAAAGATAAAGAAATGCTATGCCACCTTGTTTGTTGACATCTTGGTACAGACTAATAAAACGTATTTTCCGAGAACCATAGTAGAATAGAACTCGTCATCAAGTACCGTAGGAGCATCCTCTATCCAGAGGACAGATTAGTAACTGCCACACAAGACATTGTAACGAACTCGACACAGTCAGAACTAGGACTGAAAGATTTAGAAACAGCAGTATACCGTTCATCGTAAGACTACTGAATAAGGACAACAAACCATAACGTACTGAAAAAACCTACCTGCTGCCACAGCTTAAGTTCGACCCGCTATGAATGTGAGAAACTGGTGTGTTACACTGAATGTCGGTTATATTGGCTATATGGATACAGATACAGAAAACAAAATCACTATGATGCATAACTATGAACAGCACATACATGGAATACAAGTAGTTGAAAAAATTGTCACTATCTTAAGTTAAGAATAACAATAAATGACTTTTAGTATCTCCAAACAAGTTGTCATTGTCCATCTGTATATCTTATTATTAACTTGATCTTTTTGTCCTTTCTCAGGGTGATTTGGCTAAAAAGAAAATCTACCCCACATTGTGGTAAGTGTCCAAATATGTACAAAGGACATTTTACATGTCATTCATGTGATTAAAGTGTAGAAAATCTCTCGATCTTAGATTAGAAAGCCTGGGTATTCCTAGTAGAATGGGTCAAGAATGAAAAAGTATCACGTGCCACCAATAGTAGGAAAAAAATTTTCTCACATGATAAGTCACATATGAATCAAATGATACAAAAAGCACAATTGACACATATGACCACATACAACAACTGTTTTCTTGTTCTCATAAAGACTAAGGGTGATGGTTTGGCCACATTAAGTAGCTTAATGGCTACTTGGTGTGGCCAAACCATCACCCTTAGTCTTTATGAGAACATTTTAATAAGTGGTCTACAAATCCTTGTTTTCTGACTTTGACCAATGTTTGTTCTATCAGGTGGCTGTTCAAGGATGGCTTGTTGCCCAGACAGACTTACTTCGTTGGCTATGCCAGGTCGGACTTGACTGTGCAGGCCGTCAGGGACAAGTCCACGCAGTACATGAAGGTACAGTATCACGTTTTTATAACTTCAATGTTCATTTAGCCTGGGTGCCATCTTCTTTACGTAATATACTCACTCCCATATGGCTATAAGCACTAAGATTCATTATTACAAAGAAGCAAATGTTAAGAAGATGTAGAAGCTAGCAAGATACACGATACTGCATTTAGGTTAAGTCAGGTTGTGTAGCTTTGTTGACAACTTGTTTAGATGATAATTCTACATTATGTATATATGATCTCAAAATATAAAGAAGTGGTCATGAGTGTCTATTCTATTCACTGTTTTACCATTTGGCCACCTTCCTTGCCTGTTACCCCAAGGTAAGTAAAACCAATGTCCTTGGTAAAACATATTAAGTGTAGTGATAAGATCAAGAAAAGGAAACATGATCTCTGTTCTTCATAACAAAATGCAGCTCCAAGATGACGAGAAGGACAAGTTTGAGGAGTTCTGGAAGATGAACTCGTACGTGAAAGGTTCGTACACAGAGCGTACAGACTTTGAACACCTGAACCAGGAGATCAACACCCTCCCCAAGGGGGACCTGGCTCACAGGCTCTTCTACCTAGCGCTGCCACCCACCGTCTTTAAAGATGTGTCCTCCAACGTCCGCCTATGCTGCATGGGACACGAGTAAGGCCTTTCAATATCAAATAGATCAGTTTAGCACAGATTCTAATTATTAGCTTGTTGTTTCCAATGCAGTAATGGATTTTGCATGGCTTCTTTAAATAGCAGAGCCTCACTTATCCATTTCATCCCAATAGCAGAAAACAGGGCGGTTGTCATCATGTCAGCTGAAGCTTTTCATACAAGCAATTATTTCATGTCATACATCTAGGAGTGTACAGAATTGTTGTATTTCGAAGTAACAGAAATATCACTGTCCCTTTTTTTCTTATGAGAATCAAACACTGCTTGAAATATCAGCAACAGAGGTTCATAACAAGATTACTTTAAACAGGGTTTACATATCAAAGTCCTTTTGAAACTGTAAAACTTGTTAATTTTCCTCAGGGTAGCCATCATTGGTGCAGCTTAGATACATCATACCAATACTTAAAGTTTAGATTTAGATAAGCAGCTATCTAAAACAGTCACAGAAGTGGTACTTTCAGTGCCTTCTCACAACTTACACTTTCCATTCACATGTTTTGTGTCCAGTTTGAAACATATCCAATCAAATTATGTTGCACTGACAATGTACAGGTGAAGGCAGCAAAAATGGAAAGTAAAGCTTCCAATGGAATCCACCAATTTTAGTGGATAAATGTAGAAACCCTTGTCTATACTTGATGTGTATACATTTCCTTCCAAGTACTAGTAGCATGGATTTCTCCAAACAAAAGGCAAAACAAAACAAAACAAATGCCAATCTTAGTTCTTGTTGTTCCTCATATGAACAAGTCATCAGCTATCTTGGAAGGAACAACTCTTAATTCTGTCCCCTGGTGTGTTTTCTATAAGGAGATGATGTTTGTATCTTTTGCAGTGGTCTCGAGGAGTCGACTGTGTCGACTGGGTCAGGGTATGGCAGCAACTTTTGATGAATCACAATAACTCTTAGTTTAACTATCTAATTACCAGATGCTGTGCAATAGCTCTGCTTGTTGTGCATGCCGAAACACTTAGCAGAACTCATGGGTTTTCTCAGTATATCTGGGATGGGATGGTTGGTTGACTGTGAAGGATAGGCTTTGGGAAGGGCAGGCAAAGTACAGTACATGTCATGGTCTGGAGGGTGTGGCCACAACAAACAAACATTATGCAGTGTATATTGCATCAGTTTATCTTCTGACTTCACAATAATTTCAATCATCAGCCAGCCCTGATAGAAATCAGAACTTCTAAGGAAATGATTGGATGAAAAAAGCCACAATTTTCCTTTGATAGACCAGTTGTGCTTTTGCAAAGCATTCCTCCTTCTCTCATCTACCTTATGACATATACTCATGTTCCATTGGAATGTCTGAAAAATTGAAGTGCTTGTTTTTATTTGTCTGGGGATCTGACAGCGAGACGGTATTAGATGATAGATTACCATCATGTAATACATGTAGTTTTGTTTCTTTCTTTTACCTGTTTTGTTCTCCTTGTTTTTGTTCCCTGTACCTTATGCATTTGCGAAGATAACACAGCTTCTATAGCAGCAAAAGGGCAAGACAGTGGTGAAATAATGGCACATTGGAGCAACTTGCTGTTTTCTGTCCCTGCTATAGCATGGCCAGTCATAGTGCAGAAGGCAGCCATTAAGCTTTTAGTTTGTAGAGAAGGGCTAAAAGCTTTGTTTTCACATCACCAAGTCATCCTGTCCTGCTGGCCAGACAAGGTCATTAAAAAGTCTATGGGCCAGGCAAGGTGTTAAGGCATGCAGTGATGCTTAGTAGTTTTACATAATCTGCTTGCTGCATTTCCATACTTTCTTTTGCTTACTAATCAGGATCTTGCAAATGCATGGTATGACGTTTCATGCAGTCTATGCATTCCAAAGAGCTATGCATCATCATTCATACTATATCATGCTTTCAATTGCTGATGAGTTGATATTTTGTGGTAGTGCGGTGATTTGATCATTAATGATGCCTGCCATTGCTCCATACCTTTATACAACTTGGGACTGTCAAGTGTGCATCATCTTCAGAAGCCAAGTACATATGTGTAAGTCGAAGCAGTGGTCTGTCTAAGAAACGAGGGGTGAACAAACATGCTGCCAAATAGAAGCATGATTGACAGAAGACTAAGATTTTAGCAGTCATATCTTTCTCAAAGTTTCAAGAAGTTGTCTACACAAATCTTCTACAGTACTATTATATAATAGAAATGTAATAGCCATAGACTCCCATGTTCTAATGGAGAGCATATTGTTAGATGATGCACATTTGCAAATGTCCTATTCTGAATTGTGAAAGATAACAAACATGACCCCTCCTTCATTCCCTCCTGTCCCAAACGTCAGGGGTTGGTCCCGTATCATTGTGGAGAAGCCGTTTGGCCGTGACAGCGAGAGCTCGGCCGACCTGTCCCAGCACCTGTCCAAGCTGTTCAGGGAGGACCAGATCTACAGGATCGACCACTACCTGGGCAAGGAGATGGTCCAGAACCTCATGGTCCTGAGGTATGTTAACATATCAGTTACACCCCTATGTTTCAACACCCCTATGTTCCAACACCCCTATGTTCTGACATCCCTATGTTCTAGCACCCCTATGTTCTGACAACCTTTATTACTAACATAGGGGTGTTGTTGGATTGTATGGTTGTTGGAACATAGGAGCATCAGCTCATATATAGGGGCTTTGGAACATAGGACTGTTCCCAACAAATCTTCATACTGTAACAGCAGTAAAGGTCCTCTCATCTTAAGTGTGCAGATTGTTATGCTGGTCGTTGACCTCTTATGCTAAGTACAATCTTACATGCTTTGAAATCCTGTCACTCTTATTGTTGAATGTTAATTTGAAGGTCCCCCCTTAGACCCTATTGACTTCTGAAATAGAACAGCTATTACGTACAAACATAGACATGCAAAGATAGAGGGTGCATAAAGATGTAGCATATCATGTTACACATACAACAACTGTATGTACATACATGTATTGTTTTAAGCTAGGCAGGACCGAAACAGTTTACTTTTTTATTTTAGGTTTGGAAACAAGATGTTCAGCCCCCTGTGGCACCGGGACCATGTGCAGTGTGTTGTCATCACGTTCAAGGAACCCTTCGGTACCATGGGCAGGGGAGGATATTTTGACGAGTCTGGAATCATCAGGTGAGCTTGGCTGTTAAAAGTTTAGACAACCAGACTCAGCGAGGCACCCCTTTTACTC
This sequence comes from Branchiostoma lanceolatum, assembly GCF_035083965.1. Taxonomy (NCBI): domain Eukaryota; kingdom Metazoa; phylum Chordata; class Leptocardii; order Amphioxiformes; family Branchiostomatidae; genus Branchiostoma; species Branchiostoma lanceolatum. The sequence continues at coordinate 14,827,849 of NC_089726.1, read as the reverse complement.
TAAGATGGATTCCTGTTTCTTCCTGGATTCTATTCTTGTTTCTGGCTGTCACAGAGTCACCATAATGTAAGCTGTTACACATGTACAGGGCTTTAGCCAGACCATTTTTTTTTCCTTCATCCCAATTCCCGTTGAGGTAAAAATCCTAAAAAGATTTATTTTCTGTCATCATGTACATATTTCCATCATTGTTCAATTTCCAGACTGGTGTTTGGGTGTAGTTATTCAAATTGGGGTACTTCCATATCTTTGCCTACCAAATTTACCTGTCAAGTTTGACAGAATAATTTTATAATTCGTAGGTCCTACACAGCAAAATTCTTTCCAGTGACAGAATAAGAGACGCTGGCTACATGTGCCCTTTCCTTCTCTCGTGACCTCTGAAATGTTTATTCATATGTAACAAGTTGTCCCTATTCCTGTAATCTCAGGGACGTGATGCAGAACCATCTGATGCAGATCCTGTCCCTGGTCGCCATGGAGAAACCCGCCTCCACTAGTGCAGAGGACATCAGAGATGAGAAGGTCAACCTAACCTAACATCACACTACACTATTAACCTCACAATAACAGCCACTGTATACAGAGACTATCAGATAACAGGATGTACCGTGGTACCAATCATGTTGCTCTGTGTACAGACATGCCCTTACATATCTATCATAAGGAGTGTGTCAATGATGATATGGAGAAATTCCCATTGGCACAAGTATGGCCCCTGTGTATATGTTGGATTATTCATCATCACACTTCATCGTTTGCTCTTGCTTCTATAACTCACTAGTTAAAGACAGCAAAATTTCAAATGGTCTCCCAGCATTGTGTAAGGGCATTGTGTTAAGTGCATTTGTATAGCTTGATTTGAATAATACAAACAGATGCATTGTGACAAGGTTTGTTCAGTACATTTATGTGAAGGATACAAGACCACATAAGAACATTTCAGCACCAAGGACAGGGAAAAAAAGGAAAGTGATTTCGATCCAGTTTAACTCACTGGAGAGCTATTCTTCTACTGGGCATGACAGAGAAGACAGACACTAGTACGTACAGGTTCATTGTATCAGTAAGTAATCTTGCTACAGGTGGTAAACCTTCCAGGTAGACTGACATGGGTTGATACTTTTGACTCTACAGGTGAAAGTGCTGAAGTGCATGCCTCCCCTGGAGCTGGAGAACGTTGTGGTTGGACAGTACACCGGAGACCCCCAGGGGGAGGGCGATGCCAAAAATGGCTACCTGGATGACAAAACTGTGCCCAAGGGGTCAGTCACCCCCACCTTTGCCTCAGCTGTGGTGTTTGTGAAGACAGAGAGATGGGATGGAGTTCCTTTCATCATGAAGTGTGGTAAAGGTAAGATGTCCTCAGATTACTGGTATTCACTCTAGTATGGCAAGTACAAATCGTGTTGTTATTCCTTTACAAAGATACATAACTTTACAACTGCATTATAAGATGTTGCAACTTTGCATAAGATACAATGCATATAGTCACTTTGCGCCAAATAGCAGTTACTCAAGCAACTGGATATAATTTTGGAAACGGTCAGATGTTTCAAGCAGCATCCACTACTTTTCATCAGTGACACTAAGCATAGTCACCTTGGTTAACAATTGCAAGTTAAAAGACTCAAACTTAATTTCTTGGTGCATCTGAATCATTGAAATGGTAACAAATCTGTAACTGACACTTGATGCTTTCAGGCTTTCTCATGAATGTTTGTGTCTGCCTCCCCTCAGCTCTAAACGAGAGGAAGGCAGAAGTACGGATCCAGTTCAAGGACGTTCCTGGTGACATCTTCGGCGGACAGTGTAAGCGTAACGAGCTGGTGATCCGTGTGCAGCCGCAGGAGGCGGTGTACTGTAAGATGATGGTGAAGGCACCTGGCATGAACATCAACCCTGAGGAGTCAGAGCTGGACCTGTCCTATGGGGCAAGATACAAGGTTTGTACATTTTAATTGTACATTTTTTACAGTAGCACTATTTGTTAACTTCTATAGGACAGATATTGTGCATCTATGGAGAAGGTGTATGTGTATAAAACTTCAAAGTTTGTATTGAAAATAAAGCAATAGGAAGAAGAAGAATATAGAGCTTGAATGCTTCAATAATCACTTTTTGAAGTAGCTCAACCAAGTGGACATTTGATTTTGCTATGTCTTTGTGTTCATTCTAAGAAACAGTAAATGTTGTATGTTGTGTTTGTACTTTGTAGCAAACCTTCCCTATACTTTTTTTGTCCTGTACAGGGGGTGAAGATGCCTGATGCATACGAGCGACTCATCCTGGATGTGTTCTGTGGTGCACAACTCCACTTCGTCAGAAGGTACTCAGTTATGTGCAGCACTTGTCATCTTTTCTGTTCTTTTGGGAATAATTCAGAATCTGCTGTTCACATTGTTTGAATTTGCTTCACATGAGTTGATTTGTATCTTATAGTGATGAACTTCGAGAGGCCTGGAGGATTTTCACACCACTACTTCACAAACTAGAGAACGAAAAGATAAAGCCTGCACCTTACAAGTATGGCAGGTGAGTTGCCTATGAAGTGTACCAAGTTGCGGATGAGGCCCACTTCCAATCATGAAGAAACTTTGTGTCATTTTTCGGTGGTCTTTTAGCTTTTATGACAGCCTGAACTGAACCCTGCATGTGTACAATACATGATAACAATGAGGTTATTTCTTAACCTCCTTGATGATAACTGAGTGCTAATCTTGTTTTGTTTACTGATGTTCCCAGCCGAGGCCCCCAGGAAGCTGACGACCTTGCCAGGAAGTTTGGCTTCATTTTCTCAGGCACCTACAAGTGGACCAAGCCTCAGCTTTGAACAGATCAGGAGAAACTGCCATTAGGTGTAGGACTTTAGAAGACATAGGAGATCCAGTAGAACACAACAGAGCAGCTTCCAATAATACTGCAATCCAACTCAGTTGACCCAGTCAATGTTTGTTTTTAGACAAAAGAACCCATCTATAAGAAGATGATACTTTTTTCTAGGAGTCAAAGTATCCCACCAATCATTTGTTCTTCATCACTTTCCTGATATATATTTTTTCTACGTTACACCAGTCTGGTATATATTACTGTAATTCTTGATTTGTTAACTGTAACTTAATTTTAGCTGATTTGACGGTCACTAGTCAACAGCTAGAATTTCATCATCGCTAATATTTGATCACTAGTATTTGAGACAGCAATGTTTGTTCCCACCGTTAAAATTAAGTGCCGTGACCTACTCCATTTACCCCCAACCGCTATATTTTCCTGCCACTATATTAAAGTGATTTACAGTACATGGGTATATAATATTTCATATTTACCATTGATATGCTTCTGCTGGCAGCTTAAAGTAGAGTTTCCTGGAATCCTCTAGGTTACCTACCTTTTGGTTACTTCTAACACATATCATTGCTTAAATGTACATGTATAATCCTTTTTTGTATTGTTTGTTATGCTAATCTTTGATTGCTCTAATGCTGACTAGATGGACTTGAACAGTGTGTCATGTACATGTAAGTATATTGACAAATGTAATTTACTAAATCCTCTCTACATTCTCAGAGGAAGATGGCCTGTTCTTTGAAAAGCTGTATTCATGTGAGCTTATCCTATATTTTAAACTATTCTGGAACCAATACAGCTTTGGTGCATGGATAATGTATTTGGGTGTGATCTGAATCCACAGTTTTGATTTTTGTATGGATGTACGGATATTTATATTAGTCACATCCAAATGTAACCTTTGTGAAACACCAATCACAAACTGTCTGGTGCAACAACAAAAATATAAGCAAGTTTGTAATTTACATATTGAATTTACTATTTCCTATGACTCTTATTTCTAATTTTATATGCTATTATAGGACATGAAGTGTAGACAAGGATATGCTGTAGCAGAGAAGAAAGTGTAGCTCTTTTTTCCACAACTTCTCTTTGAAGTGTGTGGATGTAATGAGATATCTGCTGCTACTTTTGTATGTCAGAATGTATGTTAACACACAGATTATACATGTAGGTGACTTGAAGGTGTGTTGAGGTACATGTGTCTGAATTATTACACCAGCAAATAATGCTAGTGCTCTATACAACACATTACAAAAACCACACAGAAAAAAACGCTTAACAAATACTTTCATTTTCATACCATTTTAATTCCCATCATAAGGTCTATCAAGTGATTTGATATTAGAAAACATGTCAGAACTCCTGTCTATCCCGAGAGTGAATAAAACAATCCACTCTTTCCTGTGCCCAAAACAGTCAGCATTACATTTTGTACTCTACATAACAGCCTGACTACATGAATAAAGAGCTGGTTAACGCTACAACCCGGAAAACCTTACGTGACCCTTAGCTTGGAACTATATAAAGGTACAAAGCCATCTATCTACCATGCTGGCGTACCCTGTTGGCCAGTCTTCCATGTGATCTAAGTTAAAGCCTGAACATTTGTTATCACTGAAGACTGAATGTGAAACAACAGATTCACCTTGATCTATAATGGTTGTCCAATCTGAACAGTTTGTGAGATATTTGGTATAGATGTTCTTATATCTTTGCATGGTAGACACTGCATAACAGCACAAAATTTCAGCAGTCTTGCATTAGAACGTTTAGTATAAATGTCAAATAATTATGTTCGATTTACTACTCAGTAGTAAAGAATAATGATCCAGTTTAATATATTATACTATCTTTACTTGCTAATTATCATATTAACATTAATACACCATCAGTATTACATTACAGCAAGAGAGTAGTGCCAATGATACATATAGAGAATAGTGAACCATAACAAAACATACATGTTCCCATTCTCTAACTTGCACTGATAATTCAGTATTGCATTGGAGTTGCATGTATGTCAAAACACAATCAGAGATTCTTCTTTTCTATCTTCAATCAAGAATGCTATTTTGCCTGCAAAAATCAGCACTGAGGGTGGCTAGAAGTGTAATGTTAGCTCCTTGCGATACAGACTAAGATAAACCAATTATAACCACCTAGCACTAGAGTAACAGTACATTGTCAAGTCTAAATCACAACAGTGATGCAGCGATATCAGATGCATTAACAAACACTATTTCTAGCACTCAATAAGATATTCCACTATCTTACAAACTGCACTTGGTAATTAATCACATAAGTTTCTTTTCGAACATGAACTGCAGTGAATCAATGTCTTCTGTTCACAAAAACATTTGGCTGTGGAATAGAGTGTGCAATATACTGCAGGTCCCACCGACACAAAAACAAACGACACTGCCTTCATAATGTTGGCAGCAAGATGATGCATTGCACAGATTTTGCAAAGTACAGTCCAAGATTGATTGCCCAAAATGTATGTATATATAACAGTATACCAGTTTTAACAGTATACCAGTTTTATAGCTTTCATTTTCAGGAAAAGGACCCCTGTAGTGCATACACTTATCTGGAAAGAACTACGTTGTACATTTCGGAACAGGAGAATCATTCGAAAGCCTCATTCTTAACACTTTGGACAATCAAGGACAGACTGTGCATTTTAAGGCCACAAATGATGCCCCCTTCCCATCATACATGGCACTGCAGGTAGCAACCGAGGTAGCATGGCAGCACCATTGAAACCAGCAGTAACAATGCCTTAGATGAACAGTGAGACTGTTGGTGTTGAAAATGATAAAAGGAGACGATATTGCAAAGGTACCAAAACCTAAACCTACACAGTGGAGGGCAAAAGATGCTACAGGGGAACTGATGGGGAGCATACTATTTTGCAAGTTACGATGTTGAGGGAGGAACTAAGGTCTAAGGTAAGATACACGAACAACATTAAAAATGCTAGGCTACATGTAAATGACATGATGTGGCTTATTTTACTGCGAATTAGACAAATCTATTTGTGATTACACACTAGACAGTAATATTTAGAGAAAGTTTAATCCTGTTAAATATGACAAAGTTCTTCCTTATTCTGAAAACTATACAAAAAATCAAAGTTAATGCCAGCAAAAGCATGAATTGTTCTCAAAACAATCATGTGGAAAAGGTGTTGATTGACTAGTTCAGGATGTGTTATCATAAGTATTGGTTAAATGCTTTTATCACACAGACTGTCCCAACAATTTGGATCTTTGTAGTTTGATACAAAACTGTTGTAAAAGCAAGCAGGAGTTTCAATGATGTTAACATCCAACCTGGATCAGGTTTTATGAAAATCAACCATTTTTAGCATCACATTTTATCAGACATGCCAACAACTTGGCAAATATGCCAGACACTGCCCATTATCATCAGGCAATTTGCAGACCAGCTTTATTTGGTCCTTCCGTCATATGACACTGTTGTCCATATCAATTTCTATACCTTGCTGCACCGTTTAATTTCAAATACAATGGTGTGCAGCAGGCATACCTAACCTCATTGCATAAACAAGTGTGACGTCCAGGGAATGTTACCTTTGTCGTGCTGTTGGTTGTGCAAGAACCAACATGTGTGCAGCTTTGAGAGCAAAAGTTTTTACTAATATTCAGGAATCTAAAAACCTCCTTTGTGGAGGCAATAGAGGATTTGATTGGCAGACAACAAGTCTAGCCATTGAATGCTATCTTTCTAAGGCTGATTGTACTAGTAGCAGCAAGTTCTAATTATAGCAACTGGAGAAATAGCTAACTATTTTCCATAACATGTCATGCTCTTAAACTTTTTTTGCCTTTGGATAATAACAGTTTTGCCTGTCCAAAAGAAGTGATTCATAAAGTGATACACTATATTCAGGAACTCTTCATCCTGTCTGTGATAGTTTTCAGCTAAATCTATGCAATCCCAAAGCATATTGACTTACATTGTTACAGTAGCAACAATAGTCCAGTGCAATATTCCTGGTGCCACCTGTTACAGACTCTGCTATTATTGGCTACTTGCACAATGCAATTTGCATACTAATCCCTGATTGGTCAGGCACAAAAGCATCCCACTGGCCAGCAGGAGGACTGCTTTTTCTCCTCAATCCCTCGGGCAAACAGCTTGATCAGCTGACAATGGACTCTGCAACAAGAACAGGACATTTTCAGGTACACTGCTATTTCTGCAGAACATCTTGGATTGAGTGTGTCAAGAAGGACATCAAAGTATGCAGCCTGCCAACCGTGGACCTGCTGGACAGAGCCGCCTAGAAACATGGTGTGAAAACAGACTGACTGCTGCCCAACCATGTTAAAGACCCCAGCAGAAGTATAATCCATATTATAATACTACTACATAATTCTAAGTTTTCTGTATCTTTCATAATTGATGCAAACTCGCTTAGATACTCAAGAAATCTGTACTACACGTGCAACCATTATTTGTATAGACTTAGTAATACATTAAAATCATTAGTGGACTACTGTGACACTAGGCAAAAATATTTGGCAATTGTTATAGTTAATTATCAATTAGAGCTAAGTGCTTACTTGACATCGATTGCCGGCTGGTCGATGATCTCTCCGTCACAGTTCCACACACTGTTGCGTCGCGTGTTCCGCCGGCAGTTCCGCCTCGACAACACTCCCGCCTCCTCGTCTTCCACCATCTCGTCCTCCGCTTCTTCAATAATGACCGGTCGGAACTTGAACTCTCGGACTCTGTAGACTTCTATGAAGCTATGGTTGAACTGCAAAACAAAACCACAACTTTCATGACATATCTTATATCATTATGTCCTGGATGTAACCATACATCATATGTGATGAACTCAGAGTACCAAAACATGAAATAAGTGGGGACTGAAGACCAGATATTCAGCATGTTAACCTTTAGCAAGTAGCTGTTTGGCTACCAATTTTCTATTGGTAATAGCATTGGGCAGCAGGGAGAAGGTTAAAAGAGAATGAGGACCTTGATCTATGAGCATACCTTTCAGTGTATATAGAAGGAGGGTAGTCCACTGGTGGTGGAGTGTGTTCAACTCCTAGAGCCTTTCTCATAAGTGTTGTGTGCTAAGCAGAGAAAGCACTTATGTACCATTTTTCAAGTCTTTGGTATGACCAGGCCAGAGTTTCGACTCCAGTGCTTCTGAATGAACAGCAATCACTCTGACTCTTAGGACATTGCACCGGCTCAAGCACTCAAGATGTTACGGACACAAATGGAGGACTTACCCTGTCTGAGTCGGTGAGATGTTTGAGGAGATGTCCCAGGAACCTGTATCTGGGCGTGGCATGGATCAGGATCAGGTCTGTGCAGCCGTCCGCCAGGTGGGCAGATGGAGACACGCCTTTCGGAGTCTTCTTACAGGCACAGGAGTTGGTGGCAGCATTGATGGCGATGAAGCGACCGCGTACCCGCTGCCATCCACCTGGACCTGTGGGGCAAGAACGCACATGTCAATCACAAATTTTCTAGAGCCACTTTGTGGGGAAATACAGGTGGCATTAAAAAAGTACAAGCTAACTACATTGCTTTGTGTATCTTGACAAGACTACTGTCTAAAACATCCATCTTCTTTTTCATCTTTTGTTATCCTCAACTGAGGTGAAGCATGATGCTTTTTAAAGTAGCTAGTAGTGGAATGCACCTTCACTACAGCCCACATTTTAGCCAAGCACACAAGGTCACCCCTACAATTCTCGATAAGCGTGTTGAGTTTTTAAATGAGACGGGAACCTACCAAACGTCTCCACAGCACGAGGCTGTTCTGAGGGGTTGAACGGGGTGGGCTTGTCCTTCTCTCCAGCCTGCTTGCACACAAGGCATCTGTAAAACAAATCTAATGATTAATCTATCCCAATCACTTTGAAACAAGCGAATAAAAAGGAGATGTTCCACCATGCCAGTGTCAACTTTCACTAGACACAGATGGAAGTTGTTTTTATCAGTAGGGGCCAAATAAACCAGGTCAAATACAATTAAGTCTCAATAGTGGTTATGACAGCTACTTATGTAGCTGTGTATGTTAAGGGCTCGACTTTATTCATAACTGAAAAAAAAGATATCAAAAGCCATCTCAGCAGTGACCTTAAGTGCATGCCTTACCCTTCAGTGCATCTGATCTGGTCATACGGGCTGCTGCCTTGGTCTGTGCACGGGAGAAACGCCACTTCCCCTTCATAGATTTTCCTTCTACAGAACTTTTTGAAACCTAGAAAGGGAAATGCAAATTCTCTAGTAAACCATTCTTATCCCTTTATGTAGAACATGAACACAGTTAAAGAAGATGAACAAACAATATTACCCTGTCTTTTATACAATTTTTCTTCAAATACTGGTTGATAAAACATAAAGACTGTTAGAGTCAGGGTTTAAAGATTTTTCAAGATCATAATTTTTTACTATGGCATATACAGACGAAGCCACTTAATTGCACCTCGGATAAACGCACCTTCCATTTAATTGCACCGAATCCCGAAATCCCAAACCGGTTCCCATTCACTGCATTGTTAGTGACTCCGCATATCTGCACCACGCATGGTCACCAATGCCGGATAACTGCACCAATTTTTTTCAAAAATCCTCGACAAGTTAACTGAAAAGGTGCGCTTAAATCGGCAAACGCGGTACAAATGAGCCGATACCTGCCGGTGTCAAGGCGCAATACCGCCAATATGTTCAAAACTGTTTTGAGTAGCAAAAGAAGCCGGTCTCCATTGACAGTTACGTTCATAGGAATCGTATGGGAGAGGTCCCGGGTGGGTCACCCGTAATCAGTAACCAAGTTTTAGTTTCAATTCATAGTTTCATGGCGGTACATGATTTACGTAAATCGACAACTGCACTCTACGTAGTGTAACACAGAAACTGTTATCCCATGATCGGCATGACGATGTTTCATAATGCCTCCCCTGTAACACTACGTGTGTTGTAATGCGGTAGATCGCATTGAAAAATGAAAGAATTCAAAATGAAAACAGGTTCGTAGTCATTTCTTTATTTTCAGCAAAGGGTCAATAAACAAAGTTAATAACTGAATAATTTCGTCTGTTTTCTTTTCGCTAGTGTTTCTGACTAACAATACACGCCCTCGCCCATGGTGGTGCGGTCCAGCTGGGCATTTCGCATAATTGCACCAGCCGGATAATTGCACCAAAAACGCTGACAAATAGGTGGTGCAGTTAAGCGGATTCTACTGTAATAATAATAATTACCGGGTGACACACTTAAATTTCTAATAAACATGTACCTTGAGTCATTTGTTTCATCTGAGGTAAGAATTCTAGCTTGAGCCATTCAGTTGATTGGTGGTAAGAATGTTAGTACACCCTTGGTAAAAGATGGTCCAGAGAAACACCTACCGGAGTAGTCATATCTACTGGGACCCATCCACCTGCGTAGGTCGCTGTCTCGCACCACATCGCCATAGAAACCGTAGCCTAGGAAGGACACGTTGTACCTCAGCAGCTGGCTGCGGTAGTGTACCGAGGACACATCCAGGGGCTGGCAGTCACCTGCAAATCAATATCAGCACAACCTGGAGTTATACCATTGGCTGCAATACCCCGCTGCTTTACCGTTCTTCAGCTTGAAGACAGCCCTTTTTCTTCCAGCTGGAGGATTGGTATTGATTTTACTATCTGGTACTGTGGCATCTGCAAGCTTGTGAAATGTTTGATGTTGATCACAAGGCTGATGTCTATACAATACTGTGCATAAATGCAGAAATGTTTGCGGGGTTTTAATTTCACAGTAGGGAGAAAATAGAGTGTTTGCGGTGGTTTTGAGTTCGCATTTGAAACAATATTCGCAATTTTAAAACCACCGCAAAAAGTCGTTCCATTGCGAACGTTTCTGCAATTACAGAAAATTAGGGAAAAGAAGTTGAAAGTTCTAGTGTCAGACACACCTCTTGGTTTATCTTTTTCTGTGTGAAGATATAGGCACAATACCAGCTTTGTGTACCACTGAGTCCAAGCTTTAGAAAAAAATCCAAATATTGTCAGATTAACTTGAAATGTCAACCACATTTCTTCCTGGTAGGTCTTGTATACGTACAGATAACACACTGAACTACTGTACAACACTTAACACCACACTGTCACCACTCACTTCATCACAAAGGTCAAAACAAGGTCATCGTTCTTCACATTGGGTTTCATGGCGGCGCTCTAAGCCAGATGGCATCTGCTCAATAGCACTTAATAGATTTCTATTAATTATAAGTGAAGGCCTTTTAGTCAATACCTCGAGCATTGAAATCAATTAAGGCAATCCCCCATAAAATGATTTCAGGAGATATGAAAGCATAAGGGGAGATGATTACATTGAAGCAGATTAAAATTTGTAGATAATTTCATCCTGGTTTTAGTGGCTGCCACAGCCCATTGATTTCAGCAAGGAGGTTATAATTTACATGTATAGCAATAACCTCCTTGATTTCAACCAGCAAAGTAGAGACCTCTATCTCAAAATGGCAGAACTGCAGCTGATATAACCTGTCGTGTCTCTATACTGACCAATCTCCTAAAGACGTGAATCTATATTGTAGTTCAAAAACAGACTTGCTTACCGATGATAATGTGTAATGCTGAGGTGACAGGGTCGTTCACACCAACAGTGGCGTAAGAAACTGCATCTGTAGAACCTGCAATGTACAAATACATGTATACACACAAAACTATTGGAACGAACACAGTAGAAATGGTATCAGTAACCCAAGAGCCCATGCCTGTATTTGTAACAAACTGTATACAAACACAGCAATTGAGAAGCTGTAAGAGTGTATTTGTCAATATGTGGATGACTAGGCATTTCAGTCATTGTCTAACCATTCATACAACCATAAGCAATCACCAGACAACATGGCTTTAAATTGATTGATACACCAGTCTACTGACTGTATCATTTCCCAGGTGGGTCCGGCAATATTGGCTGCCAAACCCAGGTAGCCCTTCTTTGTTTATTTTGGCAAGGCGACCATGCCTGTGAGATTACGCGTTATTTTAGCTTATCTACAGGACCTAAAACCAGCAGGTTTTATGAGCCATGGCTTGGTGCAGCCATGAATGATTGTTCGTCGTTCTGCGTACCTGCAGGAATGATGCCGATGCGGAGGTGTGGTCTGACCAGCTCCGCGGCCAGCCAGTCCTTGTCCACACCAGCCTCCTGCTGGGTTCTGGTGATCAGGCCGTTGAGGATCTCACTGAACATGCCATCTCCTCCCACACAGACAATCCTGGGGAAAAAGGCATGGTTTAGGACAATCACATATTTTGTAAATTTACCATCCTCTATTTACCGGTAGTAACGTACATGTACAAGTGTGGTCTGACCAGTTCAACCTCCGAATTTTATCCAGTTGTAGAGTTTGAATTGTCTTAAAGTTTATATACTTATTCTATAACAGAAGAGAAGACAGAATGTAAATGCTAAGGTCTCAACAAAATTGCAATCTACTTGAACATCTACAATCCTTTTTTCCACAGAAAGCAAATATACTGCATTGAGGTATAATACATCATAATACACCTTCAGGTGGCCTCCTATAAATCGAAGACATCTTTACAATGAGAAGATGGCAGTAAATGATATCCCTGGCATGACAAGATATATGGACTTATTGTCATGAAATAGGTCATTCTACAAGGGCGGAAATTGTCTGGATAGACATCTGAATACACTACACTACTGTGATATATGTCAAAAGGAAACCATTCAGATAGAAATCTGTTCTGCCCAAGAAGTTTATTGAGTTCTATCATATTCATATGGACCTCTGTAAACATTGATTGGGCAAAATTAAAAAAAATATTTCATAAGATGGGGGCTCTTAAGCATTTATGACCATGGCTGTTCTTCCTTATTTGGAAAGAACTGAACATTGTATTGATGAACTTTGTTGACACAATAAAAGTATAGGGAATTTTGTACAGTCTTTTACACCTGCACATAGATTATAGAGATAGATTATACTAAGGTGCTCGAGGCCTGACCCTTCATCTCACAATGCCGCAAAAGCAATTCCTTCTCAGGCATCTCTGAGACATCTGAACTACAGTACAGGTAATAAACCTAATACATATATTACCTTCAGAATAGGAAGTTGCCCCATGAAACTGTCCAAACTTCTGCTCCATGACAAATGTCCAAATCACAAGGCTTCCAGTTGGGGCAATTAGATAACCATATAGACTGAAATGGGTCCAGTAATGGCACACAACCTGCCCTATTTCCCCACTGATTGATCTGTGTTTCGGGCAGCATTACAGGGAGATTAGTCAAATAAATATGGACGAACCGGCCCAGGGAAATGACATAGACATAGAGGAACCAGTTCAGGGATTTGCCATCTTACATATGTTTATCTAATCTTACCCCTAAGATAATGTATATGTTTGACTTATACATTCTTGCAAATACATGTATCATGAAGTAGACTTTTCATTTAGTCAGGATAATCTGACATTCTCCCTGCTGTCTAACCCTATAACCAATACAAATTTGGTGCCAAATGGCAACCATAGCAGGTTCGAACTTAAACAGCACTAAATTCTTTTCTATTACTTATTAGGCTCATAGATATACCCGTAGTTTCGTTTCAGATATATTAGACTACCTGCCAGGTAAACACAATCATTTGAAACACCAGAGGGTGCACATAAATTTTCCATATCTTCATAGTGGATCCTTATGATCTCTATCTCATTCTGTCAACAAGAATTGATTGGTAAGACCACCTGGGCCCCCAGGGGTAACTGATGATGAAAGAGCCTGCTACTACCGATTTTTAGATTAGAGCCCTGATGACTTTTTCTATTTCTGATATTAGACAAACAAGTGGCAAGATTTTAGATTGGTTTATCAGTTGGGCACCAAAGGAGTTGTGTACCTGTCTTGGCGACAGTAAGCTTCTAGGCAGATACTGAGGGAAATTTTTATTGTCAGGATGGACTATGGCCAAGATGCAAGTTTCATCTGCTTTTCAACATCCCTGTGTTTTGGTCGTCTACTGAAATATAATTAGTAAGTCAAGTGCATATACATGTATTCTAAAGAGTCACATCATTTTCACAACCAACTAAGTAGAAATTGGTATCTATACACTTCTGTATCATCAAGCACACCTTCTTGTAAGAATTTGAATGCCAAACTAGGTAGTCACAATATTCACAATATTGTTTTGATTGATTCTGTAAGTTTAGTTAACTATCATGTCCAGTACTTAGTCTGAAAGTGAGTTACATATGCGTCAAACAGTAATCCAAGTCAAATCCAGGTCATAAACATTAAGGATACCTTGGCAACAGATAATCACAAAATCCCACTTTAATCCATTACCTGGAACCAAAGGCTTCCCTATCCTTACTAATCCTCCGTATCACACAGAACAGAACTGGGACTTAACGACTTGAATGTATTTGGAACTATTCACCTGCAAAATATGCCAACAAAGTTTCTTTTTCATATTCCAGCACCGTACAAAACATACATTCCCTTGTCACCCTCTAACCATTCTCTGGAACAGAATGTGTCCAGTTCAGTTCAATAGTTTTCCACCGTTCTCACTAATCCCCCGTCAGGAGTTAACCCAGGGACAGCAGCGTATCAGGAATCGTTCACCAAAAAACACCTCCATCCATCAGTCCTGCCCACTAATGACCTGTATTGACCCAGATTCCCAAGCATGATCAATACCAATTTAATTATGATCCTTCACACTGCTGGGTGCAAACAGATGGGTTTTAAAAAGGGACCGTATCATCTGCTACTCGGTATTGCTCTTTGGGCTTAAGGTCATCTCAGTCTTATTGAATGGTCAGCAGACTTTTCAAATCTATCAATGGCAAATAGGGATAAGTTTCTTAGTGGAAGGACAGAGAGATTAAGCATGTGACTGAAATGTCATCGAAGTTTGCACATTCCGCTTTCCATAGGTCACATGTGTTGGAAAGGGTCACTAATGTCAAACACTGTAAATTCATTTACTTTTGTGGAGGTTTTATTTCGGAATCCCGGTAAGAAGAAAAAGGTTTCCGCAGTGTTTTAAAATCAATTCTGTAGTACAGTAGTCAGACAAGGGAGACATACATGTATTCATGGTGTCATGAATTTGCAGTGGAAAGGTCACTGTGAAAATAAACCACTGCAAAAGTTTCAGCCTGCTAAACTATCATTAGAACATTTGCATTGAGCAATTTGCATTGCCAACTTACATGTATCCCTGCAGATGACTTATTGATCGGTCATCTAACTTTAAGTTATACAATTACAACTATTCATCCCTACATGCAGAATTATCTACTTGTCATAAAATGTCAGTGTATGATGTCTTCAACTGAAAATGTTTCTTTCAAGCAGGGACTCCGAGGTTAACTTCCTTGTTTCAAGATTGTAAAAAATAGAAAGAAAGAAATAAAAATACACAGATAAACAAAATCAAATGAAACGGTTGCCACAGTCTGATATAACAAGTCTTTGTGGACCACAGAAGGCATGTCTAGAGTTACATTTCAGGAGGATGAACCATGCTGCCTGCATTCTAATCACGACTTTGAACATTAGGAAACATCACATGGAGGTGGGCTGATGATAAAAGCTTGCTGATGGGACCGCTACATAACGGGCAATTTATGCTCCACTATTTGTTTAAAGGCATTTTTCCAGGCCTGAAACCTTCCTTCCTCTGCACTATCACAATTATGTATAAAACTGAACTTGCTATTTTTGAAAGCAAAGCAAAGCAATGAAAATCACAGGTAAAAATTTTCATTAATGTTCCGTGGGAAGGTGAGATTTGATCCATAACCCTGTATGACTTCCATGTCAAGCATACAGTCTGCCCAACAGTAGTAAACCACAAGGGCAAGTTTGTAATTGGCCCACTTTGCACTTCATGTGTCATATTTTACGACCACCATAAATATCAGTGTAACAGACCATCTGGCTTAATGGAAATCATTACAATAATCAACTAATGCATGGTGGGGTGACCCCCGAGGTGCCACACTGGAGCCTACAACAGATGGTCGCCTGCAGTGTGAGTTTCAATGGAGCTGCCAAGGTTAGACATTAGCTGAATTACACAGCTCTGTGGGACTGCAGGGTGCCCTTCATACAGCAGGGGAACTTTACTTCATGTCCCCATGGACACGTTGGACCTGTGCCAACCTCACATGCATACCACCTTCATCTGCGCCCAGAGGTCTTTTCAACACTACTTTATCTTATCAGTCTTGCTGGAAACCAGCAAGTGGAAAGTAATCAACAAGGCTGCTGCCATCGCTGGATGCCAAAAATGAGCTGCCTCAGCACATAGGAATCGCCCACTCAGCGCATGGTTTCCACATCTATCATCATTTGGGAGCCAAAATTTGCATTTCTACCTTGCTAGCCATTTTGCAATTTCCTTGCTTATGCCTCCATTTTGCCTGTTCATATCATGTGTTCTCAAAGCCTTATATCTAGTCACATGCTGAATCAGCAAATACCAGTAATGTAGCCCCATGGTGACATACAAGACAAATGAACGGAAGTCTGTTGTTATCCTAAAATCCTAACATTACAGAAATCAATATTTTAGGATCAAAGAAAAGTTTCTCTTTAAACAACAGGGGAAAATAGGTACACATAACATTTAATGATATGCTAACATTATATACATCAAGTAAATTATTGAGAAAGCCATAAGATTTCATGGCAGACATGTTCAGAATATGTCCTTGAATATTATAAGATCCAGAAAACACAGCAGAAAGGTGCCCCCACACTAACTTAAGGTAACCCAAATCAGAGCACATACAAAATGTATCATCATTCTGTATGGACAGCGAGCTGACAGGATAGTTGCTAACCCAAGGAAGACACCCAGGTTGAAACCCAGATGGATCTAGCATCTAAATGATAATAATTCTCCTTCAGCAAATAAGAGCTTATGGAAGGAGAGTACCTTCTCCCTGGAAGATTATATCTCTCTCTATTCATATTGATTTTCTATAGTCAGCCTAGCAGGGCTCAAGAAAGGTTTGAAATATCCAGACTGTATTGCCTACATTAATTTTGGGCCATGTCTACTGGTTTGTGATACCAGGTAGTAACTTACCCATCAAGTTTGTTGAGTTCCAGCTCTTGTAGTAAATCCCGAGCATGGCCAGCACGCTCTGTAACTGTAACAATATAACGTTCTTAATAACATTGCCACATGTAATTGTCCGTGTGCCATTCAAGGGCCATTTCATATTACAATTTGCTGACAAGTCTTGTATCAAAATTATGCATGCAGAGAGCCACAAAATTCCGTTTAAGAATTTTTGTTACAACTATATTACTAAGAGAAACTGAACCTGCCCACAGTTTAGCCAAGTATTCTTACCCCCATCCCAGCACATGTAGTCAGGATGAAGTTCAGGTACATGTACCAGTCCTGATTACAGAGGGTGTGTCCGCTGCCTTACCTATAACATCTGCTTTGATCCTCGCCAAGTCAAACAGAGGAGCCACCTTCTGCTGGTAGATCTGAACTCCCCTCTTCTTCCCCCCAAATGGGTTCACAAACACCAGCAGACGGCGCGGTCTGAGGTACTCTGAGGGATACATAGTAACACATATATTGTGCATGTCAGAATGCCTCATGATATTTGCAATAACATTACGCATACAACGACTACATCATGTTTATGCTCAAAAATGATATCTGGTTTGTAAAACTCAATGTGACATTAATCCGGACTGAAATGTGTAGTTGTATTTCATTTGCGTTCCTCTATCATTCTGCTTTTACGATGATCCTAAAGCTAATACCCAGAAAAATTCCATTAACCTTAGTGTACCCTTTAGTTTCTATGACTTTGGGGCATGGGACTGTTGTTTGATTGGTGGACATTGTAAGTACAGCCAAGCATGTCAAAATACATCAATTCAGTCTGTCTTTTTCTAGCATTGTCTCCAAATAAGGCCATGCTGATTTGATTATATGGATGACATCCTCTGGGGACCCCGAAACTGATGCGAGCATGCGAATGAATAAAAAGTTTGGCAAAAAAAAGTTGCCTTCATTTTGAAATTTACATGGTCTGGAAGGATAAACAAAACACACTGAGTATGGTGGACCAGAAATATAGATTCTTCATTTTTGTTCGTTCAACGACATTAGTATCTGTTTTCTGAAATATTTTGTTGCAATTCACAGCATGTATTTTTGTCATTTTGCAACTGCTTTTTACGATTTACAGTATGGCTGAAAACCTTTTTTTTATTTTTGGAAAAGACGAAAATTGATGCACACGCGGATGTCATCCATATAATCAAATCAACATGGCCTAACAATAAAAACTGATATCTAGAAGTATAATATCTGGTTGCTGTACCTTGGTTCAATCTCTCCTGTAGTCTATCTATCCACTGCCTACAAACTGTAGGGTCTGGGCACTTGAAGGTGACCTTGCCAGGCCGCCAGATCCGCCCCCGTTTCTTCTGTACATAATGTACCGCAAACCTGGAGCAGCTGATGGGGGTGAGTTCGATATCGCTGAAGCCGTCCTTGTTCCTGTGACAGTGTTTCTCCACAGGAGTTACTGCAATCACCTCCGACAGGTCTACTGCATTCGAGTCCAACGCTGAAAAATACAAGGAACAGGAGATCATTATTACATACTCAGGAGGCAAAAATATATGTTCCACATATTTCTCCATCAATGGTATTCACGGCGTCAAGTGTGATTTTTGCCTTCGCCGTAGGCAGAAGGGTATATTTTTAGTCAGGATTTGTGGAGTGATGGTGTTGTCAATATAACTCTTGATGCCATGGATGGATGTTGGTGATTTTTGGTAGGTAAGTGTCTGTTGGTGAGACGAAGGTTAAGTTTGAAAATGGATCTTCTGGGGGGGGGGGGGTCCTTTGGTGCTGCAGTGGACCTTTTGTGTTTGTCAGTTTGTTTGTTGGTGGCATAACTCGAGAGAAATTAAATGGATCGTGATGAAATTTAGAAGGCTGTTGGGGTTCGGGGAAACAAAGGTCAAGTTCGAAGATGGGTCTTCTGGGGGAGGGGGTTCTTACAGTACTATAGTGGGCATTTTTATTTAAAATTTGGAGTATTAACACCATTCGGCGAAGGTATGGGATCTCTGAACTCTAGTTAACCATAAGTCATGTCAACCTTTCTACCGTGTAACCACTTAAAGGCATGGAGTGATTCAAGACATTAATATTTCTTTCATTCAACATGAAATTTCTGTATCTGTATACTAGCCGGTATAACCACCCTACGGCGTAACACACTAGAATTTCTTACCAGTATGTTTCTAATGAAACAAGAAACAGAATGAATGCCACAGATATGCATGAATAATTCTGTTGGACAGTGACATCTATATTGCTGATCTAATGTGGTAAATCTGACATGATATAATAATCATCAATGCATAATTACTCATAATGACAGTCTACACCCTGCCCTTTCCCATTACTTTCACTTTCGTGTACATCAATTCTGATCTTCACAAACTAACAGCAGATGATGTCAGCACATAACAAACAGACTAAATGAATTTCAGATGATAGATTGCATAGAAACAAAGTGTTGTTATGAATCATATTTATGTCTATGATTTGTATGAATAAATCAATGCTTTTTAGGCCTTTCAGGCACAGGATTATGTCAAATGCTATCATGTTGTACTTTTTTTATCTTTAATTCATCTATCAAGATTCACAGATAAAAGCCTGTGATGTGTCAACGACAAAATCATACAATGTTCCTATACATGTACATGCCAGCACCTCCAGCAGAAAGTATATCATAATTACAAAATAATAATTTCATTAATCAAGAAAACATATTACACCAAACGGCATGTAGCAGATTCACCCGGAGACAAATGTGGACACGACGACATGACAACCTGCACGTAACAGTCATGAATAATTCATCCTGGTTCCTCAGGAGCCAGAGGGTGTGGCAGCATTTTATGTTTTGGAATTGATCACTTGGATATTAATCCCTCCTTCAATCCATCAATTCCCCTGAAGATTCCAGTGGATAATGCTTATTCACAGCATGGAAACACTCAAACCTTTCATGTGATTCCATCAAAGCCACGAAGCCATTAATGCAAAGCACGAGGCGGCTAAGAATAGACAGTAATGGTTTCAACGGAGTGATAGCAGCTCATTTTTGAATGAGAATGTCTACACTAGGGAGCAAAAAAGTACATTGTGTAGCTCTAGAAATGCTCCCATGGCATGACTGAAGGGTTCTACTGGATCATAAAGTATTGATACTGTTTGTTGACTCCGAAAAAACTAGGAAAATTAGTCAAAATGCTAGATTTACCTTATACCATATCAACAAAGTTATAGGAACTCAAACTTTCTTGCAATGATAACTAACTTTGTGAAAATCATTTCTTTGTCCCTGATGAATTCCTCAATAGAGTCTGACAAAGAAATTTGCATAACATATCTGATTTACCTATTGCTAGGTTACTAAATAAAGAGGCTGATTAAACTTTAAAGCCGAAATTCTATAACTTCATCAGACTAATGGACCATCAAGCCTCTGCTGCACACTTGGAAAAGATTTCGACCTGGTCCAGTGAAAAGTACATTAGATTTTTCTGCGAACAGTATACTAGTCGTAACAACCAGACCATAAGATACAAGTACATCACAAACTTATCACAGATAAATCCTAACAGTATCAATATGCTATAACAAAGACAATCTGCCTCATGAAGGTTAATAGTATGTCTGCCGCTGAGAAGCCTATTGGGAATGCTGTACTGACACAATGGCTCTCCCAGGACTGCCTACGTCTGATGTCACTGTGAAAAGTCGGGTGCAGAACACAGGAGAATGCCAGAATCAATACCATTCCCTACACCTTCAATCTGTAAATGGTAGAGCCACCATAGATCTGCTGAGAATGTATTTTTAGTTCCCTGCCATGCCTACAGCAGTTTTATCATATGGCTGTTCCAGAAATGGAAAATCTGGGTGGGGACGGTGGAGGTAATGAAAAAATAGCTGTCAAATGTATGGCTGGGACCAGGGAAGGGGGCTATTTTCAAACTCAGCAGCTATTTCATCTGTACCTCACTTCTTTGATACAAGAATGACTTGGTTCTGTGGTAAAGAAATAGATAGACCAACTCAAATATAGGCAACAATACATTGTAGTTATAAGTTATAACTCGCAGTCATCTTAGGTCACACCAATTTTATTTGTTGATTCTTGGATTTTTTCAGAAAAAAATTGGAGCGACAGGGCGAAAAAAAAAATGTGAATAAAATTTTTTGGCAAATAGTCCTGGGTTTACATAACATAACGAATAAGAGGATTATTCAAGTTTCAGCTTTGTATGCTCATTTTATGCAATGAACCCCTTTCTTGGATCTAGACACTATATAATTTCAGTGACAAAAATACCTTTTATGATTTATACGTAATATATGGATTGATATTGAGAAATAGTTTTGATGAATGAAAAATATATCTGATAAAATGTATGTGCAGGCCTTTATAATCTATTTTGATGGCTATTGAGTTTTACAACTGAACAAATAGTAAAATTGTGAGTGAAAATTTGTGAATGGGAATAGTCACCCAATTTTTTTTTTCAAAATGGGAAAAACAGAAGAGGCGATTCCGAGAAGCAACGAAAAAAATTGGTGTGACCTAAACAAACAGATAAACCAACTCAAATATCAATCTATGGCAACCACTCGTATAATCTTTATTCGTATTCAGATACATAGTACAGATACATAGTACAGATACAAATACAGATATTCAAATTGAGTGTGGTGACCGTGTCAATTCCTACATCTGAGTGAGAATGGGTGGCACGGTAGCCCTAGCGTGGATTTGTTTAAGGTGGATAACAGGTTGCGAATCTGAGACCTACACACACAACTCAAATATAGGAAACAATATATTGTACTTATAACTCGCAGGCATCTTACAACTTCAAAAACACTGATTCTGAAGATGATTGTTTCGTATTAATGTTGTAGTGGTATATCGTATATACACAAAATATAATATACCAACAATGTTGTTGGGTGCTGGAAAAATTTGAAATTGTGCTAGACAGCTACATTCAGTACATGATGTCCTGTATGAAACATGGCTTCTACCGGAAGTTCTAGGTTAATCCATTGTTATCCCATCAGTTGATCATAAATATTCATCAGCAACTCTTGCTGGAGTAAACCAAAGTGGTTCAAAAACCTCCTGAGTAAATACAATTCTGCAACATATACCGCACGGTACAATGGTCAGCCCACAAAAGTAACCAACAATGACATCCGTGATTGAACCATACATTATTGATCATAATGGCTCTGCCCAATGTTCTTTAAGAACCCACCTGCCTGCCATACCAGAAAAACAAAAACAAATCATTACCAACAGATTTACAACATCATAAACCTATGATTTGTGATAATGGGTTGGACGATTACCGAGGTCTATACTTTGTGAGGATACGTGCACCCCAGGCAGGGGTCTGATATGTCCTCCTGGGGAAATAATGCTGCTGTGTTACACGATATTATCAGTCATGTCGGCTTCCAGCCACACACAGGCAGCATGACAATTACCCCACTGCTGCTGATAATGTCAGGACTAGCATTCATCATTCCTGGCTACACAGCGAGGGGCGTAATGCTCTCTGCTGTACGTAATGCTCTCTTTCTCAAACGTTCTTAAGTTTACGATTGGTGAATATTGAACGTGTAATTAATCAGGATGACAGCAGAGAGATACCATGTTAGCTGTTGTAGGATGTCTTTGGAACACACTCTGCATGCATGGCTACAATGTCAATGTGAAGTACACCCCCACACAGTACTTACTCTTGTACAGACAGTAAAATATCAATGGCAATTACCATGTAAGCATTTCCTGGTAATGAACTGCTGAACTCTACCTTCCCACAGTGAATCAAAATCTATCTTTGGGTCTCATGACACATGTCATTGTTACTACAGCTTAATCTCATAATCATATCATTACCCACTAAATATTTTAAAGCTATAGGTCATTTGTACATGCATGCCATATGTTGGGTGGCTAAACATTCAGCCCAAAAAGTTGAACATGTCTATTATGTCTAGTATTCATCCCTCTATAGTTTTGACAAATATTTGGGAATCTAGAAATATCCTTACCATTAAAGGTTGAGCTAGTATATACTGAATATGCCAGAAAAATTGACAGGTAAAGCTTCACATATGCAAAGTAGGACTTTGGGAAAACAAGTTGTTTACACTTAACATGAGAGATGTCATCAACAGTGCTTCTGTGTAAATATTTATCTCTTTGGTAACAGCCAGAGATGGCAGCATATTTTTGCTGTGGGAAAAGCATGTCTCCTAGTAACGTTAATCTGTTGACATAACAACAGTAACACAAACAAATTCCATCAAACAATATCTGTCTTCACATAGGATTTTATACAATCTGATGATCGACAATAAGATAAAATCATATAATTCATTTGGATAATCAGACAACATTTAATTTCAGTACTTAACAGCCATGTACCCCTTAGGGTACAGCTAGATTATGATAAGTATGGGGTGCCGGTGAAGTGTTGAGTGACGTCTTAACCTGTTTAGCAACACCACGCAAGCCACATGAGATAAATACACATGGTCTGATACATAATTACAAAGTACTAATGAATCCCCATACATCTGCAACGTTTGATGCATTACATAATTGTGGCACTGATCATAAGTTTTGCATCCAGGCAATAACTAACATACCAATAGTGCTCTGCACTTTGTGGCACATTCAGATCATGCCTTTTGGTCTAATCATATATGTATCTAATTGAAATGCTATATACAAACAGTGATGGCTATATCAATTTTAAACTACATGTAACATTATTCTAATAGTATAATATTTTTATGTAGTGTTAGTATGATAGATCTTACCTCCTTCTCTTTAACAACATGCTTTTTGTAAAATATATCTTTTGTACAGTACCAAGACTTGTAGAATAATCATTATAAACATAATACATAAACATAAAATTCAGTCATACTTGTGAGGCAATGATATGCAGTGCCATAGAGCACTATTTACAGTACCATAGTGCACTATTTACACTTATTACAGGGACACCTAATGTTGAACCAGTGTCCAAATAAAGCTTTGGTGGAGACCCTTTAGTAAGCACAACCCAATTAGAGCGTGTTACAGACTGGTAACAAGGTTAGGTCAGGGGATAATGCTGTAGGGTCTCTGTTAAAGCCACCAGGACGGTGTTCAATGGGTATAACTGTGCCCAGCAGATCAATGGGCTGTCCAGACAGGGTTTTGCAGCATGACTTATTTTCAGGCAATGAAACAGTGGTCCCTCTAGTTTCTGAATTTTACTTATATCATTAGTTGTTGTGTACCTGAGGCACAAGCAGTATTTTGCCAAGCAATTTGAACAGTACCTGTATTGTATTTATATTACCTGTATTGTATCATATTACCTGCACTGTATGGCATTACCTGAGTCTGTCGTGAATAAACATTTAGGCTAAAGCAATTATCAAGTATAGCAGCATGTGGGAAATGTTAGCGAATAACAACAATGACCCGACTTGCCACAAAAATGCCAAGCACAAAGGTCGATGACGTTGTTTACTAAACAAACTGTCAAATTTTAATATCATCCCATTTGAACCAATTCTTTGTTGTACAAATCTATGCAGTAAAGATTCTCTGAGTGAATGGTGCAGGATTTTATCTGTGAAACAACTTATGCAGAATTCTCTGTTAATGTTCAAACCCTAAGTGAGATATCTACAACATATCTAGAGTATTACAATGTCTCTCTAACCTTTAAACAAAATCAATATCTTATTTCATGTGAGAAAAGAGAAATATGCAAGTTCATACTTATTTCTTTACCTCTTCAGACCCAGTCTTCCTTACCATTGTTCAAAATTATACAACTGGAATTCTTACAGGACCTTTTGTTATTAGCCTGACCTATATCATGTATATAGCCCCTGACAGATCAAGATTGTGTAGTACAGCCTACTATTTTATAACATATCCTTTCTTCCTTTGCCATGTCATTATTTGCATGTACTTAGTTGCATGTACTTCATCACTTGTACTTTACTCCCAGTGGTAAACAATTAACAAACAGACCCCTAATACTAGGTAGTTAAGAAGTAGGTATCCATGTACTTCCCCATTAAGCTGGCAACCTTTGCAACACCTCACGTACTGTTTCCACAACACAACATGTGTACACTTTTTATGTTGTTGCTGTATTTATGTTTCGCCAACGAAACATATTGTTTTTGTCAGGTTTCTTCTTCTCCTTCTTCTTCTTCTTCTCCTGTCAAATCTTCAAATCGCTTCTTCTCGGTCGTCCGTCGACCAAATTAGCTGAAATTTGGTATGCAGGTAGAGTACGTGTATACCCCTAGACCCTTTTTAAATTTTTTTGATATAAGTTTTTAAAATGATTTTATGGAGGTTTTTTGGTCATTTTCAGACAAAAGTCGCACATGATGGCCTCCAGTGCCGTGGTGTTGAAAGCTGAGGACCTGAAATTTGGTTTAGTTGTGCATTGGATATTTACCCAAAGGACCCCATTATTTTTTTTGGCATACACTACTTCAAAATGATTTATTTTGCCATTTTTGGATGCAATTTTTGGTTATTTTCTGTCGGAGCCAGCAAGAACTAGGTCATACTGTAACATAAGCCCTCCTACACTTCCCCTGACTGGGACTTAAAACCAAGCAGATGTCAGGGGATACGTCTACTAATGGTATTACAGAAAGTTATATGTACCTTATGTTACATGGTACGGATGTTATATTTGAGATATAGGTACCTATACTATAGGAAAGGTGACTACACCTGACAATTACTTATGCTAATGAGGACCTAATTCGCATAATGTATGCATAAAGTTGTATGTCCCTTACCATACATGCTGCGGATGTCATCTTTGAGATGTAGGTACCTTTAGGAAAGGCGAACACACCAGGCCATAAATTATGCTAATGAGGACCTAATTTGCATAATCGATGCATGAAGTTGTATGTCCCTTACCGTAAAAGCTGCGGATGTCATCTTTGAGATGTAGGTACCGTTAGCAAAGGTGATCACACCTGGCCATGAATTATGCTAATGAGGACCTCCTTTGCATAATTCATGCATAAACTTGTATTTCCCTTACCGTGGCAGCTGCGGATGTCATCTTTAAGATGTAGGTACCATAAGGAAAGGTGAATGCACCTGGTACAAGCTGCAGATGTCATATTTGAGATGTAGGTAGCTTTAGGAAAGGTGCACGCGCCTGGCCATGACATATGCTAATGAGGACCTCACTTGCATAATTTATGCATGATGTTGTATTCCCCTTACTGTAAAAGCTGCAGATGTCATCTTGAACATGTAGGTACATGTAGGAAAGGTGAAAATACAGTAAAAACATAAAGAGGGTACACATTTTGGTTCCACATGGCTTCCCTTTGGTCTGTAGAAGGAAACATTGATGATCTGGCACCAAGGAAACCATAACCACAGGACCATGAAATTAAAGTGTCCAGGTGGTACCATGGAGCTGATCTCCTAAATCTGACTTAACCTGTCTCCTGATAAAATCAATGGCAACCTTTGCAACACCTTCTCTACTGTTTCCACAACATAGCAGTCGTGTCATGGCAATATTAGGCGCTAATGTCCACTGATGTCACCCAAGGGTAAGACAGCATACTGAGGATGTCCCATGCATAATGTCATTACTCAATTTACTGCAAGCTTTGCAGTAATGGTAGACAAAAAACAGGCATCTTGAATGGATTCGATCCAGTTGCTTCAAGCATATCATCACTGGTCCGCTTGTCAATCAATTTGTATCACCTGTCACTTTGTAATCAGCATCAACCTTTGTGCCAGATGACAAATCTAGGGTGGATTTCATGCATAACCATGCAGTTAGTATGTTACTGTATATATATATATACATTTGACCTTTGATAGCGTTATAGCCTTATCACTGAATGAAGGGTTACCAGGTAGAGCAATGTACAACCAGGGTGAAAAGACGTCCAGTTATCACTCAAGCAAACCCGAACAAATTGTACATGTGAACCTCCACACAATCTAACTCTCATGGTACAAAACATGTGACATGCAGTGGGACATTCAAGGTTTCTACCCTGGCTAAATTGGCATTTTGACTTTCCATTGTTTTCTCATTAATGAATAAAGCAAGAACTGTAGCTGTACTGAATGTTGATAGCTTGGCAGAAAAGGATTCTAAAAATGATTTTTTTAACCATATGGATTACGTTATCAAGCATTATTGCCCCTAATATCATTTTATTCTAAGAGAAAATACAGTACTTTGGTACATACCACTGCAATGAGACTATGTTTTCGATATGCATAATAATGATCAAAGCTACAAATGCATGTTTGCACATCTTCATATGTACTAATTGTCAGTAGTTACTAGAAAATACATTTTTTGCCTAATAAAAAATCATTTTCTAATGCCAATTTAGCCAGGGTAGAAACCTTCATAGCTACTATGAACATATACACACTGGCTTAATCAATATTATTCTGAGACAAAATAACAATGAGCTGTGAACGGGCCGAAGTAAAAAGTTGCCCCTGACAGATTAAATCTGATTGCAAAGACATAGCATGACATTTGTTTTCATACAGTCTGTCAGCTTAACATTTCTCATAATCTGAACCTTATCTGTGAGTATACGTAGTTTTGAAAATAGATGATGCCCAATAAAACATCCAAGCCTGGGCTGGGCTAATATCCGGCGTACAATGATAATATCTACAAATGATAATAACATCTACAATTATGAATCATTTTTGGATACTTTGAAGGCAAGGAGACAAGTCTTATGAAGATGTCTTCAACGACATCCTGCCCGATTGCACATCCCTTGTCTTATCCTTGCATCTTGAGACAAGTGATAAACGATGACTTCCTGTTGAAAGCTTCTTTAAATATCACTACTGGTATTACCATCATGACTCACCAACATGGAAACAATCTTAGGCAAAGTGTGTACTCAAATGTTCTTTGCTATTTTCCTTCATTTTAATTTCTACAATCCTTCGTACTTGTTACACAATACACAATTTATCAGATTTAATATGTACAAACACTGAGAAAAAAATGAGAATTAAAATTGCAATGGGGCACAAAAACGGTGCAAATGAACAGCAATAAATAATTGATGGTATGTTATGTTACATGCCCCAGAATCAAGAGCAGGGCATTTTTCCAGGCCATGCTATTAATAAAGTGGCATCTAAAAAGAGAATTACCCAGAAATTCTATTTTGAGAATCCAAACAGCGTCATGCCCCCCACATGACTCTCTCTGTATTGTAAACAAACCCATATCCCAAACAATAATTCAGCTATATCGTGGTTAAAACACAATACATCTGGACACATCATGTGGACAGTGGACCAAAGTCACCAGATGGTTTTAAGCCTGGGGCAACTATTCCGAAAACATTTCGGTTTGTGTGCGTAGGGCAAGCATATTTGCTAACAGTTCCTTAAGAACAGACTGCCTCTCTTATGATATGGCAGTGTCTTCCTCCCGTCTGAACATGGCGGATCAATCATAGGAAACAACAAAACAGTAATATATTTTCCCCAAAGAGGTCCTATATAAAACCTCCTTGTTTTCCCTTGCCCTTTCCCTTCGTGGAAAAATCATGCAACAGAAACAACAAAGGGTTTTTTTGTCTTCCTGGCTTCCTCGAACTGCTGACCTACAGTTGAGGGCACGACTCCCGTACCAGATAACTACGTAATGTCACGACTTGCAGGCTGCCCCGTCATCCTCTTGTCTTTAGCTTGATCGTGACTGAGATAGTCTCCCGTTAGATGTCACTCAAGACTAGATAATAAATCTTCTTTAGCGAGAAGATAAGTAACCTGTCCGACCGGCTGCAGGGTGTGAACGTGAGAAACATAAACAAAACACCCCGGCTCCCATATCTTCCTGCGCATTCCCTAGACAAGGGGCTGGGGGGAAATTAATGACACTACATCACATATTTCTGCTGTTGTTAAACGTTTATGTCACATTGATGGGTTATAACTTTAGAAGACGTCGCCAGCGGCACAGATCTTTGTTTACCAAGGATTCGCACTGCGCCGGTGGCTCAACTGTTGATTCGCTTGGGTGACAAAAACCGGGTACCCCACAAAAACGCCGCCATGTCTCCCAAAATAGGGAATAATCGTAACAACAAACGACATCCTACCGTGGAGTGCATCTCCAGCTGTAAGTGGGTACCAGGACAGCGCTGTCGGTGAGAGTGTGACGTCGAACTGGCGGTTTTTCAGGAGGAACGTCTCCCTCGCCAGCACTTGGTCCGCCATGTTATCATTGTACTGATGCGCAAGGCACCATGGGAGAGTAAAAAGGTAATGACGAAACTTGTCTTCATGTTGATGTAAATTACGCCATGGTTGCGATCTCAATCCAAATCAATTACATGTATTTCTGATTAACTATTTGATACTATTGAAAGAAAGAACATTACAACTTCATTTTGAAAACGTAACACAAACTTTCAGAATGTTTTTAATTCCTCTATGATATAACGTTAACGTCCTTGGGCGAAGTTAAAGTTTAACTAATGGCGACTCACGTTACCTCTAAAACAAACATTACTTTATAATTAGCGTTATTCCCATCGAATATTTGACGGATGAATAACCTACTTTACTTTATTCACACACAAAAATTCGAAGATGAACATCCAGTAGGCGTTCGCACGGTTTCAACGTGCATTTACAACACCAAGTGTTTACACCAAGTAATTGAGGCAGACTGATGTTAGCCTTAAATGTGACCATCCTCGGAATACACAGCCATTGACCCTTATCTTTACATCATGATAATGATACTTGGATCAATAAGGCTGAGAGCTCAAAGTTTCAGCATGACGCATATCTGCGATGGTATCAACACCGCGGGGAAGACTGGTAGCAGCACATCATTCTTGATTATGAAGTATGACAAGGGAAAACTTACGGTACTTTATTTATTTTTCAAAACTATCTGTCAGCAGCCAGCTCCAACAGCATAACCCGTTGTGGGACTGGGAAACATCGATCGTAGGCTTCATGACTAATCAACCATACACTGGCAGCCAGTAGACTAGTTGTCACAATAAGAAAAATATCAAGACGGAGGATTCTTCTCCAATTGCTCCTATAACCATGGTAACCGGGTGATTTAATTTAATTTGGTAGTTTGCGCGTTATTTATATATATTTAAGGCATGGCGCCGATCTCTCAAACAGTAGACAGCTGTAAATCTGTTGCAAATGTTCATCATCGGAGGACGAATTTTCCATATGTATTATTTATTTGTTTTTCCAAAATATTGTCCATGCGCCAATCAGACATTCATTTCACGAGACATTATTAAAGATGTAGCACGAATTTGATAAGCTGCCGCAAACAACTGAATTCAACACTGCTGCTGCACCATCTTTTTTCCAACCTTGAAGGGGTACTGAAGGAATAAAAGCACCATCTAGCGCTCAATATTTAAAGTGCAGAGCGTGAAGCACTACTATTCAAGTGGACGTCAGTTCAACGAGACAGAAGATCATCTTTTTAATTTACATGGGAATACTAATGGTATTTTGCCGTTGATATGTTGATTGGAATTACGGAGCATTTTGAATCTTTGATATGTAATAGTAAGGACAGTTATATAGAATATATGATGTCACTGGTATTACTAGAAGTGACCAGTAACGGTAAACAGACAAAAGTATTTTCGTCCAGATACCACCATTTTGTGGTTTACTTGTAGGTATGGTTAAATCCTTGTATAAAGTGTTGTGCCAACATATCTATAAAATCTATTGTGATAATCTATTATTTTTCTCTACTGTCGAGTATTCATCAGGGCAAATTACATCACTTTAAAATCCCCGTTCCAAATGAGGTCCAAATCAATAGAATTCGTCACCGTTGCATGTCTGCTATGTTATATAAATG
This sequence comes from Branchiostoma lanceolatum, assembly GCF_035083965.1. Lineage (NCBI taxonomy): Eukaryota > Metazoa > Chordata > Leptocardii > Amphioxiformes > Branchiostomatidae > Branchiostoma > Branchiostoma lanceolatum. Next base: position 14,796,907 of record NC_089726.1, on the reverse strand, counting down.
TCAGAATCTGTCAACCAAGTTACGTACATTTGTATATGAAGACTTTTTATCTACCGTAGCACTTTATGTTATGTTTAATGTAACCATCCTGCCTCACAAAACGGTTGTGTATGGCAGGGCACAGGTTCGTTTACGTTTACACTTAAAATACAACAACTGATGCATGTAGATAGAATATATATAGATAATGTAGATACATTTTATTATATAGAATATATATATATATTAAATAGAATATATATATATATAGAATATATATATATACATTTATATATGATAATATGTAACGTCATGCATATTAAAATGGTACAATAAAATGATAAAATCTATCTTTCCTGTTAACACTCACTTTATAGTGTCTATGATCTAACATTCAAACATAACTATGTTCAATATGTGCTGTAATCTATCAATATATTGTTAATTAAAAAAACAATTCCATATATCTTCACCAATATTGATATGCTCATAATACACGATATTCATCTCAGTGTCCTAGCGTGATTGCACAAGATTGCCCATCACAAGTTATTTATAGATACACGTTAGTGAAATGCTCGCTTGTTTCATTGTTTCACTTTCGGGGCTATCGACAAATAGTTCAGTTCCTTATAATATTTCCCACGACACACAATTGTAGTGTGTATTATAGTGACACGTCAGGCTCTAGGCTACCGTTTTGATACAGCTGTTTTTGCTCCTTACATTTACAAACTGTTTCCAATAGTCACCGCATCGTGGTGGCTGTTGTTTAAACAACATTAGCCTCCGCAGAGTGGGAATTGCTCCTCCAGGAAAGCAATCCGTTCCTTCGCGTGCTGAATCTCTGATAGGAAACGGAACTGTTTAGCAAACTTCTTTGCTTCCCTGGCATTTTGCAGCGCCTCTTTGTGGTACTTTCGGTCGCTGAATTCTTGCCATTGTCTGAAGTTGAAGTCAGACGTGACAAGCAGGATCCGTGCCCTGGTGAAGGGAGCTGGGTTTGACTGCGCGGCAGCTATTAGGGCCTCACCAGTGGCTGTTATGTTTTCTACGAAAACGCGTCGACCTCTCGAGGCAGTCTGTGCTGTGAATGTGGCATCAAGGTGTAACATAGCCAGGTACAGAAAGCACGTGCTCTTCAGGTTGTCACACGTCACAGAAAGATGCTGCGTGCTTGTCTCTAAGGCGGTACTATCAATACCAAGCTTGCAGTATTCAATGCCTTTCTGCCTTAAGATGTCTCTGGCTTTTGGTTCAGTTTCGTTGGCGATGAGCAAGGAAAAGAGATAAGCAGCGAAACTGAAGATGAAGCCCTTGAGGAACCCAGGTGGAAGATGGTGAACTGCTTGAAGGGCGCCGTAGCCCCTCTCCATCCCTTCCACAAGCTTCCCTTCTTGCAAACACTTCAGCAGACTGACGTGAAGCCGAAGAGCTTCAAGCCCAAGACGGCTGTCAGTCCGTGGGATCAATGTGTCTACATTTTCGGTGATCTGTGCCGCTTTTTGCATTGGTTCCCCCTTCACCCACACACGATACGCATCTGACAACTTGATCAACACCTGCCTATCAGGTGTTTTGAAGTCTGCTCTTTGTTGCAATTCTTCCACGTACTTTTCATAAATGTCGTACAGTCCGTAGTGACGCAGCATGAAGAGGTCATTGAAGACCGAGTGATACTTCGCCGCATTCAGCAGTGGAGACTGGGCAGAGCCAGCATATGGCACCAAGGCAGTCACACAGTCACTTTGTGCCATCTTACAACAACAATAAGAAGAGCACGCACAGTCGCCATGATGGTGGCAGGATCGGGAGGTGTTGTACATGTTAACGACGACATTGTCGCTTCCTTGTATGACTATGTTTCCATTTCCTGACACGATACTTTCATTCAGCGGCTTCATGCCTACACCTCTTTCATCCATGATTAAGCTAAAGGGGATCTTTTTACAATATATGTTTAAAAGTTCTTGGTTGTTCAAAAGGACGAGCTATTGGTTAAAACATATGGCGTGTCTGATAGCAAGCACACATATAACTGAGGATGAGTCACATAACCTACGGTTTTCAGTATATCTGTACTGTAACATTCCTAATTTTGAAAAATGTTCGGCCCTTTTGGACTTCACTCTAGATTATTGCGTGGTCCCATGTACCATTTGTCTTCGTCACCTCTCTTTCTTTTTCTCTTTCTCTATCTGTCTCTCCTTCTCTCTCTCCCTCTCTTTGTCTCTCTGGAAGAGATAATAGGCTTAATTGTTAAACTTTCTGCTGCAGCCATCGTAAGTTTGTCTACATATACATAATTCCCACCTCAATGTCAACATCCGGCGTTACTGAGTGTTTGCGTCAAAATACACCATTGGGTGTCGTTACCACGCACTTGAACTGGATGTTACACGTAAATCCACTTTTCCTACACTGGCGATATCCTTGCTTCTTACATGTGTCAGACTGTGTCTTACATTTCAATGTCACTTGCATTGACCTGTGTGTCATTTTTTTAATCACATACTGCTTGATATTTTGTAGTTGCGTGGTAAACAAACAACGCCCGACGAAGGACATATCGGAAACGTGTAGGACGCCCCTGTTCTGAATACGTTATATAGAATAACATTTCAAAGACCACATAAACATTCATAGGAACCTATGAAACTAGGTCTCGTTCGATGTAGCATATCCTTGCCATGGCAGCAGTGTAAATTGAGTGAAATATTTGATAGAAAGTGTAAGCAGAACAAAGGATCGTTACACAGAAAATTCACAAACCTTTTGCTGTGGCTTTCATAGGCGTTCCGTCAGGTGTATATATATATATAAACGTGTTCCTTGTACAGTTTTACTCGGGGGTTACTGACAGTATCCTACCTGGCCACAAGCATTGGCGTCCTGTTGGTAGTGGTAGACGACGTGGCAAGGCAGTGAAACACAACAAAGGCGTTACTTTGCACACGTCCTCCACACTTGCGGGACTTTCACTGGGGATTTCCAACCCGGAAATCTTTATTGGGGACTGGCGACTTTCACTGGGGATTTCCAACCCGGAAGTGACGCCATAGCCAATCAGACAAAAGCAGCGCCTGACGTCACTATCGTTATCGTTGCTCTCCGTATGTGTGTTTAGATAACAAAGTTACATACATTTGAATATAAAAGATTGCTTTGTATTATACCTTATGTTGAGCCTCACCAACTGTGGGTATGTCAATGCACAGGTTCACACATACTAATACTATTATAGTGGCAATAGCCTACATATCCGACTCTAGTTATGGCTACCGTTTAGATATTGCTGTTCTTTGCTGCACATACTCGATACTGTTTCCAATTGCCATCGTATCGTGGTGGCTCCAGTTTCAACAACATTAGCCTCCGCAGAGTGGGAATTTCTCCCCCTAATTGTAATCCGCAAAAACTGATCAAAACATGGCGACTGGCGGAGGGGCCGAAGCCGATGGCGCCGAAGCCGATGGCCATCACTAAAGCCGATGGCTATCACTAATCATGGCCAGTGATTTCTCGTTCCCTGGGCCATAAATATCTCATTTTATGCCAAAATACAGCAACCTGTGATGTTAACTCATCAAAGTAGTGTATTACGGTAGAATTCACCCTCCTTTATGGGCATTCCGGGGCATTCCGGTGTAAAAGGGGCATTTCGGGGCATTCCGGTAAAAAGGCAGACCCGTTGAATCTTGTGTAAAGTCTTGAAGCCGGTTGGGAAGCCTCATGATTTAACGTAATTCGTAATCAGCTCTGAGAATTTAACGTAATTCGCAATCGGCGGCGAAAAAATTGCGTAATTCGTAATCACTACTCCCCCATGCAGGCCCTCAGATATGTGAGACGATACTCTGCGTACTGGACCGCTGACTGGAAGTTATAACGCTCAGCTAGTCCTATTGCGCATTTCGCGTTTTTCAATGCCTCTGTGATGCAGTCCAGGCGCTTATCAAGCTGTCCTTCTCTGAACTTCAAGTCTGACTGCAAAATGTAGTAGCCTACCTTGGCGAATGGGGCATAATCTAAATGCGTGAACTCTTCCATGGCTTTTCTTGCACCCTCTAGTTTCTCGGGAGGAATTGTCCGTCTCCTCGCCACCACATCTCATGACGCTCAGGCATTATCAACACTGGGTTTAACGTGGTAAACGAGAACAATATTACATAGGGCCTTTAAGCTGTTTTGTCTGAAATACGTATACATATAATGTATATGTTTGTCACCCATTTCACAAGATTATACCAAGCTTGCCAAAATTTGTATGTATAGGAAGAAGCAACCAGATAAAGATATGGGAACACTTGAAATTTACCTACGAGTATTGGGCAATTTAATCAAGTGGTACATTCGTTTTCGTGTCCACATGTTTGGAAGCCTTTACGTATATACATATACTGTGACCTTTTTGCGATCGCTTGCACCAGTGACGTGTCTGTATTTACAACGAGTAAACAACGGAAGGAGCCGGAAGAAATATTTTTCCTATATAAACCATGCATCTTGTTTCTTCCCCGCAGATGAAAGAGTTGTCTAGCTACAGTCAGTATACCTACAGGCGCTGGGCTGAGTGGAAGAATAATCCCGACATGTACACCCAACTGTACGGCCAGGACAACTACAAGGGCTGGCTCGGACAGGCCAGCACCACCAAGCGGCTGTGTCACGACTTCGGCGTCGTGGCAGGGGGGTACTTCGTGGCAAGGAAGGCCTGAGAATCGGCCCAGGACACCCATAGGAAATTTTTCTCCAAGAAGATCGTTTGACATGGTTGTGGGCTTTGTCTTATTCCAGGTAATTTATAAGTCATCTGATTTCTCACCATCATCATTATGATCGCCACTTATCAGAACTATATATTGTAACTCAAGTTGATAAAAGCATGAAAATACGGGCAATGATAAGAAACGAACACATGCTTTTAACGTTCAATTTATGTTCTCAATGCTACTTAGGGATCTTGGTGACGGGTGGCGGAACTACATGTATTTCAGAAACAAAATCTACAAAACTCTCGATCTGAAATAAAAAAAGGGCAGAAATTCCATGTCTTTTTTTTTTACCTATTTCATTTATCGTTATATGAACTGTAAAAGATGACGTCTACCCTCACACTCAAACCATAATGGCGCCAAATTAAAAAAAACGATAAATTTGAAAAAAAAAATCTACTAATGTAGCATCGGAAATTTCTGAGGTATGTACACTACAGATATCCAGGTGTTCAAAACATTCTTGGTAAGAAGGCCTCTATAACCATGCTTTCTACGACGACGAGGACAAAAGTTTACGGCCCCTTTTCAGGACAGACGAGAGCCTTGTGGGAAGAACATCTCACCACAGGTCACAAATAAAGCGGAAAGTCTCAACAGTGTACGCCCATTTCCCGCGTTTTGTATGCTCAGACATCTTTGTATTTTGAGAAAAGAACAAAAGCTCCAGGTTTATACCGACAAGATGAGTCTCTTCCTGCACTTTCAAAAGCAGTTTTATGAGATGTTAAGTCAAAGAATCGGAAACTAACATGTGATATACTCCATGATATCAATGACATGTGGTGACCTAATCTAGATCAAAGACCAGAACGGTGAAACATCCTCAGGCCGTCCGCCAGTTTAGACAACTACTGCTACTCCTCTCCGACAAGCCGAAATTGAAGTAGGTTATGAATTTTTGTATTGTTCTTTCTTAAATCAAGGAGAGACAGAATGGAAAGGTGTCCATAGATAGGTTTCGTGCGGAAGAATTGTTGTCTATCCTCGACTTCGTTGTTTGCTGAAAAAAATAGGTTGAATGTTTTGCCAAAGGCGTTAGCTGGACAGTTTTTCCAATTGTAAGCAAGTCTGTACTACAATGGCTCCCCAAGTCCTCTGATGAAATATTCCTCCTATTTGGACAGTTTTCTACCATTGTTGTCGGTCATGGTCTGTTGCCCCGAATGGCTGTTACACCTCTTGATCAATTCAAATTCAGAGTCAATTTTTTTCTTTAGTTACGTTATTCTCTCCAGAAGTAGGGCATTTCATAAGCCGAATGACGGCCCTCATAGTATGCCATATATTTACGTTTTTTGATAAACAAAGGATTTTGAAAGAAACTGCTGAAACGATGTTATGTTTTAGTTACTTTCTATAAAAGTTGCTCTTGACCAATCAATTTCCACGTGTAAAACGACAGGTGGTTATCGTGGTGGTACATTTCATATGAAAATGGGAAAATTTAGGTTTCATGTATCCATATGGGTCACAATAGTAGCTCCAGCTATCATTGGCTCCTGTTATTATGGCGACCGGTTGGTTAAGTCTTATTGGAGCCCGAAGTACGCCGTAGTTGAATTTTGACCGGAATAGAAAACCAAAGTCGTGGAACTCTAGTTGTAAATACTTGTGGAGATGTGGACTCAGGAGCATAATGATTTCAATTTCTTGGTTGATAGAAAGGGAAGTGTTCTCACAGACAATTGCGCAGACAACTAACCGTTACGGTACCGTGATTAGGGTCAAACTACTGAAACGATGTTATTATGTTTAGACATACCTAGTATGGCCTATGGCTCAACATATTGTTTTTACTCGGGTTTCTTCTCCTGTCAAATCTTCAAATCGATTCATCTCTGTCATTTTTATACCAAATGACCTGAAATTCGGTACAAAGGTAATGTAGGCAAAAACCAATGTGAGTTTTTTTTCCTTTTTTTGATATTGACCTTGAAAGTGATTTTATTGAGGTTTTTATGACCAATGATGCATATCTTGGCCTCCTGCGCCCTGGTATTTCAACCGAATGACCTGAAATTTGCTGTATATGTGCCTTGAACAAATATTCAAAGAACTACATTCCCATTTTTGGCATACATTTCTTCAAAACGATTTATTTTGGGCTTTCTTGACAATATTTGCCACTTCTGTCACTTCCAATACTACATATGACCTAAAGGTCAGTGACCCAAGTGCCTTGCACCTGGCCTTGCATGCCTGTGAGCCTTGCGACCACCTGATTGGTCAATTGAGTTAATCTAATTATCTTGCATTTCTGGCGCAGGTGTGCTAGTACAGTGAGTATTCATGCCAAATATGGTATGGGAATTCCTAGGACATGTGATTACATGGCTTTGTTCACTCTTTTTTGAACAAAGATACACATCTCCAGTTCCTATGTATTAAACCAAAATAATGTGAAATTTGGCATGTACACAGGCCCTCATTCAAATATTTGCCATACAGCCTTTCAAAACGATTTTTTAAACAAAGAATTTTTTCGTTTCATTATTTTCAACCCAAAGTGTATACTATTGAATCATGCATTCAAACATAGGGGTGTCACATTTTTATATTTCACCCATACTATCCCTGAAATATGTTGTTTTTGGTCATTTCCTTCTTCTCCTGTCAAATCTTCATATAAATCATTATGTATATATACTATGGAAAACTTCATTCTTCCCTGGGGTTGATCTTTTTTAAGTCAATTTTGAACTGGGTTGATTATGCGCAAGAGTGTAATTTTCAGCGGATATTTTTCGACTGGTCTAGTTTACATGGAGATGGCACGGAATATCCCATTGTTGCAAGGGGAGGATTCTTTAATTATTTCTTTCAATTTTGAGCTGGAATGATTATGAAAAAGTCCATTTGTTAGCAGAAGTGTATTTGTTAATCAATAAATGGATACGGTTTTGGACTGGTCCATATTGTGTTGAGGTGCTACTGGAAGACTCCATTCCTGTATGGAGAGACTGATAATTGTTTTTAAACTCAATTTTGGACTGGGTGATCCATTTTTTGTGTGGAAGTATTTTAGAATGGTCCATTGTTATTTCGGGAGAGTCCATTTTTTTCATGGCGAGGAGTATGGCTAAACATGCTGTATTTGCTCGCAAATGTTGCCTCTCTAGTGTTTTAGCTACTTTCTATAAAAGTTGCTCTTGACCAATCAATTTCCACGTTTAAAACGACAGGTGGTTATCGTGGTGGTACATTTCATATGAAAATGGGAAAATTTAGATTCAATGTATCCATATGCTTACCTGAGACGCTCTGAATGCTCGTGAAACTGTTGTGTTTATTTCCAGTTTAAAGCATGGAGACGGCCCAAACTCAGAGCAATGAAGTGTGCGATCAGAGTCATCAGACTGAGAGAATCGCCAACATGAAACAACGAATCCGTTGTAAGTGTAAATAGCCCCTTGTTAAGATGACGTGACTGAAATAAAGTGGAGTAACATGTAGACTTTCTTTTCAGTCAAAGAAATGTATTTCGAGCCGATTCTGCTGTCTTTCGCCAAATGTTCAATTGGACCATCAATGATCGAACGTATATGTAGTTCTCGCAAATTGTGTGACGCTTACAAAAGGAACTCCAACAATGTACAGGATCACCATTGCTTCAACAGAGTTTAGATTAGCTTTGTAGATTATAACAATCAGGGGACTGGAGGCCCCACTTATATGCAATAAGCTGAATAGTCATTGTTGTGTCTGCTTGTTTCCTGTTTTTCAGACAACTCAGTTGAATCTTCGCACTTCACCAGTCTGCTATGACTAAGTTACAAATGTATCTAAAAAATTCATATCAATTTATCTAAACAATTTGTTCCTTGTATTATGAGTGACCTTATTGTTTTTATTATCTAATTTGGCTTCCTCTGATTTTGTGTTATGTTGTTTTATGCTACATTGTTATTGAGCTTGAAACTGTATTGTTTGGGCAGTAATCGTCCTAGTCTGTTAAGACTGACTGGCAGCAGTAGTATTTTCATGCTATATAACCTTTTTGTCAATGATGTTCCATGTCACATAGATGTCTATTTCTAGTTCACCTATATTTATTGCACCGCTTGAAATGCCAATTTCCCGATTCAATATGTATTTGTATATAATCATTGATTGACTTCATTTGCACTAGAATAACGTTTTGTTGTTCATTTGATAAAGGATGGCCAACACATAAGCTTTGAAGCTTCTGGGCTCCCTTACTCCCTTATATATGTATTTTAATATGATAATATCACTATTTTTTGCTTATTGTAATTACTTCTTATGTGCAAAATAAACAATAAACAAATAAACAAAATCATAGTTATTCCAGGTCAAACATGAACAACCTGTTTCTTCCCCCACAGACCGCCATACCAACAAAATCTACATTGATCTGAAGCAGGTGAGACGCTAAAACTGCCACACTCCTTTCTTTACTTATGCCTAATATATATATATATATATATCGTTATAGGCGCTGTCCATGATGATATCGTCTCTCACAATATTCCTTCGTCTTAGTGCGTTGCGTATATCATTTAGCCGTTATGCCGGTTAGCTAACAATACGTTTGTTTGGTCAGCGCGGCTACACTGATGATCAGGGCAAAATCGACATCGACGATCTCCTTGAGCTGGACCAGTGGCACTACAATGGAACCGAGCCAGTCGAGATGGCCATAGACAAGCTCTGTATCAGGTATTTATCATTTGGACATGTTTATCTATTGACATGAACATCCTGTCTTATTGGCAGGAAGCACAAGAATAGGTTTGAATCAGTATTACTGTAGTGATCATGTTTATGTAGAATGTAGACTTCGATGAATTCATGATTCTAGAAAGCCATTGTATAGTCGACGGAGAACCGAGTGAGTTCATGAAACATTGCCATTTCAGTCTTCATCTTTAGATATTGTTCTGAACGATTTTCTCTGTTTCTCTCGGCAGGGAGGGTGATAAGGTTCTGGACGTGGGTTCTGGGATCGGCGGCTCCTCGCGTTTCCTTGCCCGTGCGACCAAGTGTCACGTGACGGCATGTGAGCTGCTGCCGGGGAACCATGACGTCGGTGTGGACCTGACCAGCCGCTCGGGGATGGACAACAGCGTCACACACGTGTGTGGAGACATTCTCACTGCTGACTTGGGTAGGGAATCAATTTGATATGCATGTTAAGTTATCAACTGTCTGTCTTGGTAATGGACTAGCATGTTATCAAATCGATCCTTGATATTACACAGATGAACTTTCGTCATCTCCTATATAATGTCCTGGGTCATCTTCGTTGACTCAAAAAGATGGCATTTACCGAAGCATGTACCTTACATGTGGGCATTAAAACGCTAGATTCTAAATGCATCATATCATCTTTGTCTTCAATCCAGGTGAAGAATCATTCAATAGTATCATCAGCATCCAAGTCTTCCTCCACGTCAACGATAAGGCGGCTTTGTTCAAACGATGCTTCGATCTGCTGAAGCCTGGAGGCGCTATGTAAGTTTCAGTCAACTAGATTTGTTCAGTGTCTTTATTGAGTGGCACATATTCTCTGTACTGAAAATCTGTCATCTGATGTATACGTAACTACATCAGTACGTGTACTTATGCCGGTTTACACTGGTCCAAAACAATTGCAGAAAATCAGCATAATCCAAGTCATTACCGCTATAACGTAGTGTCCGTTCCGGATCCGACGACAAATGACATGCCCTGCCATGAAGCTTCGATGTTTATCGACCTTCTCAGGTACATCGAAGACTTCTACCGGACGAAGGACATCAACCGTGAGGAGCGAGAAGTGCTTACCGAGTTCTTGAACAGCACTGATGACATGGCAACCATGAAGGAGACCTCAGGCCTGCTGGAGGACGCTGGATTCACTGGCATTGAGGTAAATCATTCACCTGACGATAAACGTCAACATTTATAAGAGACCCGACTACTTTAACTGGTGTACATGTGTTGCACCGGACTGCGGAAGGAAATTGTATCAGCTATACCGTAAGTACGTAGATACGGATCGAGTGACTGCCTGACTCTTTTTGGTAAGAACAGCGCTTGTCATTCTACATTGTTGTGAGCCTGGTCATCGTACGTACATAGTTCGAAGGGGAGTGGCACTGACCTCATGATATATGACAGTACTAGCATACATTTTGTAGTAAAAGACAACAACGCCTAGCGAGTATTTTTCCGATACATAATTAATACTATGCATCTTGTTTCTTCCCCGCAGATGAAAGAGTTGTCTAGCTACAGTCAGTATACCTACAGGCGCTGGGCTGAGTGGAAGAATAATCACGACATGTACACCCAACTGTCAGCCAGGACAACTACCAGGGCTGGCTCGGACAGGCCAGCACCACCAAGCGGCTGTGTCACGACTTCGGCGTCGTGGCAGGGGGGTACTTCGTGGCAAGGAAGGCCTGAGAATCGGCCCAGGGCGCCGATGGGAAATTGTCCGGGTCCTCTCAAAAAAGATCGTTTGCTATGGTGATAGGCTTTAAATCTACTGACAATCTATAATCTTAATTCTCATTATCACCGGTGTAGCCACATAAGAATAATGAGAGATTGTCACGTTTTCTGGCAAAAACATGAAAATAATGGCAATGACATGTGATAAGAAATACGCCTTTAACAATTTTTGTTTCCTTTTTTTTCTCAAAATGTTACTCACGGATCTTGGTGACAGAATCTCTTGTATTTCAGAAAACTCTCTGTAATAAAAGAAAGGTGCAGAAATTCCATGTCTTTTTAATCTAATTCATTTTTCATTTAATTGCAAAGGGTGCCTATGTTGTGGGTGCTAAAACCTGTGCACAAACGGTTTCCAACATGGGAAATATATCTAAAATCCTAGGCCACCTTACTAGTAAGTTAGCCAAAGCTCCATGGTCTGGTATGATCCAGTGGAATGATGATTTTCCATAATGTTGAAGGTCCATGAAGCTATCTGCAGTTCTATCACTCAGACAACAAAAGACAATACCATACTCTTAACCATTCCAACATCCACCCAAATACAAGTTTCTCCTGACTGTAAGTACTACTGAGCATACACCAAACACACAACAAAAGTAGTCTACACTTTCAAAAGCAGTTTTGTGAGGTGTTCAATCAATGAATAACCATGATATGAAGTCCCATTGAAAACTAGAATGTAATATTCTGACTATCAGTCTCTGTCATAGTTTGCTAAAATGAACAATACAGAGCGTGACTTGTTGTATAACTTTTAATATGCTACAGCCTTGATAAAGAGCAAACACTATATGTACACATACCACTGAACCATAAGTTTTTATAGTCAAAATACCTCAAATACTTCACATAGAGTCAATTCCACATTACCGAGAGGGTGTTTGTTGCCTTTTGTTCTAACATTTACAAAACCTTTGTAACAATCTATTTGAGATAAGTAACTGTTAAGAACAATTTCCAACATTTATTTGGTGTTCCAAATATTTTCTGCTGTGTTCCAACAGGTTAAACAAATTTCCAACATTGAACACATTATTTGTATTAGTTTCTAAACTGTTGCAACATAGATTGATTATTTGTTTGAACATGTTCCAACATTCTACAAATATGATATAACTGGGTCAGTGGGCTGGGAACAGGGCAATTCACACATCCCTTCAAAGTATAGGGGATTAGGCCTAGGTGCCATGCATAGACACCTAAAGACAAAAGAGTTGCCAGTGTCCAGATGTGAAATCTAAAGATATACCGAGGCAGACAATAGAGCCTGATTAGCACCTACTTTTATGGGGGCAATAACCCAAATCTACCATTTTGAGAATGATGCAAAATGTTGGAACATGTTCCAACAGTAGAACAATCACACAGATGTTTGAAAACTGTTCTAAATAAAGAGATATTTGTGCAAATACTTTCATGATATTTCCAAAATATATAGATGAGTTCAAACATGTTCAAACTTTCATTTCTAATTGTTTGAACGGTCTGGAATTATTTTGACTGAAATAGTCTTTTCTCTAAAATTGTTCAAACTTATTAGCAATATCATCTGAAAACCCTCTCGGTGACATGGAATTGACTCTATACATGTACATATACTGCTAAATGCGGGAAATCCCTGAAGGTGATTGTATTTGTATATATGTATGGTTTCCTTAGAAAGTAGTGCATCATTTTCAAGGGGCATAAGAGAAGAACTGTTGAGTGAACACTGATGATTCAATTAAATTAGTTTCCTCTGTATATCTGTATTTTGACTGCACTCCAGTCAATCCAATGTATACAAAACAGTTCAAATATATACAGTTTAGGTTCTATATCAAATTACCACATGTATGTGTAACCATGACTTTATTTATCACACAATTTCTGCCTTAAGGTGCCTTAAACAACACCTGTCATTTCTCCACACGTACTCATGTTCACTGCTTGAAAGATGCAGTTGACTTGGTTACACCATGTTTCCTGCGATGTAAACAAGATAAACATGTCAATAAACAGACAGCTTAAACAAATGTGATCATGATCATGAACAAGCAAGAAAAATGTGACAGTGCAAATCACCAGGAAAAAAGCATTTTAATCATAATTTTTGCCAAGTAAAAGAGTAGTTGTACTTGGAATTTATAATGTTCTACGTAGAAACTGCTGAATATGGTAAATTCTGACTCAATTATGGATATCTAAATCTCAATGAAGAAACACATATATAAGTGTAACTTACGCCTCCCTGACAAAGGTGTCCATGTTGATTTGATCATGATCTGCTCCCACGGGGTGTGGGTCATAGTCCACCGCCCCTAGATTCTCCATTGCTTCAGGAAATAACCAACGGGAAATGTCAACATCTTTTTAAACAGTGAGTGAGTGAGTGAGTGAGTGAGTGAGTGAGTGAGTGAGTGAGTGAGTGAGTGAGTGAGTGAGTGAGTGAGTGAGTGAGTGAGTGAGTGAGTGAGGTGTTTGGAAGATGGCAGAATAATGTTGAACTGCTCTCACGTGATAACTGGGGCAACTGATTTCAACTAACTCAAACAAAAAAGTCCATGATGGAAGAAACCTTGCATGTTGAATAGGTAATGTATGTTGAACAGGTAAAACTCCCCCACCCCCACCCCAGGACTGTATTGCCTCCTGTTTCTACACAGAAATCCTCAAGCACCCTGTGTATTTCAGTCAACTTTTTGAACAGAAGAACAGTCATTGATAAGCTATGTGAACTGTAGAACTGAGACTGGTACTTAATGTCAAAGAATTGAGTCCATTTCCTTACCGTGTTTGTACTCTTCCAATGTGATGAAGCCCTTCCTAGTGGGGTCCAGGATTCCGAACAAGGCTTGCAGGTTGGTGTCATCAAACAAGACAGGATAGTCCAGCTGACTTAGCTTGGAGGTACGTAACCGTTCAAGGTACTGTATCAGGTACTGTCTAGGGTTGTCTACAGGGAAGGGAGGGTGGTGGGTTATATGACATGTGCTTTCATACCATATACATGTTGGATGTTAATCTGCTCTTGGAACCTTGGGTACCTTTTTTTTCATTGCAACATCCATAACAATACATGGTACACACTCAAGTTGTTGACTTATATTCATGCCGCCACCAAAACAAAAGACAATGCAGAAGATTTTTCAAAATACAAAGTAAGCAAAGCAAATCATATAGATATACGAGATATGCAAAAGTTTCAAGTCCATTGATTGAGGCTAATATTAAGTGGATGCTAAGACATCTAGTCGTTATGGAAGCATTTGGAATCTGTCAAAAATATTTTGAAGTTATATTTGAGAATATTTTGCTGTGTACCGTTGGACTACCGTTCACAATGATAACAAGCTAAAGTGTAGTGGTCTATATCGCGATATCGGAGACATAAACCAAACCAAACCAAAACAAAGCATTATGAGTAACGTTACATACAAATGTATTTTTGATGCAGTTAACATTAGCAGTTTTCTTATCATGTTATGCACAAGTCTATGACTGAAGAGTGAAGACTGAAAATATTCCCCACAAGGCCAGTAAAAAACATTTCATAAAGCAACATACGAGGGGTGTCTGACCTAAGCTTATTAGCGTTATAAGGGTGGCCGGTGGGCGAATGCCCCCCCCCCCCCTCCGAATCCAGATGTGAAAGCGTCCAGAATTTTCAAACTTGACCGCCCCGAAGAAAACACATACAACCACTTTGTACAACAAAAACGAAATTTAAGCACAGACTACACTCACCCGGTCTGCTGTACACAAGTTGGGCCGTAAGGTTGTTGAAAAGCTCGATTATTTTGTGTTCTTCTAGGTAGGCTCTGGCCTCTTCTTCCCTTGGTGCTGCCATTTTGTTTGACTGTTACCAACACGACGGAACCTGGGAACAAGAGCATAATTAACCTTTAACCTTTAGTTCAGAAAACATATTTTTATGACCAAATTGTACTTTCTGTATTGTCTGTGCTTAACTGTATTGAATTTCAGCATTACACTAACAACATTGATCAATATATTGTTAGCTTAATTTAACAATTCTGCTATTTACGCGCACAAATGCACAAATGTGGATAGATGTTACTGGAAACGAGAGCCGCAGAGCATAGTGGGATTGCAATGGCGCTGTCATGAACAAATTTTCGTGTCCAAGCTCTCGTTATTGTACTTTCACTCACGTTTGGTTTACAGGAGACCTGTTTATCATACAGAAAAATTGACAATATAGCTGTAGGTAAACTTTGACAGACCTAGTGCGACCTAAGCAGCCATACGACAGTGGCAGGGGTACTGAAAGTGCGACGACCAGACTCACTTGAAAGGGGTGGGAGGGCAGGTGTTGGGCCGCCTAGTGTCCTCCTGCGGAACTGAAAGTTGTGTCTAAGAATAAGACCTGTTGAATCTTCTTGTGTATTGCACAAAGACATACAGGTCTATGGCAGCCGAAGGTAGCGCGCCTAAGATCTTCCCGTCATCCCACAAAACGGTCGTCATCTTGGACCACAGTCCTTTCATGTCAGAGCCATGTGGGCAGACTGTGGACTTCGACATTCTCCCAAAGGTAAGTTGGAGGTTGTAGTTGTGCGTTGTGTGTACACTGGATAGTTAATGTCTAAAAGATGAAAGGAGACACATAATCTAGTGCACGTATCAACCAACATCAGTGTCACACTGAATACAGTTGGGTTTACTGAGAAAAGTGACATACCGTTACCTCTGACTCTGAGTTTAGAATGCTTGTGACACCATGAATGACAATCATTTACTGTTTTCTACATCTGCAGTCGTTGAAACTTCCTGCAGCTGCATTTATCCATCAGGTTCCCGGATGATCTGGATCATGAGATTAAAGTTCACTTGTAGATTTAGTTTTAACATTATTCACTCAAGTGATCCCTTTGTGTACTTGTCCGACGCGACATCTTAATCCATACTATGTGTCCCCAGCAGTCCCGTGCAGCCCCAGGAATCATCCCACTGGCACCCCTGGCCAAGTCTCTGTGGACCTGCACTGTGGAGGCAGCCTCTGAATATGCCAGGGTCGTGTACGATGTCTACCCACCCAGGTCCAGAGACAAACTAGTAAGTATGTCACAACATTTGTGGAAACAATAGGTGCTGTTTAGAGACAGACCTGCATACCCCATTGATTTGTTTTATGGAAGTAAAATTTGCACACAGAAATATTCTAGTGGAATTTGATAGCTTGTCTGGTCAGAAATTTTACAAATAAAGAATGTTACTTTTATGTTAGATTGCTGTATGATTATATAGCATCATATAGATATCATCCTGGTCATTGTAACCAAAATGCTCTTACTTCCCAACTGTAGCTGAAATTTGTGATCACTGACACAGAAGCCAGGCCTCTAAACAGCTGGGTGGAAGAGGAGCAGTCTTTATCTAATGTAAGTACATGTACGTTACACTACGTACACCTAATGATAATGATAGGACTATTCATGAAACTTAGTTGCCTGGAGTCCAGCCTTGTTAGCTTTGGTCTACCCCCAACGGTCGCTACTCTGCCAACTTTGAATGGTAATGGTACCCACTACCCAGTGTTGTCAGTAGAGTAGAGACCGTTGATTGTGGACCAAAGCAACATGTAAAAGTGTTGGACTGGAGGCTAGAAACTTCTACTAGCCTTTTCCCCTGGGTTTTAATCCTTACTATTTCACACACAGGTTCTTCAAGGCCTTGCTGTTGTTGGGCCACCTTCGGAGTCAGATGATGCTGAGAACTGCAGCGTGATGCATGGTCTGGCCATGGCTGTGGAGTCCCTATGTGAGGGCAGTGAGAAGCAGTTGGAACACAAGGCCTCCCTGGCAGATCCAGAGGAACCAGTAGTGAACAAGGGCAGGGTGGTCTGCATCACCACTGTGAAAAGGTAGTATCAAGTAGCTCACAAGTACAAATTAGCTATCTGTATATCGAGGAATGTCCCTGTGGCTCAACTGGTAGCAGCCTCACGGTTGAGTTTCTGGTTCCAATTACATAGTTGGTAACTTGGAGACCCCAGTTCCGGGTCAGGACATCTTGGTTTGGGCTGCTCTGTCTTATGGCAGGGACGTAAAATGGGAGTCCCCTTAAGCACGTTGAAGGAGAGGGGCTAGCTAGGGTATATTAACTACCCTTTGGCATAATATACCAGCTTTGTGTGATTACTTCCTATGGCAGGCTAACTATTTGTGTACATTTTGTTTTTCTCTCCTAGCCAAGGCCACATCCAAATGTTGGAGGAGTGCATGCAGGAGGCCATAGTACAGCACAACAAGATTGCAGAAGCAGCTGATAAGTGAGTATCATTTCTATATTCAGACAGCCTTTGGAACATTTTGATTGTCCACCAGATGTCATTATGTTTTTTTTCAACAGGTTTGTTCAATGCAATGCCATATTTGACAATTAATGACTACACGTTGATGTATGAAGATTACATATAAATAGTCAGCTCCTTTTCTCAGAAAGATTTGGATGTGAGAGTGGTTACAACCATAAACACAAATTAGATATTCCAAGACAGGCATTTCTGGTAAATGGTGCTGCTGGTTTCTAGTTTGTTTTTTATACAGTAAACTTTAAACTGTACATTTCTCCACACTTTCTGGAGCTGTAAATCATGAAACTGTTGCGGTGGTTAGATTTTGCTGTAGGAGGGAAAAGGAGGTTTTCTGTGAGTTATAAATTTGCTGTTGAGATGATTCTGTAGTACTGTAGTCAAAAGATGGAGACTTATTCACAGTGCAATGAATTCACGGAAGAGTGACCACCACGAAAAACGCGAGAATTAAGCCAAGTCACAATTGACAGTACATTACAGTCAACAACACAATCTGTTTCTCTATCGACAGGTTACCCATCACCCATTGTGAACTGGTGCTGATCCACACTGTCCCTGTGGGGGCGGACAACAACATACAAGATGAACCAAACAAAGAGGTCAGGTTCATAGACATGTCATCATAACTACACTGTATACACAAAATCATGGATTGCTACAACTGTATCTTTAGTATTGTAAAGTGCCAACTGTCCAAGAGCATTCTATATTTTTATTTCTACTATTTATATGATAAAAGTTTAATGTCACTGTTTCTGCTAGGTGTCCTCTCTGTTGTCCTGTGAGGTCCATTCGGTGCACTCAGGCAGGCACATTGCAGCTAAGCTGGCCTTACTGGTGCAGAAGCACTTCCACCTGACCTCCACCACCATCACAGGCATCCCCATGAAGGTAGACAGTACCTCTAGTATCAACTCTTCACATTCATGTATGAGGAAATATATACCCTTGTGATTATATAACATAATACGATTCCAGAACTTTGTAGCGGCACTGTATTACAGCATTTGGAGTGCTGATGTTTTATTGCCAAAAATTAAAATCATTTGATAAGAATAAAAGAGTCAACAAATACTGAAAGTAGTAATGGTGATTTCATTCTATTTCAAGATAGGCACATTTTAATCAACTTGAAGAGCAGTTATTATACCTGTTTTTTTTACACTAAATCTTGTCATATTTCGTCTAGGAGGAGCAAAATGCGTCTACCTCAGCAAATTATGATGTGGAGATTTTGCACAGTAAAGACGCACACATCGAGATCCTTAAAATGGGTATGAACCGTTTGTTGCTATCATTTATTGCCAAAGTAAGGTCCATGATAATCTCACCTAACTGTGAAGAGGCTGTGTAAGTTATGTAAACATTGTCTCTCTGTGCTGTAATGTAACAGCACATGTTGTCATCTCACTATGTGCCATTTAAAGTATGAAGATATCAACATGCATGTGGCTTTGGGTGTGTTGTGACTGCATTGTGTTATGGTGTTGTTACTTGTGCATGACTTGTGCATGGCGCTTCCTGTTTTTTAAGCCCTTTGAACCTGTTTTCTTACCTCCTCATGGGCTGCCTTACGGAGCAGGCAGCACGTCACAAGGTAGGTGTAGGTGCCGGGTGCTGGGACCCTGTCCGGGGCTGTTTGTCTAGTGTGTGTCTGTGTGCAGTTTGATAAGTCACTAACATTATGTATAAACCAGAACAACAAAAACATAGACATAGCTATTGAAATGGAGAACTTACAATTTAAACATTGTTAAAAGAGTGCATTAATTTGATAGAATGAATCCTGTCATCCCTGAAAATAAAACCCATGGGGATGGTTTTAAGAAAAATAAAGTGTGAAAATGTTGCAAATGGCAGCAAGTTCACGGTCAAAGCAAAACATTCCTGTCAGCAAAATGTACATTGTAAATTTGAGTGTCAATAGGTTATGAATGAAAACAAAGTTTCAAAAGCAAGTTGTGTCTTTATAATTGGTAATGTAATAGCAAAACCATTCAAGATACACAAGCACCATACATGTACACAAGAGACCAGTTGTGAGTTAGATGATTAGACTATTTAACTAGTACTGTTGTAGGATTTTATAAGAGGAATAACATGCTGTGTTGCAGGCTATGACTCCAGTGGGTTTGCCTGCAGTAAGGACAGTTTTGGCAGAGAGACTGTCATCTTGAAGTGGTGTACTCCTAAGACTAATATTATCGGTAAGAAAATACAGTATTTGTTTGCATCATTTATTAAAGGTAATTATACAAATGTCATAAATATCATTCATTCATTCATTCAATATCAATATTCCATACTGCAATTTAAAGTTATTACTGAGCAAAAAGTCTTGGCAGGCATTACTGGTAAGGACTTCTAGAATAAGGCCTTTCACAGAGTAAACAGTTGACCGTTGTATATTATTACATACATGGAGCCATTTTTTACCAGTTTTCTGTGTGTCCTTCAACTAGAGCTTCAGTACTGCACAGGAGCGTACAGAATCACCCCAGCAGATGTGAGTGAAATACAAATGCTTTGATATACATGTATAACATACAATGCAAATTGCGTTTTTCAAATTGTTAAGAAGTAAGAGTCTCAATCAAAACATGTGTGCAGTGAAAAATGTTTTTTTGTGTTATTATTACATGCTTTGTTTTGATGTAAGAGATCTCATCCTTTCTTCTGACACCAGGTTAACAGCAGGCCTTCCTCCTGCCTCACCAACTTTCTCCTGAATGGTACGTACTATACTACTTTTACAAACCCTAGTAGGATTTATTAGCCTGGAGTCCAGCCCAACAAGATTGGCGGGGTAGCGACATTGGGGGCGGACCAAAGCTAACAAGGCTGGACTCCAGGCTAATGATTAATATCTTGTGGCAAGTATGTAGCAAGCTTTGGTTTTCAACTGCTTTGGAATAGATAAGGGCAAAGGAAAGCTTTACATCTTACAGAATGCATCTAAAGGTTGTCTAAAGAATGTTTTCTCTGTGTTCCTCAGGTAGAGCAGTGATGCTGGAACAGCCGAGGAAGTCTGGCTCCAAGGTCATCTCCCACATGCTGGCCAGCCATGGAGGGGAAATCTTCCTTCACTGCCTGGGGACGGGAAGATCCCCCCTGGAGGACCCCCCTTCCATCAGTGAGGGGACTGGGGGGAGGGTCACAGACTACAGAATAACGGTACGTTCAACATACAGAATGCTGGGTACATCTACATGTCAGTTGGCTTTCATCTTCCACAATAGCAGTAACTTTGTGCTTTGTACATCTGCTGTGTAGATCTGACACTGATTTCTGTCTCGATCCAGGACTACGGGGATTTCATGAAGGAAAACAGACTGATGCCGTTCCCTGTTCCACAGGAGGGGCACATCCTCCCAGCAAAGGAAGGTCAGAAGCCTTACAGTTCATAGCCATTGTTGGATATTGCATTCATGTTGTCTTTCTGTTATCATTGTTCAGCTTCAAGGCTTTTCACATAGTTTAAGATGTATTTCATTGTTTTTGTGTTTCTATAGCTGCTGCTGTATTAGAAAGAACTACCCGCTACTGGCCCTTGGTCATCAGTGACACCATCATCTTCAACATGGCCTCTGTGAGTCAGTTTTATGGTTATTACTGTTATGCTCCCTGCGAAGATGTAGAGAAAACAAACAGTGATGTTGTTCCAGTGAGATAATCATGTAAGAGTACACATACTTTTTCAATGTAAATACTTCAAGACAAGTAAAACACATAGCCCAGTTGTGGGAGTGGCCTTTAACATACAAAATGGGGTATTTATGTAAGTTTTGTACATCATATAGCATGCCAAAGGTTGACTGAAATATGTCTATACTCCTGATTCCCAGCACATTGATCCATTACCAACACTCATCACTAAGGCAGAACTGACAGAGGATGAAGTTGTGGAATGTCAGAAGGTAGGTTTCATTTTCCCTGAGTCTGATAGGCGGCATTTGAATTTACTGTGTCTTTTTTGAGTTCAGGTGATGATATTTATGTTGTTCTGATGATTGTTTGTTGAAACAGTCAATCTATCACTTGGTGGGAATGGAGTCCCGGAGTGAACCCCTCCCCATCCCTGCCATGGGCACCAGGGGGAAGGGACCCAAGAGGTGAGCTACGTTAGCAACTGATGGAGTGGAGTACAATGAATTAAAGATGGTGAAATTCTTGTATTTAGGATATCAGAATTCCTAACAGGATGTTTTGATACAAAGATAAAGAAAGGCAGGCTGTCATTCCATTATTACATTTTGTATATTCACACTAGGGCCATCCTTTGTTTGTTCAATAGGATGAAAATTCTATCAATGTTATCAATGTTTGAAGATGAAAATGACATCAAAGCCATAATGGCTGAAGCACTATACCTTGATGCTACAATGTAACAATCAGTGAAGATTGCAAGATGTAAAGAAAATGACTAATCCTCTAGTGTTAAAGTTAATTTTAGGATGGTGAACACTGAACACTGTCATTCAAGACTTCTTTTTGCTGCTGTTCCACAGGGATGAGCAGTACAGACAGATGTGGGCGGAGCTGGACACCCTTTTACGAGCTCACGCCTCCACATCCGTCAATCACCAGAAAGTCTTGGAGTGTCTACAGGAGATAAGAAGACCGGCAGAGGAGGCCAAGGAAAGTTCAAGGAAGGCAGGAAAGAAGGAGGAAGTGGTAGTTAAGGAGGAGAGGGTGATGACAGAGCAAAGCACAGCTGAGCTGGCTTGGCAGGAGATACAGAGGTGAAACTATGAGAATTATTGTAAATTCATTTATTTTAGCAGGGACTTTATTTTGTGGTAGACGGGGATTTTTGTGGTGTTTTAAGTTTGCGGGCAAAACAGTTCTGTAATACACTGGCAGTAATACTTTGGAAGTCTGTTTTCATACTGTTGTAAATTCACGATGGAGATGTCACAGCAAAAATAAAACGACCGCAAACATTTCAAGATATCTGTATCTATGCTGGTATAACCGCCCTTTGGTGTAACATACCAGCTTGTACCAGATTCACTGTATATGTCTGAAGAAACTGTTTTACATGCAAAAGCAAATGTGCAAACTTGAGAAATAATTGTCGTTGTGTGTTTGGTGTTTAATATCCAGATACAAGGCCATGTCAGAAAGAGAGAGGTCAGACTTTGAGGTAGGGAACACCAACAACGACCACTTTAGACACAGGCAGCAGACCGAGGTGTCCTCACCGCCCATCAAGAAACTCAAGACTTCTCTGGAAGATTCACAAGGAAAACAACAAGGTATACATTTGTTACTCATGAGACTGAAGCTAATAGGTTCATGGCAAAAATTAGTTTGGGGAGGTTTTGTGTGCAGATGCTCTGAGCCAGGCCGGTGTCCAGAATCCTGGGTGTAGTCGAGATTGAAAAGGTTAAGAATACTACATATGCTTTGTAAACTAAAATTGTCTTTCAAGCATTAGCCTTGTGATCAATTTCTTGTGGCTATGAATCAGTTATGTTACCAGGAATAAATTTTATGATACATATATCTAAGCATTCCAATGGACAAATATCTTAATGAAATATTTCACTGCTAGGGTAGTGTGGATACTGCTTTTACATTAACATGACCACACTTCTGTCCCTAAGGTGGACAGCC
The DNA here is from genome assembly GCF_035083965.1 of Branchiostoma lanceolatum. NCBI lineage: Eukaryota > Metazoa > Chordata > Leptocardii > Amphioxiformes > Branchiostomatidae > Branchiostoma > Branchiostoma lanceolatum. The sequence continues at coordinate 14,773,747 of NC_089726.1, read as the reverse complement.
GTCCCTACTGGCCATCTGGACCAGTAGGATCAACAGTAGATACGCCTCTCGGCACTGTGAGTTTGCAGGCAGGCTGACCGCTGAAGGAAACAAAGCTGAGCTGTATGTGAACCTGAATAAGGATAGCACTAATGGGTGAGTACATTTGTCTGGATCGTCCCTTCTTAAGAGATGAGATAGGTGCTGATTTACACTGTGTCTTCTGATCATAAGTTGGTTAAATTTCTGAGACAGATCCAGTCCCAAAGTGTTGAAAAATTTGCATTATGCATAACAAAGCAAAATCTGATACTAGCAAGTCTTTTTGGGTACATACATATTTAACAATATGCCGATCATTCAACGGTTCATGTTAAAACAGTGTGTTCTGTTTTCGCAGGACCTCTGACAAGCCCACCAGTGTGAAACAAGAAAAGAGAGGACCCTGATCCAATCCTTGTATTATTTTGTACAGTACAGCTTCAGTAGATAACATGACATTCCACAGGAAAGGACAATGCTGGAAAACTTGTGATGTTTCTGATGACTCGTGTGCCTGCTCAAGGCTTGTTTCTAGATACAAAAACTGAATTTGTAGCTGCAGAAGTGATGTTTGTACCCAAGATCTATCTAAATACTGTGAGTCAAACTTTCTTGGCTTACATTATATGTCCTGCCCATGGCACAGTCTTGTAAATAAAACTATCTTGTCCAATTATTTTTGTTTTCTGTATTTTGTGCATTAACCCACAGTATTGTCTTACTGGTAATCAATAACTCAAGCATTTAGTCAGACAGGTTTTCATTCACAATGTGTATCTAAACCACTGGACACACATCAGTGTATTATGTATAATATTTACTATGTATATTTGTACATGCTGTGTATGCACAAGTTCACACATTTTCAAGAGAGCACATTTCTTTGCTCTGCAACATCCTAATGTTTTTTGTAAGATGTTATATTTTCATGTATTTTTCATTTTACTTCACTTTTGTTATCAATATACACAGTACAATCAATACTTCTGCAGTAGCAGTTGGTATACCAAATATTTGCTGTATAAAAAGGCAAGTTTTATAGGATATATTAAGAGACACCAGACATAAATTTACTAGCTTGTTCAAAAATCTTTATTTCCCATTTCAAAAAATCTCTTGATCCTTAAATAATTCATAAATCTACTCAAATATTACTGAGCAACCTGTGCTACTGGAGAAAAATGTACAATCTAACGACTGGAGACCAACAAAATATTTACACACAGAACTTTCCTAGAACAAGAAATAATCATTATCAATCTTGATTTTAATAAGTACCAAGATGCTTTGCTCTACCAGAGAGCTAGGCTATAACTATGGGAAGGTTAGAAGAATTCATGACCGGTACTCCCTATATCATTAGACTACTTAGTATGTACTGAAAGTTAAGTTCACACTTAGGTTTGTACAAAAGGTAAAGAGTCTATAAGACTAGATTGTCTATATTCAGCTCAGTACCATTTCTGATCGTTTTATTCCTGGGAAAGTAATAAAACAAATTCAATTTTTTCCTCAAAATACATTTTTAAATCTGAGCTTAACTATTGCTTCTTTCATCATCACAAATATGCTTACACCTAAAAAAGGCAGAGGAAATACTTTCACCTGGAATGTGTCAAGATATGTTTCATTTCACTGGTAAAATCTTGCATAGATGAGCTTTTGTTGCCTCCAATGTGATGATTATATACATACAACTTAAAGTACTGAAGACTGCTTGTCTTCCGGATCAATCAACAACTGCCACTTTGGTCCACTGACAAACTTATAATTATGTACATGTATCTACAAAGAAATGAGTATCATTGAAATAAAATCATACCGAAACAAGTATCACTATGACAATACCATATTTTGTACTTGTGTAAAGGACACAGTTTGCTGATGTTGGTTCTTGGACATATTTCAAAAGTGTGATTGTACCATGACCTACCAGGAAACATCTGGACACTACCATTATTATGTATACTGCAATCCTCACACATTTACCTTAGTTACCATATTGCTTCTGGGGATCACACTTTGGTGTCAGCAAAGCTGAGTGGCGCAGGCAGGGGGGAGGCACTTGGTGTGTAGGGTGGGGGGAGTCTGTAGGGAGGGGGAGGTTTCCTGGGAACAGACGCCGTGTATCTGGGGGGTGGGGGGAGGGCTGCAGCCTGGGGCTCCATCCCGCTCAGTAGTTGCTGAGTGTCTGGGATTCTGTACGGAGGGGGGGCAGGTCTCCGTGTTGGCAGGTGGGTGGCTGGTGGCTTCTCATCGGGAAGAACGATTGGCTTGCTGGGTTTGGTGTCCTTCATTTCTACCTCGTCCTCCAGCACGATAGGTTTGCGATTTTTGGTGAGCGTTAGCTTGTCGTATTTGGGGAGCTTCTTGCCGGACTTCTTACTTCTGTAGAGACAGCAGGCGATGACCCCCAGGAGCAGCAGTATAGCTGCGATGCATGCAGCAGGGACAACAGTACTAAGCAGATGGTTGGAATGGCTGAGTGGGGCTGGGGCTAGGGTAGCTGCAGTGGTGGGAAGGGGTGAGACCACTGCGAGATCACACACACCCTGGTACCTCACTCTGGCCTCAGTCACAGGATACTCGGGTGACAAGGAAGTCACAAAGTCAGGGTTTACTGTTCTGTCAGGATTTATCAGTTCCTCTGCAAGTCTCTGTATGGTGGAATTCTGGCAGGTAGTTGAGGACAAGGAGATGTTGCTCCAGGAAAACACAACCGATCCCTCCTCTACTGAGTCAATGAGGATAAAGTTGGTGGTCCTGTCACGGAAGTGGGTGGAGATCTTCTCTGACAGACTGATCCAGCTGAGGATGTCAGGCTGGAAAGTGTTGTAGTCGATGTCGATGACAGCTGTGAAGATGTGGGAGGGGGTGGGGGGCTGGGTGACGGTCAGTTGGAAGGAGTCCCGCGTGGCCAGACCTTGGGAGTCGTACGCAACTAAGATGAAGTGGTAGATCTGGTTGGCTGAGTCCTGAAGATGCAAATATCCAAAGATCATAAGTCAGATTATTGCCACTGAGTTTGTAAAAGATTCAACTGAAGATATTTTACAGAGATTGAATATGTTGTTAGTTATAAAAGTACATAAAACCTCAACTTACTATACTGCACTATTGTAGCTCAACAAATTGCTGTCTAGTTTATTTTAGACTGTTGATTTACAATGTATGTAAAGGAAACACACACAAACAGCTAAAACTTACAAAATGTAAGGTTTGCAGTTTGAATACAGAAAAGAAAACTGAAAGTATACCTGTGGCAGAGATTGAAGGTAGTTCTCTCAAAATTGAGCCCTTTTGAAGAAAGGACAACTGTTACCCACAACAACAGCAGGATGTGTTTACACGAGGCAGAACCGGAACAACCAGTCATGCATTAGCATAACTTTACCCAGGGATGTTCCATTCTTGTTTTAGGGGAGTAATTCAGACAGCAAACACATGTACAGGGGTCAAGAGAGAAAAGATTTCAGCACAGACATGTGTGAAGATAGTTGCTCTTACCAATGGAGGAATCCCATACAAGGCTTGCCATTCATCGTTCAGTAGCAGCCAGGTTGTACCGTCCAAGGCGACCAGCTCCAGGGTCAGCCCTCGGGTGTTCATGGCGTCCTCCATGTCGTAGAAGGTGTCGTAAGGCACGCGGCTGTAGTACACCTGTCCTGCAGCCACCTGCAGGTGGTCCAGGTGGTTCACCAGTAATGGCGGCTGGTTGGGTGGAACTGAGGGTGAGGGCAGGAAACAAGTTACATCTCTGCTATAGTAGACAGAAGGATGTTATGTACTAGATATGATAAAAATAGCCTTCACTAGCTATCATATCACCCACAACTCATCATTCTGTCCCCTGTCGGGAGGTAAAGGTGGAAGCAGATTCACACTAAACAAAGTAACACAGAGTAACACAACCACAAGTTAAAGCTTCCTATTCCAACTACTGCTACACAGGTGGAGAAGACCATAGTTTCCATCAGTAGCTGGCGAATGGCAGGTGGAAGCAGACAAAGAAACATGATACATGCCACCAACATCTAAAGGTACACATCACATACATGTACATCTTAAAACTGTGAGAGAACTCTTACTAAAGGTGGGTTATGGAGGTGTCAACATAAAGCACATCAATGTGTCACAGTGTTCTCGCCAGAATTTTTTCACAGCATATATAGGGGTCAGGTACAGAAGGCCAACTTTAAGCGGCGCAAGCTACGAAGAAATTACCACAGAGTAGGGAGTCCGGCTTGTTCCCCCGGAAAATTTTTGAATTCATAACCTAATGAGACACTATTTCCTGCATTTTGAGGGATAAATTTTGTGAAGTAAAGTTTTTCCTCTGTTACAGCCTCATTCTAAAGCCAAATATGAACTTTTTATAAGATTTATGAAGGGTCACAAGGTTCTTTCCAGAAAGAAACACCCCTATGCTGGTTGAAACACAACATAGGGGTCTAGACCACAGCATAGGGGGTCCAAATCACAGCATAGGGGGCCCCTATGCTGAAAAGGCCTGGCGAGAACACTGTGTCAACATATAACACCACATAACATGAATAAAAAGTTGATGTTATATTCCTTCCTTCATGCTAAGAGTAAGAGTGTAATTATAACATAGACTTATAGAAGTCCTATATGAAGTGTGGTAGAAGTGCAATGTTAGCACACATGTTCTGGTCCAGGCAGGTGAAGTCTTGATGTGTACTTATACTGAAGGTGAGAATTCTTGTATTGGTGTAATAAAACAAGAACAACCAGATAAATTGAACTTCTCATTCATCTACTGTTCTCTCAGCTATTTACAGATACAAAGGCTCTCTGTCAACTCCCTCCTATGATTTGTGAGGAGAGAGGTAGGGGGACAGGTTTGGGAAAGAACAGCATCTGATGATGAGATCATATATCAGGTATTTCATCTTGTGGAATGAAATCATGTAAAGGTCTCTGCTTTTGTGAAGTATGTCATAAATGTGTGAAGGTGCATCTGACTGTTTGCATAGACGTGCTGAACAAAATACAAGTCCATTCACGGTTGTGACTACGCATATGCAGTGTCAAAGGTGAAGGTTCTTGTCTCGACATTGTCTACCGCCGGGTTTTGTTTACGTCTCAGGGGCCTTTACCTTTGACACTGCACATGCATAGTCGCAACCGTGAATGGGCTTATACAAACAACATAACCTACATGCAAAAGGAAACCAAACCAAGTGCAGACCTCACCTGTAGGCGTGCTGCTGCTAGACACTACTGCAGTGGAACTCACCACTGCTGGACTGGGGGTGGGCAGGGTGCTGAGTGTGCTGTTAGACACTAGTGCAGCGGTAGAACTGACCACTGGCAGGCTGGGGGTGGGCAGGGTGCTTAAGGTGCTGGAAGTGGGAACTGTGAAAACAACAGAACTGAGGGAACTAGCACTAGACGCAGACACCAATGGAGAGCTGGGAGTGAGCTGGTCACCAGGGAAAGAGGTAGGAGAGGGTGATGGGGATGGGGAAGAGGGTAGGGATGAGGTGAGCAATGAGGATGCTAGAGACCCCGGTACTGCGGTTGATGGTGCAAAACCACTCAACATAGGGCTGGCAGATGTGTACACACTAGCTGTGGCAACTTCACTGGTGACGGCTGGACTTGTTACAACCACACTGGGTGTGGCAAGTTCTGGAGCCACGGAGGATGCACTACTTGCACTAAGTCTACTCAAGGTTGCAATACTTGCAGCAAATGCACTACTTGTGGCAAGGTCTCTACTTAAAGATGGTGCACTTATCGTATCAAGTCCGCTCAAGGTTGCACTAACTGTGGCAGGCACAGTACCTGTGACAGACATGCTTGTTGCGAGCACACTGGGTGTGGCAAGTTCTGGAGTCACTGCAGATGCACTACTTGTGCTAAATCTACTCAATGTGGCAAGTTCACTAACTGTGGCAGACACAGTCCCTGGGACAGACATGCTTGTTGCGAGCACACGGGATGTGGCTAATTCTAGAGTCACTGCAGATTCACTACTTGTGCTAAGTCTACTCAACGTGGCAAGTTCACTAATTGTCTCAAACACAGAAGAAGTGGCAAGTCTACTGGCTGAGACAAATGCTGTGGAGCCTGCAAACCCACCGCTTGAGCTTAGTGCACTAGTTGGAGTGACCACACTGGACGTGTCAGACTTACGAGAGGTGGCAACTGCAGAGACTGAAGTTGGCAGTAGCACCGGTGTGCTGGATTGCACTTCTATGTCAGTGGCAAGTGCACTTGTGCTACCTGGTGTAGGGCTCGGTGTAAGACTGAGTTGTGAGGATGTGGTGAAAACTGCTGTGATGCTGGGTGTGGTTGAGAGCTCCATGGAGGAACCTATGCCTGTGCTTGGTAGGGTAGACGACAATAGCTGGACTGTAGTTGTTGGTTCTTCCCTCACACTGGTGGCTGTTGGTTGTATTGCGGCTGTAAAACTTGTTGTTTCGAACACTACTGTTGGTAATGAGAGTGAAGATATCCCAGAGATGGTTACAGTTGGTGAGAAGGAAAGAACTGGACTTGAAGGCTCCAAACTTAAGTCAGGACCGGTGAATGTTGGCAGAACACCAAGAGTAGAGGCTGTGGAGGGAGCCAGAGGTGGTGACATACTTGTGACGACCGGAGTAGAGGAGGCTGGCATCACCGTTGCCACAGGGGAAGGTGAGATTCCAGTGGAAGGGGTGACAGGTAGAAAGGAGAAACTTTCCGTTGCCTCCAACGTTGGGCTGGCGACCAAGCTTGGGGTGACTGTGGGACTTAGTGGCTGAGTGGACAGGGAGGGTAGAGATGGGAGGGGGGCTGTGGAAAAGGCACTTAGGCTGGAGAGTGAGACTGGGGTTGCAGTAGGGATGGAGGATGGTGGGAAGAGGGTGGTGGTTGGGGTTGGCATGGGCGTGGCAAACCCTGCAGCCTGTCTTCTCCGTCTCTGCTCCCGGGAGGCCGATGACGTCACCTGCCAGCCGACGACGCCATGCCCCAGGACTCTGGTCAAGACCCCCTCCATCGCGTTGTGCTCCATCACCTTGGAGAAGTCCTCCACGCCACGGAACAGCCCGCAGCTGAGCCGCCATGACAGTTCTGTGGACGTGTGCAGGGACAGGACTGTGCTGATGTTGGCATTCCCTGGTCCAGCCACCAACACAGACTCCTCTAACAGTTTACCAACGTTCGAACTACGTCGCTGGGTGAGCTTCAAGCTCTGTGGGTCTCTCCTCACAAAGTCTGCAAACTTGACAACCAAGTCTACTCTCTGTCTGGGTGGGAGATCCTCAACGTTCACTGAAAGTCTAACCACAGCCCTGGTCTCTCCATTATAACATACAGTATTACTTTTCTGCGAGTCTTCCACAGACATTTTTGTATTAGTTGTCTTTTCTCTAACTTGTAGAAAATCCCCCTGAATTGGATCAAACTGAAGACTCTCAGGTTGTGCTGTAGATTCTGTAAGAACAACTTCCAGCTGGAATATGTCAGACGTTGATTGTGTTGAATCTGTTGCCATAGCAACCACGCTGATGTAATACAGTCCCTCATCCGTTACCATGGGGACTCCAAAGATTGTTCTTGTTGATTGGTCGAATTCCAGCCAATGAGGAAGCTTCTTAGAGTCTACCTCAGTAACCTGTAAGGTACAAATGACAAAGTTTCATTAGGACAATTGTTATATATATTTCTGACATGATACTAGCTATGTAACCAATTACTAGTATCTACCCTTTACAGACAATCAACAACCTTCAAACAATCCCATAATTCGGTACACAAAAAAAGAGTCCTGTGTGATCAAAGACAAAAGTGAAAAACAGACAGACAGTACAAAATGTGTATAGCAGTTTGGAGACAAAGATTGTTACCTTGAAGCTATCCACAGTTGTCCCGAACACATCCCCAGGTACCTGGTACATGAAGGCCCTCCCCGCCGTGGCTCTCATGTCAGGGATGCCCCATCCCACCGGCTGCCCCGACTCCGCCCACCCTGCCCCACCTGCAGACCCCTCCCCCACCCCTGCAGCAAACACTGGCAGTGCACAAGTGAGCACCAACAATCCTACAGCCAGTAACAACGCACAGGGGCCGACTGTCACATTCCGCAGCACCAGGTGTGCGTGGCACCTGTGCAGGTGTGGCTGCGGACGGCTGCAAGTTCTCATCCCATTTCTCACGTCTGTTTCACAGGGGTTGTTCCTCCTGGTTGCCATGATGATGAAGGCAAGCAGATGCTTATGTTGTCTCAAGGTTGAAGAAACGTCCTGGTTTCAGTTTCCACTTCATTACCATAAGGACCAATCCTGTGAAATGGTACAAAATATAAAAATTGAATTTATACTGAAAACATTTTGACATAAAACACAGCAAAAGTTTGCAATTTCTGGATACATTTTGGCATCTAGGACACTATCTGTTATGCTAACGTATACAAACTTCATACCTAACCACCCGTGGACTTATAAAATCTGGTGTATGTGGACAGGTGGTCACTATAAACAGGATTCTTAATGCTTGTGTCGTTCAGAGAAAGTATCTAAGGCATCACCAAAAAGTGGTCAATCTGACCAGGTGGTCCTCATGTAGAGATGGCCACTTGTACAGGTTTCATGGTCATGCATTTTATGGAGGGATATCATCCAGAAAGTGGATCTACCACCAGTTCTTTGCCTGCCCAGTAAGTATAACACTGTTCAATGCATTACATACTGATTAGTCATAGTTACTATTTTGGGGTCATCTGTCAAGAGGTGGCATGGTGGGGTGTGGTCACTCCGATTGTTTGGGTTTCATGGGTCAAAGTCTGAACTATGTCTGATATTCTATTTTTATTGCTTCATGTTGTTTTAGAAAACAAGCAAAACATAAGGATGTTTTGAAAACACCTGAAAGAGACCAAGCTAAAGAAACATTTTACCTAAAGGCTGTGTTGTTACCTGCACATTGCACAGTACTGGTCTGTAGCTGAATTTTAGGGTAACCTTACCCACAACTATGTTTGCAGGTTGCACACTCAGGTAGCTCAACTTCAGGGGAGGTTGTCATACCTTAATTACATGTTTGCACTTGTGTACTAGTAATAAAGAATCAATTGCTTGTTCCCTACTCTACTCTAAGCGTATACTACAGTCATGTACCCAAAATCCCATCAACAACTGGCCACTTAACACCCGAATCCCAACCGTTTACTAGTAAACACCCTTCTTGAGTTGCCCCTAAAAGTATGTACACAGTAAACCATACGACATGAGCCATCTTATCTGTGCCAATCTGTACAGTTGGCGCTCAAACGGACACGTAGTCCCGTCTTCGTTATCTGTCTCTGCGATCGTGTTGGTGGGAACTGTTCATAAAGTAGACACCTTATACACTTAATCCTGCTCAGGAATCCTTAAGAGCGATGAGACGGGACAATGGGCCTGTAGTTTTGTTACAGCACAAGGAAAGCCTGTCTTTGGTTGTACATGATCCCCAAACTGTGTGAGAGTTATACGGCCTTTCAAGTATGGTATAGGTTACCAAAAATCCTGCCAACATAGAGGCATCACCATGGAAAATTTTGTAAGGATTGTACCTCTTTTAACAACTATTTTCAAGTCATTTATACAAGTCCTTGTTGAATAGTACTGATAATGACTATGACTATGAGGTACTCATGATACTGTTCTATACTTGTCCCTTCCTGAAGAAAAAGGAGAAGGATAAAAACTGATAATTTCAGCTGGACTTTCTGTTAGTCCAGTTGAAAAGCTGAGCTGTTCGACAGGGAGGCATCATTGTTAGAAAAACACTAGACCTACTGTTAAAACAGTAGTCAACTATTGTCATGCACTGATTACTAAGTATTAGTAACAGTAAAATAATGTATACCTTTTATCTTAATCTTACCTTAATATAAAATCCTTCTCAGGATACAAACAGAGGCAATTAGAGTATAACTTTTGGAAGCTTTGAAATAATGTTAATCACTTAATGGCCATTACACTATTCTACAGTACAGTGTAGAACTCACCATGAGAAAGCTGCAATGCTTGCTGGCACATGAAGAGTGTGGGAACTAACGCTTGCAGTGGGTCCGCAAAGCTAACATCGTCATGGGGCTAAATCCTAACTGGGAACAGTCTACTCTGAGGAAAAAAGGGAGAATACTTCTTAGTGTTATCAAAAGATTCCCTCTTCTTGTATTCATAAAAGTGAAACAAAAACAGGAAAATGGATTCAAACTGTTATGTTCATGCTGCGGGCACAAGTGGTAATCAAACAACCTTAAATTAAAGAGTCGATATCTCCCAGCCAGGCTGAGAGATCACCCTATATTCTGAATCACACTTGGTACCTCCCTGATAGCCATGTAATGCTACCGGACACACTATATGGGTCAAGTGGGGGTGCAGGTATGTTAGTGTGGACCCAGCCCACCACAACACTGGCTACAAGACTGCAGGACACAGTTACTAATCACCACCTGCCACTAGTAGGCAAGACGAGGTTTTAAAAATAGGCAAAAAGGAGAAAATATGAAAACACTCTGAAAAATCGCATCAAGGCTAATGTTATATCAGGTTCAAATACATAATGAACATTAATATTGTTATAATGTGAATGCTATTTGAACTTAGGTTGATCACTTAACTATAAGGTCCTATAACTTTGAAGTTCGGACTTACATTGGAACTACCTAAGTTAACTGTTCAGGTCAATGTCATTTTTTCGGATAACATATCTCTCAACAAATGAGTTGTTGATTTCAATTCTACATGAAACCTTTGTGGCCTGTTTAACAATAACAGTTGTCACATCATTGCACTAAATCAGAGACCCAAGCTGGTTGTCGATATTCTACTCTACTCTACTATAAAGTATAAGCATAAACAAGGAACGTTTACTGGGCCTTTTGAATAGTTGATCACTTCAAGATTCCAGAAAATTAATAGTAACGTTAACGTTAAACTTGCTTGTATCAGCGCTTTGTAGCGTTATCACCTTAGTTCAAGTTATTTATTTGCTCGTCGTTAGCTGTGCTTTTCTGGTACGTCTTCATCCATGTAGACCAGTGGCACCTCAAATTTGTGCGCAACACACAGAAAACAATGGCATGTTATGCATGAAAGGAAATAAATTATGGCGAACAACAACAACACCTGGACACACCTGGCTAGACATTCAACAACTGTTAGGCCGCGTTCTGATCACATTTCAAGGTCTCCGAGTGGTTCATTTTGTTCAGGGATCACATGTCAATGTAAGGGACATCTTTGTACGTCCTAAAATAGTTGGTTTACTCACCTTTAAGACCGCAACAACGCCTTACTAAAATACAGCGTCCCTATCCCCCTTGGCACCGTTACATTTTCACCTGGATACCCGACGGTCACCTGTTTTACCCACAATGCCATGACCTACTAATCACGGTTTAAAAGAGACCCCTGGCGTTTAGCAGTAAAAATGCAGGTTATTATTGCAGTCACTGCTGCATTTATTCACTAAATCGACAGGGGGCACGTTTGATCCATGAGGGAAGTATGCATGCAACATGGAGCTTTTGGTTGTGGATGACGTTTGTTGTGGGTTGGAAAACGTTGCAGTTCCTGCTCTTAGCAACGTCGAAGGCACAAGACTGTCTGATATTAAGGTACCATGTATTGTACTGACGTGGTTTCACATAGATGTACTCTACTCTACTGTAGACATAGGTGTTCAGTTGGGGAGCCACCTCCGGAGGGGGGGAGGGGTGGAACATCTTATACAGTACTTTGGCACTTGTGAACCCTTTGAAAAGAAAAATAACAAAATAGAAAAACGATTTCTTAATGGCATGTCAATACTTTTACTGCACAAATTTTGATAGTATAATGAGGTAACAATGAGCTCCACATGTTTTCAACATTTCTGAAACTTTTATGTTACTAGTAATAGTACTAGTATGTAACGTTACCTGACATCAAAATCATTAGATACTAGTTACATGTAGTAATTGAATAGTTTGTATTCCAACAGACGAATAGAATTTGTTGATCTTATCCATCAACAGAAGTCTACATTGTAGTTTCTATTCACTGTGTCAATGTTGAAAATAAACATAGACTTGATGTGCAAAACTGTTTCATGTTGTCTTCATTACAATCCCAGTACACTCCCACCAACGTCACTGGCCCAGGTGCCCCTGCAGACCCCAGTGAGATGATGTACGAAGGCTGTGACTGTCATACTCCCAGCTGCTCCTCAGACTGCCCCTGCATCCTCCGATATGGACCAACATACGACAACTCAGGCTGCCTTCTAACAGAACAACTCGAGAAGTTCCTCCGCTCCAAACCCGTCCTGGAGTGCAACACCTCCTGTCAGTGTGGGGAACAGTGTTCCAACCGTGTGGCCCAGAAAGGTGTCTCCTTAAAACTGCAAGTCTTCCACTCCCCTCAAAAAGGCTGGGGGGTGCGGGCTGCTGAGAGAATACCATTGGGGAGGTTCGTGTGTGAGTACGCTGGGGAGGTACTCGGATTAGAGGAGGCAAGGAAGAGGACTCAGAACATGAAACAAGAAGACATGAACTACATACTCGCACTCAGGGAACACATTGCAGGTGGAAGGATAGTAGAGACACACGTAGATCCAACCTACATAGGAAATGTAGGTAGATATATAAACCATTCCTGTGCACCAAACTTACTGATGCTGCCAGTCAGGGTGGACTCAGAGGTCCCCAAACTTGCACTCTTTGCTGGGAGAGACATAGCAATAGGAGAGGAGCTGTCGTTCGACTATTCAGGGGAGTACGGGAATGTTGCAAAACAGGGACAGTTACAGAAGGAGACAGAAAAGAGCAAAGACTCATCAAAACTGAAGCCTTGCTTCTGTGGGTCTGAAATGTGTACAGGTTTTCTTCCTTTTGATCCAAGTCTGTATGAAGTGCATGAAATAAAGTAACAAATTCATGATGACTGTTTATTGTGGACTCACTACTTTGATACCATCTTCATAAAAAGTAGAGATGGTATGAAAACCCATACCAAAGTAAACATCTACATTCGAATGCTCATAAGCACGGTATCAGTTAACATGGTCATAGCGGCCCATAAGCATAGTTTCAAGCATGTTGACTATTGTTACAATGTCCTCAATACTGTGTGAGGTACAAGTAACACATCTATCTAATTCTGATTGTTTTTGCTATCAGCAGCTACATTACATGTATTACTTAATATAGAATTGTGTTAAACAAAGACGCACCAAATCTTCAATCATGGCATGCTTTCAGTTTCATGGCATACTTCTTTACATGTAATTTTTAAGCTGCGGTGAAATTTGTAACTTTCCTATCAAAACATTATTTTCTGAGTTCTTGTATTTAGAAAATTTACATTCTATACCATTATGGCATCTGTCCTATCTCAGATAAGAAATATTGCACTTTATGGAATGGCTGATTTTAAAAAAGCTGACAAATTCTACACCCTTCCCATCTGAAGTACAAGTATACTTACTTTTCACTTCTTCGCAAGCACAGAACACTTTTAAATTGCACAAAACAAACACCTGTATTGGGCTGCATGTTACATAACTTAGAATTATGATTCATGATTCGTGTAACTTGTTTATACTATACTATCTTCAGTATTCTATCAGGCAAATTGTCACCTAAACATAATCTGACATGGAAGACATTCTGACATTTAGAATCTAAGTACATTGTGTACCTGGTATATCTAATTCCCATACTAGTATCTAATCTCCATCCAACTGCTTCATTTACTGCAATTATTACATAGCAGACTCCCCTCCCCCCAACCTGGGGCTTCACAGTTTGACCTCCCCCACCCCCTGGGGAAGTTTGTCAGCGAAACATCTGAATCCCAGGTTGGAGGCGGAGCTGTCGGGGGTGTTCTGACTACGGGCAGCGTTCCTGTACCTGTAGCAATAATCCTGGGGAGAGGGGGGAGGCAAGAATTGTCAATGGAGAGGAATCTTTTATATTCAAAGACAGTCCAACATTTAAGAGAATTGCAATCAGCAAGTAGCTAAGAACTGAATGAACACCACCATCTCTGCAAATCAGTTTCATGACATTTAAGATATGATGACAAGAATCTTTACCTCATGACACATGTAGGACCCTCCCTTCTTCACCTTGTCATTGGTTGCACTGCTGGCTGGTCCTTTCTGGAAAATGGGTAAAAGAAAGCGATCAGTTTCTCATTCATTTGTATATTATTATGTTTGAATACATATTTGAGATAGATTGATCTGGGAACTGACTAGTGGATAAAAATATTGCAGTGTCATTCTGAACCCTCCTTTTACATTTCTTCATCATACCGTGTGTGTACAGAGTTATCTTGTAGCTCCTGTGTGTGATGGATGCACAGTTACCCTCGGTACTTACAGGGTTAACTTGTAGCTCCTGAGTGTGGCGGACACTCAGCCAGTCTGATACCCACTCCCACACGTTGCCTGCCGTGTTGTACAGCCCAAACTTGTTGGGTTTGTAGGACGTCACCTGCAATTCACCAAGCAAAACCTGTCACAGACTTACAGACCCTACAGTGTCAGGAAAATTCAAACAGCATAAATTAGAGACTCGGAATATTCTTAAGACTGATGAGTCAAGCGAGAAGAAAGTGTGAGACTTACCGGAGCTGTAGAAACATATCCATCTTCTTCTGTGTTCACCTCAGGAAACTTGCCCTACAGAAACATTGATAACCATATCTGAAACTTAGTAACATTGAGGCAGGTTATAAGAGATTACAGTCAGATACAGACACAGATATATGTATAGCTGAATGGTGTCGAATTGCCAATTTGCAGTTCTACTGTAAATCCAGAAGATGGAGATTTTGTCTATCCTGACAAGAATTTCCTCACCTGCCATATGTTCATCCTGTGTTCTCCCTTTGGCATGGGGTTGTTTCCCCATGGATACAATCTGCCAGGAGATGGAAAAAGGAAAACCATCACTGTACAATTAACACTGAAGCTAAGCATATTCAATATGATGTATGACATTACAAGATGCAGTACTGTCAACAAATGCTAGATGGCAGTACATGACTACTGTCCAGATTATACCTGTTCTCCAGGCCTCCCCGGCTGGCGTACTCCCACTCCGCCTCAGTGGGAAGCCTCTTCCCTGCCCAGGTACAGTAGGCGACGGCATCGTTCCAGGACACATGCACTACAGGGTGGTCCATTCTGTAGAGCATAGGAAACAATGCTTGTTAGAGTCATAGAGTTAATACTATAATCTCATACCAAGTAGTATTATCATCACATGTGCAAGAGAATGATGACACCAAATCCCCACCTATGGCAAATCACTCTCAGAAATGACAGTCCCTAAAGTTCCTGTGGCACAAGTTTTCAACAGAATTTAGCCTGCATCATTGGTATGACCACATTCTCTTAAATGACTACCTGCTATTTCAATTCCTGCTTCTGCATCAAATTCAAAATTGACCAATAGCCTCTTACCACATAGTCATAGAACAGCAAATATTCTATTCATCACAAAAATATGTACAGTACATTGTATTTCATTAAATAATATGAGCAGTATTGCCAGCAAACTTAAGACAATGTATAGAGAGACAGAGAGAGAGACACACACACACAAACAGACACACACAGAGAGAGACAGATGGAGAGAGAGATAGAGAGCTTGTCCATGTTCACCTGTTGATGATGTCAGAGTCCAGGCCCTCGGGGTGTCTCCAGTCTGCACCTTTCACAGGCAGCCACCAGGGGGCGCCGGCAACCTCAAGAAAGGGACATCAGACTCAGACATGACTCACAACATTCACATAATGGGTGGTAACAAAACCATCCTCTGTAGTGACCGCTGGCTCAATGCTTTTTGCTTGCAGCAGCTTGCTAACCACCGTGGTAAGCAAGCGAAAAGCATTGAGCCAGCGGTCCCTTCAGAGGATGGTACTCAGGTTAAACAAAATCAGTCTACCATAATGAAAAGAGAAAGATTTTGTACACAATGAAGTTCCACAACTTACTGCTTGAGTTATTTCTGACTTCACTTTTTCACTGATGAGATTCTCCAAAACAAAGGAGTCCCCAAACTTCTCCGCCTAAAAGAGACAGGTATATTTGTAATTCACGACCTTTTATTTTTACATTTCATCAAATGACAATGTCCATCCATGCAACATGCCTGTACGAATCCTAGACAACTCGCCCCAAGTCCAACTCGCCCCAACTATTTACTACCAACTCGCCCCAAATTAGGGCTTATCAAACCTGGTTTTATACCGGTTTTACATCCATAAATCCTACTTCTAAATATTACTTTACATGTCAATAAACCTTGTGACTCTAATTTAACATTTGTTTTCTTAGCTGGGCACGTATTTAGCAACGAACTCGGGATTCACTGGCGGGCCCGGTCAGCGCGTCGGCCCGCCGTGTCACAGTGTACGGCCGCTAGCTCTAGTCTCAAGCATGGCGATCCGAAATACTGTTGCTTACCTTATGTGCTAGGAAACTTTAAGTATTATATAAAGCTTCTTGGAGCATGTACTTGAAGAATAATTTGAGTCAGCAGTCATCAGCCATGCTTGAGATTACAGCGAGCGATCGCGAGCGGGCGCAGGTCCCGGTGAACCCGGCGGGCCGACATGTAACATGGCCCGCCGGCGCCCTCGGCATCAATCGGCGTTAAAACAGAGAAGAGAATGTTAAGATATTGAGTAACGAAGCTTTGTCAGCATGTTAAGTAATATTTAGAAGCCAGAGATATGCATATAAAACCAAGTTTCATAAGCCCTAAACTGGGGCGAGTTGGTCGTAAATAATTGGGGCGAGTTGGACTTGGGGCGAGTTGACCTGTTACCGCCTGTACTGTGGGCCTAACCTCCTTGGTTTGATACAAGGTACCATCGACGTTGAACAGATCGTCCGACAGGATGAAAAGAAGAATATGATGACCAGGACAATCATTGTTAATTTTTTCCCAATAAGAAAAAAAAAAACATTCTGTGACACATTAAGTTACTGGTCTATTGACCTCTAGGTCGTTTGTGCAAGTGTCCGCTTGGTCAGCTGTGAGCTTCCCAAAAGTTGACTGACCTCTAGGTCATTACCCCGAAACGATGCTTGCCTACCAGCCGTTGTAGTTGAAGTATTTATCGATTTTAGAATACTTTTTTTGGATTTGAAACGGGACATTGTATAATGGCCTTAAATAGAAGAAATTGATTCTAGTAGAAAGTGAAGGACAAGTCTTCCAACTGTGTCGCACCTCGGTAACATATCCGGCTTCCCTAACAAAGATATCAAACTCGGCGTTCGACACCTCGTACACATCGGCGTGGAAGGAGTCGACCCGCACTCTTCTGGCCGGGCCCTCCCCGTCTTGGGGAAACTTCACGGCATCCGTGCCCATCGTGAACTCTCCACCGCGAACAAACACCATCTGATTCGTCCTTGTAGTTGTGGAACTCTTCGCAGTCCTTGCAGCATCCTTGTCAAACTTCGGAGTTTCGGCGCCCCCCTCCCCCTCAACCGGTTTGCTGTATGTGGCCTTGTCCCTGCTAGTTGCTGCACAGCCACAGCTTTCGTCCTTGTCGGATTTACATGATGCTTCCTCTGCCTCCTGACCTTGTAACAGAACAGGGATGAATACAAGCAGGAGAACAACAACGTATAAGTAGAGTATGTGGCACTGCCACTGGCAGGAAAAGTTTTTCTTTGCGATGGAGGCAGCCATCTTGAATCGTCTGATGCCCTGAAAGGGGGTGTGTCAACCTCGACCCCTGTAAACTTGTTGCTCAAATAAAACGAAAAATAAAAAAGTAATAAATAATTGTGAAAAATAATGTTCAATGCACATTTGCCTCAATGTGCCCCACATTGATTTAGATGAAGAAAAAAACTCCGATGAGGCGGATTTGAACCACCGACCTAAGGATGCCAGCAACAACCACTACAGTCCTCCGCTCTACCAACTGAGCTATCATCGGATTGACGGTGACGAAGCTGAAACATAGGGTTTTGAACACTGTTTTAGAAAATATCATCTCTCGATGTGAAATATATTATTTACGTCCTAATTTTTAATGAATTACATAAAATAATGACAGAATATGATTAAAATATCAAGATATAATGACATACTTACAGTCTTGAACAAAATTTACGGTGAACTACATTTCTACTCAACCAGTAGCTATGATTGGTTAGATGTTTTACAATAAACCAATCAGCGTTGAACATAGGGCCAAAGTGGTATATCATTCCGCCCAAACTGCAGAATACGTGATGAGGCTCGCGCAATGTTAAATTTTCCGGATGTCAGTTGTTCGGTTCACTTCCTCATAACTCATGCAGTGGTGGAGTGAGGAAAACTGTGTTTGCACGGCTGGTCCTGAGTTCTTTTTCGCCCAAGTTTCCGCAGTATCTGCAATTTTCTGGGCGACCGAGTAATCTAGTGAAGAATTGAAGTGCCTACGGCGACTGTCGGGAACTTTAGCCGGTCATGAAAGGCGCAGTTAGCTGGGTCGAGACGACAGTCGTCTGAAAAGTTGGCCCGCCCCTAGCTGAGATGGCAGATCTCACCGTTCATTCATCCAAAACTCTCCTGCTCTGAGACTGGTGGCAGACTTCACTCCAGCGAGCCGACGATGGGCGAGCCGTCGAGCTTCCTCCACATCGGCGACATCGTGTCCCTGTTCGCCGAGGGCTCTGTCAGCGGCTTCATATCAACTCTTGGGTAGGCAGACAAGCTAGATTTCTCAATGTAGACCTGTGGGCATGGCTGACTTTTTGCATGTTTTGTGTTTGTGTTCCGACCAGTGTCTGATGTGCCGTGTTACACCCACCAACAACTATGTTATTCTCCGATCCAACATGCACTTCCGTGATCGCCCTGTCGTTCTCTCGTATTAAGTTGCACGCAATAAATATATTGATACCTCTCGTATGTTATGGGTGAAATTTGCATGCAAAAATACGACGAAAACAGTGAGTATAGAATTTCTTTGCATTCAGGTCATAATTTTGTCAATCGGCGTTTCTTCTTCATCTGGCAAACGACACAAAGCTTGATCATGCTTCTTTACAATAAAAGAACTAAATCGTGTGGAGCTGATCTTGTGTTTTCTCCTTGTCCAGCCTGGTTGATGACCGGTGCGTGGTCCAGCCAGACGCCGGCGACCTCTCCAACCCGCCCAAGAAGTTCCGAGGTGTGTGTACATGTGCATGTGTGAGGTGTAAATACGGCCTAATGTGGGCTCTGCAAACTGGATTAACCATATGGACGTTTACCATCTGGGTAAAATCAGTGCAAAATGTATTACAAGCTCTCAACCCCTGTTGTAAATGACTGTTATTACTCCAAGCTGTAGTAATAAAATCTGACAACTAGGAAGTAGACTAAAAGTAAAACGTAGAACACTACATTGGGCCGTCTGTATAGCTAGGAAGTCTCCATCTATATATCAGGTAACCAGAGTCCACAGGTTTCAGGTCTTTTGTTGTGGAGTTCAAGGTTAACAGGTGACTTGTTGGTTCTACACATGATATGAGCAAAAGGTGTTAAACAGTGCATATTCATCAGGAATGCGAGTGTAAACAACTGTTGCTTTCACACCACATGTGCATGACTGTTTACAGGTCAAATAGGCCAGGGGGTGTGGCAGGTCACTGTAGTGAACTAGACTGGGGTCCAGTATTATCAATCAATGCTAATCAATCTGTTATTGGAACTGCCACACTTTGTAAGGTTTGTTAGTAGTAGTGCTATTCAAGTCTGCAAGTTGGTCACTGACTGTCCATTTATCTTCATTTCTCGCCCATTGATTCAGCCATCAGCAATGCCTACAGTACAGTATTACCTGACCATCATGTTCCTTATTTATAGAAATCTATGCATTCAAAATTTCTGTAATTGAAGTGCATTGCAACACGATGTAGGCATATGTCTGGCTCGCACATATGAAATACAAATACAAGTGATGCTTACCTGTTTCATGTTTTGTATGGCAAATTTATACTGAAGAAAACAAGATGCTTCCCCTCTAGATTTAAAGTGTTAGCTTTTCCTTTACTCCCACACTGCCAAAGTCATCCCTTGTTTGTATTGAGATTCATGTGTGTTGGCAGATTGGATTTCCCCATTATGTGCAACAGGTGGCCAATCTGGTCCCAGCTCGCCTGATGGTACTGTGAACGTTATTAGGGCTCCAAGTAATGCCCTCTGGTATGGTGATGCAAATAGATCTGGATTGAACCTTGATGGATCCTATTCAACGCAAAATTAATGGGCGCTTAAACCGTCTCTGTGGAGGTTATTACATGTCACCTTCTAGTAACATTCCCGATAATACCAGTCATCAAAATTTTCCACACGTATCATATGGGTGGATATGGCATCTCCATCCATCTGTATCATATAGCATTTGGCCTCTCGAAATCGAGTCGGATAACACAGCCTTTTGGATGCTTGTATGAAACATGCAGACAATATAGTGAGAGAGTTAAGGCTTAGACTGGAATTACGGTATGTGCATCAGTTATGTCACAGGTGTAGGATAGCCTGTATGTAATGGCAACACAGATTACCATTTAGTAGTCTGACGGTAAAAAGTAATATGTATTCTTGTTCTGCATCAGACTATCTTTGCATAGGGTACACGTGGGTTAAAATGCTTTTGGGTTGTAAATGACAAGGAGACGTAAAAAGTAATAAAAGGTAAGGTGATCATGATGTTCTACGAGGTCTTAAACACCACTTCTTCAGACCTAAAAACCTCCCTAAAAACCTCCTATATATCATATGTGACAGGTGAAAATCTCCTTCATCCCTCCCTGAAAAGGAAGAGGCTTTACAGTTGGCCCATAGCACCTATAGAGTTCTTTGAGCAAAGATGAAAGCTTTTCTTTTCTTTCCCCTTTGCTCAGTTGTCCGATGAATCAGTGTGCTTGGAAAGCAAAGCATAAAAGATCATAGGAAATGGTAATATTGCATGCAGATCTGAGATTATGGAGGACTGTCCTTTTTTTTAGTTAAAGTTATTATATTTTGACGTCTTTTTTTGCAGATACTTGCACCAAGTCACAGTTAAGCATATGTAGGTTATGAAACCAGATAGAGTTTTATCAATGTAATAAGCCAATTTTGCTCCTTGTAGTTGAATGTTAGATTGGCTCATTAATGTAAAGATGACTCATGCTTTTTCATGCAAACAGTGATGACTTCAAAGTTCATGGACTGATCGAGTCAGCCAAGCTTGCAGCTAATTGGCTTCATTATCCACTGCAGTGTTCCAAATGGTTGTACATGAATAACCCAATCTTTAAGTAGTAAGGAAACCAGTCAAGAAGGAACCTTCGTAAGGTCAAGGCAGACAACAGCCACTCAGGGCTATTTCTAGAAAAATTGAATAAGAGGGAGCACACACAGGCGAGGGAGCCAATTCTATGTATTTATGGAAGAATCAATTGCTGAGTGAAGGCTGTATGCTGGATATTAAGGTAAAATCTGAAGTTGACAAGGGGGCGCTGGGCTGAAACAAGAGGGCGCAGCGCCCCTCTTTCCCGATTTAGATGAACCTCTGATCCACTAATCCCTTCCATTCTCAACTGCATCTTGCCCAAAAGAAATGTAACTGACTCTGTGGCTGAAGTCAAGCCTGGGTTGCAGTGATAAGAAGGAAGTGGTAACTGTTTTACCAACTAATTACACATGTGACTTCCTGGTTTAGTCAACTGATATTGAAATACTCATACATTTTTTGTACTTGTACATGGCATTACTGATAATACATAGACCAAACCATGTGGTTAATTGTATTGTGATGTATTGCAGGCCACGAGGCTGGATTTGTAAGCTAATGCAATTTGGGTAGTGTGTAGGCTTCTTTTTTAAAACTATTCCAATCATATAGAAAAGTTTCTGTTCAAAACTGCCTCTCCCTGTAAAGATGATACCCATCCAGAAAAGTACAAATGTGTGGCTGCTACTGAGGTCCCAGTAGTGACATCCTATGGGGCTGTAACTTGTGTAAGCCTGATCCTACCAAAGGCAGCAGACAGGGATAAAAGTTAAAACAGCTTAACTATTTGTAGCCTTATGGAGCTTAACCCTGCCAGTGTCGGGCCTTATTCGTAGTCAGCTTTATAATCAGCTGAAACATCTCCTGGTCTATGCAAGTCAGATTAGCACAAGCCTTTAGATTGTGTAATCTTTGTACTAAAGGTCCTTAGTGATGAATGTTGCTGTAATATTGGCTTATACAGATCATACTGCAAAGATGTGTTGTCGTGCCTCCAGCACCATGCACAAGTTATCACTGTCACAAGTACATGTAAGTCATGAATGTAGTAGGCTGACGTATTTCCTGACATCCAAGGGTTTCTTCATACTCAGAATTCTGCTGGGGTGCAGATAAGATAGCTGTGAGTCTGACGGAGGCTCAAGTGCTTGTATCATGCTATGGAGGACAGAACAAATGCCCTATGATATACATGTAACCCTGCCACTCTAACAGTGAAATGGTTGGTATTCAAGATGTAGTCTAGCATATCAGCATTTAAGCCTATCTGGATAACCCCAGTAACCCCTGAGTCAAACATCAACATGGACATGGTAATCTCCTTATCTGACGTTGAGTTTAATCTGAGCAGCAAAATCCTGT
Source organism: Branchiostoma lanceolatum (assembly GCF_035083965.1). NCBI lineage: Eukaryota > Metazoa > Chordata > Leptocardii > Amphioxiformes > Branchiostomatidae > Branchiostoma > Branchiostoma lanceolatum. Next base: position 14,751,095 of record NC_089726.1, on the reverse strand, counting down.
TGACAGTCAGGTGCAGTATGAACAGATGTAGTCAACTTATGGTACAGTACTGGCAGGAATATGAATGGGTCAAAGTTGTTCGCACATGTGAACATTGTACTTGTAGAGCTGGTTTGGTATTATAGTGATGTTCTGCATGTTGTTTTGTTAACCTTTTGACTCAGTGTGCTGAGTCTTTGTTTTTGGTGTGTGTGTGTTTGTTTATATGTTATTGTGTGTTTGTAGTTATTTGAGTGACAGGAAGTAAGTGAGAACATAACAGTAAATGCCAGACTTGCCAGAGTGGCAGGAAGTACAGGTCAGAGGTGGTAGAATTTTTTTCCTGGTACCACAATGAAGAATGTGGAACATACATTATGAATAGACAGGTAGACAAACATTTAAGAGTTAGATATTCTTAATAACAAGGGAAGAAGGGAGATGCCTGCTGCTTTCTTTGCATTTATTAGTTCTACTTATATGTTAGGCACAAAATGCCATGCCTACAGTTTGCAAGAAGATTTTGAGCTGTTGTTTGTTGTCCTTGTTTGACCTCAGTATTTGAGTAGTATTCTTTTTTTTAAAGCAGACGGAAGTCCAGGTAAAGACCAAGTTTTTCATGGAAATGTTCCGATCGCCCAGACTCATTACCAAAGGCTGACAGACAAGAGGAGACAGAAGTGTTTTGGTTTGACTGTAAGTGTAAGGTCAGAAGAGGCTGTATGCCTTAAATGGCACTGTTTCAGGTACTCAGGAAGACATTCCAAGAATGACAGCTAACTCCTGGGAGCAGGGAAACATGCCGACATGTGAGATCATTAGAGACATTTTACTCCCCTCCTCTTATGAGGTATTACCTGTATACAGGACTGTCTCCAGGACCTGTCCCTCCGTTCTTTTCTGTCTGCAATGCATCAGCCAGGTTGATAATCATAGTAGCTACATAAAAATAGTGTAAAATCTCTAACTAGTAATATGATTCTGAAAAAGGGTGGTGTAAAAATAGCTACATTACTGTCGTCAATGATTTAACGAAAGCCACATGATATCCTGGTTATTTCTGATGTATCTCAATAAGTGATCCATAGCGGTCTCCGTTTGACATCAGTTGAGAGATGTTTCCTGTGATTTTGGACAGGCATCTCTGGTAACCAAATTTTCAGATAATGAAAAGCCCAAGCCCAACATCATTTGACAAAAACGCTTATGATAATGGACAAGTGTTGGGAATCTCTTTATTGTTACAATATGTATCTATTACGTGCCCAAAGTAACGTACAACAGAAATGTTAATCAGAAGATGGCTGTGAAATGACAAACCTTAGTTCATGTATAAGGAACACCTGCTTTGTAGGCTGTGAAGTAAAGTAGACCACAGCTACCATGATATAAAGATGGAATTGTTCAGAATTGTTTCCAGCAGGGAAATGATGCATTATTTATGGTGAAGCAGGTGCATTGCAATAACAGACTTCCTACACCAGTCCAGGTGGCTTTCTACAGCATCCTCACTAATTGCTAGTTTTCCTGCAGTGCCAATTTTGGCCAGCAGGAGGCCCAAAATCAACCTTAACCAACAGGTCCATAACACCTACATGTACCTTCATACCTTATCACAATCAATCCAGAGGTTCTTAGTCTTAGACATTGCACCAGACATGCACACGCGCGCGCACACACACACCCCACACACAGACAAATGGACTAAAACCTATACCTCCATTTTTCATTCAGGTAATAACTTCTCCAGAAGCCTTCATGCCATATATTAATCAGTATTTTCGCGGGTGACGATGATGATGCTGTACAAGGGCCATGCCTTCTCACTCAGTGTTGTATGAATCACATGATGATGATCAAATTCAAACTTGAATTATCTTACCACATTCATTATCATGGCCCCAATGTATTTTTTGGTCTATTTATGCCTTGTGACATACCGGGTCTTGATAAACATGGTCTGTGGTTAATAAGACGGCACCCATTATGTATATCCCTGCAGGTTGAAAAGTGCCCAGCTGTGGCCATATAATGATCCATGGATATACTAGAAAGCCATTCCAGTTCAGCCCATTGCACTAGGGCCTCAAACTGATGTATCCCCTTGACACTAGAACCAAAGCACTCAGGACTATCTGAAATCCTGGTTAATGCCATTTGAAGGCTTCTGGACATTGTGAAAACAGCTGTAGTAGATATGGTTCGACCTTTTTAGTTATAACCTCTCGGTAAAGTACAACTGGCAAAAGCATACCTTTCCCTACATCAGCAAAATCTTACATCTAAAACAGCATTGTGCTTACTGACCAGGCCTCCCAAATGAACGAATTAAACCTGCATGGTTCTTCCTTGCAAAAAAGGAAATGTTGATATCGGGTCCATGCATTGAGACTAATAGGACTGTTGCAATTTTGTAGTCAAAACGAGAAGTTCATTTGGAAGACTAGCTGCACATCCTTTAACTGATTAAAGTTATCAAACAGCTTTCTGGAACTCCTGATTTCCTAAGGATTTCCACCGAACCCCATATACGGTATATTGTTTAAAGTAACAATCTAATGTGAACTTAATACTCTATGGTGTTATAGGACATATTATTATTACTTACATATTACATCCTAACCAGAAAAGGTTTAGGGATAGATTTTAAAGATACTGCTCACTACTGTGATCTTTCCGCTTGAAAGAAGGACATATTACTTCCTGAAGCCCACTTTGACTGGTCACCACCACAAGGATGCAAGATATGTAGTGACGCAGTTCCTACATTTCCCCCAGGATGACATGGACTTCCATGAAATAGGAGTGTTGTTTGAAGCATTCGTAAACACAGTATGTACTACATGTATACATGTACATGGAAGACGATTTGAGTTCACAAAAGGGAAGTACAGCATACTTTACATACCAAGGAAAGTGTTTCACTGAATAAAGTTTGTGAATCTTCCCCCCCCCCCCCCCCCCCAACAACACTTCTGTAAGAAAAAAAGGCATGTTTTCAAGTGTACATGGAAATCTTGTTCCCCAAGAGTCTGGACCAGAATTTGTCCTTAGCTTCACTTACCACACCACAGTCCTACAAATGAGTAATTTGAATACAGTCCAACCTGTATTAGCGGGCACCTTTACAAAGCAGCCACCAGTTAATGATCAATTAATCAGCCTTTTCTCTGGTGGTCACCTTGTCCATAGTGGTCACATTTGGCCAGCCCCTTGATCATGAGAGACTGCTATAGACAGGTTTCACTATATATGTTTAAAAGAAACCTGTTGTCCTTTAGACGCAAGCAGATATGAAGAAGGTGAAAGTGCTAAAGCCTAAAGGGATGGGAAACTAGTGCCAGACAGACAAGAGGCGTGCTACAAATACAAATACTGTACATGTACGTATGTCATGAGAGCTCTTGACAGATTTTGTTGAAGAAAAGGGCTACTTGGCAGTCAAAAAGCCCTTGTGGTTACATACGTGTATATAGGGAAGTAAGTCATGGTCTCACCAGCATTAATAAACTTGATGGAAACAGCCCTTACATGCATGTACATGTACATGCCTTGATCGTCTTTGCCTATCCTTCTAGTCTCCAAGCAGGCCCAATGGATTGCAAAGACCGTATCCAACTGGAAGAAGGAGCATGTATAGCACCCTTTGCCAGTTTGATACGGTCTTTGCAACCTATAGATCTGCTTGGAGATTATATCCTTCCCCGTTCATATTGGTGTGCATTTTGCTGACCACTGACATTTATCTTGAGGCTCTGTCCTCACAGGGTTCAGGTAATGCCACGTGTGTCTGCCACAGTCAGTCCCATATAATCATCTGTGTAGTTGTTTTTCCACAGTCAAAGGTTATGTAGGAGGTTCCATCAGACAGCAATTCTGCCTGGATACAGCTAGAAGTACGTGCTGGCACCGACTCAACATCTAATGTGTTTCTAAATGGTGCCATTTACTCAGATGCCCTTGGTCAAAGTGATATTGATGTCTGAGAAAGGCATTGTCTGTAATGGGCAAATCCCATTTGATCTTTTGCTAGTAAAAGCTTTTCATTTAACTCTGGACATTTCTGGGGAACTGAGTAGAAAATGAAAGCTGTAACTTAGTCATAACATTTTGTACATGGATATCCATAAGCTTTCTAAGTTTTTCTTTAATTGCATGGATGTTGCAGTGTTTTTTAGTAGCTGGTATGTCTGATTGGTAAGAATACAAATTTCAGCAGAAATTGGAAAGATCTCTGAGTCTGACCTTGATTAATAGCTTAGTGTGATGTTTGCAAATCACATACAAGTTTACTTGCCTTGTTAGACATTGGACTTATAGTCAATTCTGTACAAGTGACCACCTCTACATGAGAACCAGCTGGCCAATGTGACAACTTTTTGGCGGCCTCATAGATATCTTCTATTTGTTTATTTATTGGTTTGGCTGTTCAGCATGCACAACCAGGGCTGCCCAACTATAGCCTGTCGCTAGATATCTTTTCCCATTGACACAAGCATTAAGTATCCGATCAACAGTTACCATCTGTCCACATAGACCAGATTTTATAGGTCCCTTGATTGGTCTTCTTGGACAGTTTTAACTGCACAATCTAGTTGTGTCCTGGATACTTGCAAGTTGCCGCAAACAAAATCCCTGGCCCCTTGGCCCCCAATTAAGATAGAGTGGAAGGCAAAGACAATTTTTTTACGGGGAAACATAATTCTAATGGATGTAATACCATTATGATAAGAGAACACTATTTCTTATTACATTTCCATTTCTTTAGCATTGACACTACCCATTTCTAATCTCCTTTATATTATTTGTGGCCTTTATAAGGTAGAGTGACAGTTTAATGGACAAGGTTTCTCTGGTATAAGTCATGTCTGAATCTGGTATGGTAGCAAGTCATTTCATTCATTGTGACAATCATGTTCTACTGCTTCAGCATCATGTAAAAAAGTATAATATGAACTTAGGGATTTGTTGTATTGTAGGATCCAGAGTAGCTCTCTTAATAAAGACTGGAGAGGATACATGTTTTATAATGTGTGCTTTGTACTGTAACCATACAAGTACAAGCCTCCAAGATCGAGGGAAACCGTCACTTACATGTAAGTTCAAGGCTGCTTTTACCACAAACAGAGGGTTGGACCCAAGGTATGCCAGAACAGCTTGTGCTGATATGAAACAGCAATTTGCCTTAGGTACGTGAGAAAAGGCTCTGGAAAAAGGCACGCTAGATTTGCTTTTCTGGTTGAGGTCTGCTACAGTAAAAAAAAGGGAATACTGTTGCTTGTTGAATCATATCCCAATAGTTACATAATATTGTATAGTAAGTTGTTATTTTTTCAAAGTTGCAAATTTGACAAGAAGTTCTTATTTTTCAATTCCAAATTGTATTATAGCACACACGACATATATCCCAGCAGCAGCAAAATTTATCAGCATTTTTACAAGTTTTAACCCGATTTAGGCATTCTGCCATCTGGCAGTCCATCACAAGGCTAAGGCACTTCCGCAAGCATGAAAGAAACAATGCAGAAAATGTGGGAGGAGTCTGGGAGGATAAACAACTTAAATTCACAGTTTAGGGACCATATTTCTCTTGCTCTGTAAATGCTTTGATGCTGTTATAATAAAGCGACCAAACAGTGACACTGCATACTTTGTGTCACCTACAGTCTTACTTGAGGGCAAGGCAACAGTTACATGTACCTTGCCTCCTCTTGTTGTAAGCACTATCCATGTCTGCAACTGTTCCTTTAGTATGCAAAACTCTTGTAGCATCATCAAACATGACATTATTTTTTGCTTTAGCTGAACCATGCAGTAGCTTTACATTTTGTAAATGATCTATACTTTTGTATCTGTATTTTATTATTTTTATATTCATCGTGTCCTTTGATTCTTATTGCTCACAGCTTGATATTGAGACTAATAAAATAATACATATAAAGTACCCACTTAGGAACAGCTTGTCATACTCCAGAGTTCTGTGCGTCATATGATACGAAGATACAATGTTTGATGTCTTTGAGCACAATTTTGATACAGACAATTTTTCTGCCTGGGGAAATGCTTTGAAAGTGACATTGATAAGTCTGTATATGATGACGCACGTGTAGGTTTGACTGAAGTGAAGACGGTAGACTATTTGACTATGTAGATACGGTCTAACAGTACCTTCTGTTATCACCCACTGTCTGATGTTACTGAGCAGGTATATAGGGAGGGACATGCGTGAGGCCACTTCACACATATTACATAGTTTTTGGGGCAAGTTCAGTAACTGCATAGTCTCAACTTTGTAGAACCTGGCTCCCTCTGGTGTAAAACTTTACTTCTGGGGTGAAACATGACCCTAAACCAGAACAACACAGCTTGATTGATACACTTTGCCTGCACTTTTTCTGTACCAATGTTTAACAATATTTGCAGCACTAACTTCCTGGTCAAATATTGCCATCTGTGTACCGTAACAGACCTTGGGGAAAGTCTTTACAGCAGTAGCCAGTCTGTTACAACAAGGAGGTCGATAGAACCTCCTTGGCTACAATTTTCTTCACGTAGGAATTTTCAGTCAGTCCTTGGGTTGATTTTGTGTAGCATGGTACGGGTAAGTAACCTGAACTTGCTGGTATAGCAGGAATTCTGATCTGACCAATTAACCAGTATTTTGAAGCCCCCAGCTCCATCTCAGTGTGAACAGAAGTCAGATGTATGCTGTTGAAGGTTGTTTTGCAGATGCTGAGTTCCATCATGTTACGGACTTGACATGGAGAAATTCACAGATACTGTAATGGATTATTGATTTCCAAGCTTGTCTAGTAAATTGTGTTAAATAATTTGCAGGATCAGCTTCATTGCTTGTACCCTCCCTCATGCATTTATCAGGACTAAGTCATGGAATTATCGATTTTCTCTCCATCTTAGAGTAGAGGTATAACACATAAATACTTGTCTAGTAACTCAGAGTCAGACCTGTACTGTACAGGGTAACTTAAGAGTGACCTTAAGCATCATGTTCAGGCTACATGTACTGTAGGTAGAGCATTTGAAACAAGGCAATCAACGATAGCAGACTTCACCCCCATATCCATACTGCTCAGGTCCCACAGTGAGAATTACCAGAACTGAGGATCCATTTGGCTTTTGCAGAAACACAGACAGACAGACAGACAGACAGAAACAATATTTTATTTCCTTTCCGCAAAGTAAGAAATATATAATTATTTGTTATTTGCTTCACACTCACAGCAAATACAGTTTCTTGATGCTGATTCTTAAATAAATCACTTCTTTGGAATAATTCAAATAATGTAATAGATATAAATAGAGCAGAAATATATGTATGTATGTCTTATGTAAGGGCAAAACAAGATTCAGTGAAAATGGAATTTTGTTTTGCCCTTACATAAGACATATTTCTGCTCTATTTATATGTATCACATTATTATTATTATTTGACTTATTCCAAATAGTGATTCATTTTATAGAATTGACGTTATAAGGGCTATTAAGGTTGTGCGTGATAACACTTTTTATAAACATGCTTACGTAGGTTTTCATGTTCTTCTAGGTAAAGTCACACCCACGCAGCATGAAAACACTCCATGATGAGATCTGAAAAACCAGAAATGGATTAGTTACTCTGCTGGTGGTGGTAATTGCCTGGATGAAAGTCGTTCTGCACCTATCTAAATGTCTGGCCATCCCAGCAGGACAAAATTGCCCAGCCATTCAACAACTGAATGATGCTATCATCCAAATGTATTCATAAGGAAAGCTTTTGTGGCAGAAGGCAGGGAGGGACATGTAGTACAAGCAGGACACACACACACACGCACACACTCAAACACCACTTATAATATAAAGTTATATCAAAGGTTTTGCCCATTTTGTCCAAAGCAAATTGAAGATGAATTTCACATTGTCATGGAATGCTCTAGATTAGTAGATATGATGTTTTACGCAACAAGTTACTCACATTTCTCAAATTAAGTACAACAGACTTTAAGAGTCTCGATGCAACAGACAGATTTGAATATATCTTTAGATGCAACAACCCCCACAATGCAAAAATAGGTAATCATATAAAAGACTGCTTTGTCTTTAAGAAATACCCAAACTAATGATTAGCCCCACGCTATTGTAACACTATATCAAAGACATATGCTAGCCCTTATTGTATTTAGTGATTAAGATTGATTACAAGTTTCATTCTATATGTTGTATTATGGTAAATAACTGTATGGTGATAAGAATGTAATCTTAAGTTTCCAATGATGCATATCCTGCCTGCCATTATGTTTAAATACATGTAGAGTCTAATAACATTAAGCTCACTTGACTGAATCTTGGTAATTAAAGAGGAGTGATGCTACAGTAAAGAAATTGTTCATCAGACTCAAGATCTAAATATTCTGATTGAAGCAGTAGATTGCAATGAACATGATCCATCCGTGCTTGCTTGCAAAACTGGGTAACTAATGGGCAACTGGAATCAATTATACTTAACAGTTCACCTGGAAAGTCAAATTGAACTGCCTAAGGCATGCTTACAAATGGTATTTGAAAAGTTTGAGTTCACCTTTGCAAATAACTCATGTGTGACTACACAAATCATGTGAATAGAGGGAATGTGTTTCATTTCTATCTCCTAAAATGTGCATAGCGTTGGCAACATGGCAGACACCTGAATTTTACCTACAGGTTCTGGTATTTTGGAATCTGCACATCAATGCTAGGTTAGTTATCACCTGTTAGAGGTAGGTCCTATTGCTACTTTGCCTATTCTACAAGCAGATGTCGTTTTAATCTCTTGTGGGTTTGAGAGATTAAAAAAACATGACAAAGTAGAAAGCCCGACAAAAACGCCTGAAAACAAGTAAAAAACCAGCCAGACCCACTTCTCTGCTTGGAGAGTAACTTTGCCCTTATACGTGCAGCAATGCCTGTGCTACTGGTGCATCCAGTAAACCAGACCAATAACAAGAGGCAGATTGAGGTCATGTTACCAGAATATTGACACTTTGTGGCATTTCAAACTGGAGACCTGGAAGCTCGACTGTACTTCGTTAGACTTGCTAAATGCATCACAGCTTCATGCAAATTCCCAATGCTAGCTCCATAGCACTAAACTAGCTGTATGCAGCACTGAACTAGATCAGTGGTGCTTTAGTTGAAGGACTAAGTCTTAGACATTTTACCTTTCGCCACACTGTCCTGTTTTAACCTTTGTAGCAGTCTGTATTCATACCAGGCATGTTTTGGTAAATAAACCACTTTGTGCTAATGTGAAGACCTTGTAACACATCCATTAGATACTAATCAGATGAGTTAATGGGGGAATGGACCAAGGAGGGTGGTAAATCTTCATGATATATATATATATACAAAAAGTTGATGCAAATGTTTTGGGGACTGTTAGTTATAATCTAAATGTAGGTGTCAGTATACATACATATATTTTCTTCAATCGTTCTAAACATTTTCGGTGACATTTGTAGTTTTCCTTGCATTTTATTCCTGTCATTCTCTTTCATATACTGATAATTCATATCATGCTTATATGTATCCCATGTTAACCCACTCCAATTACCGTATAACCTCACATTGGATCCGGGTAATTGAAGTTTTACCCTTTTGTCAAGTTGGACAACTTCAAACCAACTACAGCATGGTTTGTGATGGTCAGGTAATGTTGTGGATGAGCAATATCAGAAAAAAATCAATAACTCATTATAGATAATGTCGACTCTTGCATGGTATGATCAATCCAATCTTACAGGTTGACTTGCTCTCTCAAGTTGCAACAAAGGAAGGTTGGTAAATATAGACTGTATTATTCGTACATATACAATCTTTTAGAAGGGCAGGGACACTAGCTTCCCGGATAGCCAGGAAAAAGAATAAAGTGTAGAAATCATGCATGCCTTGAATTCTCTCTGGTCACCTCTGCTAAAACCAGGGGAACTTAGGGAACTTCAGTATAAGCCTGTCGCACAGGGAACTCCTGAAATTGCTTCTTGGAAAGCTGTAGAGCCAACAACTTGAGCTGTGATGGAGATAAAATGTCTTCAAAACTTTATCCAGCATACATGTATTTCTATATTTTGAAGAATCAATCTTATCTGTTAAGGTCAAACTAATCAAATGGTTCTTTTAGATGTTTTGATTAACAATACAAAGTTAAAATTGTGCTTGTTGTCTACATATTTGGAGATTAGGCCATTGATGGTAGTGCAAAATAAGTTGTACATGTAATTGATATTCAAAATTACCTGTACCGGGCAAAGTTAACTTGCACTGCTTATAAGTCATATTCTGCCCATATAATGCATTGTTTGAAGGTTTTGTTATTCACATATTATTGAAGCCATAGAAATATTGCTGCCTTGCTACCCTTTCGTTTTTGTGAAGTAGCCATAAGTGGCTGTATTTCTTACACTGTCAGTACAGTAATGCTCATCACTACATCAGTCTTGTGGAAAATTGCCAGGGAATTCAGCATTACTTGCAGCCACGCCAGGAAGCCTGGACTTGTTCCCAGCTCCACTTAGATGGTTTGTCTGTGTCAGGAGGTTTGGCAGCACGAGTTGTATAATACTGGCCAGGGACTCTATACACAGGAATAGGCATTATTAGGCATGCAATGGATTAATGTGTTCAGACATGTGATGTAGCCTTTTAATAAGGAAAGACAGGTACAGGTCAGAGATGATTGCCATCTCTACAACTGGATAAGATTAAGGGGATTACTTCTGGACGTTTCGAGTGACATCCATCACTCTTGACTGGCCTATAATTATATAGTGAATTGAGATGGCTACATTTGATTTCTGCGCAATTAAATCAATAATCATGAAAATTTTGAAGTGTCCCAGTGAAATCGAAAGACTGTTAATTTCTTACGATGCCAGATTCTGATAAGGTTAGATTAACTTAGAATGCTTTAGATTTATTAGTAAGAAATACATTTATAGGATGAGAAACTTAGGAAGTTTATATTATATGTGCAGAAAGAATGTGTACATGAAAATGTGTTCTGTTTATTTTGAAGTTGTATCTTATGCATGCAGGATGACTGACAGAAGTCTACCAAGCACAGGTCTCTGTAATATAGCTGCCCTGATTCTCATGCTCATGCATGTGTACATTTCGTGCTCAAAGCATGACTTACCATGTTAACCTCCAAATTGCTACTACTGGTATGGCCTTGCTCTCTCAATTTTTTAAATGTAGATTGCTCCTTGTCCTAGTTCTGACAGTGCTCGTATGGCTCATTACGTCTGAACAGAAGATCTCAGTTCTAGTGAGGAGTGCTGGTGTTATCTAATGTAGGCAAAAGTAGGGCTGCTTGACTCTGCTTAATTTGATGTCCATGGAGTATCATCGCACTGTGCCAAATGCCATACTGATGAAGACTACTTGAAAGACATGAACAGAAAAGTTTCTGCTTGGAGTTTGCCATTAGGATGCATGTTCCTGCATATGCTTCTGTGGCGACTAACCCCAGCTAGCCAGTACAACTAATGATAGACATACAACCATAACCATGCTGCCATTTATCATGGGAGTAGTCAGCATAGGGATTACAGTACTGCACATGGAGATAATTGTTGAGCTTGTGGTTCTGCCTATGGTTCTGATTGTCTAGCAGGTGGCTTTGCCCATGGAGCTGATTGTGGTAATGGCTTTGCCCATGGTGCTGATTGTGACGCTTGTGGTTCTGTCCATGATACTGATTCAGTGATTGTGTGGCACGTGGTTCTGTCCATGGTCTGATTGTCTAGCATGTGACTTTGCCCATGGTGTTGATTGTGGTTATGGTTTTGCATATGGTGCTGATTATATGGCTTGTGGTTTTGTCCATGGTGCTGATTGTGTGGCTTTTGGTTCTGCCTATGGCGCTGATCTGCATGTGGTTCTGTCCATGGTGCTGATTGTGTGGCTTGTGGTCTTGTCCACGGTGCTGATTGTGTGGCATGTTGTTGTGCCCACGGTACTGATAGTATGTGCTTCTGTCCATGGTACTGATTGGGTGGCTTTTGGCCCTGTCCATGGTACTGATTGTGTGCCATGTGGTCTTGTCCATGGTGCTGATTGTGTGGCTTGTGGTCTTGTCCATGGTGCTGATTGTGTGGCTTGTGGTTCTGTCCACGGTGCTGATTGTGTGCCATGTGGTTCTGTCCACGGTGCCGATTGTTGAGTTTGTGGTTCGGTCCACAATACTGATAGTTGTTAATTGTACAGATAATGCATATGGCAGTGCTTCCAATATATTTTATCTCTTTAGGATTGATGATTGATGTAGATAGGAATGTTTCCATTTTATTTTCCCAAAGTCTTTTATGTTTAATGTATTGCACACATTTTGCCACGCTCCTCTAGATTTGCTTTATTGTGACAACTTTCATTCACAGTTAACAGTTAACAGTAAAAGACTTGAGTGCATGTTCTATTACTACAGCTGTCTGTAACCCCTTGGTAAGCTTCCGTAGTCTGTCTTCCAGTTCTTACTTTGCCTTTCTAGAGATGACCTAGATGCATATCAAAGATAAATCTTCTGATTTAGTTGTAACTCTTTTATGTTCTTCCTTAATCATTTCCTTTGTAGACAAATCTGGTCAGAGTACTGCAGCGGCAGTTAAGAAGAGAAAAAGTGCTTTGACAGGATCAGTCTTCCGTATAAGTCTCTGCGGTAGGAAGAACAGAGTAGCGTGTTTTGCCTGTAATGGTCATTAGTTGTTGATTGATGGTCCACTCACATGGATGGTCTCTGTACTGTAAGAGATGTGCCAGTTTCGTGTGTTTGAAGGACATGGACGTGTGTAGAATCTCTGTTATATGTTGTAAGTCACGAATCCCAATTGAATTTACCTTTCGGCAACTGTGTGCTGCCGTTTGTGACAAGATTGATAAATCACGCAGTCCCTTTCTTGATTACCCAAGTAATTTATAAGATAAGACATTAAATGCAAGTAACGCTCATGTACTTAGCTCCTCTGACGTCAGTCTGACTTTGATTACATCTTATTAATGACATTATAGTGGGTGTTCCAGCGCACTGATCCCAGTTTGACAGCATGGCAGTAATGCCCCTGAACACTATGAAAATGGATGACCTCTATTTCAGTCTTAGTCAGATTAGTGGGTCTGATGTAGCTGGCACGACTGCCCAGTATCAATAGATGTCATTACGATTGGTTTACCTTAATACTAGTTATGAGAAGTTTTACAAATCCCAGTAGACCAGGCTATAAACCTACTGTAGTGTTGCTTTGTGGTGATACAGGCTAAAACCACATGGTGGCACCAAGCCAACCTGGACTTGCCTAATTTACTAGTAATCTTAACACAAGCTTTAGGCTATTCGTTATGGGCTTGGAAATTTATATCAGAAGACACCAGAAAATGAATATTGATGACAGGATTAGACTTTGATTTTGTTTCGACAGGACATGAGAGAGAGTGGCCTAGATACATACGTAAGCATCAAGCAAGTCAATTTGATATTGAAATTGGTTGAATGTATGTATGTACAATTACAATTGGTTGAATGTAAGTTTGTACATTGTTGATAACAACAATGGCATCACCTAATTGAATAGGGTGATTGAACTGTGTGTTGGTTAACATTGGTTTGTATTTAAAAAATGCCTCTTAAAAAATGCCTCCATATGCATGTACATGTAGCTAAAGAATGCCAGTTTTTTTGGTGATTGCGTACCGATGGTCAAAATTTGAAGTTCCATTTCTTTTCGTGAGTTTACAAACTTTAAGAAAGATTATCATGTTATCTACAAACACAAAAGAGCTTCAGTTCTAATGTGTGCTTTTGTTTTTCAATCTGGATGTTTTGTAGACTGCCTGTTCCGGATCTGTCCTATGAACCGGTATTCTGCCCAGAAGCAGTTCTGGAAGGCAGCCAAACCCAACCCCTCCAACCCTGCTGACGCTGTCCTGCTCAAAAAACTACAGGTGAGTAAAAAGAGAATGTCGTGTTTCTGGTTACCCGACTAGCTCTAGAAAAAAATAGCAAAGATCTGCAGACCCTAGCCCTTTTTTGGGTTGAGTGCTGGCAAGGGGCATATAATATTATAATGGAACCAGCATCTGATTGGTGAAAACATTATAGAATCGTTCTTCTCATTTCTGTTGCAATAGAAAAGTGATATAGATAGACCTACCAAACCTAGGCCCCCCTTTTTGTTGACACCCTGCATAATAGTATATCTGTATGGTTAGAATATGATGTTAAAGATGATCCCAGTGTCCTAATGTATTTCAGTGTTACATTTGTTAGATCACTGGTTGAAATCTAAAAGAAACTTTTTAAGGGAGTGTCTACCTATCAACCCTATTTTTTCAGGACCGTAACAGGAAATACAACGACCGTAACAGGAAATACAACATTGATTTTCCTTGTCCTCACATATGCATACAATTTGTTATGTAACAGATCATATCTGCATGTAGATTGGGCTGATTTAGTTTCTATACAGTAACAGGCAAATGAAATTTGTCAAAGTAATTGGCACTGGCTATATGCAAACTTTGTTTTTAATGTATTTCTGAAAACTAAATATAATTTAGAATCACATGTGCATGAAAGAGATCAAAATAATGAAATATTGTGCAATCCAAAGAACACAGCATTAATATTTCAGGGTAGAGATTGTTTGGTTAAACCTTTCTTAAAATATAATTTTCCAAAGGTATCCAGTCTTCAAATGAAGTTGTCAGCTTGATCATAATCCATGTACAGAATTTGGGGCACCATTACTATTATGACTGCATTGTAGAGTCAACATCATTTTGTTTTCTTGCTGACATACATGATAATGTTTATCAACAAAATATGTTTACATGATAAATAAAAAACAAAACAAGGATCTGACCATTCTTTGTCTTGTTGATAAAAGCTACCTGCACTTGATGAAATCCAAACAACAGTTTTGTCAATATTATCAGCACTGTTTTCAGGTTGAAACACTGCAGAATATCTTCCGTCTTAGAATAACTATTTCCTACATGTGATTGGTTTCTGACATATGCCAGATGGCTTTTAGTTTTTATGTGGCAGGTAATGTTTCCACTCCACAAAGTCAGACTATCACAGTTTATGATGATAATCATCAAGTTCATGCATTGTAGTGGTACCACAACCTAGTACACATGTACATGACTTTGATTCTATGGATTTTTCCACATGAATTAGTCTACATTCAGCATATTTGCAGCTGCCTTTGAATCTGAGGTTTGGAATTGTTTTTGTGGTGTACTGTAATATATTCATAGTACATGTAGCATACAGTGTATTTGAACATTTCAAGCTTAGCTTTTGTTTTGTAACATTGTCAAGATGTGATGTTATGTCTCAAAAGTGAGGAGGCAAAATTGATTCTTTCTTCCATTCTCATTCTCCGAAATATTGTTGTAGTAGTACACTGTAGATTTGTGGAGTACATACATATTACATACATACAACATTAGAATGCCATTGGTCTGGCCCTACATTAAAGAGAATGCACAAACAGTAACACAGAATGATGTGTTATGATGGATGTAGAAGACCAGGGCTATCCTTTTACTGGTCTGGGGATTCTGTGTAACACAGAGTCCATTAAAACGTCTCCTGTTGACGTATCTGGGTCCTGGGAGAGACATGTGTGGAACACCAGAGACGAGGAGTTCTGAAGAGGAAATAATCTCTGGCATTTCCTGAAAGGCTTTGGGGCTTTGATTTTGCATGGTTTGTTCAGTGATGTATTGTAAGACATTTGGTAGTGTTAGAAACTGCTTTTTAGTGTGAGAGTAGCTGAATCTATTATCACTGTGATAATTATCAAGGGTTCAATGAAAAAAATTGTTTCAAGTTTCACATGAATGAAGAATCAGACTCAGAGAAAGGTAGGGTTATTGGCACACAGCGTACTATGCTAGTAGTAGTACTAGTAGTAGTATTTTGACTACCGGTATACTGTTGCTGGGGTCCCTGACACGGGGTGGGCAGCAGTGGACTAGTCTGAACACCAGGCTTCCAAGCAGGTCTGTCCAGCAGATCCACACTGGTGAGGCCACACACTTTGATGTCCTTCTTGACACACTAATTACGAACATGTACCTGTGGTGCCCATCTACCACACAGTCATGTAATACTTTGGATGAGTTGTAAAGTCATTTGCTTGATGTACTGCTGATTACAAATCTAGAGCTTTATAAGCAATCAGAAATAGAATCACGAGTAGGCAAGCACTCCACTGAAATGGACTTAACTGTGCTGTAGTGTAAAAGGATCTAAGAGCAGAAATATGAAACTATTACAGGCTTACATGTATGCCATAATGATTGGTATTGAAGTGATGTGAAAGCATTGCTTTCAATTTGACTGTGCGTATTCATCTTTATGGATCTGTCAAAGTTGTGAAAAGAAAGTTGCTGGAAGGATATTAGGTCGTATATTATGCAATAAAGGTCAGCCATGAATGTGGCTCCTGACTTTTTACTGTTATGCTATAAAGGCCTGGCTGATATTAGCCCATAAATGTAGAGTGTAGAGTTTGATGGTGACAAGAGAAAGATTCTCTTGCATTATCTGTATGTGAGGAAAATGGCAATGAAATGCCTAGCTCTAGGCCCTCATACTGTTTTTGCAGTGAACATACTTAAATCTTGTAACTCACATGTTTGTTGGCACATTATTGTTATTTTAATAGTTTTAGTAAACATTAGCTCATACGGTTCAATGTCGGAGATATATGCAAACAATGAACTGTTAGGAGGGCACTTTGTGGAACAAAACTTTGCAATATTCGCTGTAAATCATGAAATGTTTGCGATGGTTTTATTTTCACGGTTTTCACTGTGACATATTACTGTAAAATCGTTTACATATGTGTTTTGTAATCCTACTGTAAAACTGCATTGTTTCAACCCTAAACTTCAAACACAACGAAAAGCCTTTACCATGAAATAAAACCACCGAGAAAGTAAATAACAATATTCTGTTGTTTTTTGTGTCTCCTAATAACCAACCAAGGCTCTCTAGATCTGAAGACATATTTGATGAGGTCCTTGAAGGGCCTAAAGAATCCATTTATCATCTCTAAGATGCTGATCAACAGGGTGTACAGAATTGACTCGTCCTGTTCATTACCAATCCTGTATCTAAAATGTACATGTTCTTTGAATCTTTGGGTTTTGTCTAAAAGAAGTCAAGATTTCAATGATATACACTGATTATAAAACTAACACTCGCATTCAATTGTGAAAGATATCTCCCTATTATTTCTAAATTCTGCACCATATTCTGCACCAAAGCCATCAATAACATAAAGCAAACGGTGGAATAGTTAGTCCCCATTAACCTTGATCGGTTCACCTATCCCCCAGAAAAAAACGATTTCCGATTTGCTACTGGCCATAATGTTAAATTGTCATGTAACATCATACTGGCAATGTAAGCAGCCTCCTTGTAAAATATGCCTCTGTGCCTCCTAGAAAATTGAGTTCACCGAGTAGCATTGAATTTCCCAGGCCAAACCAGTTATATAACGCAAGCTTGTAGCCAACCTGTAATGGCAAGGGGGGCAATTATGGCCGGTTGGAAGAGGCATCTTGAAAACCCTAGAAAGGTCAGGACTTTTATAATGATTTTGGCATGTCTGCAGCAATTATATAGCAGACCTATGGTAAGTGCAGATGGTCTTTGTCCTCTTAAAGGCTAGAGGCTATACCTGGGGAAAACTGGAATTCCATACCTTAACAAAGTTACAAATTGGGCTAAATAAATCATTGTTAGACATTCTAATAAGTTATTATTATAATACGTGAAAATAGATTAAGACCCTTAGTTCCCTACTTTGTACATGTGTTAAGGTCCTGAATATATGTTAAGGGTTACTGTGGTAAAATTGTACTTAATTGAAGTCATAAACCTTGGCATCATATCAATTGCTAAATTTTAGTCAGCCTTTTAACTAAATTATCCCTCCCCTATTTCTTTAATCTTGCATAATGCTTGCATTCTGAAGCCATTGGCTGTCAACATTAATTGCAGATAGCAGGTGATGGACCATAGACTGATTCAGCCTGTTAAGGGTGGATGATATTAATATTGAACGTTGTACAAAGGCAAAGCCACTTCTAATTCACCTGAAGCCCTGTTGCTTGATTGCATTTTTGCCCCTATGGCCCAATCAATGTCTCGTCAATTTTGACATTTTTGTCATTTTATTGAGGGATTTTACATGAAGGGCTAAGAAAGGAGAATCAGAAGTAGTTCAAGAAAGACGACAGGGACTGTTTCATAATCATAACTTGTGAATAAGAGGAGAAGACTCCATTACAAATTTAGGTTGCTCCATGAGCAGGGTACTTGACCCAGGAAAAGATTGATTTTAGATGTGTTTGGCATTAATAGTCCCACTTGATATGTATGACCTTCATACCTTTAGTATGACCTTCAGACCAGAAATGGTTTTGATGGAGATACCCGTTGTCCAACCAAGTTAAACCTTTAAGTCTTGCCAGATCACTGTAACATTGTTGGCTTGGTGTGGGAATGGCCATAGGGCTGGTTATCTATAGGATGGATGAGATGACCCGCATCTTTCTCGGTCACATGCCCAAAGGCCACTTAACGTCACTGTTCTGGCCTATTAACCCTTTTGGCAATGCTGAGCATTAGCCGAAGAAACCCTTGATAGTACAGTGAAATCTGAAATATTGGGGAGATATTTTTTTTTTGGTTCTAAATGGGTTTCATTTTCACTTGGCAGACAGCAAATGGAAATTGTCAATTGGAGATGATTGTATCTTGGAGATAGATTAGTCCGTAATTGCTTACGGCAGGAAGAAATTTTGCAACAAGTGACGTCGGTACTTAAGGTATAGATGTAGGGAGACCGCATCCTACCCACAGGCGATGTTATCAGTAGAGATGTAAAATAGCTCTGCACTGTGGTTGATTGAATTTCAGTCATGCACGTAGTCTAAAGTTGTAGCAGGAGCTTGTACAATTGACTACTGTATGAAATTTGAAATATACAAAGAAAAGTGCAAACTGTGAAGGCAAGTTTTTCAAAGCAACCTGTATTAAATGTTTCAGAATCTGGATTTATTACATGGCATGTACAATATTACCCTCTAGTCATACTGCTCCATGGGCTAGCTAGATATTGCTTGGTCTGCAATTGCCATAATGAGAAATGTTACCAGCCACAAACTTTTGGTCCTAGATGAACAAAACAAAGGAAGAAAGCAGTAAAATGTTCAGCAGGATTTTCCAAACTACAGGTTGCCAGTAGAACTACTCATCTAGTGGGAATTATTCCTCCTCCTGTAACATACTTCCCTGGGACTGTGGGTGATAAATGATCACAAAATAGGCCAATAGGCGTGGATAATTTGTTACATTCATATCAAGATTTTTCATCGGTTATGGGTAATGAACAAATCCCTAGTCTAGTCGAGCAGTAAATCGCCAGATTGTATGAAGAGATTTCTTTTCACACTTCATTGTCTCAGATACTGTGATAAGCTGTGTCTAGACTAGTCTGTAGATTCTGAGAATATTTTATGATTATTTTTACACCATGACTTTTGTGATTGTAGAAGAGATGTTTGGGATGACAGATTGTTGCATAATTGCCCCAATTAGAATTTAGATAATGATGATACTGATAAATGATGAGGATCAAAAGTAACAGTGTTGCTATTTGTACGTCTTTTGTTGTTCTTTTGCTTAAATGTCACTAAATTTGGTCTTCTTCAATGCGAGAATTACCTTGCAGGCAAGAAGACAGTACTTTAAAAAGACCCCTTACCCGGATTTTTTATTTAGTTTAAATGTCCAGTGAGTTGAGCTAGAACAAACACTTTTGTGCATTTAATACCATTTAGGAAGTGCCATTCACATACAAGTACTCTCATCTATGCCATCCATGATGGAGAGAAAGTTTCATTGGATGTAACTGTAGTGACTTGGGGATTTGAGGAGCTCTTGAAGAATGTATTTCCCATTGTCAGAGATCCAAACGGCTACATCACTGCCCACGTAAATTGCCCACATCGACCAGCAATAAGTCAAAGATAGAAACCTTAATGGTCTGCAGGAAGCTAAGGGCTGAAGTAGAATCAGCATTGTACAGGTTTGAAGGTCAAACGTAGAAAAGGCACTACCGTATTTCTCGATTAAAGTGCACACTTTTGAAACTTTCCAAAATGTATTTGAAGTCGTTGCCAAAGTCAGGGTGCATACTTTATTTGAGGTTACTGCTGGAAAAATAGGAAGAAGACCTCAGGGACGACCTCAAACCTGCCAGAGACCCAGTGGAGCCGGCTCCAGTTCCAACCACACATGGGCCGGGGCCTGCAGACAATGACCACATCATTTTTAAGCCTATGGGGACATTGATTTTGGATGCTGAATAGCGAGAAATCGTGATGAAATTGGCTGGGTTTGAGACGAACTTGCGATGTGAGAAATCAAGATGGTGACAATTGATGGGGGCAACTGCTGGGTCATTGTGACAGTGTACTAAAAGATTGGTGGAAACTTTTCATAAAGATTTTTTTTCTTTCGTACAAAATGTACACATATTTGCAGAAAATTTCTTCACAGAAGATGATCGGAAAAGCACAAACACCCTTTTATGAAATATAGCAAGGTTCCAGTTAAAAATGTGTTCCACATCAGTAGAGAAGGAGTGCATACTTTTTTTTGAGTTTGCTCATTCTATGTCTCAGCCACAAAGATTTGTCTATAAATTGACGTGAATCGGGGGGGGGGGGGTACATGTATTCATTTGCTGGTTTCGTAGGCTGTCATGTTATTGGTGGTAAGTTATGTTAAGGGAGCCTTAGTATTTGTTCTAAGAGTTTTATCTTTTCAAATTGTTGAATCTGTTATTGTACATGTCAGACTGATAGGCAAGAGGAATCCCAAATATGTCAACTAGGTGGTTGTGTTTCAACAGCTGGGAATGTCTGTGGTGCTGAAAGATTGATTGCTGTGCTTTCTGCTACCAAACTTACAAATTAACCATTCCCTGGCCGAGGTGTGGGGTCTGCAGGGTGCAGGGAAAAATGATGACTATTTCGCATGATTCATAACTTGGGAGATGACTTGATTTGTCATCAGATCCCCAGAGAAACAATCACACATTTTGAGAGAGTGTTGCATGCCGGCTTTTTGTCAGAATGAGTTGGCAGCCTTGTGGGAGGTAAAAACACCCACATTGTCTGACACCTGTTGTGTCTAGGGACAGGGTTTAGAATCCCACTGTCAGACAGGGATATCAAACATATTTGTCTGAAACATGTCACAATCTAGTGGAATAAAGCTGTTTTCAAACTACTAGTAGCCAGACCCCTCATGGAAATAGAGTCATGGGGTTAATGTTCTTTTCCAAACAGCTTAGGGACTGAAAATGAAACAAGGCTAAGATTTTTTTACGTGTATCCAGATCGACCGTTAAGAGCATTACACAACGGGTCTACTGTGCCAGGTCTACTGTGCAAAGAACTAAATGTCAACCTTGGAATTATGGTTGGAAGTAGATTTTTCAAGTGCCCTTCCAAGATAATGGTAACCATTATTTCAAGGCCATTGAGTCAAATGTGTTAGTTCTGGATTGCACCAGGTATATTAAGAGTAGTTGGTCTTTGTAAGAATGCTAGGATAGTGATATCTTAAAGTTTTAACCTGTGTAAGACACAGAAAATTCAGATAATGGCTGCTTTAACTCCTTGGGAAATAGAAATATACATTTCAGGGTAGATTCTGCACTTTGTTGAACGAGGGTAGTTCCAGGTCAAAGCTTCTAAGGCAGAATGAATGTCATGTAAGCATGTATTAGAATATCAAAAAGAAAACGAAGCAAAGGCTAACCCTTCACATAGTTCAAAGCCTGTCTAATCTCTAACCAATGATGCAATGGGAATTGACATTTGGTGTTCACTTTCTGTGCGTTAAAGATCATAGAGTTCAGTTGGGTAAACTGCATACAGCTGATGCAGACTATAAATTACTCACGTAGTGGGACTCATTATTGACTGCAGACAACCTGACCTCCCGCAGTTATTCCAGATTTCTTATATAAACTTTTGAAAGCCAAGAGAGCTCAAGTCCCAGGTGTAATAACTTCAGCAAATAACTCCCTTACGATATTGCAAAGGAGAAATTGGATGAGATTGGATCATGCTAGGATTTACAACATAATCTATTTTGAGCCATGTGAAATATGCTGAATTCCAACCAGATCTGTTTGTTGTCTGCTTATTTATCGCAGCCAGGTCTTAATACATTACCCATGTCAATATATTTTTATCATGATAAAAGTCTGTGTTGCCGGAGTTTAATAGAATGATCCTTCAAAAGAATGTAAGCCCCAACTTGTATTCAGGAGAGGCAGAGCATTTGAACCATAATAGTTTTAAAATTAAATGCTTCCAAGCCCAATGATTTAAGGATGAAATTTAAATTTTATGTTTACCTGGTTCCTTATTTTACCTGTTTGATGAAATATGACGTATCGCTAGATTTTCAAAAACATGAAGCCCAGGCTGAGACATACACATGTGATATTCTGTATGGTATTACTGTATAATTAAAGCTGGTTTAAATAATGCAAACATCGTTATGGAAATCATTGGAGTGTGATAGTACACTACACTTTGTTCTCTTCACCAAGACTCCATTGCTTCCTTCCACCACCAAGATGATCTTACATGAAACACGTCTGTGAAAATATGTCATGCATTGGTCAGTCCATCTTAGTTACAGGTATTACAGATATACACATTGATTTATGAAGGAACTGCCTGGTGTCTTTTTATATTACAAACAGTATACCTCAAAAGAGCTCATAGGTTTGACAGTTCTACATTTATCTGGCTTCGTGCCAAGGTCTGAGACATGCAAAATTTTTGTCATGGATCCTGTCTGGGGAAAAGCATTACAGACTTTCCTTGTCAAAGTTTGTCTGATGCTGACACTTGTGGTAACTCAGTGGCTAAGGTTTAACCATGAACAATGTGTCAACAGTGCTATGTACACTGTAGTCTGTAGACATTCAAATGTAACTTGACACACCTTTCTTGGAACTTCTCACCCTTATTTTCAACTTGCGTACAATCAATAATCATGGCCAACTGTAGCAAACTAAAATTCCTGTCTGTGCTTCTAAATTACCTCTATGAACTTAATGAAGACAAATGCTCATGTGACAATTCCTCTTTGAATGAAGATTTGTCTGCATACCATAGATATTGTTTACTGTCAGTTTGAAAGACTGAAACATTGGAATGGAAAGGCTTAATCTTAGCAGAGGAAAATGGTCTTCAAAGATGGCTATTCTTTTTCCGTTAACGGCTTTTAGGCTAAGTACTTTCTTCAGGGTTTTGGCAAATACCCATCTATATGGTGGGAAAACAAATGAAGAAATTAGTTCGAGAAAAAGGAATGGCCCAGGAAGATATGAAACCTGCTGTTTTCCCATCTTTTTTCTTTCATTGGAAACGTGCCATACGTATCTGTTTATCTATATATTAGCAGGTATAACCGCCCCTCGGCGTAACATACCAGCTTCACCAGCAACATGGCCATATGATAAGCCATGAGTACACACCTGATAATGGACTGACATAAAGTTTGTATTTGCCAGTAAGTCAGCATGTTTTACTGGCAGCTGCTACCCATGATCAACCAACATTTTGTAGCATTACCGCTTACTCCAGACATGTACAGGCATCACTTGTCTTAGCCTGGATGCCAGACCCCCAATCTCTGAAATATCTATCATTGGTCTGGCATTCAGGCTACAATTGTCTAGATAAAAAGAAGAACCACTACATGTAGTATGGTGAAGTATTCAGACCTTCTACAAAGGTAACTTTTTGAGATGCTGTCCTCGTAACGTTGTCCAATTACTGCAGATCAAAAATAGTCATTTTGCTGTACTCCCTGGATTGCTTAGTTCTGTACTCATTTGATGGATGACTTCCCATGACGGCAGCCCACTCAGTGGCAAACCTCCAATCAGAAACCAACCAAAGTGTGGCTTCTTATTCCAGGATCCTTTTACCTCCGTCACGGATCACTGAGTGAGTTCTACTCCCTCAGCACAGCTGGTAGATTATCCGCACCCATTTTCAGACTAAATATAGCCTACTGATGGTACACGTAATGAACGTTCCAACATTCGGACCAACGGTAACATTTATACATGGATCTCAAACCTGGCACTCAAGTTTCTCTGATGACACCGTGCCAGAGGTATGATTCTGTTAAAACAAAGTGGAAATGTCCACCTGTCATTTTGATAATGTCAAGAACTTTGCACATGGCTAGGATGATATTTCATCAATGTAAGTCGATACCCCACTTTGTGCTGTTTTCAAATAAAACGTCCAAACTATTATTCATATATTTATCTATTTATTGTTTGCTTCAGGTGCAAAGGCTGATACACACATATACACATATAGACATCTAAAAGCAACAACGACAATAACGACAGTACATGTTTCTTTTAAACCTTATAAAAAAGTGTTTGCAGTGCTATGTAATTCCAGGGCATTTTCTTGTGCCCCTTTCTCTCACGATTGAGGGAGGCTATTTTTAGAAACGCTTATGTAGAGTTGCGTGAAATATCTGGTATTTCAACTGATTGAGTTTGACAGAATGTTTCCTTCCTCTCAGATGGTTGATTGCCCAATTCATGAGGAATTCAATTGGTTTATAGGAGATTTGCTCAACCACAGCCCACTGGCTTGTACATGTACATTAGTAGTGTTTGGACAGCTGAAATAACGGTGTGTAAAGTTAGATAGATGCAGCCCACCCGTAGTGAGGCTGTTAACTTTTCCATTTGAGCTCTTACATTATTGAAAAAGAGCTGACTAAGATTTCTATTCTTACGATGTAATAAAACAGGATGTCGTCAAAATGCAGGCAAGACTCCTGAATGTAGGGAATACAGATGAGAAACAAATGGTTCTCAAAGAATCACATTTTCGATGCACAGGTATTAGGTCTGGACACAAAAACGGCAGAAAATGAGTTTAAAAGTTGTCGTGCTACAGGCGTACGTGGAATACAGATCATCTCAGTACAAAGAACTTCCAAATATCCTATAGTTTTTTTTATAACAGAATACAAATTGTCTTGATCTAAGGTGTTGGAAGATAATGACAGTACATGAGATACTGTAATTCTTGTTTCAATCACTGTAATTTTATGTTCACTGTTTTCACGGTCACCTCTGTACCGTGAACTTATCATCACCGTGAAAAAAAACCTATTGTTATATTTAGGATTCCTTCACACATCCGTTCTATAAATCACTTGCCGCCACCGTGAAGTTAGAGTTCAGTGAAAATGTCCATTTTCCTTACACCAGTGAAGTTTTGCTACCGTGAAGATAAAGTGAAATATATATACCATTCAGTGGGTTCCTGCGCATCTTACAAATAATGAGTTATTCACATGTTTTATGTCTTTTAGAAACTACGATATGATTGAAAAACTATGTGACTTTGTGTACAAATGTTTCAAGAAGAGAGAAGAGACTCTGTAGATTTAGATGGAATATAGCACAAAGTTTCTTTTCTTTTCTTTTATTTCATGTTACCTAATGCATTTAGCCCATGTTGGGCATGAATATGCAATAAAGTTCATCATCATCATATGATCTTGCTGCACTCGTTGCTGTTCATGATGTAACATAAAGATAGCAGTCATGACTGATTCATGTCAGATAGTGTAATATCCTGACCTCTGCTCACTCACATAAAGTCTCTGAATGGAAATGTGAAGGCATTAAATATGATGAGACTGGCGACAATCCCTTAATGGGACATGAATCTCAAGGCCAAAGGCAGCATAGAAGCAACTACATGTAGTACGTGACCCTTGCCTTGTACTTGTTACTTTCGCTTGTTATCTGTGGCAATTTTTGATTAGCTATAGATCTGTGATTGTGAAAGCCTTGCTATTTTTGGTCACTCCTTGTATTCTGTATTCCATGTTGTTATCTTGATATTCAGAATCAGAGCTCCGTGTCATTGAGGAGATGTGTAATGTCTTGGCACATTTTGCTCATCTCTGTTATCATCGATGTTTGGATTGATTTTCCGTGCGGATGACGTCAAACTTGTTCGACCCGCATGCAAACGTGTGTTGGTACCTGTAGCGGGGATTGCGTTTCCATGCTACAACCACAACAAGATAAGGAATATAGATCTCAGCAAGAACAGCAATTATTATCATGCTAAATCACAATTTTGGGACTCAAATAAAGTAAGTAAGCGCTTTCCTTGACAGGGGATCTGTCAAACGGAGCCTTGTCCAATTTAGTCATATTACAATTACTATTCCAACTTCATCTATCTGTCTGTGTGATGCATGCCAAATATGGAAGTATCGTGGTAAAATGTGGCACTGATAATTGTTGCTTTTGAAATTTGAAATTCCTTAAGATTTTAAGTTGAGATATGGACAGAATAAGAACTAGTTTCAAAAGAAACATCTCCAGTTAAAGAATCCATTCTTGACAGAGGTTAAAAAAATCGATTCAATCTTGTTTCTAGTATGGAGAGTGAGAATATAGGAGCCCATATTATCTATATAGCTCAGAGGCACGAGTCTTGTTGAGTGAGCCCACCTATTGCCTTCCTGTCTCAGGGTGAATCGTAATTTCCCTGTGAATGATGCAGATGGAGAAGATCTGACCTTGAAGTTGAAAGGTTAGACATGAGACCACAATCCTTTGTATTCTTTATTGATCGTGAATACCGTGTTCTGACTTTGGTACAAAGCTCTTCATCTACGACTGGTTAGGGGGTGCTGAGTGATGTTCCCAGGAATGATGAATGAGATAGCGATGAGAATACATTTATCATTCAGGAGGGATTATAGGGGTGTCCTTGTTTCTCCCATCAATAAAACTAAGGCATATCAATGGATGGGACGAGTGCATATATGGAAGGGTGGATACATTCAGTTGATTTTCCGTGTTACAACTCTGTGAAAATCAGTATCTTTGTACACAGTTGTACATACATGTTTGTTTTTCATCAGAATGGTCTATCTCATAATGAACATACCATGAATGGATCAACCGCAAAGTCACAAAGTAAGCAAACACACTGACCAAAATCAAACATAGAATTGTTACATGTGACATGGCACACTCTGTGGCTAGAACAGCTAAAGGCCATGGTGATTTCTTGATTTCAAGTACAACTTTAGACTGAAACATGCATCAGTAATATATACTGCAACAGTACATGAAGTATCAAGCACAAACGCTTCTTAAGTTATTTTGCAAGATGGCCAAGTTTCACACCTTCCTTGCACCCCATTTTTACATAAGCATGGTCAACAAGGGCATTAAAGCAAGAATGTGTTCATTACAGTCGGGAAATAGCCGTCATGATAACTAGGCTGGTGCCATGGTAGAAAAAAATGAATTCAGACTCCATTTCCTGGTGGCGTTCCCCAAGATTAGAGTGGTTCTGCATGTCTCAGACATCTTAAATGGGGTTCAAAGAGAAGTGAGATCCAGCTTCCCGCACTGGCACCACTAGTGAAGAGGTTGAGAGTGGGCCGGCCCAGCTTACATCAAATGCAAATCAAAGAACTTGTGTTGCAGTAATTGCTCACATGGGCGACCTTCTCTCTTTGTGTGGTTTGTCCTTGAAGGAGATACACGTATATTCCATGGAGGCGTGAACCCCAGTATGTGCAGGGGACATTATTAGCTAGGAATCTAGGATGGCGATATGATGAGAGCCATTTGCTGCTTGCAACCAATATGCTTTCCCATCTGTGGGTGCCGGCTTTATTTAATGATGCATTTGCAAAAGCCTGGGATCCACTTAAATTTTTATCTTCAAAGGTACAAAATGTGCTTGATTTTATGATAGAGATTTTATGCATATGTACTCCTTGAACTTGAAAGTGAACATTTTGCACATGTATTAGAAGTATCTAGCATACAAACTGATGTTTTGCCCATTTTTTTGGTACCTGTTCTTCTCTGTACAGATGTCTGTTGGATTACCTTTTTTCATAACTCTTTCCTTTCTTATTAATACATCTTCGTAAGTGAGAAAGAGAACAGGTGCAGCTGTTGCTAAATTTTGTTTCCAAAATTAAGTTTACTTACTGACTGTCATTCAGTTGTGTGCATTGTAAGATATATGGTTATAGCCAGGTTGTAATGTTAGTTACAGATGTTAATAATAACTGCAGCACAGTCATTGCAAACTTAGTAGTGCTCATTTTTCATACAGACATCTTTGCTTGTGCTTTATTCATCACTAAGTATTGTACTGTAGCCCTTAATCATAATAAACAAGGTAACTTAGCATCCTGCATTAATATCATACCTTTCCCACATGGCTGTTTGATGTTTTGGCAATACCATTGCCTTTATCACAGAATATTGACTCATATTTTATATTCATTAATCCTTTTATCAAAATTACACAGTGCTACTGAGAAAATATTTTGGTTGCTATTTTTCCCCTCCCAATCCTGTTTGCAATTGGTATTAATTCCTGGAAGGTGGCAGCTGTACATATTGTCAAGATCTGATTTTCCCATAGGTTCTGCACTTTGTCAATGGAGGCCAGGTGTTGTTGAGATATAATAAGGTCCATTCAGACTTCATTTCCATCCTGTACTATCAAACACATTATGCAACACCAAAGTGCATGGAATAAGAAAACGAGATATCAAAACCGGGAGGTCTGTTGTAGTACCTTAGAAAGCAGCTAGGTGGCCCAAAATCTACTCATTTTGAGGTTTCACAAAGACCTACCGACCTACCAAATATGAAGACAGTCCATCTAGGCATTCTCGAGTTATTGTGTTGACAGACACATAAACGCTGTGCAAAACATAACGTTCTCGGCGAAGGTAATAATCACTCAACCTTACTCGCTACATGTATATGCTTTTCCGTTCACATGCAGCATTATCTTCTAGAAATCATTCGAAACAGATTTGTTTAACCATCTTTTTTTCCTCTCGACTGCAGCATGCCGCAGACCTGGAGAAGAAACAAAATGAGGCTGAGAACAAGAAGCTACTTGGCAGTGTTATTCAGTATGGAGGAGTCATACAGGTGAGACACCTGTTAAGAGAATTGGAGTCTCATCATATCATTGAATGTATGAAGGCCTTTATTGTGCACATATACTCACTGGGTTAAGTACAGG
Source organism: Branchiostoma lanceolatum (assembly GCF_035083965.1). NCBI lineage: Eukaryota > Metazoa > Chordata > Leptocardii > Amphioxiformes > Branchiostomatidae > Branchiostoma > Branchiostoma lanceolatum. The sequence continues at coordinate 14,721,896 of NC_089726.1, read as the reverse complement.
TCACAACAAAAGAAAAGTACACAGATACATCTATACATTGTTAAATTACTACAGGAATTATAAACTACAGTCAAACCTGCCCAAGGCGACCACCCGGGGGACCGAGCAAAAACGGTCGCGATGGGCAGGTGGTCGCCATGAAGAGGATTCCACTCACATGTTTCCAGGTCGAGGTTTTCAAATACAGTACGTAAATGGATGGAAAAGTATGTGGATTTAGACAGCATGACCCCCACTAGGTTCAATTCTCATTACATCGTGTACAAATTTTCGTCATAATTTTGACTACAAAACAATGGTTGCCTCGATGATCTCGCAGCGCCTTACACACACACACACACATCATCGAAGTTTTACGGCCTAAGACAAATCCCTAGAAAACACCTGCTGGCCCCAGCCTTTTTGGGGCGCCGACCGCTGGATAAAAGGGGCAAAAAGTTTTCAATCCTATCAAAAGATGAAAACGGAACGGTGTGATTTCGTCGCGCTGCCAAGCTCTGTGCGACCGGCATCGAAAAGTATCAGTCAGTGCAGCAGAGCGCACAGCGTCCAATAAAGGTTTGTGAGATTCATGGAAATAAAAGGAAAATTAGAATATTAATTTTCATCAATAACTAGAGTATTCGTAAATGTTCATACACAAAAGCATCGTGTTTTAGAAAGGTCAGCGGTACGCCAAATCCGGGCCACGCCAAATCCAAGATGGCGTCGGGACAACATTTCTCGCCCGATGTTTTGCCCGCCGCGAAGTCATTTTTCGGCGGAATTTAGTAAGACACAGACACATTTTTGTTGAAAATACAAGAAATAGATAGTAATTTCTGTGAAATCTGACTTTTTGACGCCATGCACTACGTACTCGTTTTGAAAATTGATTTTAAACCGAACTAAGTTTGCGGTAAACTATAAGATTTACGGCGATAGGTACAACAACATCACAAACATTTACAATGTTTATAGGGGGAACGTTTTATTAAAACGCTTCATGGAGGAATCGATGCTATAACATTGCTATTCCATATATTTTTGTCCTTATTTTTGTCCTTCAAAGTCTTGAAAACATTTCCGTGAAATCCGACAGCAAATTGATCCGATGTCACCACACGCTTGAAAATTAGGCGGCCGCCATGGGCAGGGATTGTGCTTTGTGCGGTCCCAATTCGTGGCGGTCGCGGTCGCGTTGGACGGGTGGTCGCCTTGGGCAGGCAGCGTAATGCTTGTGCCTATGGGGAAAATTTTCGGGACCGAGAAAAAGCGGTCGCCATGGCCAGGTGGTCGCGCTGAAAAGGTGGTCGCCTAGGCAGGTTTGACTGTACATGAATTCGACTTGTCATCGCTCCTTTGTAATGGTAAATATGTAAGAGCAGATATGGTTCATAATCAATAGGTTGTTTAAAGTAAACTAATTAAAAATGTAAATTTGTCTCTCTCTCTCTCTCTCTCTCTCTGTCTCTCTCTCTCTCTCTCTCTCTCTCTCTATATATATATATATATATATATATATATATATATATATATATATTTATATTGCTTTGGTGTATGAAGAGTAAGGGAGCATAGGTTGTATCGGTGTATAAAGCTCGGTTTTCTCTTTGTCGTATAATTTACATTCTATTACAAAATGGTGCTTATCTTCTATTCTATCATTGTCAGTCTATCTCAAGTAGAAAGTGTACAGGTTTTCTTTACAACCACTCTCAGGGTACAGCTCAGGGTTTTGCCCAACCCTAGATTTCTTTCTGTAATCTTTTCAAACCTCCTGGTGTGATTTTACGTATTCTTAATATTTCTTGTATTACTGTTATTAGACAAACCAATTTTGTCTGTCAAGCAAGATGATGGAATGGCCATTATTTTTTTGGTCATTAGCAACAAGAAGGCGGATGCTGGGCAAAACCCACGGGTACAGTCATGCTACTGAAATAATGATTCTGAGACACAAACCTTTCATTGTGCAATACTTGATGAAAGTTTTCACTAAAACTTGAATTTCTGCTGTCCAGCTTCTCCATCTCAAGAGCAACAAGTTCCTGACAGTGAACAAGCGCCTCCCGGCACATCTGGAGAAAAATGCAATGAGAGTCACCCTTGATCCGTCTGGAAATGAAGGGTCGTGGTTTTACATCCAGCCCTTCTACAAGCTGAGATCACCTGGGGATAATGTAAGTACATTCACATGTCCTCCGGCCAAGACTACATCTACAGTAAGCAGTAAAATTTGACTACAGTATGATTAGGTCTGTTATCTAAAGTTGATAAAATCATGCTTTATATTTTTACATTGCTTTAAGCGTCAGCCATCTTTGTTGATAAAATGCTGAAGAATGAGGGTATTAAGTACAAACATTATCATTATATTCATATCTGAAACATGTGTTGTACTGAATTAAATGAATAAGAATGGTCAATAAATCTTCTAGAAAATAATACCACTCTTCCTCCCATATCTGGGTATTATTTTCTGCCATGCAGAAAGATAAGAAGCATTGATATATCTTTCCCACAGGTTGTTGTTGGAGACAAGGTTACCCTAATGCCAGTCAACGCTGGACAGCCTCTCCATGCCAGTAACTATGAACTGGTGGACAACCCTGGTTGTAAAGAGGTATGTTAGACAGATAGTGCAGAAAGAAAGTAAACCCTCAGTTATTGCACTTTTGGAACTCCCAGTTATTGCACTCTTAGACTAGTAAAATCAGCCACCAGTACTTGATTCATGTCATCTGTGATCTTTTTGAGTCCGTCATTTAACTATACTTAATAAAATAACGTTACAGTTATTGCAATTTGAGCATATCAGCTTCATGCTGTGACGCCTTGCCAGCAGCAGGTAATCCAGCCTATGAGTATTACATGTATTTAGTTATTCCCCTCTTGACGTCAGTAATATAAGGAGGCGCCCAAAGGAGATGTGTAATCTTTACTTTGTGAGCCTGGCAGTGGAAGATTACAGAGCTTTGCCAAATCTAAGTGCAGGCATAATTGATAGCTTTAAACAGTACATTTATAAACCCAGTGAATATCTCAGATATATAATCAATGTGTACGTATAATCATGTTCATCTCCTTTCCATTAGACTTACTTTTATGTCAGGAAATTACTTATCATACATAATTGGTATGAGCTGTAATTAGTATAGGATGAAAGGGTGTCTACGGGAGATGCTCAAACTTATGAACTATTTCTTTTTTCCTCTCAGGTGAACTCTGTAAACTCTAATACGAGTTGGAAGGTATCCCTCTTCATGATCTACACAGAGAACATTGATGATGTACTAAAGGGAGTAAGTACCCTACACCATTTACACTATATTACAAACATCACAGACGATATACTCTCTAAGTACCACTATCTGATATCTCTTACTGCAAGAAATGTTTGTCACCCTGCTAAAGAAATTTTATTTGAGATGCATTTGCGATATGCCTTAGGCAAGGTGTTTATGACACCCTAAATTATACTTTTCAGCTTTAGCAATGAAAGTCGCCAACCATATGATAGTTTATCTGGCAGGCGTAGAACCGTTTTCTACAGTGTACATGTAGATTGTATGATGATATGCATAGATCTGTTTTCTACAGTGTAGATTGTATGATGATACCTTTAACTGTAAGCTGTATGTTGTATTCCCCAGGGGGATGTGGTGCGACTGTTCCATGCTGAGCAGGAGAAGTTTCTGACGGGAGATGAGTACAAGAGGAAGGAGTGTGTTTTCCTGAGGGTCACCGCCAGACAATCAGCAACCTCAGCCACGAGGTAAGGACTCAGACTTGCAGCCGACTTATGGATGAAAGCAATTTTAACTTGATAGTGAAGCCTGTTTTAATGAATGCAAGTTGAATCAAGTATCAGTATTTTGTGTAACATGTATTTCACTCCATATTTAGACTAATGCCAACTTTGATTCCCAGCTTTTCATGGTATATGTGTAGCACCGTATAAGCTGCTTTCATTGGTTGATGAGCATTGAACATGCATGGTGAATGGAGGAGTGAAGTTAATGTTCACTTTTATTTGTACTTCTTCACCTTTAGTTCCAAAGCCCTGTGGGAAGTAGAGGTGGTTCATCACGACCCCTGTAAGGGTGGCGCCGGTCACTGGAACAGCCTCTTTAGGTTCAAACATCTAGCCTCCGGGACATACCTAGCAGCAGAGGTACGTTCATAACACTTCACTATGGCAGGGCATTATACATGGAAAGACTTCTTTTTGTTTGAAAAACAACATGAAAAACATGTGGTAAACATATTCCAAAGGACATGTATCATGTGATCACATGCTGGAAATTGATGTAAATTCATGGTCATGTAATTTCACGATAGGTGTTCATGGTATAATAACCATAGCAAAACAATGAAAGTCAGAACATATGTTCGTGGTATGATGAGTCTGTGGCGAGAGTTCACAGCGAAAAAAAATGCAGACATATATCCACTGAAATATTTTTTCAATTTACAGCATTTTTCACACAGAATTCATATGACTTATGACTGTATATCGTTTTATCCTGTCCCATGGTCCAGATTGACCATGACCCGACCCCTGACACGCAGCGACAGAAGCTGGCGGGGCCGCAGGGCGGGATGGTGTACCAGCTGGTACCCATTCCCCACGGGCACGACATCGCCTCCATCTTTGAACTGGATCCCACCACCATGCAGAGAGCAGACTCAATGGTCCCTAGGTACATTCTTCTAAAGCATTAGATCCAATCTGTAACTGTTATTCCACTGCTGTCAACACTTGATAACATTCAAGAGGAAATATTATCTAAGCCTTGTTTATCGTAGTCTCATATTTTAATGGCTGTACTGGTCTTTCATTTGAATCAGAATGTCAACTGAAATGATGTCTTTTTATTTTAAAGAAGAAAGGTAACAGTTTCATATAATGGATAATTGAAAATTGACTTCCACGGTGAGAGCTAGGAAAGGAGATACCACCTGTTCTCTCACCGCATTCACATGTGTGTGGAGAATTTTAATGAACAAACAAACAAACAAACAAACAAACTTCTGCTGATAGAGAAAAGAAGTTCTGAAGTACCAGTACATTCAGTTCCACAATGTACTTATTCCATGATGTACTTAACCTTAACCTGCCTTGTTTGTAGGAGCTCCTACGTGCGCCTGAGACACCTGTGTACAAACACCTGGGTACACAGCACAGCTATACCTATAGACAAGGAGGAGGACAAACCTGTCATGCTCAAGGTATGAAATGTTTTTGGCTTGTCTTTCCTGGCTACCTGCCTACTCAACCAACTTCAACTGTAATGGCACTTCTAGAGCATAAAAAGCCTAATATCATGTTACAGTAGTACTTTTTATCCTAAGTGATAAAGTGTTACGATTTGAGTATGTAACAATCTTTTGTAGTATTTTCAAGATAAATCAAATTTTCCATTCCTGGTCCTAAGTGTTGTATAATCAAAAGACATTAAGTTAGTACTATGCGGAATCCTGATGATAATTCTGTTTCCATTTGTCATACTAGACTATATAGATATGTGTTAAGTTGAGGTTTCCTTCTCTAAATCAATCTTGTGTCTAGGTTGGTGCTGCTCCAATCCGTGAGGATAAGGAAGCTTTTGCCATCGTTCCTGTCCCTGCCAACGAGGTCAGAGACCTGGACTTTGCCAATGACGCCTGCAAGGTGATGCAGGACATAGCTAGCAAACTAGAGAAAAGCAGCATCACTCAGAATGAGAGAAGGTAGGCAAGTCCTCAGTTTGGACAAGGTTCTTAGTGGGCAGGCCAAAGAAGTTTACATGTTATGTTACTTTCGTAAAAGTTCACCAGAAAATTCTATACACTGTTATTCAGTATTGGCTGTTTGCCATTCATAGTTGTTTCAGCGATTAAACTGATTGATTTGTAGTGGTCATTTCCACCACTTGACGAGTAGCATCCCGTAATTAGACATTCGACAGGTAGTGTCGACATGGTGGTGGGAGAAGATGATTTCTTATCTCATGATTTTGTTTCCATTGGGTGATCATCATTATTATTACATGGGATTTTCATTTCTGTTTTGTTTTGAAAATGCCACCATCCTGTCTTCTCCGACCAGTTCTGTTTCCCAACTGCCGACTCGGCCGGCCATCAACAATGTGCTGTCAAAGAGCGTCCGGAGGTCTGGCTGTTTTCTGGACTTGGTCCCGCAACAACAGCCTGCCCTGCAGGGGGGGAGTAGGTGGAAGGACACACAACTCTCACAAAACATCCTCTGAACCAGAAGTCTGACCGTTACGACTAGACTAAAACGACATGGTTTTAAAGGAGGAAAATCATGGTGTTCGTCTTTAACAACGTTCTCCTCATTGGCTGATACAAGGGAGGATTTGAAGCTGTTTTGCAGCTGTCCTGACTTTCCTTCCACCTATCTTCTATACTGCAGGATGGGCTGTCGACCTGACATACACCATGTAGAGCTCTCATCCTTAGTTTGCCCACATGGAATGACCTTGCCTTACCATGTCATACCACGCTTCTTTAGTCCATATTCACTTATGTATTATGTTTGCACAGCACAATATCATGATTAGTTTTGTATTTATTACAATTTCTTGATGGTTCTTTTGCTTGGTAAGCAGAGTAGGTGAGTTGGAGCGGCACCCCTCCTTCGTAAAACAAACTTGTTACAGCATGAATCTTCAGGGAATCAACAGTTTGAAGCTGTTTGAGTCAGGGGTGCCATTCCTGCTGTGTAGTTAAGGGCATGGTTAGGGATTTTCAAAGAGGACTGATTTTACAACATATCTCACACCCTTTACCAAAACATCCAGGTAGATGAGTATGCTTTTTTATATTGTATTCTTCAAACAAACATTTAAACTCAATATTGACATGCTGTTCCATTTGGTAACTGAAGATAATAGAAACTTATGACATCCCTGTTCTTTCCCTAAAAAAAGTGTACAGTAGCGACACCTTAATATTGCACTGGTACTTAACAGATTGGAAGTAAGGTGTTTTCTACCATTTGCCCACTTTCTGAATAGTCTATGTAATTTTTATTCCATACAGAATTGATAGATTGCTGATGACCAAGAATGATTGCTTCCAGAATTACATAAGTTGTCAAAAACACTACAGTTATATAAGTTTCTCTCTATCTATGAAGTTTGATCTTGTGTGAACTGCCATAAAACTCACTCTATTTGTACACCTTACCGATAAAACAATATTAAGAATTGCACTGTTCCTCTCTGTTGCTTTTTTTGTCAATCAGAAGGTTAGTATTTTCTTTAACATGGTGGATGTCTGTTTCTTTTTTTACACTGTTTGAGTTTGAAGCTAACCAGCAAATGTAATGAAAGGCAAATTTATACCAGTTCCAACTTAAGTTGAATATCTAACTAACAAACAATGCACAGTAACGTTTAACATGAGGTGTCATTTTCTTCATATTGGGATTCATCTGTTAATACTAAAAGCAGATCTATGACTTACTTGAAAAAGAGATTCTACATGTTAAGCTGCTCTTCAGTGCCAGTTGGGACATGTCAAACTAAACTATGACATGTTGAGGATGCTGTTCTATAAGTAGGTACACAGACGAACCCTAACCCTTAACCTCCCGTTTCAGGTTTGTTACCCAGCTGCTGACGGACCTGGTGTACTTCCTGGCAGACAAGCCCAACAACGGAGGGGACCCTCTGGACGTACAGATCACCAACCCCAACAGGGAGAGGCAGAAGCTCATGAGAGATCAGAACATTCTCAAACAGGTGAGGCCTAGGGAAAAAAAATGTTGTGTTTCCAGTTACCAAACTAACCCATAAAAAAATCTGCCGACCCTCGCATTTTTGGGGGATCGACTGCTGGTAAGGGACATAAAATTTGTCATGGAAACGTACAATCTTTTTTTTTTCAACAGCTTCTCCTCATTTGAGAATCCTACCTACTTACCTTTTTATTTCTTCAGGGCCGTAATCAGAAACACAACATTAATATTCCTAGACCTAATGGCCATTAAGCTGTTATTTAAAGTTCAGTTAAACTAATGACATACTCTTTACTGAGTACTGCATTCATCATTTATTTGTGTTGGTAGATCTTCAAAGTGCTGCAGGCACCCTTTGAGGACAAGGGTGATGGTCCGATGCTGCGGATGGAGGAGCTGTCTGACCAGAGACACGCCCCCTTCAGACACATCTGCAGGCTGTGTTACAGGGTGCTCAGGCTGTCACAGCAGGATTACAGGAAGAACCAGGTACACATCATGTTCACATGATCAGCACATGATTAGCACATGATATTCACATGATAATCACATGATGTTTACATGATAATCACATGTATTCACTCGTCAACAGGTGGCAATATGTGAATGCCTGCATCCGAACTGATACTTAAGTACAAGAAATAGCACTTAGATGGAAGACTGGAAGTCTCAGAATCATCTCATTTTTGTGCACTGTCATGAGTGAAGTGTTGAAGAGACCTTACTGAGAATAACATCTCCAAAGAGTGATTCTATTTGAACAGTCAAAACTGACCAAGAAGACCACTAAGTCAACAAAATCTGGTCTATGTGGACGGGTGGTCAATTTAGACAGGATTCTTAATACTTGTGTCAATAGGAACAATTGTCTAAGGGTCCACCAAAAAGTGGTCACATTGGCTAGGTGGTTCCTATGTGGAGGTGGTTTGACTATCAGTGATTCAGTATGCTGTTGCTGTACAATAAGATTGTTTTGTGATCACAAAATTGTTGTTGTGTCCTTTTCCACAGGAGTACATAGCAAAGCAGTTTGGTTTTATGCAAAAGCAGATCGGCTATGATGTGTTGGCTGAAGACACCATCACAGCTCTTCTGCACAATAACAGAAAACTGCTGGAGAAGCATATCACCGCTGCTGAGATAGAGACCTTCGTTAGCCTCGTAAGGCAGAAGAAAGAATGCAGGTGGGCTGTTAACTTAACACAATTGAAGTATAATAACCTACCTATAGCCAGTATAAAAAGGAATGATACTATATTTCATTTTCAGCTGATAGGATATGGTTGATCAATTGAATTTTTAACATGCATCCATCCAGGAAAGTAGTATTATGCAATGCGATCCAAAATTTATCTGCATTTGTCATATCATATTATTTAGATTTGCTCATCTCAATTTTATTTTATTTTATTTTGAATTTGAAAGTGATATGTCCATTCTACTTTTGCCTACTTTTGCCTTCTTTTAACATGTTTCTGTTCAGCAAAATTTGCCCTTTTCTTGTAATATTTTGAGTAGGAAAATTTAGGTCTAATGTCCAAGATCGAACAGATTTTGAATCAGGTTTTGTATGCTGTAATTCTCTACAGATTTCTGGAATACCTGTCAGACCTGTGTGTGTCCAACAACCAGGCCATCCCCGTCACCCAGGAGCTGATCTGTAAGTCTGTCCTCAAGCCAGCCAACAGTGACATCCTCACGGAAACAAGGTAAGAAGTACTTAAAACTAGTCTTTGTGTTGTTCTGAGATAATGTCTGAAATACTGAAGCAGCATCCTGATTGTTTAATATCTAGAAGAAAATGAATACTGTATATTTTTAACATTTGACATACACTTTTATGGTTGCTCAACATGGATTTCAGTATCTACCAAATGTTATGATTTTTCTCCATTCTATCAAATGACATTTTACAAATCAGCATTTACTGATTTATAGATGTACATAAACAGCTTATCTGCCTGAAATGATATTTTCTGCAGCTGCTGATGTTTCATTGGATATTAATTAAATTAGAAAAAAAAATCTATTCTTCCTGGATTCCCTTCATGAAAACACAGCATGCACATACCTAGAACCTAATCAGTGTATAGCATAGAACCTTCCTGTAGCTTTTAGTAGTTTGATATAAGTAGCCAGTAGTATTTTATCTTTGCCTTACATTGTACTTGTTACAATCGTTGTGCAATAAACTTTGACTTGACTTGACATACTTGATTACAATACAGTCACAGATAACATGACTTACAACTACAGAATAGCATACGAATAACAACTACAAAAGTACATATTAAGTTTATCTTTTTTAGGTCAAATGTTATGCAGCAAAGCTGACATTCCATCTCCCATCTGTGATTTAACTGTCTTTTCCTCCAGAATTGTGAAGACAGAAGTGGAGGAGGTGATAGAAGATGAGGAGGGTGAGGATGGAGAGCCCATCACACAGATAGTGGAGGAGGAGGAGGTGGTCCTGTTCTGGGAGAAGGGACACAAACACAAGGCCATCCGGGAGCTGGCAGCCGATGCTGAGGAGTCCAAGGAAGACAAGCAAGTTATGGACTATTACAGGTAAGACTAGAGTGGCCTTTAAAGTGTGATATCAGATAATCTGGTAACACTAGTGTGCCATGAAATGTGTATTCAGATAAGAAATAACACTTAAAGATACAGCAGTTATGATAGATTGTGTCAAGCAATTTGGTTAATTTTTGGTGAGTGTATGTGATGCCCAAGTTCTTCTTAATTTTTGCGTGTGTGGATCAACAACAAGAATTGGTTCTTCTTCACAGCTTGTTACTATCTGAGACTTTCCCAGAGACTAAAGATCACATGAAACAAATTGTTGTTTTTTAAGTGTAACGTTGGGTAACCTAAATTCGTGGGGTACTTAAAGTCGGGATTTTTCGAAAACGGGGTATTTAGGGATATGTGCTAGATGCAAAATCAGTTATAACGCCAGCAATGCAAAGCAGATAGACTAACGTATTCAGAACACTGGCTGAAAAGCTTCAATAACCATGCATTAGAAGTTGGCGACGTCAAAAACTCTCCGTCCCTTATTGACAGAGTCTGGGGGCTTCGTGGGAGAATCACCCAGCACGGTTGTTCGCTGGTTTATAAGACAAATGTCACATCTCCTGCTTGCTAAACACAATTATTTATAAGACAACTTATTACAATCTCTTTTGCTAACCTGCAACTGGATTCTAAGTGTGATCAATCATCAAAACTCCTCTCTGTTGCTACAACCTACGGCACGTGTATTTTCCCGCCGCCATATTGTTAACCAGAATCCTGTTGTCAAGCAGACGACAAAGGTTTGTGAGGAACACTTTTTTGTCTAAATGCTGCGTGTGATAGTGGACTGAGGAAGATATTTTCCTCAAAGTTTGCTCCTAACACAACAAGGAACACATGGACATAGTAGTATTACCATTGCTACGGCATCCAGCTAACTTTCCATGAATAATGTAACGTTACACGTTGCCCGATGATGACGATGGGCCGACTTTGAGTGAAGTTCTACCGACTCAACACACGGGCTGTTCCCGAACTGGCCTGATGTGTGCGGTACGGCCGTTTTTTTCGTGTATTTTTTTTTTACTTGGACACGTCTATATCCATAGCACTCTCCTCAAGCCAAGGATAGAACGAATAGCTGCTGTATAAAATGTGATTAGCGGTAAGATATTCAAGACGAATCTTCTCTCCCGAATTAATGTGCCCCCCTGTCCGACAGCACCGTTTTTGTGTGTGCGGCGGACGGTAGTTTCAAGTTGAAATATTATGGTGTCAGCACGACTAGAGACAAAATCTACCATATATATGATTAGTGCAAAGATAGTGCATGATACTGACAGAATTATAGAAAAAAAGGATGGTTTATTGTTCTGCTAGATTGATTTCAGTCAACCATTATCGGAAAAATCCCGAATTTATGTTACCCAACGTTACATGTATGTACCAAAATTCTCATTATTATTAAGTGTATCAGAAGCAACGACTTGGTTCGTTTCCCTAGGTCGTAACTCTCTGTTCCCAGGGACGAGATTGATGAACACAGGAAACAAAATTATACATTGATGCACAGTTTAGACAATACTCAGTTCATCCTTGTTGATTTCCAGATACCAGCTGGATCTGTTCTCCCAGATGTGCCTGGATAGACAGTACCTCGCCATCAACATCCTCTCCACACAACTGGACATCAACCTCATCTTACAGGTAACTGCAGCATACACGATAACAAACAGAAGCATTATACATCATATTTTGCCTCTTGTGACATCATTTGGTGCTTTTATTTGTCTTTCAATGTCCTGTCATACCACAAGCCTTGATTTGGATATCACTGGCATTGTAAAGAATTAAAACTTTATACACTTGGTATTGTTAAATTACATGCTATTCACCTGCCTTGGCCTCAATATGCACGTACACACACGTTGTGACTTAAGTGAAGATTTCCCAACATGTCTGAATAGAATACTTGTATTGTTTTAAATCTCTGGTAGAGCCAAGGTTTGCTGTCAAATGCTGTCCACCATTTTTCTTAATGTTGTTTATAATTGCTTGTTCAGAGCTTACTTTTTGAATAATTTGGTACCGGTGAGAATTGCTGTTAAAACCTGCACCCATCCTGACTATAGTGCATGTCGGATGAGTCTTTGCCGTATGACCTGCGTGCCTCGTTCTGCCGGCTGATGCTGCACATGCATGTGGACAGGGACCCCCAGGAACAGGTCACCCCTGTCAAGTATGCACGGCTCTGGTCCGAGATCCCCTCCAAAATCACTATAGAGGAGTAAGTATGGCATGCTTGAGTCATGTTTTCTTCACTATACAGATTATAGCTTTTTGTATGTATTGTTACAGTATAGAAGTGGAAAACAGTTAAGTACTGTAACTGTAGTTAGAATGTTTTTTGTTCCTGATATGCATTATTCTAAATAGTCTCTCCTGTGTATATATATGACTGCTGGTGTGACACTGAAGGGCAGTTATACTGGCTATACAGATACAGATGCAGGTACAGATACAGACACCAAGATATCACACTTCCAAATTTACTTGCGGGTGGTCATGATAAAAACTGTCTGTCAATTTTTTCATGGGAAATAGTTTACGTCACACACACATCAAAGAAAGCTTCACTCATCATGAGTAATGTTTTTCTTCCAGCTATGACTCCACCAGGGACAAGAGTAAGGCAGACATGAGGCCCAGATTCGAGGACACCATGCGGTTTGTAGAGCGCTACCTTCGGCACAACCTTGCCGACAATGCCCGTGGCTGGCAGTTTGCTGATCGGAACCAGAACAAACTAACGTTTGAAGTAAGTAGCTTAATGCTTTTGTTCTTTTCTATCATGACTGTCACGTTGAATCTGAAGATTCATGAGCTTCTTTTGAACTGTGATTAGTTAGTATTTGCTGTCATATGAACACTTCTGGTGTGTCAAATGCTGTTGTTCGACAGGTAACTTTTAATCTCTGACTTTCAACAGACTACTTTGGTATGAAGGAAAATTACATGATCTGTTTCTGCCTTGATAGGACGTTAATAAGCACATATCAAAAGGAACATCAGATTTTTCTGTACCATTTTACCAAGTTCTCAAGAGAAATATCTGTGTTTATTACTACTTGATATGACGGTTACCTGGTGTCATAATGTTTTTAAATTAGTATTGTATTTCAAAACCACTCCATTTCTGAGGTTGTTTTCCACCTTGTTCCCCCCTCCCAGGTAGTGAACCTGTCCCGGCACCTGGTGTACTTTGGGTTCTACAGCTTCAGCGACCTTCTGAGACTGACCCAGACCCTCCTGTCCATCCTGGACATCACCAACTCCACCACACCTGTCCTGGCACTGGGCAAGATGGACAAAGTGTCCGAGCTAGGTAGGCTGGACCGTGCCACCATGACCACTCAGTCTGTTGGTTTCTTTGCAGATTTAAACTTTCCTGTGAGCAGTAGTCTGGATGTTCTGTTTCCAGTAAAACACTTGTTGCCTGACCAAGCTTGCTGGCTTTGTATTTTACATTACTGACCAACATTACATTGATATGACTGGAAACAATGCCACTGACACTAACAGACACGTTTCACACGTTATAGTTGAGGGGCATGCTTATGAGATTGTTAGTCATGTTTCATCACTTTGACATGTCCACCATTTATTCCGCCAATGCCTACCCCAGCAAACGGAACCACGGAACAGAAGCAAGGTTTGTGATGGGCTTGCTTGTCTTGTGACTCGTCGGTGGTTGACTAGTATTGATGTGAAAGAAAAGCTGTAGTGTTTAGATTGTCCCTTGGATGAGCCAACAACAGCATGATGTACTCCACGTAATGCCGTGTCCCTTTCATGCATGTGCCTGATGTGTTGGTTTTATCCCCAGATGGCAGAGATGGTGTTAAGTTTTACCCACCATGTTGTGTTCCCCCTTCCTCCTGTTCCCACCTGTCCACTCCAGTCTGTGCCTCCACCCTAATGTGCAGTGTTGGTTGGTGGGATGTCCCCAATCACCAGAGTAAGGAGATTTCATTGGCTGTTCCCTCCTCTCCTGACCTCTAACCTTGCCTTACCTCAGCTCAGCACGGCACAGCTGGCTGTATATAGTCCCAGGGCTAGTTGACTTTGTTTAGTCATTGTTATGTCAGTC